>NC_138202.1:238221367-238821367 GCF_964194415.1 Vipera berus
TATATATATATATATATATATATATATATATATATATATATATATATATATATATATATATATATATATATATATATATATATATATATATATATATATATATATATATATATATATATATATATATATATATATATATATATATATATATATATATATATATATATATATATGTTTTCTGAGGTTTTCGTGGGTGTTTGTATGTAGATCTTTGGTCATTCGGGTTTTTCCCCACGTAGAATTGAAGGTGTAAGAGCAACGTTTCGACGAAATCTCATCCGTCATCCTCAGGCTGGTTGCTTCAGCTATATCAAAAAAAGTAAGGTGCAGCTCACAGACAAAAAAAAAAACAGTACTTCTTTGGGTGCTGGCTGCGTCCATTAATTACATTAAAATTAGAATAGTTGCAAAAATAAAATGAATGGAATCTTGCAAGGTTGCCAGATCTTATGCAAATGTATGGAAATATATCTCGAGGTTGTGTTTCTGAAATATTCTGAAAAGCTGGGAGGCCTTTGAGGTGGGGGGGGAAGGGGGCTTCTTGACCATGGAAAATGAGCACACTAGAATTAAGTTTCATTTTAGCAGATTTGTGTTTATTATCATATGAGAACAAATGCTAATTGGTTTAACAAACCAGTAGCAGTTCTTGGTCAGCGTGCAATTTAGTTCATAATGCCTGCTTTGTATATAATGAGAAAATCAGGAATTTGACAACATGAGACTGAATTCTTGCCTGTTTTCTGCTTCTGGTTTCGGGTAATGGAATTGGATATATATGGATAAATATGGTCGTTTGTTACAAACCAAGACTACTTTAGCTTAGAGGCATATCATGTCTACCTTACCAACAAACCACTAGGCAAGAAGAGTGACCAGAGATTTTTCATTCAATTTAGAAAATGTGAATCAGAATGAAAGTATGTACAACATCAGATCAGTATTGGCCTGTTACTCTCAAGCAGACTGTTTGTATTTTTGTTAAGTTGGCAAGACTATCTCAGCTGTGCAGTGTGCAAAATCAGCATTTTGTTCCTGAGGCATTCCTACAACTGTTGGTTTTTTTTCCCCTCCAGTAAAGTTCGCCAACAATAAAACTCAGTTTGGGATGCATTCAACTCAGAAAGAATCAGAGCCTGCCAGAAAAACATGTTTTAACTTAAACATGCTGACAGAATGGAACGAGATATACATCAATTGTGAAAAAATAATAGCCGGGGTTCAGAAAAACAGGCAAAGTAATATGGAATTGCATTTTGATCTTTTAAAAATACTGTCTTTTGTTTTTTTGACAGAACTATGTGTGATTTGCAGTCATAGTTGTGCTGATCATAACTCTAAAACTTAGATAGCTTGAAAGAACTTGAAGGCAAAAGGTTCCCTAGGTAGAGTGGTTGAAAATTCACTGAACCAGAGAATTAGACTAGGGGAAAAGGGGCTATTACGAGAATGGATGGCTACCATAATCCTTAGTGCTTCATTGAGCTCCCTATAATGCTGAAATAAAGATAGCAACAGTTTCCTAGCTGACTGTAATTCATCCTGTTATTGTCTACATAGTACATGGGGAGCCACTGACTTGTACACATAGTTCTACCTCTTTCCCTTCCCTTTTCTCTATCCATTTTTTTTCTTTTGTGAAATGAAAATATGTATCAGTTTTTCTGATGTGCCAAATCCCTATGAAGTATCCTTGTTTAGCACTGGCTAATTGGTAAGGAATGGGACGTGGTGGCTCAGTGGGTTAGGACGCTGAGCTTGTCGATCAGATTGTCGGCAGTTTGGCAGGTCGAATCCCGAGTTCCACGTAGTAGAGTAAGCACCTGTTACTCGTCCCAGCTTCTGCCAACCTAGCAGTTCGAAAGCACGTAAAAATGCAAGTAGAAAAATAGGGACCACTAAAGTGGGAAGGTAACAGCATTCCGTGCGCCTTTGGCATCTAGTCTTGCCAGCCACATGACCACGGAGACGTCCTCAGACAAGCGCTGGCTCTTCGGCTTTGAAACGGAGATGAGCACCGGCCCCTAGAGTCGGAAACGACTAGCACACATGTGCGGGGAAACCTTTACCTTTTAATTGGTAAGGACTCAAATTCATTTTGTACGCTCACAGGCAGAATTGCCTTTAAACCAGCGGTCCCCAATCTTTCCGGCTTTGCAGACCAGTGGGGGGAAGAGGGGATGGTTCTCTGCGAGTGGGTATGCACATGTCCGTGCACTCCCCCCACTGCTCGTGCAAGGGAAGTTGCACGCATGTGCACGCTCACCTGCCCTTCTGCGGCCCGGTTTCAAACGGGCCATGGCTCAGGGGTTGGGGACTCCTGCTTTAGCCCACTTGAACTTGTTTTGGGGGTGCTGATCAAATTGCTGAAATAAAATATCTGAGATAGGTAGATTTGGAATTATTTGATTTAAGGACTGAAGAATGGGCTGGTGCCAAGCAGTTCTGATTATGTTTTCCCCCCCTTCTTTTACTTTAGCTAAATAAAAAGAATAATTGCTTAAATTTAGGTACAGAGATCCAACAACTCTTGAGCAAAATCCCTATTTTAGTAATTTCCCCCTTCTACTCAAGCTCAATAAGAGAGTCTGTAATTTAAGAACTGTAATAGTGATCTACAGTGTGTCATGTATGACAGGATATAATGCAATGTATAATTTAACATTTCTAGTGTAATGTTTAAATAAAACAGCAGGTTTATGCCCTTGCTTCATCTTCTGTTCCAACAAATTAATCACTTCAGGCTAATTTTATCAAAAGTGAGTGGGTTGGAAATATGATAAATAAATAATAATATGTGTATGGGAAGCACTCATATTAGATTTGGAGTGCTTGTAAACACACTCGTGCTGAAAGAAATATGTGATTGGGAATATCATTTTTAGAACTGAATTCTCTCAACTTGTTTTACTTTGGTCTTATGTATTGGGGTTCTCTTTTTTTGGCTGTCCAAAATTAGAAGTAAAAAGGATCTCCCAGATTAGTAGTGCATTTGAAAATAATCAAGCTCAGCAAGCACCAAGAACTCCACAATTCAACCCTGGGCTACAAATATTCTCTTTTGTTAAAACCAATCTGTTAAATCAGAGACAACCTATTTGTCCATTGAAATTGTCTGTCTCCATTGATGTAATTTGATGGGGCAGCATTCCCCATGAAGGAATATGTCCATGATTTTGGGTCCTCCTGGCTTTGGAGCTCCTAGTGAAATAGCAGGTAGAGGTACTGGCTGCTGTGTCAATTATAGCCCAGCTCGAGACATGCCGATCTTGCTGCAGCCTTCCTCATCATTAATTATTGCAATGCACCCTATGTGGAGTTGCCTTTAAAGTCCACTCAGAAGCTGCAGTTCGGACAGCTGTGTTGCGGTCAGTGTATTGGTTACCAGAGAACTGGTGCTGGCCTATGAAGCAGGGGGCTCCAACCCCTGGTCCATGGACTGGCACCTGTCCGCGGCACACCAGAAACCAGGCCATATAAAAAAGCGAAGCCCCATCCATGGGATGCAGACAGCACATAAATCCACGCCCTTTCCAGTCTGCAGAAAAACCTCTCTCCATGGAACCGGTCCCTGGTGCCCAAAAGGTTGGGGGCTGCTGTTATAAAGCCCTTTTATATCTTGGTGCTAAGCAATCCAGAGGACACACTTCTCCATTAGAATCAATTGGACCAATTCAGTCCAGCTGAGATAAGTGAGCGGCACCCTCCACTTTAGGATGGCAAAGGAACCTGTGTCTTGGAGATGCATCGGAATAGCCTCCCAGTAGGAATAAGGTTGTCTCCCATTTCAGTTTCTTTCTGGAAGCAGCTCGAAATGGAGCTCTTCCGGAGGGCATTTGGCAATGTCACTTTGGCAGAGGTTTATTGATTGGTCCCTTTTTGTGTTTATACATTTCTTTATTTTATGTTTTTACTTTAATCGGAATGGACATTTTAGTTGTAATTGGGCATTCCATATCTGTTAATTTCTGGTAGCCCTTTGGGATTGGTGTGGGGCATAATAAATAATTATTTGTGTGTATATATATATATATATATATATATATATATATATATGGATCTTTGGTTATTCGGGTTTTTCCCCGCGTAGAACTAAAGGTGTAGGAGCGACGTTTCGACGGAATCCCATCCGTCTTCATCAGGCTGGTGGCTTCTGCTTCCTTCTTCTGGGAGAAGCATGTGGCTGTTTGTTCCTCTTTTTTAAACTGCCAGAGGGGGTGTGTTCTGTGGGTGGAGGTGTGCTCTGATTGGGTGGGAGTTTAAGTGTGTTCTGATTGGGTGGGAGTGTGTTTTGAATGGTGGGTGTGTTCTGATTGGGTGGGGGTGTGTTTTGAGTGGATGGGCTGGTCTCAGCTGCCAGCCTTAGACCTGAGCTGGTGAGTTGTGCTGCTTTTGTTCGGCTTCGTGTTTGTGGTGGTGTCATGTTTTTATAGTGGGTGTCAGTTTGCTTATTGTGTGGTTTGGAGGGGTTTAAAGTGGCTGATGTTGCAGCTGTAGTTAGGTTTCTGTTTTGTGGTTGTGCCTCATTATCATTGTGGGTTCGGATTTGCTTTTTGAATGGTTGTGTGGTGGTGATGTCATGTGATGTTATCATGAGTTTGGGTCTGGTATCATTCTTGGTGGTTGGGACTCGTCTGTCAATCAAGGCGGGTTTCCAAATGGCTGGTAGGCGAGAGGTATCATCTCGTTTGTTCATGCTGTGGGGGCGTTTTTCTATCTCAATGGCTTCTCTGATTATTCTGTTGTTAAAATGTTCAATTTTGGCGATAGTTTTGGTTTTTTTGAAATCAATTTCACGTCCCATGGCTTCAAAGTGTTGGACCAGGGATGAAGTTTGTTCTCCCTTTCTGAGTGAGTTTTTGTGCTCTTCAATGCGTGCACTTATTCTTCTGTTGGTCTGTCCGATGTATGTGGTGGGGCAGGTGGTGCATGGGATTTCGTATACTCCTTGGTTTTCTAAGCCAATTATGTCTTTGGGGTTTCTTAGGATGGTGGATATTTTTCTGTCTGTGTAGAATGCTGTGTAGAATGCTGTTTATAATATATATTGTTTTTCAGTTACAAATATTTCTTTTCTTTGTAGGAAATAGTTCCTCAAGATGGAGGACGGGAAGCCTGTTTGGGCTCCACACCCAGCTGATGGGTTTCAAATGGGGAGCATTGTGGATATTGGACCTGACAGCTTAACTATTGAACCTGTAAATCAAAAAGGCAAGGTAGGTTTCTTCAAAAGGCAATTAGTTCTTGTAGAAATTGTTTTACTGAAAGAGAAGATGTTTGCAGGGAAACTAATACAAACTAAACTTAAAGAGAAGAGGAGGAAAGAATAAAAAGTGCAAGAAAAAAGTGAGAATATCACACACACACACACACGCATGGACGCACACACACACATTCATACAGAGGTGGCTTCCAACCTTCATCACAATAAGTATAAACAAATCAGCCTCTATAAAGTTATGAACAAATATTTCTTCATCCCATAACCCATCCCTCGTCTGTAGACAAATGCATTAATTCTTTTTTTGTACCATTGCATAAATTTCTTCCAGGCTATCATAAGCTTCTTTCGTTTAATAGCGATTAAACATTTTATAGAGCCAGTCTGATGTAGTGGTTAAACCACAGGTGTCAAACTCGACCATGTCACATGATGTATTGTGACGTATTGTGGCATTTTTTGCCTTTCCGGAGCCAGGGTGGGTGTGGCCTGCGAGTGACGCATCTGGCCCGTGGGCCACCAGTTTGACACCCCTAGGTTAAACCATGAGGCTAGAAACTAGGAGTCTGTGAGTTCTAGCACAAAGTCAGCAGGGTGACCTTGGGTCAATCACTTTATCTCAGTTCTAGGAAGGAGGCGGGGTAAACTACTTCTGTAAAACCTTGCCTGGAAAATTGCAGAGACTTGTCCCAAGATTCTCCAAGAATCAGACACGACCGATTTTTTTTTTACAGTTAATACCACAGATATAAATGTAAATGCAGATCCGTTCTCAAGACATTTAAAATGAACAAAGAACAAAATAATCATCACAATATAGCATGTTTGAGATTTTGCTATTTTACTTTGAAATATTACAATAGATTGCATGCCCTAATATTTTTTCCTTCTGAAAAAAAAGTTTCTAAATATTAATGTCAATCTCATCTTCTCCACCCAAGAAAAAGAGAAGAATAAAGTTTTTACTGAAAAAGGATACAGTATGCACGTTCATTTTTATTTTTATTTTTTTTAAATTAAGAATACAGGGTAAATCGCTGTGGAGATTCTCAGTCATCCAGAACTGTTGAAGCTTCTTGGATGAGAAGCTAAATGTTTTCCTCAAGTTAAAAACAGTCCAGTTGCCTTTTGTAAAAGAACCTTTGAGTTAAAAATACAGGATTCCCCATTAATCCTGTATTTAATGTGGTTGTCAATTCCAAATGTTGGTTTTAAAAAAATATTGATTTTAAATAGGCTGTTATTCTCTCTTTAAAAAAAATTAAAACATTTGCACCTCATCTTACCCTCTGGAGAATTCATGGGTAAGTTGAAGATGTACAGACGAGACAACAGGAATTTTGTTATGCAAACAAAAGCATCTGCTTAACATTGAATGTTGCCCATTAAATGTTGTCTTAAGGGCTGATATTCTATGACTGGGTTTCTCTTTTATGTTTTGAAGCATTTGTGCAACAGTAAAACAACTTGTTCAAGAAACTTAAAATATCAATGAGCAGACAAAATGAAACTTATTAGTATCCTTTTTAGTAGAAAATGAAAAAAATATGAACAACTCTAGGTGCAATTCATTCTGCTAAAGTATCAGTATTGTGACAGAAATAGGCTTGAAAATGTATTGGGTTATAAGCACTAAGTACAATAGGCTCATTAAGTGTTTTTTTAAAAAAATAATGTCCTCCCTAAGTTTGTGTGATTTGTTCTTGAGATGCAACATGGTTGCAAACATTAGAAAACTGAACAGGTTATGCATTTATCATGGTTGTGATTTATTTTGGTATTTTAAGTAAGTCAGTGTCCAAAATCAAGGGGGTTTCCCTATGAAACAAGATTTTAAGTTGTCACAGTAGATATAGTTTATAAGGACTTATTGTTATTCTTGTGGCTAACTGTAACCAGCACATTGTGTAATCACATTAATTTATGCATAGAATCCTTTGGGAAGCTGAAGCTAAATGTGTAATTGTGACTGAAAACTGAAGCCATGCTTTGTTCATTTGTTTTTTCCTTTCTTTATATTGTGATATCACATTTTGCCTTCCATTCCCCTCAGTAATGCTGTGGATGGCATGAAAATAATTGAATGCCCAGAGTTGTCACAAGAGCTCTAGACCAGCATTTTCTGACCTGATGTATTCCAGATATATTGTGAATGCAACTTATTAAAAGCTCTGGAGAATCTGAGTTAAGGAAGATTATTACATATGTTACCGAGGGAATTATAAATTAGACTGCTATTTTCATTTACACATGATCATCTAGATCAGGGGTAGGCAACCTCAGCTCTTTCATGACTCATGGACTTCAACTCCCAGAATTCCTGAGCCAGCTGACTCAGGAATTCTGGGAGTTGAAGTCCATGAGTCATGAAAGAGCTGAGGTTGCCTACCCCTGATCTAGATACTAGAATGACATGTAGCCTGGTCCCTGTAGCCTGGTCCAAACCTAGGTGGACCTACTAAGTTAGGCATGTCAAAGCATCTGGCCCACGGGCCGGATGCGTCATGCCGAAACCGCGCCCACCCCATTGCCGGCAATGGGGAAAAAGTCGTGATGCCTTGTGCGACGTCACGTGACGTTGCAAGTTTGACATGCCTGTACTAAATGGTTACTTCTCTATGCTTTGTGATAGTAGACTAGTTAGTAATTTGGAGAGCTGGCCTCTTCTTTGAGAACGTCTGTGGAGAAGAGCTGTATTCTGTGATGAAATTAAGTAGAAAAAAAAATCCACGCACTTGGTATACAAATCTAGGTTTCTTTAGAAGAAAGTGTTCTGTTTTGAATTTGTAAGAAAGAACTTAAAATAAATACATTTTAAAACTAATGCTCAAATTTTTGAACCTGATGAAATAGAGGGAAGTTTAATATGTAGGTCAAGAGGTGATGTTACAGACTTCCTCTCTGAGGAAAGTCTAGTGTTTCTCTAAAGAAGTAATCTCAACTATGGATAAAGAAGGTGATTTAGTAAATTTATAAAGTACTTTAAAATATAAAGCATTGGTATGCATGCTGAAGAAGTTATTCAAAGGCGGTATGAAAAAGTAACGTAAGACACAAAGAATATACAAGAATTGTTGTTGTTAGCTGCGAAGTCGTGTCCGACCCATCGCGACCCTATGGACAACATTCCTCCAGGCCTTCCTGTCTTCTACCATCTTCTGGAGTCCATTTAAGCTCACGCCTACTGCTTCAGTGACTCCATCCAGCCACCTCATTCTCTGTCGTCCCCTTCTTCTATTGCCCTCGATCTTTCCCAGCATTAGGCTCTTCTCCAGTGAGTCCTTCCTTCTCATTAGGTGGCCAAAGTATTTGAGTTTTAGCTTCAGGATCTGGCCTTCTAAAGAGCAGTCAGGATTGATCTCCTCTAGGACTGACCGGTTTGATCGCCTTGCAGTCCAAGGGACTCGCAGGAGTCTTCTCCAGCACCATAGTTCAAAGGCCTCAATTCTTTGGCGCTCAGCCTTTCTTATGGTCCAACTTTCACTGCCATACATTGCAACTGGGAAGACCATAGCCTTGACTATACGCACTTTTGTTGACAGGGTGATGTCTCTGCTTTTTAGTGTGCTGTCTAGATTTGCCATGGCTTTCCTCCCCAGGAGCAAGCGTCTTTTAATTTCTTGGCTACAGTCCCCATCTGCAGTGATCTTGGAGCCCAGGAAAACAAAATCTGTCAATACCTCCATTTCTTCCCCATCTATTTGCCAGGAATTGAGAGGGCCAGTTGCCATGATCTTGGTTTTCTTAATGTTAAGTTTCAACCCAAGTTTTGCACTAAGAGCATAACATAACAAAGAATACTTAACAATACTGAAGAATAAAAGAAAGACCTTAGGCCTTCAGGAAACTATGACTGGCTTCTGACTAGCTTCTGTAGGTTCAAAATCATAATTGCTTTCAGTGTCCTCATTCCAGTTGATTTTGCCAAGGACAAGGAAGACAAATTTATCTTATCCTGTTCCTGGAATGGTCTGCCTATTCCTACCAAGGATAGAGCATCCCAAGGTTAAGGAGTATTTATTTATACCAGGTGGCTATGAGACCATCACAAGGTTTTAGGCTGAAGATGAGAAAGATTCGCTTATTGTAGACATGTGTCCTGGAGCAAGAGAAGCCAAAACAAAGTATATAACCTTTTGGTGGGTAAAATGAATACTTGCTGAGTTCTGTATTGCATACTCAGCCATTATATAGCAATATAAAGTTTATTCATTTATTTATTAATCAAATGTATGTCGTTGCCCATCACACGAGCTACTCTGGGTGGCATATAACAATCAAATAAAACAGCAAAAAAATAATCATTATAAAAACATAAGAAGCCTTATTAAAAATTAGAATGTTATTAAAAATTTAAAATTTACAAATGACATGAGAAACTGAATATATCAACCAAAGTGGAGCCATCTAAGCATGTCATCAATTTTCTAGGACCCCTAGGCCTGGTGACACAATTAGGTCTCGAGGGACTTCTGTATGATTAACGGGGATGGTGCTAACCTGTCTTTGGGGGGAGGAGAATGTTCCATAACACAAGCCCGCCTCTTGGGACCCACCAAATGTAAATCCCTCGCAGATGGTACCCACAACATGTCTTTTCTGCTAGATCTAATGGGATGTAATTGGGGCTGGTGTAATTGGGGAGAGGTGGTCCTACAGATAAGCATGAAACACCTTGAATCTGACCCGGAAGCAGACTGGCAGCTCATGAAACTCATGGAGGAGAGGTGTCATATGTGCTCTTCTAGAAGCACACTTAACTGCCCAGGCAGCTGCATTTTGCATCAGATGAATCTTCCGTATACTTGTCAAGGGCAGCCTTGTGTACAGTGCATTATAGTAGTCCAATATGGAGGTGACTAAGGCAAGTGTGATCAGACCCTCCCAGTCCAGGAAAGGGCGCAGTTGGCATACCACACGAAGCTGTGCAATGGCCCTCCCAGCCACGACTGCCTCCTAATTGTTGAGTAGGAGTCGTAAGTCTAGAAGGACCCCCAGGTTGTACACTGGGTCTCTGTAAGAGAGAACTGAGAGGCAGAGTGGTGCAGGGGTTAAAACCCAGGTTCAAGTCTTCTCTTAGCCACAGAAACTCTTGGCGTGGCCGCTGCCTTCCTCTCACCCCACCCTATGGCCTAGATTGCTGCTATGGGAAATGTTTGCAGAAGGGAGCGCTGTTTATACTACCTTGACCTCCTGAGGGAAAAAAGTGAGATATAAATCAAATAAATATTCCCAATACAGGAATCCTTATTTCCTAATGCTGGTTATGATTGTCCAATTTCCTGGTCTAAAAAGATGAGGCTACTTTTGGCTCATGAATTTTGCACATGCTTGTTTGGATCAGATCTGGAACCTCATCTGCACAAGCCGCTTCAAATTTCTTCCGATGGAAGGTGATACTACTTTTTACAAAAGGCCGTTGTCCCCAGTGTAGAGAATGATAGGCAGCTGTTTGAATTCAGGAGCTGACCGAGGATTACTGATGGTTGGGTTTGGGTTCAAGGAGGATAAATGATCCTATAAGGCACTGAGTAGGACAGTGGTTTCTTGGAGCTGCAGCTTCCTGCATCGTGCAGAAGAGAGAGACTAATGAGAATTAGGTTTTTCAGGCAGGAGAAGGGACCGTTCCTGGATGGGGAACAGCTGCTGGGAGTCCATCAAAGTTTTAAAATCTGAATTAGATGTACAGGTTTATATTATCCTTTCCATTGGTTCCCATCTTATAAATGGTGGTAAACTCTCATGAAACTTCAGGGTTAGACACATCTCTGAATTCCACACAGAGGGAAATTGAGATAGGTTCTCGGCACTTGATTATAATAGCCAGGAAATCAAGACAGGGTCATTTGGTTCTCCTGGTTTAATAAGGACTAGAAAAAAGTGGCACTTTTCAGATTCCTAGCAGGGTTGGATGAGAACAGAGGGGTGCAAAGGATATTCAGAGTCCCAGGAGTCTCTAGTTTCAGATAATTTCTCTGCATTAGGTATATACTCCTAAATTCTGAATCACTAGTGGTATAACTACTTTATTTGTACTTTTAAAAATACATATGTACATAGTACATGCTGTGTCAATTTGGCCACATTTACAAAAGTAAGGGTGTGAGTTCTAGTGGTGGAGGCACCAGCTAGAAACAGAGAGACTGTGAGTTCTAGTCCCTCCTTAGGCATAAAAGCCAGCTTGTGCCAGTGACTTTCTTTCAGCCAACCCACCTCATAGGGTTGTAGTTGAGGGAAAAATAGAAGGATTTCTGCCTTGAGTTACTTATTAAAAAACAATAAATGTGAGATACTGTATAAATAAAAGAATCTTACATTGTTTCTCAGACCTTTAACTAAGATCAAGGGGAGTGATTGGATCAGACAGCACTGTTACCTTGCCAGAAGCTTGAAATTCTGACTGGAGCATTTGTCTCCAATCAGCTAATCTTAAAAATACTACTGATTTGGACTCTTGGTGACCAGAAGCCTTGGAGCAGTTAAGAACGAGTTAAAAACAGTATTGCTGAGTGAGAATAAAGTCGAAACTCAGTTAGTACTCAGTAGTGATTTATGTGGTAAGTTTCAGAGGTTTGTGCAATACTGTGTGCTAGTATTTATAGTCACAGCAAGTGGTATTACTTTGACTTTCTGGGCTTGAAGGTTGAGCCTAGCTATACTTGGATGGGAGACCACAAGGAAATCCTAGGGCAGTGGGTTCAACTGAGAAGTGAATTATCTTTGTAGAAGAAGCCATTGGCAAACCAATTTACATCATCACCAAAAACCATACATGGAAATATTCAGATGATCACCAGGAGTCAAGTGCAGCTCAGAGACTTTTGTCTTTTCTTTTATTTGTTACTTAAGGTGATTTGCCAAACTTCATCAAGCAGCAAAGTACTTTCTCTTGATCATAAATGCAGTGTTCCATAGGCTTGCCAGCTCTTACTTTTATATTTCACTTGCAACTCCCGAAAATGCATGGTTGCATTTCCTGCATTAGAGCCATGGTGGCGCAGTGGTTAGAAAACAGTATTGCAGGCTAATTCTGCCGACTGCCAGGAGTTCGATCCTCATGGGCTCAAGGTTGACTCAGCCTTCCATCCTTCCGAGCTCGGTAAAATGAGGACCCAGATTGTTGACAATGTGCTGACTCTGTAAAACGGCTTCGAGAGGGCTGTAGAAGCGGTATATAAGTCTAAGTGCTATTGCAATATCTTTGCAGGAAAACTGAGCTATTATGCACGAAACTTGCCTTCCTGCAGATTTACACGAAGGTCCTTGCTTATGTATTACTTCCACTAATAAGGTTTTCTTCAATTTCTCACAGAAACCAATGACTTACATCTCCTTTTCTTTGCCAGACCTTTTTTGCTGCTATCAACCAAGTCTTTCCTGCAGAGGAGGACATTAAGAAGGAAGTGGAGGATAATTGTAAGTGAGCCATGTAAACGTTATATGAGGTGGCAGGGGTTCTGTGCCGATTGAGCACAGCTGCTTGCCTCAACCTGGGCCCTTCACAAATGAATGTCGCCAGGGGATGTTTTTCAGAAGGGAACCCCTGGGTGATTGGTTTGGCCTTCTGTGCATTTAGAGCAGGGGTCCTCAAACTCGGCCACGTTAAGACTTGTGGACTTCAACTCCCAGAATTCCCCAGCCAGCCATGGCTGGCTGGGGAATTCTGAGAGTTGAAGTCCACAAGTCTTGACGTGGCCGAGTTTGAGGACCCCTGATTTAGAGGATGCCATTTGAAACATGTTGAGTCTGAATGAAGAATGTTACTGAAGTGGTGGCAGGAGTCGCATTGTTGGATTAGCCTTAACTATGACTAGAGCCAGTATGGTGTAGTCATTGAGCTGTGGTGGCGCGGTGCAGTAATGCAGGCTAACTCACTGCTCACTCCAGGAGTTTGATTCTGAACAGCTCAAGGTTGACTCAACCTTCCATCCTTCTGAGGTCAGTAAAATGAGGACCCAGATTAGATTGTTGGGGACAATATGCTGACTCTGTAAATCGCTTAGAGAGGGCTGTAAAGCACTGTGAAGCGGGACATAAGTCTAAGTGCTATTGCTGTCAGGGACGCCATTGGTTCTAGTCTTGCCTTATGCACAAAGCCAGCTGAGCGACCTCGGGGCACTCACTTTCTCTCAGCCTCAGTAAAGGAGACAAGGGCAAATCACTTCTGGAAAAAGAAAAACCTTGCTAGGAAAACTACAGGAGTCTCCCAGAATTGGATACGATTGAACAGAAGGAAGAAAAAAATGACTCTGGATTTTTTTCTATAATTCTCTAGCCCTGCCATAGATCCTTGAGCCCTTATGTCACCTCCTCTAAGTCTGCCACAGATTTCTTTCAGGAAAAGTGGTAGGATATGTGGTACTTGCAAAACTATTGTTGTGCTTTCATTGTAGGTTCACTAATGTATTTAAATGAAGCTACCCTCTTACACAATATAAGAGTTCGCTACAGCAAGGATAGAATTTATGTAAGTATCATCGTAGCTTGTGAAAAATATGGTGGGTTTTTTTTGTCACAAAGTGAAATATGAAATATTTATTGTTTATTTGGTCAATGACCAGTGAAGATTTTTGAAAAATACAACACCAAAATACTCAGATGAGATAAAATACTATCATAACAAAAATAAAATAACATAAAAATGTGTCACAAACTACCATATTGGTGCATTAATTACTATGCAGGTGTAAATCTAAAATATTAAAGTCTACAAAGTAAAATATATCATCTAAAAACAAAATGGCTAGGATGCGTTAAACCTAAAATGATAAAACAAGTGATTATTTCTATAACCAGTTATGCCTTATTTTCGGTGGCAACACAGAATTTGACTACTGCACAAAAGATTGTGAATCTTCTAGAAGATGGTTCCCCTAGAAATTGTCTGGTCTCCCTGGAAATGTTCATAGTAGAAGTAGAATGTAAGCAGATCTGACTTCCCTGTAGAATTTACAGTGCAAATACATGCAAAATGGCTTTGATCTCTTGTGTCGCCTCATGAGCAGGCATGCTCAGTTAATGGACTTTAGAGTATCTGCCTTGCAGCAGTGCGGATGGAAAGATGTTATGCCTGCTTTGAAAAATCAGCTTGGGGAAAGTTAGATTTGGTAGATATCTTCCAAGTGCTCCTATTTATTCAATTTCACCATGTTAGGGCAGCCTGTTAGCATCAGTCTGAAACTCCATATCCTCTTTATTGTTTGGCTGAGCAGTTGTTTGGTGTGGTCATATCCTAAAGAAATTAGGAACGGTGCAGAAAGCCCATATAACATCTAATCCTGTTCTACAGTCTGTTTCCAGGGAGAAGGAAAATCATCTATTAAAACTAGTGTCAGTTCAGCTGGAAGATTTGGATTTTCAGCCAGTAATGTATCCTCTTCCTCCAAGCCCTTATCTGGTTGCAGGCATTCCTGTCTCAAGCCTTAACTGGGCGTTTGCTGTCCTTTGGCCTGTAATTTAGCCTCAAGTGTTTTAATACTGCAGGGATTCATTGTCCTGCACCAAGTATAAAAGAAGTGCTTAATTGCCCTTTTAGACCTAAATTAGTTTCACTATGTGATTCTGGTACATGTTTCAAGTGTCTTTAGAGTGGAAAACCTCTCTGAGGTGTTTCAATATAGTATTTCTATACAGTTTCCTGCTCTGATTTCTGTCTTTCTATTCTCCAGGCCAGGGGTCTTCAAACCTGGCCCTTTTATGACTTGTGGACTTCAACTCCCAGAATTCCTCAGCTAGGCACGCTGGCTGAGGAATTTTGGGAGTTGAAGTCCACAAGTCATAAAAGGGCCAAGTTTGAAGACCCCTGCTCCAGGCTGTTGGGGGCCTCTCTTAGCAAAGACCAGAATTTTAGATTTTTCAAAAATGGGAACCAGGTGAACTGTAGTACCAAAATATTATTGTTATCGCTCTTTCCAGCCCTAGTGGGAATTGTGAAATTATAGTGGCATAAACGGTGTAGAGGAGTATAGGATTATTAAGAAGGTGCACCACTGAATTGATGTACAATTTGAAAAAAGAGGGGAGAAGAATATGTCTCTGTTGGAGTCCTTTCTGAACTACTGTGCTAGAGAAGGGACCCTTGGGGATTGTATTTCATTCTTAAGATCGTGTTGGAATATAATTTCTGTATTAGAAAGAGCTGGTACCTGTCAAGAGTTCCCCCCCCCCAAGGCTATTCCTGGAAGTTGTGTCTAAGGCATGTTTAAAATCTAGAAAGGCCACAAAGAGGATGGATTTCTTTCTTTTTTTTGACAATTATATCTTTCTGCAAGATGGTAGAGCACCAGAATGAGGTCTGTTGTTGACCTCCCTTCTCTGAATCCTGCCTGCTCCTCTTGGATTATCCCCCATGTCTCTATCCAGTCTTGGAATTTGTGATTAACTGCTTAGCATATAATTTGCTAACCACACTCAAAAGGCTGATTGGCCTACGTAACGGCATGAATCATTCTTATTGTTCTTATTATAAATTGGGCCAATTATTCCCAGGCCCCAATGTTTTGGAACATAGCTAGTCTTATCTATGCATATAAACAAGGATGCTGATCTGTGAATGTAAACACGGAGGCTAGTAGAGACACCCACCAGCTGGGAATCTGGTTTTAGTATGGAATCATTACAGACAGAATATAATCAACACCTGGAGCCTTATGTTCTTCAGGGATGAGTTAAGGGTTACCTCTTGTACAGAGCCAGGGGGCCAATTTTAAACTTGTCAGGTCAATTTCATTCTCATTTGTGTTACTACCAAGGATCATGTACAACCTTCTGAAATATTCCACCCAAGCTTGAATTGACTGGGGAGATGAGCTGGGCTGGGCTACTGGTTTTCCTAGTCCTCGAGTAGTTTGCCAGAAGAGGGAAGAATCTTTCTTCTTGACTGATTGAATTAGTTTCTGCCAGGTCTCCTTCCTTGCCAGTTTTTTCCTATAGGATTTATTTTATTTATTTTATTTTATTAAACTTATATACCGCCCTTCTCCCGTAGGACTCAGGGCGGTTCACAAGGTTTTTTAAAACAATACAACAAATTACATAGATTAAAAACAATTAAAATGATTAAACTAACCTTGAAACTAAAAACCCCAATAACAATTAAAATACAATTAAAACCCCAGTTAATATTCTCAGTCCAGGCCAGAAAGCTCGAAGAGTCCCGGTGGAATGAGCGAAGGTCAGGGGAAGTCCTAAGCTCTACAGGTAGCTGGTTCCAAAGGGCCGGTGCACCCACAGAGAAGGCCCTCCCCCTGGGTATTGTCTGCCGGCAATCTTTTACTGGTGGTACCCTGAGAAGACCCTCCCTGTGGGAGCGCACAGGATGAAGGGAGCTTGATGCCGGCAGCTGGTGTTCCCTCAGATAACCCGGACCCAAGCCATTTAGGGCTTTATAGGTCATCACCAGCACCTTGAATCTCACCCGGAGGGCAACCGGAAGCCAATGCAGCTCGCGGAGTAGAGGTGTTACATGGGAGTATCGGGAAACCCCCATCACAACCCGCACGGCTGCATTCTGCACCAGCTGAAGCCTCCGAGTGGTCCTCAAGGGCAGCCCCATGTAGAGAGCGTTGCAGTAGTCCAATCGGGAGGTCATGTGCGCATGAGTGACTGTGCGCAGGGCGTCTCGGTCCAGTTAGGGCCGCAACTGGTGTACCAGGCGAACCTGGGCAAAGGCCCCCCTGGTCACAGCTCCTATATGGTCTTCAAAACTGAGCCGCGAATCCAGGAGGACGCCCAAGTTGCGAGCCCTATCAACGGGGGGTAACACCTCACCCCCCATCATTAAAGATGGAATGGACTGGTTAGTCTGAGATGCCAGTATGCACAGTCACTCAGTCTTGGCCTGATTGAGACGAAGCCTGTTTCTCCCCATCCAGACCTGGACCGCCTCCAGGCAACGAGACATCACGGTGACTAACTAGACTAAACTATCAAGCCTTTAAATTGCTCTTTCTGTACTGTACGATCTGCTTTATGACATGATCTTTTCAACTGTGCACAATCCCGATAGCAAACCATTTTTGTTCGTTACACCCAGTTACTGGAGTGTCGCATTGTTTCTTTGTCAAAATCAGATTTCACACTAAAAATTAACAGAACATACAAGTATGGTTTTTGAGACTTGTTCTCTAGTAGCTATGCACAGATTTCTAAGGTTTCTGAGGCTGCTAGCTATTTAGTGACTACTTTTTTAGTTTAATGAAGAGAAGGACTAGGGGTGACATGATAGCAGTGTTCCAATATCTCAGGGGCTGCCACAGAGAAGAGGGAGGCAAACTATTCTCGAAAGCGCCCGGAGGCAGGACAAGAAGCAATGGATGGAAACTAATCAAGGAGAGAAGCAACCTAGAACTAAGGAGAAACTTCCTGACAGTTAGAACAATTAACCAGTGGAACAACCTGCCTCCAGAAGCTGTGAATGCTCCAACACTGGAAGTTTTTTAGAAGAGACTGGACAGCCATTTGTCTTGAAATGGTATAGGGTTTCCTGCCTGAGCAGGGGGTTGGACTGGATGACCTCCAAGGTCCCTTCCAACTTTACTATTATGATTATGATTACTTTCCTTCCATCCATTGTCACAAAACGATTTGGGGAAAAAATTACTTTGAACATTCATTTGGTGAATGGAAGTAATTCATTTTAAAAAAACCCCTATGTCATTGCTTAACTGATTAAGAAACAGGGCAGCTGTATAACCACTAGACTGATTTTTCACTCTAGCGTTCAGTTTTTATTAAATACATCTACTCAAATTGTGCACGCACATAAGGCGTAACTCATCCTTACATGCAATTCTTTTAGAGGCACAGTACATTAAAAAGGAAAAGACGCATGCTTGTTTTCCCTTCTGTCAAATGAAGAATCCCATATCACCTTTGACACTTCCCAGCTCAAACAGCCAGCTTAATATTTTATGGGGCTATTAGATTGCCTGATCATATGTAACAAATTCTGTCTAAATTACACATGGTCCCTGCATCTGCTTTGACAAATGCCAGCTGGGAAATAGAACGAGGAAACTTCTGCAAGATGTCAGAAGCAGGGATACAATTATGCTTAAAATTTGTTTTTTCTAATCCTGCCTCTTAAATTCTGCGTAGGGCCATTACTCGTTGTTGTTGTTTTTGTAAAGTAAAATAAGTCAGTCTATAATATGTGCGATTTTGTGTTGATCATAATTTTAAGTTACATGCAATAATAGTTCATCCTTGAAAAACGAGCAGAAGTGCTAAAGATTCTTTGTGTGAAAATAATTTTGCTACTGATTAATTTGTAATTGATTTGCCTGTATTGCACTTAATTGTAAGCATGCAGTACATAAAAATCACAACTACTAGTACTGATAATAATTTATTTAAAGGGTTTACAAAACATACCCTTATATATTCGCTGGCATTTTGCACTGTAACTTATCAGCACAAGGAAAGATGCTGTTTAAAATTATTAAACCAATATTACAATAATAAAATAAAAATTGTAACTGGGATTTGGTTCTGACTTCAAGACATTGACCTTGGAAATCCCTCAGAAGTCTGCCCCGCACCCATCGGTAACAGGCCTCCAAAGTTTACAAAGAGAAATTCCAAAATCATGTGATTATAACACATTTTGTTGTGGGTTTTCTTTCCAGACATATGTAGCTAACATCCTGATAGCAGTGAATCCTTACTTTGATATACCAAAACTTTATTCATTAGATGTTATTAAAAAGTATCAAGGCAAATCACTAGGGACGCTGCCGCCTCACGTCTATGCAATTGGTAAGGAACAGATTTCTCTGACTTCCAAATGTGTCAGTATTTTTTATTTTCTGTAGCTTTTATATTGTGTATGATGCTTTTACCTCTTGCTTTTTTACACTGATAAAAATAAGGCAAGATGCTGGAACTGGTGCAGTCGATCCATATGATTGTGAACAAGTTGGTTGCTTGGATCACAGTTTGCTTTTAAAACTCCAATCTATATGTATTTTAGTTATTTTTAGGAGAGTAAGGTGTCCCTGTGGGTTTTTACTCCGCCAGTTGTGACCAACTTTAGGGGGCGGTGCTCATCTCTGTTTCTTGAACCAGTGCTGTCCAGAGATGTTTCTGCAGTCATGTGGCCAGCGTCACATCACACTGCAGCACAGAGTGTATGGCGAAACACAGAGTATTTTCACTTTCCCGCATGCTTCTATGTGGTACCTATTCGTCTACTTGCATTTACATGCTTTCAAACTGCTAGCTTGGCAGGAGTTGAGGCAAGTGATGAGAGTTCACTCCGTCTTATGGCGCTTGGGTCTTGAACTGCCGAGCTATAGACCTTTAACTTTCTAAGTAAGACTCAGTGTCTTAAGGAGAGTGCTGTGGTAATACCGAACAGGTAGTCTTGACGTATGATCACAATTGAGCCCCAAATTTTTGTTGCTAAGCAAGACAGTTATTAAGTGAGTTTTGCCCCATTTTACAACCTTTTTTTTTGGCCACAGTTCTTAGTAAAGGATCCGGCTTCCCTATTGATTTTGCTTGTTAGGAAGTTAAAGCAAATGATCGATCACATGACCTCGGGGCAGTGTAACCATCAAAAATATGGCCAGTTGCCAAGTGTCCTAATTTTGATCACATGACCATGGAGATGCTACAGTGGTCATAAGTCTGAAAAATGGGCATATAGTCACTTTTTCCAGTGCCTTTGTAACTTTGAACGGTCACTGAATGAATGATTGTAACTTGAGGACTACCTATATAGTACCAGCATTTTAAGCAGGTCTTTTGTGGCGCTGTTTTTCTTTTCATTCAAGAAATATAGGTAGCTGCAGACTGGAAATAGAAAATATATTTATTTTTGTGTTTCAAACGTTTACATAGAATAATACAGCGCTTCCCAAACTAATGAAAATATTGATCTCTGCTCTGTCGGAAACTCACTTTGTTGTCCTTTTCACTGTTTGCTTCAGCTGATAAAGCCTTCCGCGACATGAAAGTGCTCAAGATGAGTCAGTCGATCATTGTGTCTGGTGAATCGGGAGCTGGCAAGACAGAAAATACTAAATTTGTTTTACGGTTTGTATCTTCAGCTGAAAGTGTTTCAATTGAATGAGTCATGAGTGAAGCGCAGTCATTTTAATCCAAAGATCTTGAACTCATAATGGGTGTTCTTCCAATACTGAAAACACTTGTGAATGAAATGTGAAGAAATTTTAAATCTAAAGAAGTCCTATAACAGAGTTTACAAAGGCTTGTTTGTTTACTTCAAGAATTTATGTGGCCGTACAACTCAACCGGTGTGACTCTGCGGAGATTAATAAGCCCTAAACAAGGAATAAAACCAATCATCCATCCATTAAAAGATATGTCAGATGTGACTTCAGTCAATGGTAAATTTAATGGAATAGGCTAAAAACATCCGACAGGAATCACTAGTCACCTAAGCCCAGAAGAAAATAGCCATATCTTGGATCAATTTTCTAAAGACTAGCAGACCTCTTGTAGGGATATCTTGTTTCCAGACTTTTTCAGGGCCCTTAACCAATACAGAATAATACAAAAGCTACACTGCTCTATTAATTTCTTTCACTTGTATTACACTTAAAACCACTCTTGGATCAGAGCACGGAACATTCTGGAGAAGAGTAGGGAGCTCAGAACAAGTCACAGCAGGCATATCCCAAAAGCAACACCGTCTCCTGCCTATAAAAGGACAAAATATTAATAATAACAATTTCCTCAGTTTCCTAAGTCGGTTTAGTGCTTAAGGCACCAGGTTAGGAAGCAAGAAACCTTGAATTCAAGTTCTGCCTTAGCCACAAAAGCCAGGTAGGTGACCTTGGCCCAGTCAGTCTCTCACTCAGCCTAACACACTTCACAGGGTTGTTGTGGGGAAACTAGAAAGAGGAAGGTGTATTGGATATGTTCACCACTTTGAGTTATTTGTAAGAATAATAAAAAGGTGGGATACAAATAAATAAATTTGTATACAGCTCATTTAACTACAAGTATGCTTTATGATTAAAAGTTGAATAAAGACCCTAACAAAAATCGCTAACTGTTTTTTTTCTTTATAGGTATTTGACTGAATCTTATGGTAGCGGACAAGATATTGATGACAGGATTGTAGAAGGTATTCATATATATATATATTTACATATTAATTGTGACTAGTTAAGGAGTAAGCATTTTATGCACTTCATTTCTGTAAGTGAAAGGCTGCAGTGGTGTGTGATATCTCTCATCTTATTGGGCTCTGAAGGAAGTAGATGCACTGTTGGGTTGCATCTAGCTAGAAAAACAAGATTCAGGATTTTGGTGCTATAAAATATCAGTGCAGGATTGTTCCTGTGTGATCTGTTTGAAGATAGGGAGTTCAAAAGGTAGAAATAAGGAATCTATTGAAGAAGAGAGGGCATATAATGTAACATTTCTTGAAGATGAGAATTGCTATTGCATTTTGGAGGATGGGGTGGGGAGATAGATTTAATATTTTTTTCTTTTCCTTTTAAAAAGTATTAGCCTTCTGTGGTTTACGATGCCATTTTTGTAAGCTTTCTGTCTCAGAACAGCAGGAAATCACACTATTGATTTTTTATGATTGCATTGGAATGGACTCCGGGGACCACAAAAACAGTTTGGGAATCTCTGATTACACATCCCCGAAATCTGGTGTCTAGTTCCATCAGAAAATAGAGGCCATCATAAGGAGATCATGTTTTCAGGGCAATGAATGCAACCATTGCTGGAAGACGTTTGCCAGCACGTTTTGCAATGTGGTCCCAGTTTTATTGTGGAATGAGGAGCGTGGTGAATCAGGTGACCCCTGGAGACATCTAGAAAGTTTTTGTGTCAAGTCTTTGGCACAAGTGTGCAGAGACAGAAGCTTTTTTTCTGAACTTAAAGGCACGTTTTGTACCCAATTCTCTTAGAAGTCTTTTCCATGTGTTGAATGTATTTGTGGATGTGCGGAGGAATACTGTGTTGACCCTATTGTGTTCCCTTAATGTCTTCATAAGAATTGCTTACATGCGAACAGTTTCTAATACAAAGAGGTCCAAGAAGCATGGTGCTGTTTGTGATTTCTTTGAAGAAGCTATTTGAAATGGGACTTAGTTCAGAAAGCACTGATCTTTGTGGCTTACTTTGGGATCAGAAGCAGGATGTTAACAATAGCTTATTTCAATTTGCTTTCGGGTATCAAGACTTTAAAAGAACGGAAGCTATATAATAAAGGAGGAAAGAATTCTATCACTTTTTCCTTCCCTTATGGCACCACAATTCTTTACTTTGTGACAAAGTAAATACATTCTTTCCAAAGTATTTAGTTCAGCTATTATTAAACTGTACCGGAGGTTACAGTTGAATGAATGATCGGCGTGTGGGTTCACATACACGAGTGGGGTGTGTGTTTGTGTGTTCAGATGAATGAGTGGAAAATTCATGTGTAGGCTTGCTTGAAAAATGCAAAGTCTATGATATGTTCCCTTGCCCTGTGGCAAGATGCATTGAGGCTACCAAGGGCTACTGTAGCCTGAATAGTCCTAACTTTGACGGATTTCATATTGCAAAGCAGTGCTTCCAGTGAAATAATTGAGAATGATATTGCTTAATTACAGCGGAATATATAAGTATCCCATTATCCATGGCACCTATGAAAGTGGCTGACCATTGGACATAATGTCTGAAGCTGCATTCCCAACACTGGTACCCGTAGGTATTTCATTTGGGGGATGGGGAAGCTTGAAATAAATGCCTTATTCAGGTCATCTGCTTTTAATACACATTTGCTCCCATTTTTGTTTTAAGCACATCTTAACCTGCATGGGTGCATTATTACTACAGAAGGACTTACTCATCAAGCCTTTTTGTAGTGTGTGTATATATGTGTTTGTACCTGTAACCATTGAATCTTTGTTTCAGTTTTGTGCATTTTCCTGACAGGTTAGATAGTTTGAAAGGTCACTTCCCAACTCAAACTGTTTTAACTGAAACAGACAATCAACACCCACACACAAACACACCCACACACAAAACCTCCCCCCACCCCAGGAAGCTGTGTTTATCTATGTGATACACAAATTCAGTAATAGTTTGGTTTTTTGACAAATCTCCTTAACGACCAATTCCTTTCCTAATATTATGTCAGTTACATAATACTACGTGTCTTCCCCCTCAAGGTCCCATGCACACTTGGGATTAAAAGAATATTAGATTGGTTTTGAGTTGAAAATCAAACATTACATAGTCCTCTAGTTCCCAAATGAAAAAAAATACGAGAATGGCAGAATTGTTTATTTAAGAAGGGTAGCTAAATAGATTTCTATTGCCACTATGGCAAAATGTAGATAGCCCTCAACTCACAACCATTTCCAATGAAGGAGAATATTTGTAGCTCAGGTTTGAAATGAGGGGTCCTTGGTGATCTCTGAGCTTGCTTGTTTTCTTGCAGATGTTTCATTACCTTGACTAGGTAACATCATCAGTGCTAATAAGGAGTGGGGTTTGCTGTCAGTTTGACAGGCAAGACCCCAGAATGTAAACTGACAGCAAACCGCACTCCTTACTAGCACTGATGATGTTACCTAGGTAAAGGTAAAGGTAAAGGTTCCCCCGCACATGTGTGCTAGTCGTTTCCGACTCTAGGGGCCGGTGCTCATCTCCGTTTCAAAGCCGAAGAGCCAGCGCTTGTCCGAGGACGTCTCCGTGGTCATGTGGCCGGCATGACTAGACGCCAAAGGCGCACGGAACGCTGTTACCTTCCCACCGGAGTGGTCCCTATTTTTCTACTTGCATTTTGACGTGCTTTCGAACTGCTAGGTTGGCAGAAGCTGGGACGAGTAACAGGCGCTCACTCTGTTACGCGGCACTCGGGATTCGACCCGCCAAACTGCCAACCTTCCGATCGACAAGCTCAGCGTCCTAACCCACTGAGCCACCGCGTCCCTATTTGATGATGTTACCTACTTAGGGTAATGAAATGTATGCAGGAAAACAAGCAAACTCAGAGAGCGCCAAGGACCCCTCATTACAAACATTTGTTTAGCACCTGTTCCACGTTACAGTGGCACTGAAAGAAGTGACTGATGTCAGTCCTTGCATTTATGCTTATTACAGCATCCCATGGTCAAGCAATCCAAAATTGGGTCCTTGGCAACCAGCATGTATTTACCATGCTTTCAGGGTCCTGGAATCATGTGATCGCCACTGGCAACCTTTCCATCCGGCTTCTGACAAGCAAAGTCGGTGGGGGAAGCTGGATTTGATTAACGATTCGCTTAACAACTGCAGTGATTTGCTAAACAACCATTGTAAATTGTAAAATTGGGGGTGACTCACTTATCAGCCTCCTTGCTTAGCAGTGGAATTGCGGTCCCCATTGTGGTTATAACTTGAAGACTCCCCATATAACTGTTTCCGCAGTCTGCTTAATAAAATGCCTGATAGTAGTTCATAGAGGCAGTTTTGATGGCAATGAACAGTCTTGGTGGGTTAGTTTGATCATATGTAGCTCCTATCAGCCTTCTCCGATCTGCCATCTCCAATTGTCTTGGGTCTCCAGAATTTCCAGGTATTTTAGTGAGGGGTGCTGGCTGGGAATTATGGGAGTTTTAGCTACAGTGGTTCTGGAGAGGGTCACAAAGGTGGGCTTGTACCCCTCATACACTAGTTTACATATGTTCTGTAGAAGTCTCCCTTCCTTGCGGTAGCTAAAGCAAATAAAATTACCACGTCCTTAAACTTATCAGTGTTTGTTTTAGTGGCTCACTTGCAAGCATGCTTGCTTAAGAATACTCTTGTCTTCTGCTGCTGAGCGATGTGGGGACGAAGCTGAATCAGCATAGTCTGGATAGGCTCCAGGCATTTGCTGGTTCTAGGGCCACTGGCTATATCTGTGTCTTGTGGCTGCAGCACCAAAGGTTCACAGCTATCTTCTTCTCCAACATCTGGCAATTTCCTTGGTCTAAGAGGTCACAGGACCCAAAGCTAATTTAGTATCATCTTCTGCTCTCCAGAACAGGGAAATGTACGTGCTTTGCAATTTGTCTCTAGTTGCATTGACCAGATTATTACATGTGGATTATTTTGTTGTTGTTGTTTTCTACTTCATTTTTGGGCATCCCCAATATGCATGTTCTCTGGCCCATTGCCAAAATCTTAACCACCTTTTTGAATTTTTGCTTGAACTGTACATTGAATCAAGTAGGGTTGGTTTATTGCATGCACATATGTTGATGGAATATGTATTTTGAGATAATCTAGCATTATTTTATTAACATAGAAGAGTTAACATGGAGCTATTTAATGCACTTCCAGACAACTCAGTTTGATTTAACATTAGGTTTATTAGGAAAATATTTAATGAAGTGAAACATTGACAGCTGTTAAAATACTTTGTGAAATTTCACAACTAGAAACTAGAAGACCTCCAAGGTTCCTTCCAACTATTCTGTTCTGTTCTGTTCTGTTCTGTTCTGTTCTATTCTGTTCTACTCTACTCTACTCTACTCTACTCTACTCTACTCTACTCTACTCTACTCTACTCTACTCTACTCTACTCTACTCTACTCTACTCTACTCTGATACAGCAAAGGGTAATATTTAAGTGGAAGAATTTCTATGAAGACTGTACAGTAATTGGAACCCAAACTGCTGCATTAGGTGCCCTCACGTAGTGAGAACAGAGAGTCTTCTTCCCTTTAAGATTTGAGGCTTTAATTGACTGATACTCGGTGCTAACTAACTTTAGCTCATCCCCAAAATCTAAGCAGGGCCATGTCTGGTTAGTACTTGTGCAGAAAAATAGCAAGGAGAACAGCAAGAGCTGTAGGCAAGATTGTGAAATAAAAAAAGAATCTTGGAGAAGGTAATAATAAACCATTCTCATATTTTAATAAAGAAAACTATACAATATGGACGTTTTCATGAAGTCACCCAGAGTAGAGTTAATCTGAAGGAATTTTTATCTTTAAACATTGAGAGAAGCTTTTGTTTTTTCGCACATACAACGGAAGTAATTGTATGAGCCTTTGGTTCATGAGATGGTTTTTCTTGCATTAAGAAAAATATGCTAGTCAACTTCTGTGTGCCTTTTTTATTAACATCCATTATTTCAGATGGTTCAGAAAGATCTTCCAAATCTCTGGTCCAGTTTTTCACTGGGTAGAGAGAGTTAGGATTAATGTCTTTATTTCTTTGTTTTGGATATTAAAACATGCTTTTATCCAGGTTTTGTTTATTAAAATTTTGCTAACCTTGTTTCATTTTTTTATAGCCAATCCACTGCTAGAAGCATTTGGAAATGCAAAGACTGTTCGTAACAATAATAGTAGTCGTTTTGGAAAATTTGTAGAAATCCATTTCAATGCAAAGGTATTTGTATTTCTTCATCTATAGAGGAATTTCCTTTCTTCTTCTTTTGATAGGTTCTATCTGTTCATTTAGCATTTTCTTTCTGCCCTTCTATATGGATCACTCTTATGTCATGTAGTCCATTTTGGATTACAATATGTTGTTTGTTGTTTACAAATTCTTTTAAATTCTGTTTCAGAATTCAGAGGTCTCTAAAGGCAAAATTAGTTTTATAGTATGAATTGCATATCTTTATCATCATTATCATTATCATTTCCAATCTCATATCTTCTAGCGACAACTCAAACCTAAATAGAGAAAAGTCAGAAAAAATCTGAATCATATACAATATACTAATCTGCATAATCTTCCGGCGCGACTTAAAAACTTACCTGTTCCAGCAGTCCGGCCTGGCCTGATAGCTCTTGGGGTCTCAGATGTTTCTACTATTGTTTTTACTATTGTTCAACTGTATACCTACCTTACTCTGTACACCGCCCCGAGTCCCTCGGGAGAAGGGCGGTATATAAAAATAAATAAATAAATAAATAAATATATAGACCTGTATACCATCTACCTAGTTTTTTTGATCAGTTAAACACCAGTTAGCATAAAGCAACTTTGTTCAATTTGGTGTCCTCTAGATATGTTGGTCTATGCCTCCCAGATAGTTTCTGCCAGCTTGGGACTTTGACCATGCTGGCAGGAAATTGTGGGAACTGTCTAGTCATAACAATAAGCTCATGGCAAAGATGGCAAAGATCTCAGCGTATTTGAAAGACCATTCGCAACAGAGATATATTGTGGAGTGGAAAAAATGGATTGATTACATCCAGAATAAATATGGGACTAAAAAGTTTCATTTAGCATTTGAATAAGCACTGATGTGATATTTATATTGCTTGTAGTCATTTTATAAGAGTTAAAGTGTGATAGATTTAATAGTTTATTGTTGTTTGCATACGGTAGATTATGATTGTTTCTACTTTTATACCTTGTATTTAGCTCTGGGAAGTCGGGGAGAGGGGAGGGGGAGGGAGGGAGGTGTTGGGGAGGGTTGGGAAGAGGGGAGGGGGTTGGGAGGGGTTTTGTTTTGTTTTGTTATAAATAAAATGTACTGTAAAACTTTTCAATAAAAAAAACAATAAGCTCATGCCAAGAGATTAATCAAATTGCAGTTTTGGTCTTATGAAGTTAACATTAAACCATTTAAACATTTCATTTACTTGCAAATGTATTTAAGAAACTATGGATTAAAAACTACATATAATGTAATTAAAAATCAAGGTCTTGTGCTTCAGAATCATAATTTTGCCCTTTTTTAACTCTAGAATTCAGTTGTTGGTGGATTTGTGTCACATTATCTCCTGGAGAAATCCAGGATTTGTGTTCAAGGCCCAGAAGAAAGGAATTATCACATATTCTATAGGCTCTGTGCTGGAGCCCCTGAAAATATAAGGGAGAAACTGTACTTAAGTTCACCAGATAACTTTAGGGTGAGTTGATTTAAAGTATTACCATACTGAAAATTCATTTAAACTACTTATAGTAGACTGGATTCAGATACACTTAGAGCAGGTCTATTCAAATCAATGTGGTTAATGGATTGGAAAAGACATTACATTGTAAATTTGGATCTGTGAATCTGTTGAGCTGAAGCTTGATTTTGGCCCAAACGTGGTTGAGACATTTTGTCATATACAGATAGTCCTTGACTAACCATGGTTTATTTAGTGACTGTTCAAAGTTACAACGGCACTGAAAAAAGTGACTTATGATTATTTTTCACACTTACGACTGTTGCAGCATCTCCATGGTTCCATGATCAAAATTCGGACACCTGGCAACTGACTCATATTTATGATGGTTGCAGCGTCCCAGGGTCACGTGATTACCTTTTGCGACCTTCTGACGAGCAAAGTCAATGGGGAAGCCAGATTCACTTAACAGCCAGTTACTAACTTAATAATTGCAGTGATTCGGTCCCCAAGCATCTGAAAGGCACCATACCATATATTCCTGTCTTAAATTCTGGAATAGATAATGTAAGACGGTAACTTTGGATAGTGTTAGATATCTTAGAATATTATAATAAACTGATTTATCACAAGCTGCACATTCCTGCTGCTTTTGATATATTGCCAGTTCAGCTTTTGTTCACATTTTGCAGTGTTGCCTGGCAACCTGGTTTATTTTAACCAGACTTTATTACAATATGCTAGCTTCGTACTGTAGTGTATGCTTCTCTCTTGGTTTTACAAATCATGATTATGATTGATTATGAGTCTGAGTTAATGTAAACTATGATTAACTTGAAACAAATTCTCTAGTCTCCTTGGGATTGCTCAAAGGAGAAGTGACTCTGGAAAAACACTGGCTTTGCTTCTGTCTCATTGAAGAACACATTATTACAGCATATAACTTTTGACAATGCTAAGTGTTTGAATCTGAATTTGAGTGCCAAGAAAGTGTCTCTGAACCTTAATAATGTAAAGCTCTATAGATTTCAGCTCTCAGAATTCTGGCTGGCTGATGAATTCTGGGAATTGAAGTCCACACATCTTAACATTGCTAAGGTTGAGAAACACTGGTGTAGTTCATAGGAAATTAAAACTTTGCATGTTTTACGTTATGCTTAAAATAGTATTTTTAAAGTAGTTTGCAATTCAGTATGTCTGTAGTGAAAAAATTGCTTTTAATAGCATTATTTTTTTTTCAAACTCTGCATTGATACTCTTTATTTATCCTGTGCAACATCATTTTCTGCAGCTATTTGTTTTTACCAATTTAGCTGAAATAACCTCCGTTAAATGGTTTTCAGGTTCCAGATAATTATTCCCATTAAACTTTTGAATGCACAAAATATCCTACTTTGCTCTTCCAATTTTTTTATGGACACAGTTTTGGGGCATTGACTGATACAGGAATAGTTGTCTTCACAAATTGAACATAGTCTAGAATGTGAATGGAATGATTGACTAGACTTTTAGCCAAATAATATTGTCTTTGTACATGATGTGTATTCCAGTTTCTTTTATAAGGTTTTGGGTTTTTTTCCAATACAATTTGGCTCTTTGCCAGAGGAACAGAGAGGAGTGGTGATTTATATACTGTACTCTTATCTTCTCTGTTCTTGATGTACCCCAGAGAATTAGATAAGAGAACTCTGGGTTGGCGGGGACACTCATGAAAAAGAAAACAAGTGGCATTTTTGCTACTGGAGTCTGATATTGAACATAACCTGTTGAGGTTTTGGTTTGACTGGTATATTTTTCTTTTGTCTTAAAACAGTATTTAAATCGTGGCTGCACTCGCTACTTTGCTACTAAAGAAACTGATAAGCAGATTTTACAGAATCGCAAAAGTCCTGAGGTAAGATACCTATTTCAAATGTTTCTTAGATTCAAATATGGAACTTCATAAGGGCAATTGCTGGCAATATCTTGTACAACTTTTTTCAAGTGCTAACTGCTCAGTGCTGGCAACAGGAGACTGGCTCTGTGTCAAAGCTATCACCCACGGTCAGTTAATAGGGTGGATTTGTACAGATATCCACTGCTATGGTGAAGAAGTGTTTCAGATCCTCTTCTTAACAATTTGAACTTGATGAATATTTAGCTGGATTGATTTGTGGGATTTTGTCCATGTGTGGAAATTGTAGCCAAAATTGGCCTCTGTATTTTTTTTTTTTAAAAAAACAGAATCATAATTAAAAATCCCATTGAATTTTTACTTCATTGCACAGCGAGCGACATAGAGACAAAATGGAAAATGTTTTCATTGTGATCTGAAACAAAACATTGTAGTCCAAAAGTTCTGCTGAACTGTTTGGGATCAGTCATACTCTGGAAGAAATAAGGACATATGAGATGTTTTGGTTTTCAGCTGAAACAAAATATGGAGAGCTCACAGGGCAATTAAGGCAAAGCTGCTTTTCCAGGAACTTGCCTTCCATCTCTCTCTCTCCCCTCCAATCGGATGGCTCAGAGTGGAATATCACCCCCACTCCACTCCCAATCTTTTCTTCCCTTCTTCAGCCATGGATGCTGAGGAATTTCCACCTATTCTGTAACCAAAGAAGCATCTCTTTTTTCCATTCTTCCCTCCTCCTTCTTCCCAATCTGAACATGTGTGCCCAGAATGATTGATATTTTTTTTGTTTGTATACAGAAGAAAACAGAGCAACTCTTAAACCAAAATGTCTGAAACACACATTTCAGTTCAGATAGGGATTGTCCCCAAGCAGCTATTTTGTCTTCCTTCTCTCTGTGTCTCTGTCTCTGTCTCTGTCTCTGTCTCTCTCTCTCTCTCTCTCTCTCTCTCTCTCACACACACACACACACACACACACACTAACAAAAATGAAAAAAAAAACAAAGCAAATTTAACAAGGAAAGTACAAAAGGTAAAACAAAAAAGAAAGACGTCAAAAAAGAGAATAAAAAAATAAAAAAAATCAGAGGCTAATTCAAGATCTTATGTATCTGTCCTTCTACTTTCAGATCTAGAATAAAAGCACAGTATCCATTCTGGATCTAGACCACTGTGTATAGTCTTCCTCCAAATTTAGGCATGTGTGTGTTTGTTTTTGTTATTAAATTCCTGCTGTCCACATTCATAGTGGTTTTGATCTGAATTGGATCATGCTTAGTAAACAAGGAAAAATAAAGAAAAAGCAAATATGTCTTAGAGGTTTAAAATTACCAAGTAGCTAATAATATCTGTTCAAATTCTACTTCAATCAAAGACCATTTTGCAAATGTCTGCTTCCTATCTTAGTCATAACTGACCTTCGCTCATTCCGCCGGGACCTGAAGACCTGGCTCTTCGAGTTTTCTGGCCTGGACTGAGAGTATTAACTGGGGTTTTAATTGTATTTTAATTGTAATTGGGGTTTTATTTCAAGGTTAATGTAATCATTTTAATTATTTTTAATTTTTGTAATTTGTTGTATTGTTTTTTAAAAAACCTTGTGAACCGCCCTGAGTCCCACAGGAGAAGGGCAGTATATAAGTCTAATAAAATAAAAATAAAATAAAATAAATAAAGATAGTAACGCAATAGCTCTAGTCTATACCATTTAACTAAGAGTTTATTTGAACAAGCATTTTGTACTCAAGATGGTCAAATTAACATCAGTTATGGGTACAGCAGGACAGGGAGAACTAATAAACAGGATCTTGACTGAATTTTTTCATACTATTGTCCACAGAGAAGAATCTATATAACATGGGTTTGTCATCTGAAAAGCTAAGCCAGTCTCAGCTTGGTGAATGAAAAATACATCTTTTGTATAATTGATTTGGTCCCCAAGTGAAAGGAACACCTGCATGACAGTAAAAACCTCAATTTGATAAAATTGTTGTGCCAATTGGCCACAATATCTTTTTGGTAGATAGGTAGAATTGTGTAATTCCTCTTTCTGTTCTTCTCCCTCTTTGTATCTCAGAAGATTTGGATGGCATTAGGATTGGGGAAGGGAAAAGTTCTAGGTAGTATTATAGAGGTGAAGAGAATAATTATAATTGATTTCTAGTAATGTCAGCTGTCCTAACCTTACTATTATTAATCTGAGAGAATTATATTATTTATTTCCCCTTTGATTCATGTTTCATTAAAATAATAAAAATAGTCAATTAATGTTTGCATTGTTTTTGTCCTTTCCTGTCAGGAAAATGAGGTGATCACTTTGTATAATCTGGGATTTTAATTATTGTGTGGTGTGAGTTTAATAGATGCATGTTAGTCTTTTTTTCCCCTTCAGATTCCTAGAACAGTTTTGTTTGGGATTTCATGGGCTTTTCTCCATACTCTTTAAGATGAACAATTATTTTGAGCATGCTCTCTCTGTGCATGTATTAGTTTGTTTTTTTTAGTTAGAATCTTTAGAACCTCGAGTTGATAGTAATGTGCTCTGTTTGAAATTAAAAAGATAAATATTCAAAACTGTTGGCATGTTTATAAAATATACACTTTGGTAAAACAATGCCATCGTGCTGAAATGAATGCTTGGTTCTGTTTCCAAGGATCATTATTTACTGTCATCTTTCAAATGTTGTGATCTCACATTTCATTCGAGGTATCCATTCCTGGCCTCAGGTAAAGGGTTTTCCCTCCAAAATGATGCTTTAATGGAGCCAGAGCATCAAAAACCCACCACTCAATTTATATGCAAAACCTCCTGTAGGAAAAGTATATTTCTCTGTCAGCCAGTGGAAGAGATGAGCTAGGTAAAGCTTTCTATGTTCCAATCAATTCATTTATTTATTGTGTAAGTAACAATTGTTCGGAATGCTTTATATGCAGGCTTGAGGAGCTATATCCTGCAACTGTGACCCAAAGCACTTAGACTGGGGATATATTACGTATGCAAACAGATTCAGTTGTATTTTTATGAAGTAAAAGTGAGCCAAAACAAACAGGATATGAAGAACAGAAATTTTAAATTCTGCTTAAAATCTCAGGATTTTTAGACAAGATGGGTGCTCTATCCAGAAACAAAACAAACAAAAAAACAAACAAACAAGGCGATCTGGGATGAATTTGCAGATCCCCAGTCATTTTGATTTTGCATTATCTCATGTTCCTGCCCTCCTGTTACAGTACAGTAGACTCTTCCTTGATGACTCCTTCTTGCTAAGTTTGGGACACATTTTGTTCCCCACAGTGCCTTTTTTCATTCATCCCAGATCTCGCTGTTGTTTTTATTTCTCGATAGCTTCCCCATCTTGTCTAGATTTTAGACAAGATTTTAAGCAGAACTTAAAATTCTGTTCTTCTTCGTATCCTCTTCTGTTTATTTTGGCTCTCTATAAATCAACAGAAGTATAATTCCTTGTCCCTTTGCATTTACTTAGTACAACTCTTGTTTTTAGTACCAAAAATCAGGTTCCTTGAAGGACCCTCTGCTAGATGACCATGGAGATTTTACCAGAATGTGCACCGCCATGAAGAAGATTGGGCTTAATGATGAAGAGAAGCTGGACCTCTTCCGAGTGGTTGCTGGTGTTTTACATCTGGGGAATATTGATTTTGAAGAAGCTGGCAGCACATCTGGTTAGACTGTTTTGCTGATTTGATGGCACATAATCAATCATTGTTTGCATTTCACTGAAAGAGCAGTGCTGAAAGTAGAAATCGCTGCCACTTAATTCTGAAATTGAAAGTTTATTTCCTAGCAAAGATTGAAAATAATTTTTAAAACTATTTGCAATAAGACGTGCTAATTCTCTGCTAGGATAACTTAGCGCAGTTCTTTCTCCTAAGCTGGGAAAAAGTATATGTAATTAAAAGGGCCAAAACTATTTTTTAATTGCTTGGAGAAATTAAGACAAGTAAAATTGCAGATACTGTAATGGATCAAGAGCAAATTCCTGTATGATATCTGGATGATTATCATTCATTCAATTGATCATTCACCCTGTACTAATAGTACCAAGGCAATATACAAAGAAAAACTAAAGTGTGATTACTATAGAAGAAATTAAGAAGCAACACATAATATAATTGTAAAGTAATTGTAATACATACTTACATATAACATTTATAAGAATCTAGTAAGGTATGCTATATCTTAAGAATAAGAATATAGTAAGTAAACGTAGGAAATAATGCACTTGAGTCCTCAACATCATATGAAACCCATGTATTACATGTAAGATACAGTGTCGGTTGAGGAAATAATAGTCTCTAAATTGTATCTCTATGGCTTATTTTACTCCTTACTGTTTTACTCCAAACACATAATTTAAAATAATAATAACAACAACAATGTTGGAAGGGACTTTGGAGGTCATCTAGTCCAACCGCCTGCTCAGGCAGGAAACCCTATACCATTTCAGACAAATAGCTGTCCAGTCTCTTCTTAAAAACTTCCAGTGTTGGAGCATTCACCGCTTCTGGAGGCAGGTTGTTCCACTGGTTAATTGTTCTAACTGTCAGGAAGTTTCTCCTTAGTTCTAGGTTGCTTCTCTCCTTGACTAGTTTCCATCTGTTGCTTCTTGTCCTGCTTTCAGGTGCTTTGGAGAATAGCTTGGCTCCCTCTTCTTTGTGGCACCCCCTGAGATATTGGAACACTGCTATCATGTCACCCCTCACCCTTCTCTTCATTAAACTAGACATACCCAATTCCAGCAACCGTTCCTTACATGTTTGAGCCTCCAGTCCCCTAATTCCCTAGTCCCCTAAATGCTGAGTGAATATTGAAACGAAGGGAAACATGTTGAATTAGAGAGGTGTTTTGACAATGTGACAGGCCAAAGTGAAAATATGTTTGTAAGATATACAAATAGAAAGAAAAACAGTGGTATCCAAAGAAGATCAATGAATATCATATATCAAGTGTACATTGATTACTTATTTGAAACCACTCTTGATTTTTTAAATATGTATTCTGCTGTTTAAGAGGAACAGGAATAGATAACACTGAGGAGATATAAAATTCTCATGACCGCTTGTGCACAGAATTGCTTTTAAATTGAATTTACATTATACCCTGCTCTTCTTGGGAAGTTTTTTTTAATACAGTTTATATGTGGATTCTGATATTTTGGGCAGAGGTTTTTCTTATTACTTCCTCCTTTTTTAATGGACAGTGCTAGGAACTGAACCACAAAACACTTAACAACTTTTCCTTGGTGTTACCACCTTTCGTTTTCCTTGGCAGAAAGTCCTGCTATATATAACATAATGGATGCTGGGCATGTTTTTTTTCATTGGCTTGAATGCCAGTGTTGAAGGTATCCATTAATTCTGTATAATTTCTTAACAGTTGGAGCGTTCAGACAATTTAATAAATGATTGCCGATAAAATCTGTCTAGAAATTGGTGTTAGTTTTGTTCGTGCTTTTCTAAATAGTTTGTACCATATATATATGGAACACACACACACACACACACACACACACACACACACACACACACACACACACACAGAGACACATTCATACATACATACATACATACCCATAATAGTAAACCTTTTTTACTTTTTTTTATCAGGTGGATGTACACTGAAAAATAAATCTGCCCAGTCTCTGGAATATTGTGCTAAGCTACTTGGCTTGGACGTGGATGATCTCCGTGTTAGTTTAACCACCAGAGTCATGCTGACAACAGCAGGGGGCACCAAAGGGACGGTTATCAAGTAAGTTGCAAGAGAGAACAAGCAAATATTTCTTGCTGTCCTCACCAGGTTTTACTATGACTTGTACCTAAAGTTGTAAGTATCAACTCTAAAATATCTTGTTTGAGCTGTTTTGGAATTATTTAGGGTATAAAAGAAGAGCAAGCCCTCCCTTCCCCTGCCCCGTTTCTGCTTTAAGGTAAATTAGTGTTTTTCTTAAAGTAATATAATATCTGTCGTTATGTAAAATGTTTCCTTTCATCCCAGCGTGTGAGGGAAAATGTATTTTGCATAATAGCAGTAAGGATTTCTTTTACCTGTTAATACTAAACTGTCAAGTATTAGTAGAAGTGAAAATGCCTTACAACGGGGCTCAGCTTGAATCCCTATCTATGTTGCAATAATAGTTTAAAAGCAAAGAACAAATGTGAAGTTTATGTTAAGAATAGTCTCATGGCCCCTTGAAGTGTTTTTGCAAATAACGTGTAAACATGCAAATAACCTACAGAGTTATGTTGCTGTCATGCTTCCTGAATGGTGGACCACCCTTAATGGACCACAGGGAAGGACTTCATCTTATATCAGTGATAATTTATGAGACAGCTTTTTATCCCTTTAAGCATACCAAATTTGGGTGATGGTTTTTCAATGCATCTTCCAGATTTCATATTTTGATTTTCATGTTCTACTGTATTACCTCTTGCTATAAAACAATATCAGCTGTCTCCCATAACTTATCTCTTTCTAACTTTTGTTTGTATAATTAAAGATTTTTAAGAAGAAAATTAAAAATGAATACAAAGTAATGCAAAGTAAGAAAAAGAAAAGAAAGAGGGAAAAAAATCAAAGGAAAGTAAAGGAGAAATAGAAAAGAAACAAAAAAAGGGGAAAAAAAGAAGTAGCTGAAAGCTACACAGAACCAATGGGCTGCCCTTTTGTCATATATAGAATACCAAAATGGGATCCATATTTACAAAACCAGACTTTTCTTTGCGAGAAAATGTTGGGAAGGAAGAGGGGCTGCAAGAAGGAGCAAGAATTATCTTGTGTCTGTTTCACTCATAGAAACATCTTACAGAATTCCACCCATAATGAGGAAGAAATAGGCCAGCAGAACGATCCAAATATTGACAGAATGTATGTCAGAATCAGGAGTGAATGTACCTCCCCAGTGCTGTGTTCTTTTAGCAGTGACCAGTGACCTTAGAAGTGTCCATATTTCTTAATACAAGTTCCATGTATATCTTTAGCTACCAATCTTTGATAACAAACCTGTAAAAGTGAATTTCAAGGCCTAGGAGAAATAACTATAAGTCTCATGAGTAGGCCTTTCCTTTCTCTAAATTGCACGTCCCATAAGGAGAGATCCATAATTATGCTTTATTATACATGTCAGTAAACACAAAACAGAAATTTCTGTTGTATTTACCTCATGCTAAGATTTTTTTTGTTTTGCTTTTTTCAAAACAGCCCAGAGTTTAAAATCTTTTCAGGTTGGAAAAAATGGTACTGAAACTGAATTGAACCTACATACTGCTAAACGTTTTAAGATTCCCATATTATATTAAGAATAGGTTTTTTTCCTCTTTAAACAGTGTACAAACAGTCAATTGAGTGGTTGCATTCACTTTCTACATTTTGTAATTATTTGTAGAACAAATATCTATAGTTGCTGCTAAACTGCACGTATCCGTTAACTTCTGTTTTTTAGCTACTTAATTATTTCTTCTGTTTTAAATTTTATCTACTATTTAATGTAAAATTAAAGTGAGTCAAGTGCCATATTTAAAAGATTGGCCATTGACATGAACTTTGAGGATTACAGTGCTGAGCTTCTAAATGCCCCAGGAAGAGTATAGAAATGAACCTTCTCTCTATTTTTAAGTTAAGATTCTGTCAATGCCAATTACCATAAGATAAATCAAGAGATTATGCATTAAAGCTGTTTGTACTCTAGTGAAATGCAGTTGTAGCCATTTTCTAGTAAGGAGAGGTTTCACTTCCTTGATCTCTTACTTCCAGTAATAGGGAGGGAGCATTGGGTCCATCATATCACGTTACTCTTTCATAATAAGTAAGTTCGCCTTAAATGAATTAATCAAATTAGAGAAGACAGGCTGCCTTTGGCTCTTAATGGTGGCAGTTGCCCTACAAGCCTTCTACACTTCTTTTTCTGCGCTGACTCAGAGAACAGCACACTGCAGCTTTCCTCAGACTCTTGTCAGCGCATCAGTTCAAATAGGATTGTGGTTTTCAGTAAGCAGGGCTTAAGGTGACTGAAACAGTTCAGGCTGCCGTCCTGAAAGCAGGGAAGGGCAGTGAAAAACAAGTTGCTGGATTCTTTTACTTTTTGGTGCATTACCCAAAATTTGTTAAAAGTGGTTTTTCTTTGGTTAACGATACGGGAACCTATTACCTAATTACAACAGGGATATTTAAGTTGACTTGTTTTACCTACGTTGGTTATAAAGGACTTTTTGATAAGTGGTTTTTGAGTAACGAAGGGCAAAGCTGGTTTAGGGCATACATGTCCTAAAAGTAAGGCTGAGCCAAATATGCTCTCACCTAAGTGTATTTTTCCCTCATGGTTAATGTTTCAGGGGTATTGACCCCTTTTTCGTAGTCAGCTGTTGCGGAGTGGAAGAAAGTAACTCCACAGCACAGATTGGAGCTGGTTTAGTTCCTGGGATTTAGGTAGCAGCAATGCCTTTTCTGAACCTAATTGCCTGCCCTAATTGGGTGTTACCTTTTCCCTCAGAGATCCTACTCGCCAAAGTAGATAGTGACTTTAGCACATGGCCCCAGTGAGGCTAATTCAGACAGAAACAATATTATCTGAACAGGCACTGATGTAACCTAATTTGCCCTCATTGGCATAGCCACACATTCAAACCTTAATTGCTGTATACAGATAGTCCTTGACTTATGCCCACAATTGGGAACAGAACTTCCATCGCAAAACGAGGTGGTTGTTGATTGAGTCACATCCAATTTTACAACTTTTTTTTTTTGCTGCGGTTGTTCAAAGAATCACTGTGGTCATTAAGTGAGTCACATGGTTGTTAACCGAAGCTGGCTTCCCTCACTGACTTTGCTCGTTGGCAGTTGACTTTTAAAAAATAAGAGGCACTGAAAATAATAATAAAAAATAAATAAATGACCCTGAAATTAAATGGCAATTTTAAATAAATGGCATGATTGTTGCAATGTCCTGGCATCCATCACATGATCAACATTTGTGACTTTCTCAGTCAATTGCCAAACAACTGGATTTTGATCTGGTGACCGTAGGGACACTGCAATGATCATAAGTGTGAGGACCTGTTGTAAGTCACATTTTTCACTACCATTGTAACTTCAAATGGTCACTAAACGAAGTCGACGGCTACTGTAATGAAAAAAATGAGTCTGGGCTCAGCATCCCGTTAGAACAGAAAATACCAGTGAACTGATTTCTAGCAGTAATCTTTTACGGGTCTCCTGGAAGCCTTTCAAGGTCCTTTGGAAAACATTATCTAGGAAACATTTACCTCAGTCCTCAACAACATTCTTTTGGGACGGTGTATCTTTCTAGCTTTTTCTTCTTCTCCTTTCGAGTTGCTCCTCTGGATTCAGTGTTTCAGCACAAGCTTTTCTTCTACTTTTTTTCATGTTGTTCCAATGTTGCTGGTTCCGTCTTTTTCTCTCCATGCAACCTTTCACTCCTCTGTCAGATGTGAACTGAAATCCTTGTCGGATTATGTGTCCCAAAATTTCTGTCTTGTCAATGATGTCTTAATGTTGCATGCTATTGCATCCATCTGGTTTATTTTAAAGACTTTTTTTTTTCTTTAAAAGGCCACATTTTATCTTATATGATTGGTTTTAAAAAAAAAGTGGTGTAGAAAAAATTAATGAAAACAAATAGCACTTTTAAATAAACGGCACTGAAATACTATTTCAACACTGCAGAAAAATCAGCAAAATCAGCATTGCAGAAGAAAATCAGTACCATTATTCCTGAAAAACAATCCTAATGCTAGGAGATATAGCAGTGACTAACACATCATTCTTTGCTATTTTTTTAGTTTTTCATAAAAAAGAATGAATTTATTTGATTTAGTCTCTCCACATTTCCAGGGAACCTAGAAATAAAATGAGTGACTTCAAAAAAAGTTTCTTCCCTCTGAGGAGGCCTTGATAAGTTGTATGAAAAGTCTTTTCTCTCTCTCCACTCTTCCACCTCCGTATATATAAACATTCACACAATACAGAGTCTGGATATATGAGAAAGTACAATTTACATAAACTTGTAGCCCAGTTCTTATGATAATAGCAGACATGTCAAACACAAGGCCCGGGGGCCGGATCTGGCCCGCGAAGTGGTTTCATGTGGCCCGCGAAGCCGTCCTGGAAACAGTGAGGGAACGGCCCTCGCTGCCTTGGCCCTGGCCCAGAGACCCTCCTTCTGCCAGAGACCCTCAGATCTGTCCCACTCCTGCCCAGGCCCCCATAGGCACCCTTGATGCGAACGATGTAGAGCTGGCCACGCCCACCCAGTAGGCCACACCCACTCTAGCCACGCCCACCCAGTAGGCCACGCCCACCCAGGCCATACCCACCCGGCCCCCTGAGGGCAACCGCAAAGCTGATGCGGCCCTCAATGAAATTGAGTTTGACACCCCTGATAATACCCATATTTTTCCACTGTTCATTTGCAACTGCTGAACAGAATAACAGAATAACAAAGTTAGAAGGGACCTTGGAGGTTTTTTAGTCCAACCTGCTTCCCAGGCAGGAAATTGTATACCATTTCAGTTTGGTATCTTTTAGTCTGTTTCCTTATTATATAACTTCATCAGGAACTGGGTTGACTAATATGGTAATTTTGCTGCTCTCTGACCTATTGCTAAGGTTTCTTAGATTGGTGTCTAACAAAGACAAGACCTTCCATTAGCTTCTTATGTAATTCTTCCCTTGGAGTTTCACTGTTTTTCTTGTAGTGTTTAGGAGGAAGTTTATCACCTGCCAAAGCTTTGATTGCTGGAATCCCACATAGTTATGTTGAATGCTATTTCTATTAAATATTAAGTTTTTTAAAATTTTGACCCTATTATTGTAATCTGCCTTCTTTTCCCCCACAAATATGGAGCGAATTGATAGTAATTATAATACTTTTTTTCCCTCCAGGGTTCCATTAAAAGTAGAACAAGCAAATAATGCACGTGATGCTTTGGCAAAAACTGTCTATAGTCACCTCTTTGACCATGTGGTAAACAGGGTAAATCAATGTTTCCCATTTGAGACATCGTCTTTTTTCATTGGTGTTCTGGATATTGCAGGTTTTGGTAAGTGTTTTACCTTTTAACTATTCAGACTGTGTGTTTTTCATGTTTACCATTTCTTACAAGAAATCCTGGACATGGAATGACACAATCTGAGAGCCAATTGTAGGTAGCAATTAAAATATTAGTGCTGGATTAGAAATCAGAAGACCATGAGTTCTAGTCCTCCCTTTAGGTGTCTGGGTGACTTTGGGCCTGTCATTCTCTCTCAGCCCAGCCGTCCACATAGGGTTGTAGTTGTGCTGTCAATGGGAGAGAGGAGCATTATGTACACTACCTTGAGTTCTACAAATAATGGTGGGATACTAATCTAATAGTAATAAAAATAATAATGAATTGAAATTACTTACAGAATGATTTGACTTAAAATGTGTGTCTGAAGTGCACTTCGTAGACAGCCAAATAACGTGGCAGTTTGGAAATGCCTAGATATTTTAGAGATCTTTTCTTAAACTCATTTTAATTTTTTTTTAAAAAACTGTTTTTAAAAGGAGTGTACTTGACTCAATATTGCCAGCAAAATAGCCAGCCTAGTTCTCTCGATAACTGTAGCCAACAGCCTCCTAGTAACAGCCACTGTGAGAATAAACTGCTGAACTAGATAGGCAAGGAGTCTGATCCAGCAGGGAAATGCTTATGTACGTATACTTATTTTTGTTTTCTTATGTGTTGCTTATTGTCTGGACATTTTAAGCCTTATAGAGTTTCAAGTTATCAGCCAACAGCTCTAATAAAGAATCCATTCATTCATGCTTCTCATTAAGGCTTTTCCCCCAGCAAATATATGAAAATGGGGAAGAGTACTCTTCATTTAATTCCCTGAATTCTAGCTGCACATAATTTCATGTTTGCTAGAGAGAGATTTCATTCTTGATTAGCTTTCCTCATTCTAGTATCCTCCAAATCTCTTGGTTTTGCAATTTCAAGCATTGCCAGCTGACAGGATGCAATATACCCTATGTAGTAGTAGCAGCAGCTACCACTGTGTAAAGCAGATGCCAGCTGGTTTCAGACTTGCAAATCTATTCTTAAAAAAAAAAAGTCAGAATGTACCAGATTGCTAAACGGGGGTAATTTTTTCAAGAAAAAAAATCCAGTCCAGGTTAGCCAAAGCTCTCTTTGCTTCATGTGTGATATAATAAAGAGTTGCTATTATTTAAACTACTGGCTGTCAGAAATCCTTCTTGACCTGCAGCAAATTGAGAGATCTACCAGTGCTTCTAGATCCACCTTCTGCCCACCTCGATGTAGAAGGCCTGATGGTGGAATGCTGTGCTGTAATGGAGCATGAGATGATACTTCTAAAGCTGTCCACCATTTTGTTTTGCAGAATATTTTGAACACAACAGCTTTGAACAGTTTTGCATTAATTACTGTAATGAGAAGCTACAGCAGTTCTTTAATGAAAGGATCCTCAAAGAGGTAATGTAGAACATGCCAAGCAATCAGGAGGTTCAGGAATATGCTGCTCTAATTATGTGTTGATTTTTCTCTTAATCTTGGTCAGCTTCACATGAGAAGAGTTAGAAAATATTACCTACAGCATTGTTAAGAGCTATTTCATTGAATCTCACAGAACTCAGTCATCTCCAAAATAATCCCACATGGCACGCTGCTCTATCCAGGACTTAACACTAAAACACATGCCACATCTTATGACACTCACAGCTTAGCTTGACTTTTCAGCTAGACAGAACATTCAGAGGTCCAGTTTGGCTAGAGTAGAATCTTTATTGTAGACAAAGACATACGCTGTAATTGACTTCTCCCTGGCAATGAGAAGATGAAAATGACTTTTAGAGCCCTGGGATTAAAACTCCTGGCTTCTTCCTTCCCCAATTTATGGATACTTGGCAAAGCCTAATATTCTGGGTGGCTTTGAAGACAAGTGGCTGGTGTGTGTTTACATAATGCCCATCTTTAGCCTGGAAATCACTGATTCTGGTTTCAGTCTTTTACAGCACAGAACTTGCAGCATTCTTTTTCTTCTTATGTGGTGACTTGAAAACTCTTACATGAACACTTGTTGAGGATTTATGTCTAAGTTGGTGTCATTATTATCTAGTGGCATTTAGAGCACATGTGGAATGCTTGCAAAGTCCTTGAGAACTTGAAAGTGACAATATTCTAGTATACACTACAACAGGGAATGCTGTGTTGCTATTCATTATACCATTAACATTCAAAAGAATCAACTTTATTCATACCTCTATCAATCAGATGAAGGCAGAGTGTTCATGATCCTAAATGTCCAGAAAAAAATAAACATATTAGACAGGGATATTCATGGCTTTATAAAAATAAAGCTTGAGGGCTTTTTTTTAAAAAAAAACAAAACAAAACTTCATTGATTTTCAAAAACACAAGATTAAAAAAGTGTGAAGAAAAAAGATATGAAAAAGAAAAAAGATATGAAAATGAAAAAAAGATATGAAAATGAAAAAAGTCTGGAGGAAAAAGATATGAAAAATAAAAAGAAGACCAAGAAAGAGATAAGATAGAGGTGCCAAAAGAAAAAGTTAGAAAAATAGAAAAAGAACTTCAGACTTTCTTTGTTACAGATATGGATTAAAAAAAAAATAAGCTGGAGTTTTTCAAGATAAGTTCCAGCTATTTCAGTTTTGGAGTTTTATGTTACTAATGTCAAATTGCTTACCACAGTAAAACTGCTCATTACAGCTTTGGAATGACAAGTTCTTTTTGAGTGGAATCAGCTTCATTGGAAATAAGTCACATTGAGTCAGAAGAACAGCAGTGCCATTAACGGAATCTGACATCATGGGCATGGGTGCTTAATCCCATTGTAGGTGGCACGATCAGACAGGCTATTATAATTCTGTTTCTCTTACAGGAACAAGAACTTTATCAAAAAGAAGGTTTAGGTGTTAATGAAGTACATTATGTGGATAACCAGGACTGTATAGGTATGTAAGTTGAGTACTGGGACAATGTTTATATACAAAGGTTTTATTGACTATGGCTTCTGTTAAAACTATGCAGAACTACATCTAGTTTGTTTGGTTTTTTCCTTATTCTTTAAAGCAATTAGGAACAATGACTTGGGGAAACACTACCTACCCCCAGGTTAAATTACTTTGAAAAAAAATACTGTAAACTATATGTTCTGGATGTAGCAAAAAGTCTATATTTTGTGGCTAGAATGGTTGGGTAAGAGAAACCGTAAAAACGTATTTTTAAGTTGGATGGAAACATTTTAATGTTTCAACTTGAGTCTTCCCACTAAAATGGATTGAGTCCACCAGACCACAGCCTGCAGTTAGTAGATTAGCCTGGGCCATTCACCTCAATAGTAGAGATTTCATTTTAGAGTGTATTAAACAAGTCATAATTTCACAGGCTTAAAAGTCATGTTTCCATGAAGAAGGAGTGAAGGTTCCTGCTTTGTTAACTCGAAGCTCTTTCAGGTAAAAGGCAGAAAGAAGGTTACTTTTTATGACTTTCTACCTGCAGCCCCAGCTGTATTTCTCGTGGTTCTTCTCTCAGACCTCCAAAATATACATTTTGTGGCAAAGTCAAGATCAAGAACGGTGTTATTTAGTGGGATCTGAGAAGTGTGCCTTCTCCCTTTCTGTGCCTGCCCAGTGGAACAGAAGATCTGTTTGAGCTTTGGATGTCCATCTCCCTGATAGTCTTCTGTAATGCATTATTTTTCATATATTTAATAATTAAATACATTTATATAGCCATACATTATATGGCCACCCATCTTGCAGATATGGACCTGGAGAGCTAACAAAACATTAAAAAGGAAAAAAAAGCCATGTCAACAAAACATTATAAAAAATCTAAAAGGCGCCGAGAGTCAATCAAGAAAATTTTCAGAAGAACATTTCATAGGTCACCTAATCTCCTAACTCTGCTCAATATTCTGGAGCACTTTCGGGTCTTCAGTGCTTTGTGAAAAGCTGGTAGGATCAGCCAATCTCATATTATTTGGGGGTATGCCTGAGGACAGGTACTGTGACAGAAAAGCCCTCTTCCTAGATCCATTCTTTACCTGAGGAGACTTAGAGGATGTCCCTCTTACTGGACCTGGTGAGACAGATAGCAACCAAAGAGAAGCAATCTTAACAGACAATCTGGCCCCGTGCTACAAAGAGCTTTATAGATGACCACTAACACCTTGAATTCCTTTGGAAGTACACGAGGACTTAGGGAATTAATGCTTGGCTTTTTTTTCTGAGCATTGGACCAAGGAGTTTAGTAAGTCCTTTTTTCAGGGTATTGTGCATATGAATATACTGTATATATTGCCCCAGTCACAAAGTGTCTCTGTGTGTGTGTGCAGGGGTAGGAGGGGTTGATGATGTTTTATTGTTAATTTTAATTGTTCAACTTACAGAAGTACATCAAGAACCTTCTTGCTGTCACTACTAATGTATTTCTTTATCACTACTATTCCAGTAAATTCATAAAATGTTTACATTATATAAAGCGTTTCTGTATTTCATGTTATCATAGGGTTTTTTTTGTTCTTTTGATGCATCTATGTAAGTACCTTTGAATAACATTAGAGACATGGGTATTAAATCTTAAAAGTATATTAGTTCAGTTGAGAATTTTGTTTAATAATTTGCAAATAATAATTTGCATTTTAAATAATTTAATGTTAAATAAGTCGTCCGCACCTCTTTTGCGAGGCTAAGATTTCTATGGGACATAGAAAGTATAGAAAGTACAACATCAACAGGACACATGCAACTATTTTCTTTATCATTGCATATTGTTCTTTTTATCATTCAAACAGATTTGATTGAAGGAAAGTTGATAGGAATCCTTGATATTTTGGATGAAGAAAATCGTCTTCCGCAGCCAAGTGATCAACATTTTGCTTCTGTGGTGCATCAGAAACAAAAAGAACATTTCAGGCTATCAGTAGGTTTATTTTTTGAATTTAGATTGGTTCATCTCCAGATAAATCAGCTTATATAATCAGTTGTTTCCTTATTGCATTCTATCACCTTCCCTTTAATTCAGACGCATACATTTCTGGGAACTGCATGGCTCCCTTGTGAACACAGAAAAAGACCGTGCTTTCTTTAAGGAGGTAAAGACAAGTGCAACAAGTCTGCCTACATTCACACAAAAGCAAATGTTTCAAAAAGCAAATACTTGTTTTAAAAACAAATGGCTACACTTCACTAATAGAGAGGATGACTATGGTAGGGAGACAGTGAAAGGGGAAAGTCAGTTCAGTTTGGCGAAGTCCCTGAAATAAAGAATTTGGCGAAGACTTGATTACCATGCCACCCTAGTTATGAAATTACTTACTTCCTGGCATTCATTGCCACAGCTCCTAAAACAATATTTGTGACAAATTCTTTAGATACCTTTCTACCTACCCATGTGGTGCAAGAGTTTGATGCCAATCGTGTTATATTAAAGTCTAGATTGGTATATTTCAACCAGAGTAACACAATAGTTTAGATCAGTGTTTTTCAAACTTGACAGCTTTATGAGGTGTGGACTTCAACTTCTGGAGTTTCAAGTTTGAAAAACACTGGTTTAGGCGTAGGGCTGGTAATAGCCACATATAAATCCATTCTCAACAATGGAAACTCCATAGGTGAGTTTGGGCCAGTAACTCTTCTTCAGTCCAATCCTCGTTACTGTTTGGGGGGGATAAAACAAAGGGGAACCCCTTAAATTTCCAGGGGGAGACCCTGGAGAAGAAATGGAAAAATCAGTCTAAAGAATAAGGAGAAATACAGTCTGGAGCCAATATGGCACTCTTTCCAGTGAGAGATATTTGGGATAGAATGTTTCTCTGTATATAAAGGTAAAATGCTTTGAACATTTAAATATTTAGTGATTAAAGACTGATGAGTTTGGGGTTCTGGTCTACCCTCAGCTGTTGAACCTTGCTGAATAACTTTGAGTCATTCTGTCTCAGTCCCATCTATCTCACAGAGCTATTGTGGCTTTTAAACGAAGGGAGAGTCCCATGTAAGGTGTCCTGAGCTCCTAGAGAAAAAGGCAGGATAGAAATGCAATGTATCAGTAATGAGTAAATATTTATTTGAACAGGCTGGGACTGAGCATTGAAGGGCCCTACATCTTTATGTCTAAAAATGTTGTCATTGAATACTACCTGCAAAATCTACTGTGGATTAGGTGAAGCTATATATACGTTTTAAAGTGAGGTAAACGTGATCCTTTAGGCAGGAAATAGAAATTGTGATGGCAATAGAATCATAGAACAGAATACAGCTAGAAGGGACCTTGGAGGTCTTCTAGTCCAGCCCCTTGCTCAAGCAGGAGAACCTATACCATCTCAGATACAGTAAATGACTATCTAGCCTCTGGTTAATTGTCTTCACTGTCAGGAAGTTTCTTCTTAATTCCAGGTTGCTTCTCTCTTTGATCAGTTTCCAGCCATTGTTTCTTGTCCTGCCCTCTGGTGCTTTGGACAATAATGTGACCCCCTCTTCTTTGTGGCAGCCCCTCAAATACTGGAACACTGCTATCATGTCTCCCCTATTTCTTCTTTTCTTTAGACTAGCCAAACCCAAGTCCTGCAGTTGTTCTTCGTATGTTTTAGTCTCCAGGCCTTTGATCGTCTTAGTTGCTCTTCTCTGAATTTTTTTCCAAACTCTCAGCATCTTTTTTGTGATATGGTGACCAAAATTGCCTGCAGTATTCCAGCTGTGGTCTTACTAGGGTTTTATAAAGTGGTACTAATACTTCGTGTGATCTTGATTCTATGCCTCTGTTTATACAACCCAGGATTGTATTAGCTTTTTTGGCTGCTACTGCACACTGTCACATCCAAAGATGGTACTCTGTAGGGTTGCCTTCAAAAGGCTCAACAGAAGTTATAGGTGGTCTAAAATGTGTGTGTAAACTGCTGACTTGGCTAGATTGCAGTACGGTTGATCTTGAACTAATTCCAGTGACCTCTTTCTAAATTCAGTTCAATTGCCAGTCTTTTTAACGTTTAGAGCCTAAACTGCCAGGGATCAGGTTACTAGAAAATCTGTCTTCATTCACATGATTGGATCTGTTTGTTAAGATGTACTTTAAAAGCTCTTAAGACTCCTTTGCCTTTTTCTCTATTTTTATGTATTTAAACTAGTGTGATTTAACAATACTAACTGAGAGCCAATTGAGACCCTTTTAATCAGTATATTCCCTCTGGATGAACTTGCTGCTGGATTTTCTTCACAATTTAGTGATTTTTTTTTAAAAAAAATTGTCTCATTTTTATTTGTTGTGAGTTCTGGCAGCATTATTGTTAACGTCTGGATATATCTTAAATTATATTTCTTTTGCACTTCAGATACCCAGGAAATCTAAATTGGCTATTCATCGAAATATTCGTGATGATGAGGGATTTATCGTCAGACATTTTGCAGGAGCAGTTTGCTATGAGACGGTAAATTAATGCTGTTGCTCTTTTTTAATTATTTTTTTAAAAAAGAAATGTGTTAATCAACCATTTGTTATTTTTATGGATATTCTATAAATATTTTAAAAATAAGTTAAGTTCTCCCTTTGCAATGAGCATTTGGTATTACACAGCGAGTTACTGTCCATAAAATGTGTACTACTGTACTGAAGGACAATCAGGAGATCCCTCTGGAAATTAATTCCCAAATAAATAGGTCACTTGAAAGCTTCCATTTTTAAGGGAACTCCTACTCTCTTTCTCAAGGCAAAAGGAAAATGAACAGTGTGGGTCATGAAGCCTTCCACAAATGCACAATCGTCACCATAGAGCTCCTGTTTCTTCCATTTTTCAGTCTCTGCTCAGGACTAGAGAGATGACCTAAGAACCATCCTTTCTCCAAGTGATAACAGTAAAGGTAGTTCTCGACTTACAGCCATTTGTTTAGTGACTGTTTGAAATTACAACAGCACAAAAAAAAATGACCGTTTTTCAAACATAGGACTGTTGCAGCATCCCCGTGATCAAAATTTGGACACTTGGCAACTAGCAAGTATTTGTGTCTCACTAATTAACAATTGTATTAAAATCCCATAGGGTTTGTTCAGGCCTTCTGAGATGTTGATGCTTAGGAGTCTTCCATGGAGTGATAGTATTGATGTTTATTTGCCCCAAAACTGCTATTTGAAAATAGAACTGGTCTATTCTTCCACAACCAAACAAACCGCAGAGGTTTTATAGCATTGCTTTTAGAGAGAATGGGTTGTTGCCAATCTCTTTCATATGTGCTTGTTTTAATTCCTATATATGATCTAGAGCAGGGGCGTCAAAATCAATTTCATTGAGGGCTGCATCAGCACTGCGGTTGCCCTCAGGGGGCCGGGTGGGTATGGCCAGGGTGGGCGTGGCCTACTGGGTGGGCGTGGCTAGAGTGCGTATGGCCTACTGGGTGGGCGTGGCCAGCTCTACATCGTTCGCATCAAGGGTGCCTATGGGGGCCTGGGCAGGAGTGGGACAGATCTGAGGGTCTCTGGGCCAGGGCCAAGGCAGTGGGGGCCGTTCCCTCACTGTTTACAGGATGGCTTTGCGGGCCACATGAAACCACTTCATGGGCCGGATTCGGCCCCCGGGCCTTGTGTTTGACATGTCTGATCTAGAGATAGCTCGGATCTGTATGGTCTCCAGAATGACTTAAATGTTTCTGTTTTTCCTCAGACCCAGTTTGTGGAGAAAAACAACGATGCTTTGCATATGTCTCTGGAGTCCCTTATATGTGAATCCAAAGATAAATTTATCCGACAAATTTTTGAGTCCAACACTAACAACAATAAGGATACTAAGCAAAAAGCCGGAAAACTAAGTTTTATCAGCGTGGGCAACAAATTCAAGGTATGGTAGTTTTATAAGACTGCCCTTAATAGTCCTATAAAAGAAATCCACACACGATAGTGGATTCAGTTTCATTCCAGTTACCTTTGTAGCATCTACTGGAGACCTTTCCCTTATAGTAGGAAATGTTAATGCTGTGACAGGTTTTCTACAGACTCTGCAGATTTGGGGAGACTTGGTTTTTTTCGGAACATTCCAGCTGTACTTAGACTATTTTGCCGGACCATTTTGTAAAGTCCTAGATAGTTTCCCAAACAGTTATTTCATGTATGCCTCTTTCCTTCATTCTTTGATCATCTTTTATGACTAATGAACAAAGGAAATTGTTTCCACGTTATCTTTTGTAATGACGTTCTCTCTTATTTTTGTTGTGCCTTTTTGGATTTTCTTATTGTCCTCTTACTTACATTTCTATGCAACTCATGGGACTGTTAAAATTCTTCTTGGAAATTTTAAATCAAAAATTCAATTCAAATCAATTTTTACTATGGCTTAAGAAATAACCAGAAGATAAGAAATAACCAGACAGACAAGCAAAACACCAACCTATCCACATAAGAATTAAGATATACAGTAATTAAATTAAGAATACAACAATGCTCTTAATTTTTATGCTACAGAAATCATTATCCTCCATGTTGTAAAAGCAAAATTTGCCAACATTATATCTAACATAGAATTCTTATCAACTAAAACAAAAACTTCATAAACATCTTTTGTCCAGCCTTCAGTTGCTGCAAAGGAAGGAAAGCCCAAAGGTGCTTTTTTCCCCCCAAAAGGCAAGTGGTTTTTTCTTTTGAAAATGTTTCACTTCTCATCCAGAATTGAAGAAGCTTCTTGGATGAGAAGCAAAACATTTTCAAAGGAAAACACACACACACACATACACAAGAAAGTCCAGTTGCCTTTTGAGAAAAAGCACCTTTGGGACAACCACGACCTGGATAAATTGAGAATCTCCATAGACATTTAAGGAAGGAAAAGTTAGCTTGCACCATAGATCTGAATTAAATTCAGAGTGTTAATTCAGCCCACCTGTACCAGGTGTGCATAAGCAGTGCTGTAGGAATTTTAGCAGGCAAAGAGCAGGCGGTTAGCACATGCCTTGTACTTCTTAGGAGGTTGCTATGACTATGCTGCATGTTTTCAGGAGAAATGAGCAATCCTCAAGGACTCGGTTAATAAATACCTTAGCGGTGGAATCACACAAACGACAGGGGCTGTGGAGAACATTTGTTTTGCCAAAGCCAAATGGAATATGTTCAGTTCAAAGGCTTTCCTCTCCACTATACTGTTACACTGTGTGGCCCTGATTAACTTGCAGGGATGTTCCATTTAAATAGCGAATGCTATCTGTGAAAGCGAAACATGACCGGTTGTTCTAATGCAGCGAGAAGGAAAAAAGAAAAAGAATAGCACTCTGCTTTTAAGGGCACCGGGAATTTGTTTTCTTTCTTTTTCTTAACTAACTAAAGAGTCTGATATTTTTCCAATTTTTTGTTCCTCTGTTATGCTTTAAATCTGACTTCTGACTGCCTTCTGTTCTTGATATGTGAAGCCAGTGCTTCCCAAACATTTTCCTTCAGTACCCAAAACTGCTTATCAGAAAGTCTTTTTTTCCCAATTTAGGTAAAACACTTCAGGTCACTTTAAATGTCTCTGTTGTGATTGCATAATGGGTTTGTGTGTCATTAACTGAAGAAAAACCACTTTGACCCAATTCTGGGTAATTTGTCCAGGTTTGGAAGCACTGTGTGAGGCCTTCTTTTTTTTTTCTCTTTCCTTTTTCTGTCAAACAATTTTTCTGTTATGTGGTCCTTAAACGCTCTCTGAGGTTGATTATTTTCTTGCAGTTGTCTCATTACCCAGTTGGGTAACATCATCAGTGCACTGATAGTATTACCTAGTTCGGTAATGAAATGTCTAAACAACCAACTTTGGAGAGAACCACAGACCCTACAGTTAAATTCTGAGCTACAAGTATTCTCTTCTGTTAAATTTTAGGTTAGTTGGTCTTTATAGCTTAAGATGGCTGGCTCAGAACTATGCAGAGATTGACAGAAAAAACAGGCAGAAGCCAAGCAAAGGTTGAAGGGAAATTGGTCGCTCTGTGGATTCCTTAATATTAATAAGATAGAGATTTATTTTTCAGCCGGCTGATTCTGCTTGGTGAGAATGAGAAAACATTTCTGCTCTAGAGCAGGATTCTGATTTTCTTCCAAGGATAATAATTATGTATTTAGTACCATAAATAATATTGATTTTGTCTTGCCATTATGTTCTCTTTTGAATAAGTTTTAAATTTTATTGACGGCCAGTTTGGTCTAGTGGTTAAGGCATCAGACTAGAAAGTAGGAAACTTTGAGTTCTAGTCCCACCTTAGGTGAGTGACCCTGGACCAGTCACTCTCTCTCTCATCCCAATCCACCTCACAGGGTTGTTGTTATGGAGAAAATAGGAGGAGGAAAAAAGTATTAGGTATATTCACCACCTTCAGTTATTTATAAAAGTAATAAAGGTGGATATGCTAGAATGCTGCAGATGTGCAGAAAACTGGACTTATGATATTCTAGCTGAACTTAAAATAGACCAGTGGTGAATATGCATGCATGAACAGTAGATTCTTATAGATGAAAGCAGGTTGAAGCCTGCCTGGATATTTGATCGTGGTGTGGTGGCGCAGTAGTTAGAATGCAATACTGCAGGCTATTTATGCCAACTGCCAGCAGTTTGATTCTTACTGGCTCAAGGTTGGCTCAGCCTTTCACCCTTCTGAGGTCAATAAAATGAAGACCCAAATAGTTGGAGGCAATATGCTGACTCTATAAACTGCTGAGAGGGCTGTAAAAAAACTATGAAGCAATATATAAGTGCGATTGCCATTGCTATATTTCCTGCATAAATCCAGGGCAGCTGGGAGAAGGGAGCAATTCATAACTTTTTCATTACTGCATTCCCCCCCATCTCCTTACTTTTCTTACCTGGCCCTTCTATCCCTAGGTGGGGAATGAGAGCTACCATACTAGTATAATGTAATATAACACAATGGGATGTAATATAAAACATTTAAAACAGAGGCCATTGGCTTACATCAAATAATGCATTCCTGCTGGTTATTCCACCTGCCCTTTGAGAGAGAGGTAAATTGGTTCCTTCCTTCCTTTTGTATGAGTGATTTTGATTTTTGTTGTAGGCATTGCTCCTCAATTTTGTTAAGTCTAATCCTATTTTGAGACAGCAGGATTGTAAGACACCAGACTCTGTATTTGAAGTGGCATTTTAACCTAGTGAAACGAAACTAATTAATTAATTAACCCAACACAACAACCCTGTCAGAGGAGCCAGTTCAGGATCATTTACTAACGTGAGACAGAATATCTGTTTCTGAGGTGAATGGATAGGGTTTCAACACAAGCTCAAAATAAGCAAACAAATAATGCTCTTCAGTTACATACAAAGATTGTAGCCAGTGAATACTATGACAACAGCTCTAGTTTACAAAAGCAGGAGAGAAATATTTTAAGTGTACTGACTTTAAAAGTTTAATGAGGGAGGTTGCTATATGATATCACTGCTTTTCTTCTATAAGCAGCATACTCTCTCCTTGATTCTTTACACGCGGCTGTCATTTTGGTTGATTATTTTTGTAGCAGTGACATTGCACAATGTGTTAAGATGAGTTATGTACAATTAAAATAAATGTCCCCTCCTAATATTTTCATAAATGATAAGGAGGGGAAGAAGTGTAATGGACGGAGGTGTATTTTGTCCTAGGAACCAAAAGATTCTTATATGCAGAATCTGGTGAAGTCTAAAAAAGTAGGATGCCGCTATGGAACTTTTCCTGTACTCTACAGTTTTTGCCTGTTGGTGGGGAACTGAATATTGAATTTATTTATTTAGACAATTTATATGGCTGCCCACTCATTTTCAGTGGCGCTGGGCAGCTTACAGAAAGTAAAAACCCAAGATACAAGAATAAACCCCTTCCCCCAATAACAGCAATCAATCAAATGAGGCACTTGATAGGCTCCATCCCACTCTGGATTCTCTAGGCCCAATGGCAAAACCAGGTCTTCAGGGCCTTGCGAAAGAGTGTCAAAAGTGGGAGCCATCTCCACGGGGATGATATTCCAAAGGGAGGGAGCCATCATGGAGAAGATCCTTCTTCTGTGCCCCAACAGATGTGCCTCCTTTGGAGAAGAGCCCCCACATTCCCTGTCTCCCCACTCTGCTGGGTTGGGTGGATATAAGGAATGTATTCTTACGATACTGGTAGCTTATTCTGCATGTAAAAAAAACACCTAGCCGTTATTTATTACATTAACCGTCTGATTTTCCATCACTGGCCCAGCAGTAAACAGGTGTATGTATTAAGAATTGATATAAAAACTGTTATTCGAAGTAAACCAGTGTACCAAAATTGTCATTTTATAAATCAACAACTGGTAGCCCAGGGTCTCCTGTCTCAGTTCTCATCAAATGCTTGGCAGAAGATATTCCAGCAAGGCAGGTTATGTCAGATACCAACCTAGCAAGATTTACCAATAGAAGAGAGTATTTGTAACTCAGGATTGAACTGTGGGGTCCTGGTGGTCCCTGAGCTTGAGTGTAAACAACAGCCTAATCAAGGAACTACCAACAACACTCACTCCCAGGTCAAGCCACTTGTATATAAACAGAGAGCAAATCCCATTCCCTTATAGTGCTGATGATATTACCTAGTTAGGTAATGAAACATCTGCAAAAACAACAACAATCAAGTTCAGAAAAGACCAAGAATCCTACACTAAAAAGATATATTTTGTGTTTTTATGATCTTTGCTTGAAGGCAGACCCCAACTGAGCTTCATCTGCTCTATATAACAGCAGAATTAAGATTATTGGGTAAAAAGCTCTCCCAAAACTATTGTGAATAAGGTAACTATCAATGGAAAGGCTTGGCCAGGTATTGAATTGTATGGCGTTCATTAGCTATACAGTCTGGATGTAATAGGAGTTATATTTCAGGATATCTGAAAGGTATTTCATTGGGAAAGTTGCATGTGATGTTCTGCTGTCAGGGCACAGCTTTGTCTTCTGCCTAAGGGCATTTTTTCACAGGTGGCTTTGCCATCTTTTGACAACTTGACCTTGACATTCATATTTTCCTCCTGTCTTTTGCTCCCAGACATTACCGTTACCTCTTGGTATGCAAAGATGTAAACTTCTTTGTGGTTAGAGATGTTCAACCAAGAATTAAAAGTGCAGTAATTGACATTGTTGAGGCTGGTCAGGCCCGACATATGACTTTGCCTTTGTACTCCATTCCAGCAACAGATTATATTATGCAAAGAGCCAGTGCTGGGAGATGCATTTTGATAATAAAGTGTCCTCCCTCCTGTGCTTTGTGCTTGTGTAGTTTGACACAATGCTTTTCTTTTACAGACTCAGCTAAACCTGCTTCTGGAAAAGCTTCGTAGCACTGTAAGTAAATAGTCATGGAAAATTGGTGCCTTCTGTTACTAGGTCTCATCTATTTTTATATTTTTGCACTAGATCTGTTAATAAAATAAACCCTAGATTTATTGTACTAACACAGTGATGGAGATGTGTTAAAGCCAGGACATCAGTTAAATTTGAACAGAATTGTACACATGAGCATTTTGCATATTTGACATTTTTTTATGCGTGGAGCAGATGGGAACTGTCACAACCAATATATTTAGCGTTAAGAGTAACCTTGGCTAAACCCATGTATTATGGGAATCTTTTATTATTTTACAGGTATAGTCATGTAGCCAGTTCGTCAGTGATTCTGCATCAAACCAAAGAATAAGGGAAACATGCTTGCAAAAAACTGTCCAATATACAGTATACATATGTTAAAAAAAGAGCTAGAGAAAGATTGAAGTACTTTGGGGTCAGTAGTTTACCTGTAGCCCTTAACATAAACATCTCAAAACAAATTTATTTATTTAGAGAATTTATATATATAAATTGTAAGCAGGTAAATGTTAGATGACGAATTAAAAAACGTAAAGATGGGAGATGACACATAACCCATCAACTCCTTTTTACAATCCTCTCTGAGCCTCCGCAATGGACCAGAACAATAAATTCAGCCCTTTTTGTATGTTTCTGATGATTTAAGAAATAGAATACAATAGAGCTGGAAGGGACCTTGGAGGTCTTCTAGTCAGCCCCTTGCTCAAGCAGGAGAACATATACCATCTCAGACAAATGACTGTCTAGCCTTTTTAAAAAAATCTCCTCTGATGGAGCGCCCACGATTTCTGGGGGCAAGCTATTCCAATGGTTAATTGTCCTCACTGTCAGGAAGTTTCTCCTTAGTTCCTGGTTGCTTCTCTCTTTGATCAGTTTCCAACCATTGTTTCTTGTCCTGCCTTCAGGTGCTTTGGTGAATAATGTGACCCCCTCTTCTTTGTGGCAGCCCCTCAAATACTGGAATACTGCTATCATGTCTACCCTGTTTCTTCTTTTCTGTAGGCTAGACAAACCCAAGTCCTGCAGCCATTCTTCGTATGTTTTAGTCTCCAGGCCTTTGATCATCTTAGTTGCTCTTCTCTGATTTTTTTCCCCAAACTCTCAACATCTTTTTTGTGATATGGTAACTAAAATTGCCTGCAGTATTCCAGGTGTGGTCTTACTAGGGTTTTATAAAGTGGTACTAATACTTCATGTGATCTTGAGTGAGTGCACTTTATTTTGTGCTTATTTTTGGAATGCTGCACTTCATATGCCACACTAACTCTGGTATAGGCCTCAATCCAACAGAATTTACATGCTGCTCAACTGGAGGAAGTTCTTGCTAGGCTACAGTCCTCGATGAATTGTGCAGGATAGCAAAAGGATGATGCAGAAGACCACCCTAGCCAGTCTTGTGCATTTTGCTTCCAGTTCCAGAGGTTAAATGTCAATCAGCCATGGTTCTGAATTCATTGTAGCTAGTTCATGCTGGCTCAGGAATTCTGGGAGTTGAAGTCCAGAGGTCATAAAAGTGCCATAGTTGCCCACCCTGGGTTTAGAGCTCTAAGTATAAAAATGTTCCTCTCTTTCCTCCTTTTGTCTCCCTTTTAAATGGGTTCGAATAGATAATGGCAATTAACTCCTCTTATCCCTCCAAATGAAATTGATTCTTTCATGCATTTCTCCACATTTAAACAAAAAAACATTAGTTAAGCATGAACTAAGCTCCTAATCTCCCCACCATGGGCACTATAGTGGCTTTAACAGTACTCCAGGCCCTCTTTTTCAAACCTCCATGGCCTGATGATGTTCACTCCAGAAGAGTAGGCATCTTCCTTCCTGTCAGCATTTGTACACTGCTACAACCAGTATCAGAAACCATAGGACACCTAATTTTCCAAAGGCTCTTGATTCCTTTGTGTAGAGGTCAGGCAACTGAGAAGTTACGTGTTTCTGCTAGGTATTAAGCTTAGTATAACATGAATGTTATTGATGATCTTATGGAAAGACAATCTTTGTGCATAAGCTTGCATACAATATTTATAGAGATTTAAAAACAAGGGCAGAATTAAATATTTCAACATATTTATTGCATCTATTAAAAAGGTGGGGAGATTTAATACAAATATTTTAAGGAAAAAGTATCTAACTGGTGGCATTAGATAGGAGTATTGTCGGATGAGTTGTCTCTAACATCCTTGTCAAGTATTCTTAATCATGATTATGCTAATCTTCTGCCTTTACAATAGGGGTCAAGCTTTATTCGCTGCATTAAACCGAATCTAAAGATGACCAGTCACCAATTCGAAGGTGCTCAAATCCTCTCTCAGCTCCAGTGTTCAGGTAATTTAGTGCATCTTCTGAAGATGATATTTTAGATCTCTAATAATATGCAAATGAGGATTCTGGCAAAACCAAATCACAGGGCTTTGTATAAGAGGTTTTCAGTCAGAAAAAAAACGAGTGAGCTTTTTCACTGCTCTATTGCTGTAGTGAAATTATGCTGCAAAATAATACTGTTAAAAGATTTTTTAAAAAATAAACTGAAAGGTGGTATTCTATGAACTTAAAATGTAATTTATTTAGTAATATGTGAAAGCCACCCTGAAGATCAACAGCCATCCTACAACCCAAAGGAAATGGAACACTATTTTTCTGAAGATATAAGAACAGTGCAGCATCCATCTTTCCATCATCATTGAACTGTTGCCTTCCCCACCACTGCAAAAACTGGATTCAGCTGTAATGATTTAACTTTGGACACTATATTATCAATCTACCATTCAACAGTATCTATATATTAGCTATTTCTAAAGTATTGTGGTAAAATGTTCTTAGTAAAGTTCAGGTGTTTATTTAATCCCTCTCCTTCCACAAAATAAAAATAAAATAATTGTACTTTGTAGATGTACCACTCTAATGGCAGAAAGTGAAGAGGAACTAAAGAGCCTCTTGTTGCGAGTGAAGAAGGAGAGTGCAAAAGTTGGGTTAAAACTAAACATTAAGAAAACCAAGATCATGGCATCTGGCCCTCTCAATTCCTGGCAAATAGATGGGGAAGAAATGGAGGTAGTGACAGATTTTATTTTCCTGGGCTCCAAGATCACCGCAGACGGGGACTGCAGCCAAGAAATTAAAAGGTGCTTGCTCCTGGGGAGGAAAGCCATGGCAAATCTAGACAGCACACTAAAAAGCAGAGACATCACCCTGCCAACAAAAGTGCATATAGTCAAGGCTATGGTCTTCCCAGTTGCAATGTATGGCAGTGAAAGTTGGACCATAAGAAAGGCTGAGCGCCAAAGAATTGAGGCCTTTGAACTATGGTGCTGGAGAAGACTCCTGTGAGTCGCTTGGATTGCAAGGCGATCAAACCGGTCAGTCCTAGAGGAGATCAACCCTGACTGCTCTTTAGAAGGCCAGATCCTGAAGTTGAAACTCAGATACTTTGGCCACCTAATGAGAAGGAAGGACTCACTGGAGAAGAGCCTAATGCTGGGAAAGGTTGAGGGCAAGAGAAGAAGGGGACGACAGAGAATGAGGTGGCTGGATGAAGTCACTGAAGCAGTAGGCGTGAGTCTAAATGGACTCCAGAAGATGGTAGAGGACAGGAAGGCCTGGAGGAACATTGTCCATGGGGTCGTGATGGGTCGGACACGACTTTGCAACTAACAACAACTTTGTAGATGAGAATACATAATAAACATAATACATTATGTACTATAAATACATTTCCTATTTCTGAACCACTCATCTGGTTCAAAGAGGAAGCGATGACTTCCCATGTATTTATTTATTTCCCTACCATCACATGTAATTGGGTGACAATTCTTGGAAGGTTCTTCAGGTTTGCAGTCAACATTTTGAGGATTTCGTATTGGCTCTGGGACACTCGATAGTGTACCTCCCAGTATTGTACTATTCCTATAGTGCTTTATAGCCATAGTACAACTTAAGCAATTAGTAGGAGGTGATCCCTATCCAGTCTATTCTATCTGTCTCATCCTTTTCTTCCCAGCTGACAGATCTGGAAGATGTTCAGGTGTTCTTGTTGACATAACAGGACTAGATGACATTAATATAGAATTTAAAGATGGTTAAGACCTAATTAACTAACAAAATTAACAATTTCACAGAACTGATTTTGAAATTTATGATTATAATTATCCTGAAATAAACCTTATTTCAAGTTAAACTGTTTGTTTTCATTAGCTGCTATCCTAGTATTTCTATTAATTTCTTTACAATTTTTGCATCCCAGAGGCTTCAAGCATCTGTTCAACTTGGCAAATATTCCTATTGCTTGCCATGTCAAGTTATGTTTAAAGTTTAATTTAGCAAATCAGAAATCCTTAACATCTTCACTTAATTAGTGTTTTGTTGACCCAATTTTGGGCTGATAATCTGAAGACTGAGCAATACTGTACTGTAGGAAAGGAGACAAGGAAAGTAATGAAGTTCTTTCCCTCTGTCTTAATCATGAATTACATTATTTTTAATATATAATTTTTATTAAGGATTTTACTTACAGTAATAAAAACTAAAATAAATTTAGAGAAAGAGAATGGAAATAAAAAATGTAAGAAAAGAGAAAAAGAAAAAGAAAAGAAAAGAGAGACTAAAGAAAAAAGAAATAAAGAAGTGAATCAAACCTTCGTCACAAAAAGAATAAACAAATGTAATAATTCTTCACCCCCGTAAGGTTGAACAGATATCTCTTCATTCCATATCCCATTCCTTATTATAAATCCATAAAACATCAGCTTTTCAATCCTGATGTCAGTCAAAAAGGTCCGTAAAGGGTTGCCAGAACATTGCAAAAAAAAAAAGTCTATGAATTACATTATTCTTCATCTAGTGTTCTTTTTCTGGTTTAGAAGTGAAAACAAAATTTTATTTATTTGTTTGCCTGCCTTTTACTCCACCGATTTTTGGCTAAACCAGTTGAAAGAGATTAGGGTGGGATTCAGATATGTGAACAACCGGTTTTCTGTGTGGATGCTGCTTCCGGAAGTCCATTCTGGGCCTGGGCAACAAAAAATTAGCTTCCGGTTCTGCCGAAGTGGTGCGAACTGGCTGAATCCCACCACTGGGGCTAATATTTGGAAACGTCAACTGTTTTAAGGCTTTTTTTAATATGTATTGCCCTGTTCACCACCCTGAGTCCTTCGGGAGAAGGGCGGTATACAAATAAAATTAATAATAATAATAATAATAATAATAATAATAATAATAATAATAATAATAATAATAATAATAATAATAATAAGGGCTTATGTTTCTTGTTTCAGCTAATTTTTTATGTTTACACCAGTCTCAAAAGACTAACAATCATGTCCTCTTAATTTAGAGGTGATTCTTTTGTTGCCTATCTTTTACTCTAGGCATGGTGTCTGTTTTGGACTTGATGCAAGGTGGTTTCCCATCAAGAGCCTCATTCCATGAACTTTATAACATGTATAAAAAATATATGCCTGCAAAACTGACCCGTCTGGATCCGAGACTCTTCTGCAAGGTATTTATATTCAGAATGCAAATGCTTTTATAAGTGCCCTTTTCATGGTGGGTTGATATTTATTGATATTTTCAAAGGATTTGTAAAACTGTCTTTCTTTTCTTTCAGGCTCTCTTCAAAGCCCTTGGCTTAAATGAACAAGATTATAAGTTTGGACTAACCAAAGTGTTCTTTAGACCTGGCAAGGTACATAGTGTTGATATCTCTGAAGTATAAATGAGCACAAATTGATTTTTAAAAATTAATTTCCCTTCAACTTGCCTGCAAAATAATTGAGATAAAGGATAGCATTACCTTTTTTGAAAGTAATTTCATAAGAAGATGCATCGTAATGTGATCACTGTTAGCATCTGAATTGACATGGCCATCTCTATGTTTAATGTATTGGTATAAAATCTTTTGTTTATAGCTCCACTTGTGCTAAGACTGGTATTCCTGTGCTCAACGTGATGGTTAACCTCCCTATAATCATTTACTAAGACTATATTCCCTACAAGGCAGATAAATAAGACTTTTTTATTGCTTCAGTTGTGCTCTTAACTTCATCCCTAGCTTGAAGTTGAGACTCTCTAAATTACTATCAGAATAGGTAGTCACAATTTGTACTGTGTGACAAATATCTAAAATTAGGCATATTCCAGATGTAATAAAGTATCATGAGCTAGGGTTCAGAACCTCATGGCAACCACTGGGGTCTCTGTACACACATTGTCATGACTGCCACATTCTGTTTACAACAGAACTCTCCATCTGTCAACATTCTTGTTGGTTATCTTAAATGGCATTTCCTCCCCACCCTGTGTTCAGTTTGCAGAATTTGATCAAATCATGAAGTCTGATCCAGATCATCTTGCTGACTTAATTAAACGTGTGAACCACTGGCTTATCTGCAGCCGTTGGAAGAAGGTTCAGTGGTGTTCTTTATCAGTTATCAAATGTAGGTATTCAAAATGCCGCTTGGGGGGCGAAAGCCCTAATAAGCAGGCATATACATAGAATGAAGGCTATTGCTAAGCACATTGATTTGTGCTTTAGATTGTAAGCCGCCCTGAGTCTTCGGAGAAGGGTGGGATATAAATGGGATTAAAAAAAAATTACCTTGTGAGATGGGGTGGCGCAGTGGCTAGAATGCAGTATTGCAGGCTAATTCGGTCAACTGCAGCAGTTCGACTCTCACTGGCTCAAGGTTGCCTCAGCCTTCCACCCTTCCAGTAAAATGAAGACCCAGATTGTTGTGGGCAATATGCTGACTCTGTGAACTGCTTAGAGAGGGCTGTAAAGCATTGTGAAGCGGTATATAAGTCTAAGTGCTATTGCTATCATGTCAGCAAAATTTAACAAACTACCCACAACTGTGTCTTTTTGTTTATTTGGAAGACTAGAACATTTTCTTTTCATAAAGAAATGGCTGAAATGTTGTGTGATTGTCAAAAATTACAACAATTTAGGAATGTTGATTTTGTGTTTATTTGTGCAATAATGCTGAAAGTTGTGTCCTTTTCTGAAATCCCACAAGAGACCTGAGAGAACACCAAAATCTTGCAAGATTTTGTGATCTTGTGAGATTTTGTCAAATTATTTTTTAAAAAATCCTGTGGGTTTTTTTATAGGCACACACGCAGTACAGTAGACACTGTACTTATATCTTCCACATGCTTTGTTTAAGGGATTATTGTCAAAATTGTGAAAATGCTACTAATCAATCAAATCAAATATTAAAATGAAAAAGTTTCTGAACTCTTCAGTTCCAGTCAGGTTTTATACAAGAAGTATTGAGTATTGAAGCACGAGTCTCACTGACCCAAGAATTGTTAGTAACCCTTGCATCTTAATCACATATAAAAGAAGGAAATAGTATCCATTAGTATAAAATCTAAATCTGTGTCTCTGCTTGTTTGTCTGTCTGTCTGTGTATCTGCCAGTGTCTGCCTGCCTGCCTGCCTGCCTGCCTGCCTGCCTGCCTGCCTGCCTGCCTGCCTGCCTGCCTATCTATCTATCTATCTATCTATCTATCTATCTATCTATCTATCTATCTATCTATCTATCTATCTATCTATCTATCTATCTATCTATCTATCTATCTATCTATCTTATATCCCTCCCTCCCTCTTCTGTCTCTGTCTCTCTTTGTCTTTCTGTATCTTTCTCTCTCTCTCGGTGGGTTCTATATTTAGACATTTGTTGATAAGGTTTCCCTTACTGTTTTTCTCCTTTTAATTTCAGTGAAAAACAAAATCAAGTACAGAGCTAGTGCCTGTATTAAAATACAAAAGACAATTCGTATGTGGCTATGCAAGAGAAAGCATCAACCACGGTAAGAAGAAGACCTATATAAATACCTGCAACGTCCTGCTTGCTAGTAAATCTCATGAGGTGCTGAATAGTAAAATCTAATGGGAAGGATTTCCAGGCACTCATATACCTGGACTAATAATATGACATTAGTGCAATCACAGTTTGTGGAAACTGGTAACAAAGGATCAGCCCTTACTTGGGCAGGATATTGCCATATCTTCTTCAAAGCTTCTACTTAAAAATAATATAGACAGTTAAATCTTCTCATTTTTGCTGTTAGTGTTTATTTATCTACCAGTGGCAAGTCCGTCTGGGCCACAAAGATGAGAACCACAACATTCCTACCCTTGCTTACATGGCAAGCTAGTTTTGCACATTCACATAGGTATGCCATACCCCAGATGTATGCCAAAGCAACTTGGAAATGCATCTGTTGCCATACAGAGGTTAGCAGTACTATCTACATTCAGATAGAAGAGTTGGAAGGAGAGGGGAGAAGAGGAGAGACAACATGACCTAATTGTTCTGAAAGAACCATCTGAACAGATCTGTTGCACTCACTAAGCAGAAACTGGAGTTTCACTGAATTTGAAAAAATAGCCCCAAGTATTATTGACACTTCATTTGTGCTGTCCCTCATACTGACCCCCCTCCCAGGTTTTCAGTACTAGAGGAGCTTAATCTCCAGTCCCTGAAGTTGGAATCCTTCATGACAATCTTGGACCTACCCCACCAGAACACATATAATGGAATCATTTGTGCAAAGCATATTTTTTAAATGTATCTACTTTTATGTTTGTGAGAGTTTCCAAAGCTACTAGTCCATATTTTTTTGTTCCAAATTTTAATCTGCCTGCAATTAGTGCAGGTTCGCATCCCACCAGGCTCAAGGTTGACTCAGCCTTCCATCCTTCCGAGGTAGGTAAAATGAGGACCCAGATTGTTGGGGGCAATTAAGCTGACTTTGTAATAATGCCGCTTGGGGGGGGGGGCGAAAGCCCTAATAAGCAGGCATATACATAGAATGAAGGCTACTGCTAAGCTTGTAAGCTGCCTTGAGTCTTCGGAGAAGGGCGGGATATAAATGGAATTAAAATAAATAAAAATAAATAAATTGCAACACAGACCAAATGGATAATACGAAGCCCATTGTAATCCTACTATTATGACTGCATTCAGAAGTAAGCTGAAGGCCCAGAGTTTGAACAATAGCTGTCTCTCATATTTAAAATGTTAACATTCCTTTCACAGCATAGATGGTTTAATAAAGCTTCGCACACTGAAAAAGAGACTAGATAAATTCAATGAAGTAGTAACTGCTCTGAAAGAGGGGAAGGCAGAAATGAGCAAGCAGGTCAAGGACCTTGAGATGTCCATTGATGCCCTGATGGCCAAGATCAAGGTAGGAGGACACTTAATGCTATAGAAAAAAGAACTTTGTATCAGGATCCGGCAGAGGTCTTTGATTCCAGCGTGCACGACCAAAAGGGAGACCATGGAAATATTTTTTATCAGTTGGAGACCAATATCTGTAGGGTACCAGATTGACTTCCAGCTATAACATTTCAAATCCTAATTGTTTTACTTTCTTTTGCTATTTTGGCAATCCAAAACTATTAGCGTTGACAGAATTGGAATATGACATCCTTTTTTTTTTTAAAAAAAAGCATATTATCTATCACGTGTTTATATAATTCAATCAATTTTCTATCACTTGGTTTCCCCCCCCCCCCATGGGTTAGGTGAAAATGCAGAGATTTTCCCCACATATAAAACTTTAAAACTTTATTCAACCATTTTCTAGCATCTCAAATTTTGACACACGTTGCTTTGCATACTTTCAAAAGCATGCATCTTCTACCAAAAAGGCAAGTGACTTACCGTACTTTTTTTTTAAAAGGGATATTTTTCAAGGGCTGGACACAAACCCCATTTTATCCCTTTACAAATGTGATGGTTTAGACATAGCACTTTTTAATAAGAAACAGAAGATGTAGACTTAGGGTTACAAGTTTTGTGCTGTATTCAGCATTCATGAATAACAATTTGCACTATACCAGGGGGGCTGCTTGTGGTTGGACGTATAAGGTTTATCCAATCAAAATAGGTGGACAAAGCTTAGGAAAATCTAACACATCTATTTTGCTGCTTTGATGGATGGACATCGTTCCCGTGTTCTTGCTGTGGTGCATTTTCTTTCTGCCTTGCTTTTTTTAAAACCTGCATGAGATCTGCAAATTACTGGGATTGTTTTTAACGACTTATTTTACAGGCCACCGTAATGCCTAGGCAACAGATTCAGAAGGAATATGACGCCCTAGTTAAAAGCTCTGAGAAACTTTTGAGTGCACTTCAGAAAAAGAAGCAGCAAGAGGAGGAAGCCGAAAGATTGAGACGCATCCAGGAAGAAATGGAGAAAGAAAGGAAAAGGCATGAGGAAGCGGAGCGACGTCGGAAGAAGGAAGATGAAGAAAGGCGACTGTGAGTATGAAATAATCTAGATCAGGGGTGTCAAACTCAATTTCATTGAGGGCCGCATCAGCATTGCGGTTACCCTTGAGGGGCCGGGTGGGTGTGGCCAGGGTGGGCATGGCCTACTGGTTGGGCGTGGCTGGAGTGTGTGTGACCTACTGGGTGGACATGGCCAGCTCTACATTGTTTGCGTCAGTGGTGCCTATGGGGGCCTGGGAGGAGTGGGACAAATCTGAGGGTCTCTGACAGAAAGAGATGAGACGGGGGCAAGTGCCGAGGCATGGTCCACTGGAGGAGCCTCACTGTTCCTCTCAGGCCATGTGGGGGGGGGGAGGCTGGATGGTGATGCGGAGGTCAAGTGCCCAGCCTAGCCCTCAAGCACCCGCAGCACTAAGCCCACCCCCACTTCCCCAAGGGGGTGCCCAGCTGCTGTGCTTGCTCTCCTTAGCCAGGTTGCTCATGATGGGTATGAGGGCAACGTCAAGAGGGAGGCCCACTTCCTCTCCATGTGAGGAGACCTAGCTTTTTTTCCAAAGCTTCCTTAGCAATAGGATGGGAGACCACCCAGGTTAGGCCAGGAGGAGGGGCCAAGGGGATGGTGAAAGGGCAGCAGGGAAGGACTAAGGCAGGACTTCCCTCAGACCCTCCCCCTCCCTCCCTCCCTCCCTCCCTCCCTTCCTTCCTTCCTTCCTTCCTTCCTTCCTTCCTTCCTTCCTTCCTTCCTTCCTTCCTTCGAACAGAGTGATGGGAAAATATTTGAGATGAGGGAGGGAGAAAAACAGGCAAGAAACGCAGCTGGGGAAGTGTCATCCTTCATGAGGAATGAAGAAATGTACCATCGCCTGGAAGTGGCCAGCACATGGCCCTTTCATCACAGCGCCGAGAGGCTGAGCCGGGTGGCACAAATCTGAAGAGAATCACAACGCTGCCCAGCCCCTAGCCTGCCCGAAGTAGGTAGGGCCATGTGCTGGCCACTTCCAGGCGATGGTGCATTTCTTCATTCCTCACAAAGGGTGATACCTCCCCATCGTGCACCCAGGGGGCAGGGCTGATGCGGCAGGGGCCAGTCCCTCACTGTTTCCAGATGGCCTTGTGGAGCTAAGACTGAATGTATTTCAGCATAGATGACCACCACAAAATTGTACATTGGCTCCTGGCCGGCCTGGGCCAGAGCCAAGGCAGTGGAGGCCGTTCCCTCACTGTTTCCAGGATGGCTTCACGGGCCACATGACACCACTTTGCGGGCCGGATCTGGCCCCCGGGCCTTGTGTTTGACATGTCTGATCTAGATGGAGAGTGATAGAAGCAAAGGCAAATGTCAAGCACCGGGGAAAATCAGGAGATTCAGGCAATTCAGATGAGTATAAAGATTTATTGCAAGCTTAAGCTCTTGACAAGAATCTGACCAACTAGCAGTCAAGGGAAATGAGTGGGAGATAAGAGAGTCATTCAAGGTGGGCTGGACTTAGATCTCTTGCAGGCATGCAGGGACTCGTGACTTATGATGCGTTTGACTCCTCCCTCAGGCTCAGTCTGGTCATCTCCAATGTCAACATTTTAAACAAATGCCATATTTTGGAAGTGACTGCTGTTTCCAAGCAGAAACAGAGTTCTATTACAAAAGGAAAAAAAAATAAACATTTATTGGAAAGTGAGCGAAAGGGTTTTAATGTTTGTCTGTATCTAATGGGCTTTCAACTTTTCCCACCTAGGAAATATGAGATTGAAGCAAAGAGAAAACTGGAAGAAGAAGAAAGGAAAAAAAGAGAGGATGAAGAAAGAAAAATTCAGGTGAGCCTGGATAAAAATTTATTGTGCTGCATTTTCCATACCTTGATTCACAGATATAATGGGCTGTGCACATGTATGGGATGTGATGACTTGGGCTTATTCTGATTCCCGGGATGTGTGTGTGTGTGTCTTCAAACCATCCTTGCATTCTCACCACAACTTTTTGGATGATCCAACTAGACATACTGCCACCAACTATTTTACTCCAGAGAAATCTGGAGGGAGTGGAAAGTGGCAATAGCAACAGCAATACCACTTAGACTTATATACCACTTCATAGTGCTTTACAGCCCTCTCTAAGCGGTTTACAGAGTCAGCATTATTGCCCTCAACAATCTGGGTCCTCATTTTACTAACCTTAGGACGGAAGGCTGAGTCAACCTTTAGCTGGTCAGGATCGAACTCCTGGTAATGGGCAGAGTCAGCCTTCGTTATTGCATTCTAACCAATGTGCCACCCTGGCAATCCCTTTATATTATATGTTATTGATGATGAATTATAAAATCTAACTGGGAGTGGTCAGAATTCAATGCCTTTTGTGTATACTTAATGATTAATACATACAGTGCCAACAACTGAAGAAGTGAACCTAATTTTCTGTTTGTTTCTTGCCCAGGGATTTTTCTTGGTTATGTCAGTCCTGTATGCCTTCGTATAGAAATCTGTAAAACATGCTTTGCCAAGCCTGGGCAATAACTTTTTAGTAGACTTCCTTCCAGTCTCAGTAGCAAAGCAGATGTTCCTTTCTGTCGAGTTTTCTCTCAGGCCATATTTAGTCAGCTTTTCTTTTGATGAATGCTACACTGAGTAATCTAAAACAGAGATCTGCATAAGAAAACATCCGTAGCAAAAAAGAAAGATTACATGGTAATATCATGATCAGAATAAATTGTGATGCCAGCTCATCATTCTAGGAAGCCTGCTAGGATAACTTCATGTATTTGCTCTTGGAAAAAGGAAGTTCAAGTGAAATTTTCAGACTGTATCAGCACAAATGTTTTGGCACACCATTGCCTGAGTCTTAAGCTGTCAGTTTCATAATTTCCATAAGATGTACAAAGTTCATGCATTAGAAGTAGGAGCCTGCAGAACATTACAATATTCTCTACAATTTTACCACTTAAGCCAATTAAATATATCATCTTAGGATGAATCTGCCTTTCAGTACAATAAAAAAACAATTCCCTTATGCTGCCATTCTGAAACTAACCCCAAAGCATATTTTGAGGCCAAGTGTCTGAGATGGCCTTGAGGTAATGCCACAGTCAGAATAATCATATTCCTTAGGCAGGTGTTGACAATATAGGATAATTTTTAAAGTAGAGAATGGATGGGTGCGTGCCCAGTGAGATTATCAGAGTTGTGTTAGGATCACCCCTTTGCCCAATGGCAGCACCTGATGGGTTCAGCTGCCTACTGCTTAGAAACTATTCCTGTTAGGGCTTCAGAAGTATTGGTTAGTCTGCCAGATGATACCTTTACAGTCCAGTCAACAATAACAAAAAGGAAGTTGCTGTTCTGGCCACTCTTGCCAACTGTAAAAGCAGGAAAAAAAGCAGATGATCAGAAGGGGAATTGGCTACAGGAGAATTAGCCCAACAGATTCTGTTGTCCATGCCCCCTTCAGATCTCATGGTACTTTTTCCTTGATTCATTATGTAGATATATATATATGCATTTTTGTCAATGTCATGATCAGAAGCTATCAGAATAAAAGAGCTGAAAGGGATCTTGGAAATCTTGTAGTCCAGTTCCCTGCTTAAGTGGGAGGCCCTTATAGCATTCTGAACAAATGACTGTCCAGTCTCTGAATTCACAAGCATTTTAATTTTTTTAAAACAAAGACTCTATTTTGGTTTTCAGTATGCAGTTCTAATTCATTCCTGCATTAAGATTTTGCTTCTATCACTAAACCTTAGTCTCCTACATATATTAGCCCCTCCTAATATATGTCCAGTCTCTGAACTTCCTTCCTTCCTTCCTTCCTTCCTTCCTTCCTTCCTTCCTTCCTTCCTTCCTTCCTTCCTTCCTTCCTTCCTTCCTTCCTTCCTTCCTTCCTGTAAATTTTAATCTGCTTTATCGAAAACAATTTTCTGAGCATAGCTCTAGGAACTGCAGCATTAAAGGATTTAATTTTTCTCATCTTTCAGTAGCTCTGATTATTTATCTACCTCAGTGGACATAGGGATTTTAATTATTATCAGAAGTAGTGAGCTGAGTTACTGAGTCCACTTACCACTCCAAAAAAAGTATTTAGCTAACAACTGTGTTACTTTTCAGCACCTTTCCAGAGGCGGACCAATACACAGGAAAACATTAAAAATCTTGAGCCAAGAGATTTATTTATTTAGCTAAGTACATGCTACTTTACAGTTTGAATAAATATTCAGACACAGTGTAGTAGGCAACATACTACATAATCAAAATAAGAAATATAATAAAAATATGGTATTAACAAAAGTTACAAAATAAAATATTTTGAGATATTGACCATCTGATATTTTATGGATGATGCAGAAAAATCTCTACCCTCCCGAATTTGAAGTCAGGGTTGTTTCTGATATAGTTAGTCTATTTTATAGTTTGTAGCAGTCAGACTGGACTCCTTAAAGTATCTTTTGGATTAAATTAGCTTTAGGGTAAACTAAGAGACTCCTGTGTAAACAGGTCTCAGTGCCTGGCCAACTTGTTTGATGTTGGTATTCAGAGAGCAGAGGAACTGCAGGGAATGCAAGGCTACAGCACGAAATAATAATAATAATAATAAAAACAGAAGACAATGGCAAGTTTTTCTTCAAGAAGTTTTTTCCCCTATTTAATGGAGGAGTTAAAATTGACTTGAAGGAGACTTTACCTTTTAAGATTGTTTGAACCTTAGTTTGCTTCATCTGTGGTTATAATGAACTATGACTGAATAGCAGTAACCATTTTTACACAATTGGCCTAGATTGTAACTGCAAACCACAAAGTGGTGTTTCTTAAGATGTTCTCCTAGACTACAAGTTCCAAAAATCCTAGTTGCGTGGCTTCTAGTGTGCTATATGGGATCTAGCATCACTAGACAGTCCGTCTACCAATGGGAAAAATAGACATTTCAGTTAAATTATCTTTTCCATGGCTCTGCAGGCTGAAGTTGAGGCTCAGCTGGCCAGAGAACGCGAAGAAGCGAGTCAGCAACAAACCATTTTCGAACAAGAGCGTAGAGATCATGAGCTGGCTCTGCGAATTGCCCAAAGTGAAGCTGAGCTCATCAACGATGAGGCTCAGCTGGACCCAAGTTTGCGCAGGTATTGTACTTTATCGGTTATGCTGCTGGAAAAGGCAGTTGTATAATAAGCTGCATAATAATGATGATGATAACGAGAACACTGTCATTAAATTAAGCAAACATGATGCTGCATGTCTTCCTGTATTTGAACACTCACAATCTGGAGGCTACTCTACACCACAGCTTTCCTCAATCTTCTGCCAGCAGCTGCTCAGATTCCCAACAAGGATAGCTTTTAGCCATTGCTGTAAGCAATTCTGGATGTCGTGTTTTGAGTTCCAGAAAATCTGGAGGGTGCCAATATGGGAAAGCTGCTATAACAGATGTTGCTTAGGCATCTGTGCTAGCTGTCTCTTTCAAAGATTTGGGAGCATAGTTCAGAAAACGGTTTCTGAACTTTGTGGAAAGAGTAAAAAGGTAAAAAAAAATTTATTTTAAAGAATTTTGCTATGCCTCTCCATCCCAGTTCAGTCTAAATGAGGGATCTCAGAACTTGGCAACTTTCTGAGAATTCTGAAATCCACAAGTCTTATAGCTGGCAAGTCTGGAGTCCCTTGGTCAAATAGTGTCCTTTGATACTGTGTTACAAGCAGTGAAAGGATTTGCCATTTGAGAATTTTCCTTATTGACCCATATTGGTGTGGTTTAATTCCACTTTAGCTCCTCATAAATTGCTCCTCAAGAAGAATTAATACTGGGATTCATACATCAAGTTTGGAAGAGGTTTGTTTATTGAATTAAATCACGTTTGGCTGGATTCACCCAACATGCATATCAAATACCAAACAGATCACATTCTTTATTAGTATGGAAAGCTATCTAACATTTAGACTGCCTTATTTATTATTTTTGTTATGCTTGCAGCACTAAAAGGCAGATCAGCGTCATATCAAAAATGAGACAGCATTTTCTTGTTCAGGGAATGTTTTTCCTCCCTCCCTCCTTCCTCTCTCCCTCCCTGCCTGCCTAGAATAAACCATATGAGCACATGCATTCTTTCCTAGTTTCCTAGATGTTCTCCCAAACACTTGGCCTAGGAAGCAGCTTCTTTTTAAGCAGATATGTTTATATAGGTATTTATTTATTTTTCTGTTGGGTTTGAGTAGAATTTCACCATCATTGAGTTTTGTTTGATGGAAGCCATAGCTTGGGATTGAAACGAGATGGGTTCCTAGTGCCTCTATTCTGTGATGTTCATGGTGAGTCTTGAAGCCAATCCCCTTCTTACGGTGTGAAGTACCTTATGGGATGATTGTGGACCTTTAATGGTGGTGAGAGAAAGGAAAAGTCAGTGGATCTATCACTTAACAACTTAAATAAATAATACCACTTGTTGAAATCAGATTTCTGGTGATCTTGTAAGAACATCATTTTGTATCCAGGATGATCTTGTAATGTAGTAGATCAGTGTCCAATTTGGGAGAGCTTCAGGCTAACCGAAATATGTTCTGTTTGCAGACTCAGTGGAACAAGGTGTCAAATGACTGCGTATGAAAACTTTTTTTTCCCTTTTGGGACTTTCTATAAAAATTGAGAGCGGGAGGGTAAAATTATTCTAATGTTCACTTTAAAAGCAACTTGCAAAATAATTCACTTTAATTTTTCCTAATTAATCACGATTTGAGCATGCAACCAATACAATCCATTTGAGTATCACTCTATCAGATCAATTATATGTAGGTGCAAGTTCTTGTGATTTAAATATTGCATACTTGAAAGGTTATACATACAAAGAACTGGTTAATTCAGAGTATTTATTATACTATGTATCAGTTAATATTGTTAAAATAATGCATTAAATCTTGTATCCTAACTCCCTAACATACATTCCTCATGTTTTTATAGGGAACAAATGGCCATAGAAATGTCAGAATGCTTATCTAGGTGGGTGTAACTGATTGCCAGAAAGAAATCAGTCTAATCACCAAATGCAATAACTATAAGATAAATTAAAAGACAATTACTTTATAAATTATATATATGTGTATATGTATATTCTAATCAAGATTCATTCACTGCACCACTTTAGTACCAATTTCCTTTCTAATTCACTATGAATTGCATGAATAGAAATTACTGTTTGATAAAGTTTTGCCATTATTTTGATCTAGGCATAATCATTCTGCTTTTTAAAAAAACTGCATTATCAAGCATCCCAAAATTTAGAATTCTTAATTCCCCAGCATCAGTCCCTTGCACACAGAGAACTTTTGTTGTTGTTAGCTGCGAAGTCGTGTCCGACCCATCGCGACCCCATGGACAACATTCCTCCAGGCCTTCCTGTCCTCTACCATCTTCTGGAGTCCATTTAAACTCACGCCTACTGCTTCAGTAACTCCATCCAGCCACCTCATTCTCTGTTGTCCCCGGTCTTTACATAATGTGTCCGTTTGGTTTTTTGAAAACTGTTTAAAAATTTGAGTTGTTTCAGATGGCATTTATGATTAGTTTGTAAATTAATAATTTACAATCTAAATTTCCTTTTCTCTTAAGTAAGTATGCCTTAAGAAGCATGCCATGGATGTCACCAATCTTTGCACCTATCTTTTTTGATGACAATCTTTGCACCTATCTTTTTTGATGACTCCTCCTTTCCTCTTTGCATTCATGACCTCACTTGTTTCTTTCTTGAATATTTCTGTATTTTTTGTTTCTTTGGATGTGTTTAGGGGACCTTCAGTCCAAGCTAACAAAGCTGCAGCTGGCATTAAAAAGCATGACCTTAGCAAGTGGAAGTATGCAGACCTGCGAGATACAATCAATACCTCTTGTGGTGAGTGTGGTCCTGTTTGGAATGGAGGGAATATCAGGATACATCAATATTTGGATTTCTTTTCTCTCATAGAAGTTCGAAAGCCTGAGTATATAAATGAAGTCCTTGATATGACTCAAAAAAAAAGACAGAAAGAAAGAAAAAAAAGAAAAATCAAGGCCTTGGATCACTAAATAATTCTTTATTCAGCTCTAAAGGAGAAAATGCCTTGAGCAAAGTTATTTCAAACAGCTCCATATGTCAAAAGAAAAGAAAGGCTGAAGCATTCAAAATTAAGTTACATGTAAGAACCAGCAGGGCTAATTAACTGAATATTATGCAAAGTCATTACATTCAAACTTAATCTAAAATGATTATTGCTAATGGCTTTTAAATAGTTTGCTTTGTCTATTGTCAATATCAAGCATTTACATTTAAAGTTATGTACCAACTTTAGCTGCAATTCATGGACCTAAAGGCTTTCACTCTTTCAAATGTCACTGGGAGTGTTGGGGATAAGAACCTGGAGGGCTGTATTCTGCCTATATGGCTTGTATCAGATGTTCCTAGCTTTTGCAGAGTTGTTTCTGGCAAACTCAAGATTGACAGATCCTGATTAACCAAGAAGCAACTTAAAAACATTGAAATCTTCTTTTTTTTCCAAGCTAGGATACTAGTTCAGATCCACCCTCGTATCCATTTTTTTTTCTGAAAAGGAAAAACGTGCCGATACTAAATTGGATGTGATATTAAATCTCCCAGTTAGGGATATGCCTTATACCTAATTAATCCATTAGTTTTTCTAGCCAGTATTATCAAGCTGTCTGGCAGTAGCTTTCCATCCCTCCTTGCAGACGATGGGGATTACACAGCGCAGGCAAAGCAAGTGCTGAGTTACTCAGCTCCTAAATAGGCAGCAGTTAGAAAAGTAGATGTTATATATTGCCTCACTGAGAGCCATTTTAGTGTAATAAATGCACTGGGGGAGAAAGTGTGAGACCACGAGTTCTGGTCCCACCTTGGACACAAAGCCAGCTGGATGACCTTGGGTCAGTTACTTTCCATCAGTCCTAGGAAAAATACTAGAACAAACCACTTCCAAAACTGTTGCTAAAAACACTTGTCCACGCAATCTCCAAGACTCACAGAGAGAGAGAGAGAGAGAGAGAGAGAGAGAGAGAGAGAGAGAGAGAGAGAGAGAGAGAGAGAGAGAGAGAGGAGAGAGAGAGAGAGAGCCAAATTGCCCCATTAATCAGGTTGAAATTGACAGCCCCCAAATCCTGATATTTCGGTATTGACTATTTCAGAGCTTGGCACGATGTGTATGTATGTGTGTGTGTGGGGGGGGGGGGGAAGGGTTATAGAAAATCAGAAAAAACACACTTTTGTTTGATTTTTCCAACTTCTGAGGCTGCAGTTTTCTCTGTACCAGGTAACTTAACGCAGGTTCAGTTGGATAGGGATCTAATGGCTGTGCTCTCTGTACCTAAGCCCTCTTTTCCACAGGTATATGCTAATCTAGCAGGAAGGGTGGACCAATTGGGCTGAGTCTCACACTTGAAGGGAATCCAAAATTTAGACAACAGAGGGGTGTGTCGGTATGCTCGTTTACTTCAACAAAATAAAATAAAGTTTCTGATGTGTCAGATACAAACAAACACACATATCATTATGAGCTGGAGCCTCAAAAGTTGGAGGAGGCCTTGGTTTTTCTTGATCTCTGAGAGAGCCTGGCAAATAGCAGAATAATTAGATATATTTGAAAATAACAACATGGATATTTTATGAATGTCAGCTTTAGAAAATACCCCTTCCTTCCCCCCCCACAAGTTACCTGTATATACTGTACGTGTGTCATATTGTAAATATAAGGAGCTGTAAACTATTTTTTCCCATGTCAACAAATTCATAAACATATTCATCTATCTGCTTTTCTCACTTGTTTCTCACTTATTCCATCCCTGGTGCTTTTCCTGGATCAAAGATATTGAATTGCTGGCAGCTTGCAGAGAAGAGTTTCACAGGCGCCTTAAGGTTTATCATGCTTGGAAGGCCAAAAACAAGAAACGTAATGTTGACATGGAACAGCGGGCTCCCAAATCAGTGACTGATTATGGTAAGAGAAAATCTTAATTTAATCCTTCCTTTCCTCCTCCCCCTCCCCACAAAAGTCTTTCTGTGGAGGGGAAGTGTCCTTGTGAGCAAAAGTGCCTAGAGAATACTGAGAAGCTTGACTAAATTGTCTCATGGGCAGCGTCCTAATCCAGTAGCATTGTATGGTTTGCAAGTTGAGATAGTGTCAGTTCTAGGAGAGAGATGAAAAGCCAGGCTAAATATGATGGACTAAATGAAGGAAGCTAGTAATAAAGTATTGCTATTTAGAAAGAAGTAATAGCAGTATATTGCTAATTTAGTAGTAATTGGTGCTTAACTAAGAACCACCCAGTTGTTTGTAGCTTTGCTTTGCTACAAGCTGGGTGATTCTTAATTTCTTCTTATCACAATAGTTTAAATAAAAGTCAGATGGCCCACCAAGCTTGTCAGGAGCCATTGAAAAGGTTTCTGCTATTTCAGCAAACCAAATTAAGGAGCCATGTGACTTGTATCAGATAGTACACGGGTTAGCCAAATGGACTTTTCTTAAGAAATGACTTGATCTTTGTTGTACATGTAGCTGAGACAGAGTTTGATTTTTGGGAGCAGAGAATTATCTCAAGCAGCTAGACCAGATTGCTTAGATTCTGAGACTGAATATTAGGAGAATGGGAACCAGGCCGTTTCTGTTGAAAAAAATCCAAGGTTGATCTAATCCAGCATTCTATGTAGGAAGTCTGTAAGCAGGACAGGAGCAAATAACACATTTTCCCTTGTGTTTCTTAAGAACTGCTAGCTATTTCAAGGTACATAGATTCTATAATAGATGTAATATATAGTCATCGTATCGAATAGCCCTTGAGATAATGAGAGACCACCTTAGGCAGCCAGAAGTAAGTTATTAAAGTTATTGTCTTCCTTTGTAATTTTTCCTAGATGGCATTACATTACGTACAATTGTATGTAAATGATGGAATTATTACGCCCATGCACGCGCACACACACACACACACACACCGTATTTTCCGGCGTATAAGACGACTGGGCGTATAAGACGACCCCCTACATTTCCTGTTAAATTATAGGGTTTGGGCTATACTCGCCGTATAAGACTACCCCTCTTCCAATGCACACCAAATAAAAATTAAAAAACATCAGATTTGATTTTAATATGGTAATTTTAATTCAAATGCTTATGACATGCAGGTACTTAGTAGGAAAACTGTCACTTATAAACATAAGGCTGTTTGTCATCAAACATGTAAACATAAAACAGTGCAAGTGGATTAAACTTAATAATAATAATAATAATAATAATAATAATAATAATAATAATAATAATAATAATAATAATAATAATAATAATAATAATAATAATAATAATAAGTTGGAAGGGACCTTGGAGGTCATCTAGTCCAACCGCCTGCTAAGGCAGGAAACCCTATACCATTTCAGACAAATGGCTGTCCAGTCTCTTCTTAAAAACTTCCAGTGTTGGAGCATTCACCACTTCTGGAGTCAGGTTTTTCCACTGGTTAATTGTTCTAACTGTCAGGAAGTTTCTCCTTAGTTCTAGGGTTGCTTCTCTCCTTGACTAGTTTCCATCCATTGCTTCTTGTCCTGCTTTCAGGTGCTTTGGAGAATAGCTTGCCTCCCTCTTCTTTGTGGCATCCCCTGAGATATTGGAACACTGCTATCATGTCACCCCTCACCCTTCTCTTCGTTAAACTACACATACCCAATTCCAGCAACCATTCCCTATTTTCCTAATTCACTTTTTCACTTTTCCTAATTCACTCTAAAGCTTTCCCTGCGCAGAGCCTTAAGTAACACCAGCTGCCTGCAATTAGTGCAGGTTCACATCCCACCAGGCTCAAGGTTGACTCAGCCTTCCATCCTTCCGAGGTAGGTAAAATGAGGACCCAGATTGTTGGGGGCAATAAGCTGACTTTGTAATAATGCTGCTTGTGGGGGGGTGGTGAAAGCCCTAATAAGCAGGCATATACATAGAATGAAGGCTATTGCTAAGCACATTGATTTGTGCTTTAAATTGTAAGCCGCCCTGAGTCTTCGGAGAAGGGCGGGATATAAATGGGATTAAAAAAAAAAGACCAAATGGGAGATCCACTCCAGGTTTTCCAGCCAGCCCGCCCAGTTCCTGAGTCAAATGTGTCCTTAGAGCTAAGCAGCTGCTCTGACTGCTGCATTCCCCACCTGCCTTTCAAGTTGGGATAGACTACAGCTGCTCTTCAACTTTAGAAGGAAAGACGCCCAGACCCCAGCCTGTAAAAAATCACAGACTGCAGCTTCTTCTCCAATGGGTCCCACTTTCCCTGCGCAGACTAAATGGGAGATCCGCTCCAGGTTTTCCAGCCAGCCTGGAAAATATATGTATATATGTGTGTGTGTGTGTGTGTGTGATGTAAGTCACAACAATAGAAAAACACAGTCTGCTTAAAATAATACTACACAAACATTAGCTGTTGTCATGTTTTAATTGAACATAAGATGGAAACATTCACAGTGCAGGGTGGAAAAGTATGTGAACCTTTGGACTTAATAACTGGTTGACCCTCCTTTGGCAGCAATAACCTCAACCAAACGTTTCCTGTAGTTACAGATCAGACCTGCACAATGATCTGGAGTAATTTTGGACCACTCCTCTGCACAAAACTGTTTCAGTGTAGCAATATTCTTGGGATGTCTGGTGTGAATCGCTCTCTTAAGGTCATGCCACAGCATTTCAATCGGGTTGAGGTCAGGACTCTGACTGGGCCACTCCAGAAGGCGTATTCTGTTCTGTTGAAGCCATTGTTTTGTTGAATTACTTGTATGCTTTGGGTCATTGTCCTGTTGCATCACCCATCCTCTGCGAAGCTTCAGTTGGCGGACAGATGGTCGTACGTTTTCCTGCAAAATGTCCTGATAAACTCTGGAATTCATTTTCCCATCAATGACAACAATCCGTCCAGGCCCTGAGGCAGCAAAGCAGCCCCAAACCATCATGCTCCCTCTGCCATATTTTACAGTGGGGATGAAGTTTTGATGTTGGTGTGCTGTGCCTTTTTTTCTCCACCCATAGTGTTGTGTGTTTTTCCCAAACAACTCAATTTTGGTTTCATCTGTCCACAGTATATTTTGCCAGTAGTGCTGTGGAACATCCAGGTGCTCTTTTGCAAACTTCAAACGTGCTGCAATATTTTTTTTGGACAGCAATGGCTTCCTCCGTGGTGTCCTCCCATGTACTCCATTCTTGTTTAATGTTTTCCTTATTATAGATGTGTCAACAAAAATGTTAGCATGTGCCAGAGATTTCTGTAGGTCTTTAGCTGACACTGTAGGATTCTTCTTTACCTCATTAAGCATTATGCGCTGTGCTCTTGCAGTCATTTTTACAGGACAACCACGCCTAGGGAGAGTAGCAACAGTGCTAAATTTTCTCCATTTATAGACAGTCTGTCTTACCGTGGACACATGAACATCAAGGCTTTTGGAGATACTTTTGTAACCCTTTCCAGCTTCATGCAAGTCAACTCTTCTTGATCGTAGGTCTTCTGAGAGCTCTTTTCTGCGAGGCATGGTTCACATCAGACAGTGCTTCTTGAGACCAGTAAACCCAAAACAGGTGTGTGTTTTTAAAGGGCAGGACAGCTGTCAGCAACACATCCAATATCATCACACTGCTTGGAGTCAAGGTTGGCTCACTCCTGGCTCCAATTACCTCTTGGAGAAGTCATTAGGCTAGGGGTTCACATACTTTTTCCACCATGCACTGTGAATGTTTACATGTTATGTTCAATTAAAACATGACAACAGCTAATGTTTGTGTAGTATTATTTTAAGCAGACTGTGTTTTTCTATTGTTGTGACTTACATGACGTTTAGAGCGCATTTTATGGCCAATTCATGCAAAACTCCCCGTAATCCCAAAGGGTTCACATACTTTTTCTTGCAACTGTATATATGTGTTTGTGTGTGTGTGTGATTGTGTATGTATGTATGTGTATGTGTATGTATATGTATATGTATATGTATATGTATATGTAGGGCTTTTTTTCTCATAGAACGCTCAGAACGGAGTTCCAGCACCTTTTTTGGATGGAACCTTGTAGGGTAGGCAAGGCGGGTTGTATGACATGTGTGAGTTCCAGCACCTTTTTCTTTTACAAAAAAAGCACTGTGTATATTTATATGTATATATATGTATATATATTGTGGCTGGTCATGGCCATCAAGACACAACTTATTGGACACCGAAAAAGGGAGTTTTCCCCATTGATCAATGGACTTATTTTCTCTCGCATGCTCAGTATTAAATTTTGTTTTCAGATTTTGCACCATTTTTGAACAACTCAAGTAAGTGGGGGGATTATTTCATCTAATTTGAAAAAAGGGGGGAAAAACAGAAGCCACTTTACTAATAATAACACCATAATTGTGTTTTGCTACAGTTACATTATATTTGTCCTTTAGAAGCATTCATATGGTCTGTTTTTAATATAATTAAAGAATTGTTGGTAAAGACATTGGACAGCAGGAATGTTCACGCTCTTTTAAGAATTTTGGCGTTATTTACTGAAATGAATAATTTATTTCAATAAAAATATGTATACAGGTTTAATTTTAATTCCTTTCTTCTGCCAAGAGGAAATATTTTCCCTTGTAGCAAAACATTGAAATTGGTACTAATCAACTAACATTTGGAACAAAACCTAACACTTAGGAGCTTGTTTTAGGGAGGGGAAATCATTGCCTTTGTTATGAGGAAAGTGCTTTTCTTCACTCTGTTGATTATCTTTTGGGTGAGGGCAGCTATTCATAAGAATGAGGAAAAAAGACCTCTACATAAGAGCTCAAGATGGACACTGTCCTATATGTTAATTCAGGCAGTGGGTAGTCAGTCTCCATTAACTGCACAATACGGCCAGAGGATGTATTGAAAATGTTGAATTGCCTGGCAAATCGATTCATCAATTGAAAACCAATCCATTTTTAAGCATTTTTTAAAAAACAAATAAAAGTATATGGGGTATTGCTTAGGTTTGTGATGTCAAGTGATACATAATTATGACTAAAGGCTGGTTAATATGAAAAAGGTCTTTTTTGCCCATTTTCTTCTCATGGATGAGCTGCTTTAATGTCCACTGATACTAATGATGAGAAATATTTTAACAGATACTGCCTTTTATAGCAGGATAAACAAATGCTATTTTAGTATGTATAAACACAATATTTTGAACCCTTTTTTTCTTTTCCAGTAACCAACAGTTTATCTTGAAATAAGGAGGGCAAATAAGCACATTTGATGTGACTGGAGCTTCATCCCTCTTTATTCAACTAAAATCCAAAACCAGATTTATTATTTATAATTATTTAGCTCATAGTTAAATTATTCACTGTTAATTCCTTCCATAAACTGGAATAGAAAGAAAAGTGTACTCTCATGAATAGCTGAACTGTTTTTTCTGCAGTTGTCCACAACAACCTTGCATTTGAAATCTCCTATTTGAAACCTGAAAAGTCAGAAAATTCCCTTTCTTTCTGTTTTTAAGGTGAGCCTGTGCAGGGAATTGCGCCGCAGGTGTGCAAATGAAGTCAGAGATGCTGACATGAACTTGTAGTTTTAATAAATAAATGCATTTAATATCTATATTTACAGCAAATAAGATAGTCAGGCACACACTAACTAACATGAGGTAAATCGTCAGGTAAATCACAGAGCATACAGAGCACAGAGAAGAAAAAGATGGGGAAAAAAGGGAAACTCCCCCTTTACACCCACAGCGACCAATCATAACATAGATTACCTCATACAGGAATCAGCACTCTCCAACCAATCAACTATAACTGTGTGTTCTAGCCCATCACACACTTTATTGTTCTAGCTATTAAATTAAAAATCTTAACAGTCTGCAAATGACTCAAGTGCTTCTTTTTTCTCCATCTATAATGATACTTTATTCTTTATTTTTCTCCCAGGTTGGGAGACAATTTACTTTGCAAAAAATATGCTTTGAGAATTGTATTCCAGCACTATGTTACTCATTCGTTCATTCATTCATTCATTCATTCATTCAATTAATTTCCATAGCCACCCATCTGAGTCAATGATTCTGAGTGGCTTATGATTCAAAAATTGTAAAAACGTATTCATTGGACCTTTGCCATTGGGATTATAGTGTACTTTTAGTAATTTGGACTGTTCTTTCTTCTTTTGCCCAGCATACTTAACTTCATTGAATAGATTTCTCAGCTGTGATCCATGATCTAAACATTTGTTTCCATGGCTGAAATGAAATCCATGTTACTTCAAAAAAAAATGTTGTGGGCAATGGAAGATCTTCTTTCACTGTTTACTCTTTACAGAAAGTATTTTCTAATTTGTCTTTTCTGCACAGATTTTTTTAAAAAGGTGATGGTAGTGAAGACTGGTTTTGATCTTGGCTACAATTTTTAACTGTGGTTATTCCTTACAGCTCAGCAGAACCCAGTAAATCAGTTGTCTGTTAGACAGCAGCAGGAGATCGAAATGAACCGGCAACAGCGATATTTCAGAATTCCTTTCATCCGTCCGGCAGATCAATACAAGGATCCTCAGAATAAGAAAAAAGGCTGGTGGTATGCTCACTTTGATGGACCATGGATTGCTCGTCAAATGGAACTTCATCCTGATAAGCAACCCATTTTGCTAGTGGCTGGTTAGTATGTGTTTCATTTTCTGTTTTTTTTAAATGAAGTTGGAAAGGTAGGCTTTGTTTATTGACAAAATGTCCTAAAGGTAAATTTGAATTACAGTGCAAAGCAACGTATTGTTTTATTTTAAAAGATTGTCTTCACTTTCAGAAGAATCAGAAAAATAAAGCCCAAGTTCCTTTGGATAATAAGATGAATGGCACATAAATTTAATAAATAAAAATAAATCAAAAAGTGAATTTGCCAGCTTGTCCCTTGAGAGAAGTAGCAAGCAGTATATTAACATTTGTTTGTTTACTGGGTTTTGATACTCCAAAATTACTCTTAGAAATGTATATGTTATATGTAAAACATGATAAAAAATATGAAATCAGTGTCTTTCTTGATATGAAATGCATGTTCATCTGTGTAGGTTATTATTTTCTGCTATCAAAACTGGTTGTGATGCAAAGTTGATTTTTAGGTTACAACTTATTTTGTCAATCCACATTTCCTCTTGCATTATGGGTCTCAAAGATACCTAGTATTTGAGATAACAGGTGATTGGAGCATTAAATAAGCTGAATTAAAAGAATTTGGATAGTTGTAGGTTTCCTTCTCTAAAGGCAATAAGTTTAAGAAAGAAGCTAGTGCTTGTTATAGTTTTGTTCTCAATTTCCCATGTGTCCAAAACTAAAAGAGGAAGGCTTGCATTATAACTTTTGTGAAATCTGGGGTTTCCTTCATTCCAGGCAAGGATGACATGGAGATGTGTGAGCTGAGTCTTGAAGAAACTGGGCTGACTCGCAAGCGGGGTGCTGAAATTTTGCCACGGCAGTTTGAAGAGATTTGGGAACGCTGTGGTGGAATCCAGTATCTTCAAAATGCAATTGAGAGCAAACAAGCTCGGCCGACTTACGCAACTGCTATGCTGCAGAACTTATTGAAATAAATAGTTATTTTGCACCTTCTGAGTACAGAGGAACTTTTAACATTCCATAATCATGTAGAGATGTTTAATATAAACTGATTTTATTAATGTGTCAATTTTTAGTTTGTACTTTTGATGTCTTAATTTGTGCAGTGAGCTCATTCGTTCTCAAGATCTATTTTTTTCTTTCAGTCCACTATGTTGTTTGCTCTGGGCCAGCATGTGGTAATACCAATAATATTGTAATGTAGAGCAGAACTGGTAAATCTGTATCTCTTTCCTGTTGTGCCGGATTCCAACATATGTCAACCCTAGCTAACATAATTAGTGCTATGGGGTAAAAGTCCAGCAGTGGTTGGAGAACTAGAAACCCCCATCCCTGATGTAGCATTACACGCTACCAACATTAGTTTAGAACTACCCAAAGTGGCATTTTATCTTCTGTAACACACTTCCCAGATACTATCTGGAAAATGAGTTTCCACAAGGTAGAAGATGCAGTGTTTTCTTTACACTAGGCTAACTAGAACTGTGAGGCCTTAATATTCTTAACATTTATTGTACAGAAGTTAAAGTAGACTCCTATAAAGGTGAAAGACAACCCTTCAACATCACTTACAAACAAGCATTTTGGGAAAATGTGTCTTAAGGTAGATTGCTGAGTGTCATATACTGAATATAGAATAACTTGAGCCTGAAGTGCTTTAGCGATTCAGAACTGAAACGGCGTGATGCACTTTTAAGCAGTTGTGCATGTGTGTTTGTCTTCTTTTTTTAAACTGCTTTATTTTGTACAAAACAGGTTCCTTCAGACAATTCATGTTTAATTTTTTTGTCACAACTGTATTGGGAATCCTTTCTCAGTCAAAGTGAAATGTAATTCACAGAGATGGTTAGATATATTTGCAGCAGTATTCACAGCTGGAACCATCAAAGAAATGAACTCCATGAATTATGCCAGCAAAGTTGAATTTGAGTGTGGGGAGCTGGACTGTGTTGTCTTTCTAAACTTCACTGAAATGAATATGGATTAAGTGGGTTCTTTCTGGCTTCTGAAGAAATGGCGGAGCCCAGGCATTTCTCGTTACATCATGCTGCTTCAAATGGCTTAACTTCAAAGTGTTCAAGTTGTTTTTTCTCCTAATCTAATAGATCTTTTCTCATTGCTAATCTCCCAAATTCAGCTTTTGTGGGTCTTTTCTTCTTTTCTTTTTGGCAGGGTTTCCTTAACAGTAATTAAAATACTTACAGCAATTATTTCTTTCAGACAGTTTTAAAATTGCCTTTGGTTGATGTTGCAAAATAACCTAGTGTCAGCATTGATGTTATCATGGTTTTGGGATCTTTGGAGAAATTAAGAAATGTCACCTAATAATAATAATAATAATAAAAGTACAGACCACACTCGGAGAGACTTTCCTTTATTAGAGTAATTGCATTTCTCAGCTCTGATTTTTAAATCCTCAAATAAGAATTTAAAAAGAAGAATGAGCTGAGTTTATATTGACTCCTAAGTTTGGACCAGATTGGGTGTAAAAAAAAAGGCATATTCATAAATATTCTTACTATGTTTAAGATTGTTGAGATCATCAGTTTATGTATTCACATGTGTAAGTATCATTTTCAGATCCAAATGCACCAGTCCAAATGTAGGCAGGTTTGACAGCTTTAGGCTAAACTCAGTCTGTTGTCTACCCCAGGGGTCCCCAACCACCGGGCCGTGGCATGCCAGAAACCGGGCCACACAAACAAGTGAAACCCATTTGTGGAATGCAGACAGCACACAAAACCATTCCCCCTCTGGTCCGTGGAAAAACCTCTCTCCATAGAACCGGTCCCTGGTGCCGAAAAGGTTGGGAGCCGTTGGTCTACTCTACCCCATCAAGATGATCAATAGGAGCAGATTTGTCAAAACCACAAATATATTTCGCCAATGAAAAGCTCTTTAGCTTGCAGTAAGGATTTCTGCTCCTTTCCATTTCACAGGCACTCTCGCTATCAGTAATCACTTTTACTGATAATATAGGTGGCAGAAGAGTAAAAAAAGGAATGCAAGCTAAGTGGGCCTTTGAATCCAAGTGGGTATTTGTATCTTTTGAGTTTGGCTATAGAGTTCAAGAAATCAGAAATCATGCATATATATATATACCTCAGAAAACATATATATATATATATATATATATATATATATATATATATATATATATATATATATATATATATATATATATATATATATATATATATATATATATATATATATATATTTTTATTACATTTATATCCCGCCCTTCTCCAAAGACTCAGGGCGGCTTACAAGCTTAGCAGTAGCCTTCATTCTATGTATATGCCTGCTTGTTAGGGCTTTCACACACACCCCAAGCGGCATTATTACAAAGTCAGCTTATTGCCCCCAACAATCTGGGTCCTCATTTTACCTACCTCGGAAGGATGGAAGGCTGAGTCAACCTTGAGCCTGGTGGGATGCGAACCTGCACTAATTGCAGGCAGCTGGTGTTACTTAAGGAGGCATCAGCCCACTGCTCCACCAAGCAGTGTGTGTGTGTGTGTGTGTGTGTGTGTGTGTGTGTGTGTGTGTGTGTGTCTGTGTGTGTGTGTGTCTGTGTGTGTGTGTGTCTGTGTCTGTGTGTGTCTGTGTCTGTGTGTGTGTGTGTGTCTGTGTGTCTGTGTGTGTGTCTGTGTGTGTGTGTGTCTGTGTGTGTGTCTGTGTCTGTGTGTGTGTCCATATATAAAGCTTGACTGGGAGAGCCTAGAAGCCGCTGTGTCCGCCCACAAAAGCCTCCGATCATGTGGCAGAATATAAGATTAGGTTCCATTAAATACACAATCATTAGGGTGAAAAGGTCTGCTCAAGGGCAGAAGACAAGTCTGTGTGGCCGGATAGTTTTCAAAATTGTCCCTGTTTGCTGAAATTGGATTGCATTTGTGATTTTTCCCCATTTTAAAAGTAGACCTTATTGAACATCAGTCTACCTGCCTACCATTTTCTGCATTTAAGTTGTGCTTTCTACAGTTTGTGAAAGTGCTGCTTGATGAGCAGTTGCGATGGGAAGGAACATGCACCGCTTGCCCTGTCACAATCCTGCTCTTTCTCTTTTCTTCAAAGCATCAGGCCTGGCACCGAAGAACTTCTAGCAGGTCTCACGAAAAGCCTCCAAAGGTTGTAGATTTGTAGAATCCCATAGTAAAAGCTCGGTTTAGATTTGTTATGCAAAAATATATATATTCATATGTTAAATCCATAAAGATTTCTCCATCTACCAATGTATCCGATGTTAACTTTCATAGTGTACTAGAAAATTCAGAGGCAAAAAACATATACGCAGCTTGGTGGCAAGGTCTAGTTGACTTTGGTTGATCTCAACAATCTAATCAGGATAAAACCTAATTAATACTGGACGGGAACCAGGGAATACCAGGACTAAGAAGGTGGGAGAAAAGAGACAGTGATGGCAAAAAAACTTCCATATTGCTGCTACAAAAATTACATGCTATCACCAGAAGCTGAGCTGGACTTGAAGGACTTACTTATATATGATGTATTCATCACCGATCAAACTAGCTTCTTGCTTTGGTTCATTTGTTCCTTTGGTTTCAGTGGGAGGTTAAAGGCATTGCAGGACATCAATAGTGTTTTATGCTGAAATGTGAGGGTGAGGTATTTTTCAGAATAGCAAATTAAGAGAAGAAGTTGTTTCACTTCTTGCATGGATACTATGTCTCCATTGCCAGTCCCCAACTGTTTTGCTTCTAATTAAGAATGACAATATCCTTTAGGCATGGAACTGCAGCATGGAGAAATATTGATTGGAAAAGACGTTTTCAAAGAGACACATAATAAGGAAAAGCTGCTTAGTGTTTCTGCTGTAGCCCAACCCAGAGTCCTCTACAGTTGTACTGTCTTGTAAAACAATAGACTGCATAGAGTGCCTTAATCATAAGGCAAAGGTAAAGGTTCCCCCGCACATGCGTGCTAGTCGTTTCCAACTCTAGGAGCCGGTGCTCATCTCCGTTTCAAAGCTGAAGAGCCAGCGCTTGTCCGAGGACGTCTCCGTGGTCATGTGGCCGGCATGACTAGATGCCAAAGGCGCACGGAACGCTGTTACCTTCCCACCGTAGTGGTCCCTATTTTTCTACTTGCATTTTTTACGTGCTTTCGAACTGCTAGGTTGGCAGAAGCTGGGACAAGTAACAGGCGCTCACTCTGTTACGCGGCACTCGGGATTCGACCCGCCAAACTGCTGATCTTCTGCTCGACAAGCTCAGCGTCCTAACCCACTGAGCCACTGCGTCGCTTTTGCCTTAATCATAGCTAAGGCTAAAACAGATTATCACATTTTAAAACAACATTTCTTTAATATTTTGGATTAATTTGATTGTCCTAGATGTGTCTGCATTTACTGTATCACTTGGTTAGCATAGTGGGATAACAGTTGGCAAAAAGTTGGCACCTTGATGCAAATTTTCTAAATTCCCGTTAATTGAATTTAAAAAGAGATGACATTATTTTTATATAATATTTATTTAACTGCTGTCATTACCTCCAATTGACCTGGTTGGAATTCCTTCAAATACACCCTGCATTAACCAGTTTGACAGATGTATACAGCAGATGTATACAGCATCTCTTTTGTGCCCCAAACATCTGGCCAGAGATTTCAGTATAAAGATGAATGAAAATGCCAGTTCCTCAACAGAAAAAAGAGACTTGTTGCTTCCTGCATATTTGTGACCTTTTTCACTTGAAAGCCCTAAGATACAAAAGTAGGTACACCTCCAGATAATACATTTATTTGTGCAGCTATGATGTGGTTTCAAAGTACAGTGAGTCTTGGGTGATGGTTATTCTACCTCTGCTGGCCATCATATCTGCGTGCATTTGCTAAATGAGGCATATACATACATCAATCCACTCTACATCTCAGAAAATAGCAATCCTAGTTCCGTGACCAACTACACAGAGTATCATGCAAAAGTTTAGGTACCACTCATTAAATTTAATATTTCAGTGGACTACATGAACAGAAGCTGACCTTACTTCTACATAGTACAAAATTAAACACTTTGTAATTTCTACAAAATTCTATTTGTAGAAATTAAATATTTACAGTATGTGCAAAGGTTTATCAAGTCAAAATAAGGAAAAGCTTGGACCATCTTTTTAATCAGTAATTGTAGCATCACCTTTATCGGAATAGCTTCCAAATAGCTAAGTTTGTCTAGTCTTTTTTTTAGTCTTTTTCCTGCTCTTTATCTCTTGTGTGTTACATGATTGATTGTCAATATCATTCAGTTCTGGGGACCATCTCTCCTTTTTTTCCCTTCAAGAGATCATGCCTGATTTGGAGATAATTTTAGGCAATTACCATGCTGAAATATCTAACTGACTGCAGGATATTAGCTTTAAAAATTCTTTGACATTTACCCAAATCCATTTTTTCTTTCCACCTGCCACACAACTCCAAAATATAACAGAGCCATTCCTGTGTCAACAATGTGTTCTTTTCTTCAAATGCTTCACCATCTTTGTCCAAATCCATCCCATGTTGTTATGGCTGACTAGTTATGTATTCATCAGTTCAAAGCATTTTATTTCAAAATACCTTAGGCTTAACAAGGTTTTCTTTTGGTTTGTGAGATGGTGGCTTTTGTAAAAAGGTCTTCCTTCTGACGCCGTTATGTAGGTAGCTATTCCTGAGACAGCTAAACCTTTCAGCAGGTATTAATAAACCAGTGACTGTTGATAAGTATAACAGACTTTCTTTCTTTTCCCCTTTCTTTTCCTAGTTTGAGTTTGGCTCTTTTCTATATATTTTTTAATTTTAAGATTAAAGATTATTTTTTGCTAATTGTGTATGTACAAAATGAATTCTGAAATAATTCTTAAGTAAGTTATTTCCTGTGATTGTGGGTTCAGTGCAGATATGAACAATTTTCAGATAGCTCTGGCAGAAATTTTGCTTGGGCTTTCAGTTCTCACCTTGACATCAACAATTTCCTATAACTTCTGTATCTGAACTGTTTTTAGCTGAGAATCATTATCTGGAAGCACTTAGAGATTTTGGTATAATCTTCCTCTTCATTGTAATGTGAATTATCTTCATTTGCACATACTCAGATCCCTGCTTAGAGCCCTTAGTTGGTAAATATATATATATATAACAGCTGGTGCAGAATGCGGCCGTGTGAGTTGTGATGGGAGTCTCCCAATACTCCCGTGTAACACCTCTTCTCCGCGAGCTGCATTTGCTTCCAGGTGCCCTCCAGGTGAGATTCAAGGTGCTGGTGATGACCTATAAAGCCCTAAATGGCTTGGGTCCGAACTATCTAAGGGAACACCTGCTGCCGGCATCAACTTCCCATCGTCCTGTGCGCTCCCATAGGGAGGGCCTCCTTAGGGTGCCACTGGTCAGGGAATGCCGGCGGGTGATCCCCAGAGGGAGGGCATTCTCTGCAGGCGCGCCTGCCCTTTGGAATGGTTTACCTGTGGAACTCCGGACTGCCCCCGACCTGCGCTCGTTTTGCCGGGACCTGAAAACCTGGCTTTTCGATCTATCTGGCCTGGACTGAGGGGGTTTTTAGTTTTAAGTTTTAACATTGTTTTATTGTTGGGCTATTATTAATTTAATTCTTTTTAATTTGATTTTTATCTTAATTTATATTGTCTTCTAAATATTGCCCTGTAAACCGCCCTGAGTCTTTCGGGAATAGGGCGGTATAGAAAACTAAATAAATAAATAAATAACCCAACTGGCTAGAAAAGTCAGAATACTTTCACCTGTGGAATCGGTGTCTCCTGGCTCAATGTACAATACACCTGACAAGTTAACCACCTTCTGGTTGTCTCATTAACGACTTTACAGTTTTTTTTAAAAAGTAGCACTGAATCAGAAGAATGCCCAAATTTCTGCATCTGCCATATTAACAGTTTTCTTATTTTCATTTGGTAAATGGCACAGAATACTTAGGTATACATTCAAATATGCAAAAATATGTCATGGTTAATTTTGTACAATGTAGAGATTGTGTCAGCTTCTATTCCCTTATGGATTCATTGAAACATATGTCGACCAGCACCTAAACATTGCATGCAAGTATACTGTAAGTCTGCATACAACTAGCAGTTCCCTGAACAGCACAAGATTCTTAATATTACTTTGGAAATGTTCTCCTCATCTGTAATTGTATCTCTTTCATCTCTGGCTTATTTCCTACTAAACTGTTCCAAGTACTTTGTCAAATAACTTTGATTGTCTACTGCAAATTATAACAAAATAAATTCACTCTGTTGATCTTTCTGCAATATTTATTTTAAAAAGAATGGGACTCCTTGGGAAATTTTGACAGTTAGATTTGCTTTTCCCCCCCAGAATGATATACCAATTATAGCAAATAAGTAGAAAATGTTTGCCAGTAAAGTAATATGGCTTTGAAAAACTGTTTCAAATCTTTAAAATATTAAAGACAATGAAAATTGGAATTATGGAAGGATTGACGTTGTTCTTTTAGAATTTTTTTCCTCAAGTTCTAATGCACTTTTCCTACAATGCCACTGAGGTTGGTTATGATGCAAACAATATTTAACGAATGAATTTAGTAGTTACTTACTTAGCTATATTGAGAAATGTGATTCGAAAAAAAATAAAGCCAACATCATATTTAAGTTCTAAAATATTTCCATATTGCTATGATATCTAAAAAACATACATTCTTCTAAATAACCATGTCAGATGGAATAATTGAAGACATCTTTGTCAGATGATATAGAAAAAAATATTTAACTAGAGATACACAAACATCACCCTGTCAACAAAAGTGCGTATAGTCAAGGCTATGGTCTTCCCAGTTGCAATGTATGGCAGTGAAAGCTGGACCATAAGAAAGGCTGAGCGCCAAAGAATTGAAGCCTTTGAACTATGGTGCTGGAGAAGACTCCTGCGAGTCCCTTGGACTGCAAGGCGATCAAACCGGTCAGTCCTAGAGGAGATCAACCCTGACTGCTCTTTAGAAGGCCAGATCCTGAAGCTAAAACTCAAATACTTTGGCCACCTAATGAGAAGGAATGACTCACTGGAGAAGAGCCTAATGCTGGGAAAGATTGAGGGCAAGAGAAGAAGGGGACGACAGAGAATGAGGTGGCTGGATGGAGTCACTGAAGCAGTAGGCGTGAGCTTAAATGGACTCCAGAAGATGGTAGAGGACAGGAAGGCCTGGAGGAACATTGTCCATAGGGTCGTGATGGGTCGGACACGACTTCGCAACTAACAACAACAACAACAACACAAACATATTTAATGATTTTATTGAAATACAAAATATTCTTCTCCAAATATTCTATGATTAATACTGGCCTATGATAAAGTATACTCAGGAACAATTAATTCATGTTTAAAATGTAAACATTACTTCTGCCATTTGAGTAGAAACTGGTATGTATAAACACACAAAAAATAGCTCTGAAACCAACCAGCCAACCAAAAATGAACATTAATAAGGAATTGTAAGTACATAGCCACCATGGGTGCTTGATATATATGAAGCAGGATACTGTACCTCTAAATGTGTCCCATAAGAGAGTATCTTACATCTGCAGTGGGAACACACCAAGCTCAACTTCTTACTCATGCAGCAAACTAGAGCTACTAAATCAAGGCAACCACTAAAATGCAGCAAAGGGGTATCAATATCTTCTTAATGTAACCCCAAATGTAGCAACAGCATATACAAATAATGCAAGGATAATTTTTTTCTGGAAATTAGAGAATATCCAGTGAAATTTACCTTTTAGAGAGATAGGCTTTGAGAAGTAAACATCTTTAGAAAGCAATTGCCATTTTACTGCTTAGACAAGCTGTAATGCCTAATTGTGCATAGAAAAGAAGATGGTTCAGAGTACATAGATTATACCCAGAGCAGAAATACACTTGAGCATTGAAGGAGGCCATCTGCCAGAGCATGAAGAAGGCAATGCTAAACCATTGTAAAACCCTGCCACTTATAGCTCTCGTTCCATGCTCCTCTGTTTGAAGGTAATTGTGACCTTGGTCATGCCAATTGTGTAGTTAAGGGAGAAGGTCCATTTTATTAGACCTGAGCTTCTTCAAAAGTGGTGAAACTGATGCTGATCATCTAAGGCATGGCTTTCCGTTGCAGCCGGTTATGTCTTCTGACTCGTCACACATGCATTACTGCCAACTTGCATCAAATGTATAAAGTATTTTGAAGCTTAATTTTGATTGTGCAGTTATTTAGTTTAAACCTAAATGCTCCCATAGATAGGAAGATATACAGAACTGACAATTATATTTGTGTTTCAGTGTCTCTATTCTATGGAACTGATATATTTAAAGATAACAACAACCATATTTCTTCCTAAAGGCAGCTTGATATTTACAGTCAAGATTCTTTAAAAAAAATATTTAAATTCAAATAGTCATTATGCTTTGTGTGACATTTGCCACCTCCTGCTGGCTTCCCCATTGACTTTGCTGGTTAGATGATGGCTGGGAAGATTGCAAATGGCAAACACATGACTGTAGGATGTTACAACTGTTGTAAGTGCATCATATGTCACTGCTGTTGGAACTTTGAACATTTGCCACATTTGAACATGTAATACATTACATGTAATACATTACATTTAATATATTAAATTTGAACATGTAATACATTACATTTGAACTTGTAATACATGGAGTTGACTTACAACTAAGCAACAAAAATATTTATCACACTGAGTATCTGAGTATCTACATAATACGTTACATTTAGCATTGCATTCATGTTGATAGGGATGCTATGAAGTTAAACAGTTTTGAGGAAATTAATTGCAGCTTCTGCCTATTTTTTAAAAAATGGCAGAGATAAACTTCAGTTAAAATGTTCCATATTTTTCTGGGGAAGAAAAAGATGGATTTTCTGGTTTTCCTCCTTCCTCAAAGATTCCACTGAGCTTCCATGTTAGAAGAGGTCCTGTTCCTAAAGCACCTGTAGAAACAATGTTCATGAAAGGAATGTAAGGTTACTTAAAGTGGAATTGAGTGGTGTACTTCTATGAGTGAAATATATTAGGGGTGTAATTCTGTTTCTTCCCTGCAGAAATTCAGTCGGCTCTGTAGGATGCAGGACCCCCAAGACAAGTTTTAAGAATAGCAAAATACAAGAAGAGGTGGATTGGGAATGAAAGCTCAGTAATAGCAGCGATTGTTGTATGTGAACAATTGTTGCACTGTTGTATCTGAAAGACTAGGTTGGGGACAGATCACCCTGTACAAGATATACAATATCTAGGTGGTTGCTAAGAGTTGAAACCAACATGATGGCACATAATAATCAACAAAAAGCATAGGCCATGGCACAGACCATAAGCCTGTATATCACTGCAGAAAATTTGCCCATATTTTAAATGATGTATTTTAAATTAGCAAAGTCAAATAAACCTCACACGAAGGACTGATTCTAAGTTTTAAGGAGTGACATAAAAGTATCAAATATATCCAGACATTACTAAAAATGCATTTGACAGTTTTTTTTGTTTTTTGTTTTAAAAATCACAAACCTTCATGGTCTCTGGGATTCAGACTTTCAGATGCTAACTTGTTATTTTTTGTTTTGTATCCTGGGGCCTATGAAGAAAACAAAGATTGTGAATTAAATGTTTACAATTAACAAGCCATTAAACTCAAGACCCTCAAGAGACACAATGTCAGAAGTATTATCAAATAATTTCACTACTGAGAATGTCCTGGTATGAAGCTGCTCCAGTGAGGTGTGTCAAATGTTATTACAGTAGCTGGGTTAAGATTTTTTAATCATAGAACATTGAAACACAATCAGCAGATGGTTGAGGGCTACTAAGGCCAATGGTGAAACTCAGAAAAGCATATTTTATTTATTTAATTTTGAAGATGAATGATAATATGTGCATCTATTTTAGCATTGTATTCTGTGCTTTGCTTATTTTGTAAAGTTACTCATAAAAACTTATACTATATGGTCCACTGCAAAAATTATTGATGGGATCGTCATGATAGAAAGCAGGATGAAATCGACTAGAATTATCTGTACCGTAGTGACTGACAGGTGAAGGAGGATCTCAGAAATGTAGAACATGCTGGCTAGTGGTAAGACAGCTATAGTATAAAAGGCCACTGAGATGAGGGAACATACGAAGGGTAGATCTGCTTATCCCCACTTAGTCTTCATTTTGCATTTTTGTTGCAATTTGATCAATAAACTGACAAAGAATAAGGGACATTAAGCCAAGCATCCAACACTTTATGTTATTGGATCATATAGATGTAGGAGATCATTAAAAATGGTTGCTAAAGCTTCTCCTGCTTTATTCTGCAGATTTTATTAGGTAGATTCTGGCTTTTGACAAATATTCTGTGCCTGAGGTGATTTAGCACTACGATGTAAAATAAAACAAATTGAATTTGATTATAATTTCACATAAATGCATCTGAGTCAAGTCAGCATACATGTTTTGACCAGCAGTATATCACCAGAGCTTCAGATAAAGCCTTTCCAGTCCAGTTCCCAGAAAGCTTTTCACTGGAGAGTTTGAATGGGAAGTTCTGCTTAATAACAGAGCACAAAATCTGCATGCAGAATGTTCTCTTCTCATACCGACAATCCCCCCCAAAAAATCATTAATGCCATTTGACAATTGCAAAATAATTGCCACTGTACTTATCCATGACCACTGTACCATCAATATTCCTTATCAACCTTACATTAAAGGGACATACCTACACACTGCACCTCTTCCTGGAACCACTTCACATTTGCCACTGTTAGCACAAAGGTGGGGCTCCGTCTCACATATACTACGGCAAAGTGGGCCATCTTTTCTTACATAACCAGGTTTACAAAGACAAATTGCCTCCTTTGTCCAGTCATTCTTTAGGCACTGTGAGAATTCATCACATGCCAAGAACTTGCAAGGGTCCGCTTGATCCGCTGGAACAGAAGAGAAAAATCTTTTGAAATGTTTTCATTGATACAGGGTCACGTGGACCTGGTAAAACGGTATGGTTGCCAGAGAAAACATTTGTTCATCACAGCTACCTACCGTTGCTAATATGTGACTGAGGAGCAATAGAATGGAATGCCTTCTTTTTGGCTTTCACAAGTGGCAGTGATGCTTTTCTTCAGTAATTTGATACTGTATTGCCTTTATATTTGTTTTAAATAGTTATCAGCCATATTTCACAGCAAATGCCTTCTTGTGAAGAGGAGGTGAGCAGTGCCTACTTCAGAAAACCTTTGGAAAGCATATCCTTGTATGGTAAGCACTGCAGTCACTTTACCCTTCTGGACCATCGGCCAAAATGGTTTCCCAGCTGGGCCATTCTAGTAGACCCACAATGCAACCAACTTAAAGCCCCCTTGATAAACTCATCAGGGTGTAAAGTACACAACATGTGCCATTGCAAAGAAATGTGGAACACAGATGCTGTTGGCCATGGTAGGCTTTGTTTTGTAATATGTAAGGTCCACCCTAATTGTGCTGAAATTATTGTCTCTCTATAACTAATATGATAGGTATTCATTCGTTTGGCATGCAACAAGAATTTGCTGCTTTTGTTGCAGTAATAAATAAAAAGAAAATAACCCCCTAGCTGATTCAATTTCATATTCTTGTCATCTGTTGCCTAGTAATTAAATTCTTGAATGAATGCATTCATGTTAATGCTGCCTATATACTGTGACCATCCAATTAAAATGGCATTAATAACTATATGAAAGGCTATGGAGGGAAAAAAAAGTTGCAAGGCTGGTTTAGAAATCTGATAAACTGAAAGGCTATTGGAGGGTTGCAATAAATTCACTCTTTTGTCTAACTGGCGCATCGTATTCTGTAATAGGTGAACTTTTCTAACAATAGTTCAATTTCATCCTACTGTGTTTCTGGACAATTTCCTTTTCATGGAACTATGGGCCATTTGTTTACATTAATGCAACAAGCCCAACAAGTAAGCTATTAGTAGAAATCTAAACTTATAGACGAAAGCAATGTTTTGTGCAGTGGGACAGGGAGGAAGGTAGAATAATTTGACACAGCACTCCTTGTGTTCCCCTGGATCATGAAATTGAAAAGAGCTCAGGGCCATTTTAAAACTGTCTTCCAAAACTCATCAAGCAATCTTAGAATTGCTTTTGTTCTGGCAAATGCTCCCTGGAATTATTTTCCATCCTGGGCACCACAATGGAAGAAAGAGAAAAAGTGGAATGAGGAACAGAGCTCTCGAGAGTGTCAAATAATAAGGAACCTTGAAGAGTCCTTACTTAGTTCACTGGCAGCAGCATAACATCTACAAGACAACAAGGCAGCATATCAGGAAAAAGGGAGGTCAACAGCCTGACCTGATTTATACTGTAAGTCTTGGGTGGTGCCTCATGTCAATAGAAGCAGATCTTCGGTTTTCAGTTCTTCTCCCGCTTAGGAATATGTGCACTAAATCAGAACGTGCTATAGAAGAAGTAATTTTATTTCCCCAACCTCTTGGTTTCAGCTTTGGTTGAGCTGTACCTTTTTCATTTTTCCTGGCAAGGGAAGGGAGATCCTTGCAATTCAGTTAATTAAACAATGAAGGCACAATACAGACTTCTAATCTCATTCCAGAAGAAGATGTCTGCAAGCCTTCATGGGTCTACCCTACCAAAAAAGATCATGTCCAGAACAGAGATGGCAGAAGGTAAAGAGAACCTACTTCAAACGTATCTCCCACCACTTTTTCTGCATTATCGGTTTTTCACCTAGTAAAGAATCTGAAGACTGGAGACATCTTCAATCGTCAACTGGGTTTTATATTCTTAAAAACAGGGAAACTATTTGTTTATTCTTAGGAATAATTCTGACTTAAAACCATCACAGTAGCCCTAATTTAAAGGTCTGCTCACTCCTCTCTTGTTTCATTTCAGACTGTGACTACATGCAGATTTCATGATTTCAGCAGCATAACTTCTTTTCCTTGCCTCTTCTGCTTTACCATCTTGCCTGATTTTGCTAAACAATCACAGAGGCCCTTCAATGGCCAGAATTTTGAGAACTGATTGCACATCCATTTTATTTAGTGTCACCATATCTTTGAATGGACCTAAGCTTAGGACCTTCATGGATTACTGCCTTGTCGTGGCGAAGGGGCTTGCGTAATTCAATGAAGCTATGAGCTATGCCATGCAGGGCCACCCAAGACGGACAGGTCATAGCAGAGAGTTCTGACAAAACGTGATCCACTGGAGAAGGAAATGGCAACCCACTCCAGTATCTTTGCCATGAAAACCCTATGAACAGTACCAAAAGGCAAAATGATATGACGCTGGAAGATGAGCCCCTCAGGTTGGAAGGTGTCCAATATGCTACTGGGGAAGAGTAGAGGGCTAGTACTAGTAGTGCCAGAAAGAATGAAGCGACTGGGCCAAAGCCAAAAGGATGCTCAGCTGTGGATGTATCTGGTGGTGAAAGGAAAGTCCGATGCTGTAAAGATTTTTTCTCCATAAGAACCTGGAATGTAAGATCCATGAATCAAGGAAAGCTGGACGTGGTCAAAAAAGAGATGACAAGACTGAACATCAACATCTTAGGAATCAGCAAACTAAAATGGACAGGAATGGGTGAATTTAATTCAGATGACCATCAGGTATACTACTGCAGGTAAGAATCCCTCAGAACAAATGGAGTAGCCTTCATAGTCAATAAAAGAGTAGGAAAAGCAATACTGGGATACAATCCCCAAAATGACAGAATGATCTCAGTTCAAATCCAAGGAAAACCATTCAATATCATAGTATTCCAAGTCTATGCCCCAACCACCAGTGCTGAAGAGGATGAAATTGACTGGTTCTATGAAGCCCTACAGCACCTTATGGAACTAACACCAAAAAATGATGTCCTTATCATCATGTGGGATTGGAATGCTAAAGTAGGAAGCCAAAAGATAATCGGAATAACAGGCAAGTTTGGCCTTGGAGTACAAAATGAAGCAGGGCACAGGATGACAGAATTTTGTCAAGAGAATACAATGGTCATAGCAAACACTCTTTTCCAACAACCCAAGAGATGGCTCTACACATGGACATCACCAGACGGTCAACACAGAAATCAGATTGACTATGTACTCTGCAGCCAAAGATGGAGAAGCTCTATACAGTCAGTAAAAACAAGACCAGAGTTGACTGTGGCTCAGACCATGAGCTTCTCATTGCAAAGTTTAGGCTTAAACTGAAGAAAGTAGGGGAAAGCACTAGGCCACTCAAGTATGAATTAAATCATATCCCTGTTGAACACACAGTAGAGGTGACAAATAGATTTAAGGAATTAGATCTGATAGACAGAGTGCCTGAAGAACTATGGACAGAGGTTCACAACATTGTACAAGAGGTAGCAACTAAAACCATCCCAAAGAAAAAGAAATGCAAGAAAGCAAAATGGCTGAGGAAGCTTTGCAAATAGCTGAGGAAAGGAGGGAAGCAAAAGGCAAGGGAGAAAAAGAAAGATACACCCAACTGAATGCAGAATTCCAGAGAATAGCTAGAAGAGATAAGAATGCCTTCTTAAATGAACAGTGCAAAGAAATAGAAGAAAACAATAGACTAGGGAGGACCAGAGATCTCTTCAAGAAAATTGAAGAGATGAAGGGAATGTTTCATGCAAAAATGGGCATGATAAAGGACCAAAATGGCAGGGACATAACAGAGGCAGAAGAGATTAAGAAGTGGTGGCAAAATTACACAGAAGAACTATACAAGAACGAGCTTAACGTCCCTGATAACCACGATGAGGTGGTCACTGACCTCAAGCCAGATATCCTAGAAATGTGAAGTGAAGTGGGCCTTAGGAAAGCTAAGCAACAAAACTAGTGGGGGTGACAGTATTCCAGCTGAGCTATTCAAAATCTTAAAAGACAATGCAGTAAAAGTGCTACACTCAATTTGTCAGCAAATTTGGAAAACTCAACAGTGACCACAGGATTGGAAAAGATCAGTTTACATTCCAATTCCAAAGAAAGGCAGTGACGAACAATGTTCAAAATATCGCACCATTGCACTCATTTCACATGCTAGTAAAGTTATGCTTAAAATCCTACAAGCTAGACTCCAGCAATATGTGGATCGAGAACTACCAGAAGTACAGGAATCATTTCAAAGAGGCAGAGGAACTAGAGATCAAATTGCCAACATACACTGGATCATGGAGAAAGCTAGGGAGTTCCAGAAAAACCATCTACTTCTGCTTCATTGACTATGCTAAAGCCTTTGATTGTGTGGATCATAACAAACTGTGGCAAGTTCTTAAAGAGATGGGAGTACCAGACCATCTTATTTGTGTCGCGCCCCGCGGGCTCGACGCCCAGCGGCGCCACGGGCGCGACACTCACCGGCGCCGGTTTCTTCTGCTCCTGGGGCTCGGGCCGAGAGGATGCCCAACGGCTCGGGTCGGGAGAGCGCCCATCAGCTGCGGCAGCAACAACGGCCTCCACACACGACCGCCGAGCCGGCTGAAGCCCCGACAGTGCGCACGCGCGTCGTGCAACCCGGCCCCGCCCTGCTGGCTACGGTGGCCTCGCAGGGTCCTGGGCTCAGCTTCGTCCTGCCGGCTACGGTAGCCTCGCAGGACCATGGGCCCAAACCAGATAGTGACTCGGCCCCTGCGGCGCTGGCGGGCGGGGCCCTCGGCAGCGGAGCCCGTTCACAACGAGAAAGGACTGGGGGCTTGCCAGCCTTGCGAGGGGGGGCCAAGCAGCAGGGCAGAGGTGTGTCCGCAACAGGAGGGAAGGTGCCGGGATCAGGGACGGGGGTGGGGGTGGTGACTGGCGGCGATGGGACGAGCGTTCGTGAGAAGACTCACCTGGGAGATAGAGGGTGCCGGGTGGCGGGGCGTGTCGCAAAGGAAGGTGTTTGGGAAAAACGGGAGTTAAGTAGGGGATGGGCGGAAGTGGGTGCGGCTGGGTGGGGCGTGGGTGTCTACATGCAATGTGTATTTAACAGCGTTGGATGCGGGTAGCAGCCAACGCTGGCTTTGTTCCGTTTGAAGATCGTTTGCTTTTGCTTATTAAACCGTTTTGGAAACTCAGCTTTCGTCTCGGTTGCTTGAATCTCCTGCTCTCCGGACGAGGTTTGAGAGAAAGCCAGCGTTTCACCCTTTCATTTTTCCTTCCGAGCGACAAGTGGGTGAGTTGTATGGCGGAGGGATTGCAGGGGCCCGCCTCGGCGGCTGCTTCTCAGAAGGAGGTCGGGCCTGAGATGGGGGCCGGGCTGGTGTAGCCTCCTCCAGGACAGTGGATGTGGGGGAGGTTGTGCTTCCGGCGGTTCGGCCTAGGCAGCGGCCATCGTTACTCGAGGATTGCATGGTGGAGCCAAGGGAGGCAGGGGGCCAGGGCCTCGGCAGAGGGAGGAGGCCGGGCCTTGCCCTGGGCCATAGAGGATACGAGGAGGCCCACGAACCCCGGCTGAGGGGTCCTTCGTCGGTGTGGAGGGAGCGGTGCCTTGTGGAGGACGAGGGGGAGGAGTGGAGTTATTCCACCACCCCAGGCAACCGGACTATGGACATTCTGCGGACCAGGTTCGGGGAGGCTGGTGGCCAAGAGCCAGGCCAATGGTCCCCTGCCGGGGCTCCGGCGGGACGGGCTGCGCCGACCCATTCACCTCTGGATGCGCCATCCCACCAGAACCAACCTGGTCTTGGCATGCCTTGTGAGGGTTCTGCTCCTGTAGGCCTCGGGCGAGGTGCTGCAGGGATGTGGTCAGGGACGGACGATAGGCCTGGCCAGTCGACGACACGGCTAGTTGGAGCTTCTCCTGTGCTGGGCCCGCAAGTGGCTTCGTGGGGACCCGGAGTGGTATGGGGACCTCCACCTTTGTCAGTTACTTATGATGGCCACCCTGACCGCCTGGCGATGTTCCTGGGCCAGGTGATAGGACATATGGACCAGTATGCCCAGGCTTACGTGTCCCAGCGGGCTATGGTGGTGGCAGTAACAGCTTGCCTGCAAGGGGAGGCAGCGGCTTGGGCAGCCGATTTATACAGTGACCACGCTCGGGAGCTCGGGGATGTTGGCCTGTTTTTGGAGTCGTTGCGGACTCGTTTCGAGGACATTTCCTGGGTGCAGCGGGCCGAAGCCGACATCCTTTCCCTACGGCAGCGAGGCAGATCTGCGGTGGAGTACGTGAGGGAGTTCCGTAAGGTGGCCGGGAAGTTGCGTTCGTGGCCGGAGCGTCTTCTTGTCCACCATTTTAGGGCTGGCTTAGACGGGGCTCTCCGCCGGGCTTGTGTGGTCCGCGGCGTTCCAGCGCGACTGCAGGAGTGGTACCGTGTAGCCGTGGAGCTGGATGTGGGTTTGCAGGACGTGCGAGGCCGGTTCGAACCTCCTTCTGGAAGCCGACGGCCGGCCGAGAAGACAAAAGTGGAAGAGCCATCTGTGGCGGCGTCTACACGGCCTTCCTCCCAGCCAGCACGGGCTGTCCTGAGGTGTTTCAGATGTGACCAGCCAGGACACCGGGCAGTCGATTGTCCTCTGCCTCCTGCCCGGCCAGCCCCTTCTGCCTCCCCAGCACAGGGGACCGGAACCCGGAGATCCATGGAGCGGACACGGGCCGCTCACCAACTAGGCGGAGATGTCTCCAGACCAACTGCTCCTGTTCGGGTGGAGACGCCGGTAGAAACACAGCCCCCACCGTACGAGAGTCCAGAGGAACAGGGTCTAGACGAAGACCCAATGGTAAGTGCTCCGGTTTGTCCCTTCGTATTCCCTGTGGTGCTGGTCAGTCCCCGCAACCGGTCAGAGGAAAGCATATAAAGCCCTCGTTGACTCAGGTAGCACACGGTGCCTAATGAGCCAAGCGGTGGTAGTAGGACTGGGGGTTACGGTGAGGCGGCTAACTAGCCCTCTACACTTTCAGCAGGTGGATGGGTCTCTTTTGGGGGGGGCACCTGTCACTCACGTCACTGAACCAATCCGGTTGGAGATGGGCGATCACTGGGAGACTTTGCGGTTTATAGTGGTGCCTTCTATGACCGAGGCAGTTATTCTGGGGCTCACATGGTTGGATCGGTGGGGCCCTACGATCTGGTGGGAGGGGGGTTGCCGCCATCTCCGGTTGGGGTTGGGCCCACAGCCTCCGCGAGAGCACGCATTCCTGGGACCACTACACACGGGGGAACGAGAGAGGGCCTGTGCGGGTGGGTTAGCGCAAGAGGCTCAGGTACCCCGCGAATACTCCGACCTGTTGGACGTCTTCGATGAACGAGAGTGCGACACGCTACCACCTCATCGCTCCACGGATTGCGCCATTGAGCTGGAACCGGGTGCTAAGCTACCAAAACCCCGGATGTACGCTATGTCCCCGAAAGAAATGCAGGAACTCCGGCGGTACATCGACAAGAACCTGGAGCGGGGATTCATCCAGCCAGCACGGTCTAGGATGGCGGCGCCCGTGCTGTTCCGCGAGAAAAAGGATGGTGGGCTTAGACTGTGCGTGGACTATCGCGGTGTGAACGCGGTGTGCGTTGAGCACCTTTACCCGCTCCCACTAATGAAAGACCTGTTGGCCCACCTGGCTAAAGGCCGGGTCTTTACCAAACTGGACCTCAGGGAGGCCTATTATCGTGTCCGAATCAAAGCAGGGGACGAGTGGAAGACGGCGTTCAACTGTCCTCTGGGGAGTTTCCAGTTTAGGGTGATGCCGTTTGGGCTACAGGGTGCCCCTGCCGTCTTCATGCAATTGATTAACCAGGTCTTGCATGAATTCTTATATCGTGGGGTCTTGGTTTACCTAGACGACATCCTGGTTTACACCGAGACGATGGAGGAGCACGTCGCCTTGGTTAGGCGGGTGTTAACTAAATTGCGGGACGCACGGCTCTTTGTGAAACTGTCCAAGTGCGAGTTCCATCGGCAGCAACTCGATTATTTGGGGTACAGAATCTCTGCAGGGGGGGTGGAAATGGACCCAAAAAAGGTGGAGGCCATCCAGCAGTGGCAGGCCCCGCGGACACGGCGGCAGTTGCAAGGGTTTCTAGGCTTCGCGAACTTTTATCGCCAATTCATACCCTGTTTTGTGGCCATAGCCCTGCCACTTACGGACGTTCTTCGCACACGACAGCTAACAGTACAACCACGTCCCGGATTACGGGTGGGGTGGACTGCAGAGTGCCAACGAGCTTTTGATACGTTAAAAGCTCTTTTTGCTAAAGAACCGATCTTACGACACCCAAACCCTGCCCTGCCTTTCGTGGTCCAAGCCGACGCAAGCGACGTTGCCCTCGGAGCCGTCCTTCTTCAACGAAACAACGACGGGGTGCTTCAACCATGTGCCTATGCGTCTAAAAAATTGTCTCCTGCAGAGCGTGCCTGGGCAATATGGGAGAAGGAGGCTTTTGCGGTACGCTGGGCATTGGAACTGTGGCGACATCACTTGGAGGGGGCTGTCCACCCGTTTGAGGTGTGGACGGATCATAAGAATCTGATGGCGTTGCAGACACCCCGACGGCTGTCCCCCAAGCATGTACGGTGGGCACTGTACTTCCGTCGATTCCGCTTCACATTGAAGTATGTTCTGGGGGGGAAAAACTTCCTGGCGGACGCGCTGTCGCGTATGCCGCAGTTTGAAGGGAAGAGGGAGGACGTTGTACAAGCGCTTGTGCCTACCGAAGGTCCAGGTCAGGAGGGGGACACCGCTCTAGCAGCGCAGGACGAGTTCTGTGAAGACCTTAGGAAGGCCCTTCAGGGGGATACCTGGCTACAGGCCCACCCAGAGTTCGTGGCCATGCGTGATGGCTTAGCTTGGCATGGGACCCGCATTTATGTACCAGCCCCTTTACGGGAACGAGTGCTGTATCGGTGTCACGACACCAAGCAAGCTGGACACTATGGGTTTCTGAAGACCCTGCATTTGGCACGTCGGCAATTTTGGTGGCCACACATGACAAAAACGGTGGAGGACTATGTGCGGCGATGCCACGTTTGTGCTACCACAAAACCTATGGTGGGAAAACCTTTGGGCCTCCTACAGAGGGTGGCCGACCCTACTCGTCCATGGCAGGATATAGCCATGGACTTCATTGTTGAGTTACCCGAAAGTAAGGGCCATAATGTTATTTGGACAGTGGTGGACTTATTTTCTAAGCAGGCCCACTTTATTCCCTGTAAAGGGTTGCCCTCAGCACGTCGATTGGCTTGGCTCTTTGTAACTCACGTCTACCGTTTACATGGGGTACCACGCCGTATCATTTCGGACAGGGGAGTACAGTTCACGGCGTGTTTCTGGAAGGAATTTGTTAGATTCATCGGGTCAACCCAAGGACTCAGTACGGCGTACCACCCTAGCACCAATGGCGCAGCAGAATGAGCCAATGCCGCCGTTGAGCGGTATCTACGTTGCTACGTATCGTACCAGCAAACCAACTGGGTGGATCTTTTAGCGTTTGCGGAAGTAGCGTATAACAACGCTGTACATAGCAGTACGGGGTTTTCCCCCTTCAAAGTGGTTATGGGTAACGATTTTGTCCCCATCCCCGAATGCAGCCCGGGGCACGAGGATCCCTGTCAGCCACAGGAATGGATGAGGCAGATTGAGGGGGCCTGGGGTGCAGTGAAAAAAGCGTTGGAGCGGGCTGCGATAACGAATAAGGAGCAGGCTGATAGGAAGCAAAAAGCGTTCGCAGTCCCGAAGGTGGGGGACTTGGTCTACCTGTCTACCAAGTATCTACGTGGCCAGGTTCCCTGTAAAAAGCTAGGGCCCAAATACATCGGACCATTCCGGGTGGTACAGGTAATTAACCCCGTAACAGTATGGCTACGACTACCGAAGATCCTAGGCAAACTTCACCCAGTGTTCCACAGTAGCCTACTGAAGCCTGCCACCTCAGGCGCAACGGCAGTGGGGGAGGGTGAGCCTGGGCCCACCCATGGCGACCATTATGAGGTCCAAGAGATCCTTGACTCCAGGGTTCGTAGGGGGGGCGTCCAGTACCTAATCAGGTGGAAGGGATATCCTGTGGAGGAGGCGACGTGGGTGGGGGATGCAAATGTTCATGCTCCTCGGTTGGTGCGGGCATTTCACCGGTTGCACCCTGGTAAGCCGAGGGGAGGACGGGGGAACACCGCGGACAGGGTGGACGATTGCTTACCTCTTGTGTCTTCCCCTGCAGGAGGGGCCCTGGTAGGAGGGGCGGCATGTCGCGCCCCGCGGGCTCGACGCCCAGCGGTGCCACGGACGCGACACTCACCGGCGCCGGTTTCTTCTGCTCCTGGGGCTCGGGCCGAGAGGATGCCCAACGGCTCGGGTCGGGAGAGTGCCCATCAGCTGCGGCAGCAACAACGGCCTCCACACACGACCGCCGAGCCGGCTGAAGCCCCGACAGTGCGCACGCGCGTCGTGCAACCCGGCCCCGCCCTGCTGGCTACGGTGGCCTCGCAGGGTCCTGGGCTCAGCTTCGTCCTGCCGGCTACGGTAGCCTCGCAGGACCATGGGCCCAAACCAGATAGTGACTCGGCCCCTGCGGCGCTGGCGGGCGGGGCCCTCGGCAGCGGAGCCCGTTCACAACGAGAAAGGACTGGGGGCTTGCCAGCCTTGCGAGGGGGGGCCAAGCAGCAGGGCAGAGGTGTGTCCGCAACAGGAGGGAAGGTGCCGGGATCAGGGACGGGGGTGGGGGTGGTGACTGGCGGCGATGGGACGAGCGTTCGTGAGAAGACTCACCTGGGAGATAGAGGGTGCCGGGTGGCGGGGCGTGTCGCAAAGGAAGGTGTTTGGGAAAAACGGGAGTTAAGTAGGGGATGGGCGGAAGTGGGTGCGGCTGGGTGGGGCGTGGGTGTCTACATGCAAAGTGTATTTAACAGCGTTGGATGCGGGTAGCAGCCAACGCTGGCTTTGTTCCGTTTGAAGATCGTTTGCTTTTGCTTATTAAACCGTTTTGGAAACTCAGCTTTCGTCTCGGTTGCTTGAATCTTCTGCTCTCCGGACGAGGTTTGAGAATTTGTCTCTTGAGAAACCTATATGCAGGTCAAGAAGCAACAGTGAGAACTGGACACGGAACCACTGATTGGTTTAAAATTGGGAAAGGAGTCCGGCAAAGCTGTATATTGTTGCCCTGCCTATTTAACTTATATGCAGAGCACATCATGAGAAAGGCAGGGCTAGATGAATCAAAAGTTGGAATTAAGATTGCTGGGAGAAATATCAACAACCTAAGATATGCAGATGATACCACTCTAATGGCAGAAAGTGAAGAAGAACTAAAGAGCCTCTTGTTGCGGGTGAAGAAGGAGAGGTAAAATGAGGACCCAGATTGTTGGGGGCAATTAAGCTGACTTTGTAATAATGCCGCTTGGGGGGTGTATGAAAGCCCTAATAAGCAGGCATATACATAGAATGAAGGCTACTGCTAAGCTTGTAAGCCGCCCTGAGTCTTCGGAGAAGGGCGGGATATAAATGGAATTAAAATAAAAAATAAAATAAAAAAAGTTGGGTTGAAACTTAACATTAAGAATGAGGTGGCTGGATGGAGTCACTGAAGCAGTAGGCGTGAGCTTAAATGGACTCCAGAAGATGGTAGAGGACAGGAAGGCCTGGAGGAACGTTGTCCATAGGGTCGCGATGGGTCAGACACAACTTCGCAGCTAACAACAACAAGCTGAGGACTACCCATAGAACCTATCAATCTGGCATCCATGCAAATGAAATTAATTCCAACCTATTTATTTATATTTGTATAGTTTGATTACTGCTTGTCTTGACACATTAAAATGAATGCTCTAACCTTGAATCCTTCAGTTAGAAAGGGAATACCTTTTAAAACCTGTCCTGCACTTCCTTATAGCATCCATATTCTAATTTAGAGTTTGCCAAATGAAGGAGATTCCAGCAATGTCGTCAAAACAAACTTTCAGTCAAAATGTTGGCAATATCAGTAGAATCATGACACTGCTATGTCAACATATCACTGACAATTTTCTTCAACTGAACATAAACATGGTGTACAAGTGCTTTTGATCTCTGAAAGGATGAGAACAGAAGCTCATGGCAAGATGTATGCTATATTTTTATGATAAAAAAATACAAGGGATTGAAAAAACAGAATTCCTACAATCCCTGGCATACATCTCTGTGTGAGCACACCAACATCTTTGGTTAAGTCTAATTATTGCCTATTTTTATACCATCTCTAGAAGCTTCACTGTACCATCAATCTATAAGTTCTGTTTGCACAATCATGTTCCTTTGCTTTGTTCTTCCACTTTCTCAAACTGCAACCTATTTCCCCTAATTAAAATGGGCAGTGTATACATATATACAACTTCCTATTCAGCCCAAGCAGATAAACTGTATTTAATTTGACTCATTGTATAGCAGTCTGCTAGCTCATAACGTCATATATCTGAAGTGAAAGTCAAGGAAGAAAGTATTGCAGGCTCAGTGAATTGATCAATAGAACAGACGGTAACATCTGAACATATATCTGAGTTATAATTTGTTGACTAGGTTAGTATCATCATTAACATTTTATCATCATATTGTATAACTATTATTGCTTGTTAATGGAGTATTGCTTATTATGAATTGGATATTTCCATCATTCGGGTTATAATGGCATTGTGTACTGCTAGGGCTGGTTTGATTTGGAGATATGAATGAATAAATAAATGTTTCTCAGGGCTATAATTCTGAGAAAAAAAATTACATGCTTGTTAAGATTTACTTACTATCAAAGACAGGATCCTATAGAACAAAAGCAGCTGAACACAGTATGGATTAGGATGTAGCAACGTCCTGAGTGTTGAGAACAACCAGTGATGTTTCTATTGCATCACAAGAAAATGGAAACTTTTCAAGGTACTTCTAGATATGTTTCTGAAAACTACACTTCCCACAAATGTTTTCTAATGTTCCATAAGGTATCTGACCAGACAGTGGAGATAACATCAAAGACTGAGTAACTCTACCAACAATAAATATCTCTTTGGCATCATGTTATTTTACAAGCTTCCTCAAAATATACTGTATTCCATGTGGTTTTACTATTTATTTATCTATGAAGAACAATGTATAGGGCTTATAGGAAAGCAATATGCTCCTGCTTTCTCTTCACTTTTTATACTACCTGGCTCTATTTCAAGGGAAGAGCTGTCAATTTCCAGGTTAAGACGCCGAGCTGCTGCATCGCAGAAGTCTTCCAACACACAGTGAACAGCCTCTGTGATGTTGTATGGCACTGACTCCATAAACCTCATTTTGCTATTCACAATCACACTTCCATTGCGGAAATTCAGTATTTCCAACTGTTTAAATCCTGTAAGATTGGATTGTAGGTATGGAACCAGCTGGAAAAAATGAAAGAAAATTATTCTATTAATGTCACATATGTTCACTATTTATTTTGAGAAATACAAATTTACTCTGTCTTACTGATGCTATTAGCTGACTTTACATCTAATACCAAGTCAAATGTCTGAATTAGCCTTTCAGTGGCAGCTCTCAGGATAGATCTTTTAAAATAATCAAGCAAGACAGATAGAGTGCTCTTTTGATGCAAATTTCATGCACACAATGCGATACAGTTAAAAAGAAATTAATGACATTTAAGTGTACTTAAATATAAATTACAGTTATATGAGTGTTTCCTTTAATTTCATATGGATTTTTCCCACAGTAAATTATACAGGTAGAAAGAATGAGCTCTAGCTTTGTGAAATGCATAAGCAAAAAAATATTGAACTGAATAAGACTTTATCTGATGTAATAGAGACAATTCTTACATTCCTATATAATTCTGTTTGTCATTCCACAATGGTTGAGTTTCTATATTATACAAAATGTTATTCACATGTACCTTCAGGACAATGAACTAATGAACATTCAATTTTACCTGGGTTCTTATTTGCATTAGAACATAATACGAAGAATGTATTTTGGCACAGGACTAAATTAATAGTCATCTGTAAATTATTATGCTCTTTGAAATGTATGTACTTTACTGAACTATAAGTACAGTAAAACAAACACAATATTGACTGTTAGTGTTTTCAGGTCAAAATAGATACTATAACCTCAAACACATATTTCTTTCCATTAACTTGTATTCTCACACTTGAAAAAAGCAATAAATTCATCTTTTATCACTTTCCAGCTTTTCTCTCTTCCTAGTGAATTTTGGCATCAGAACTGGAAATAAAATTGGCTTTAATGGTAGGGATCCAAGAAGTTGAAAAATGCATCCGAAAGTCAATTTGTTTTTATTTGTTCTTTCTGATTTTAATGTGAGGCCTAATGTTTTAAGATTTCCCTTAAGTGTGGGGTGGGGGATTATCCACAAGTTCAATACCATCCTTTGTCACCTACCAGCTGTAGGAACTGTTGTTCAAGTGCTTTGTACTCAGGAGAACTCTGATTGAAGAGGTCATTGGAAAAGCGCATGTTGGTCACCCTCAAGCTGAAGAATACCACCAGCTCTTGGCCTTGGATTGCAGCTGTCATGGAGCTTGTGGTTATATACTTCAGGGAAGGTGCTGGAGTCATACCTGGCGTTTCTGGCAATGTATGGTAGCCACTTCCCTCCTCCTCCTCCTGCTCCGCCACTGGGCCCATCATGTCAGTGACAACCAAGTCAGTGGTAAGGTCCTGTACTCCCATTTCAAAACCAATTGAGGTTGCCCACATGGCGCTTGTTGCTTCAAAAAATTGGTCCATGTCAGTGGAAGGGCCACTGGAGGTATCTGCTGGTAATGAAATCAATTGATCTGTAGGCTGTAAAATATCATTTCTTGGAAGAACGGTGGAATGAATGACAGATGTTGTGGTCAAGGGCAGCAAATCCTCCTCCCCCGAAGATTCCAGTTGTTCTGTAGTCTTTTCCTCTAAAAAGGAAGTAACAGAATAACAGAGTTGTAAGGATCTTGGAGGTCTTCTAGTCCAACCTCCTGCTCAAGCAGGAGACTCTATACAATTTCAGATAAAGGCTGTCCAGTCTCTTCTTGAAAACCTCCAATATTGGAGCACCCACAACCTCTGAAGGCAATCCATCCGCTGGTTAATGGTTCTCATGGTCAGGAAATAAACTAGATGTGATTTTTTTTAAAGTAAGTGATTTGTTTCCTACCTGACCGGATACAAACCCTTTCAGACTGATTTGGAAGCAATGCAAAAATATATTAATAGAGTCATATAAATGTGCAATAAGCTCATAAGAGGCAGAACAATTGGAGGTAATAGCCCAAAGAGAAGGAGGGAGAGTAAAAGTAGCTGAAGTGGGGTAATTGTTGCTCTCTCAGAATGAAAACCAAATAATTTCATTTGAGCTGAGTTTACACAACATGTTTAGTTTAAAATCCTGCTAACCGTATGCATGTGCATTGGTACACAACCTAGAGTTTGAAAGAGGTATCATTTTGGGTTCCTGGATTTGTGTCCTTAGGAGATCTTTAATACAGATACGAAAATAAGCTGTAAAAATGTATAAAACTCTTTTATACATAGTGTTTTGAGCTATTGTACAGGTAGTCCATGAGTTACACCCGTTCATTTAGTGACTGTTCAAACTGAAAAAAGTGACATGACGTTTTTCAGGCAAACGTAGAAGCATCCCCCATGGTCACATGATCAAAATTTGGGTGCTTAGCAATTGGCATGTAGTTCTGATTGTTGCACTGTCCCAGGGTCATATGATCATTATTTATAACTTTCCCAGTTGGTTTCCAACAAGCAAAATCAACAGGAGAAGCCATATTCATCTAACCACCATGATTAATTTAACAACTGCAGTCATTCATTTAACAACTGTGGCAAAAAGGATGTAAAATGGGGTACAATGTAGCAACTGTCTTGCTTAGTAATAGAAATTTTGGGCTACATTGTGGTTATAAGTCGAGAATTACCTACACTCAATTCTCCAATTAGTCTACTTCCCATTCCTCTCCTAAGTCCTTTTTCTTCCTGTCTGTGGTAACACCTCCTGGGATTTGTAATACTACATTACATCATGTTGGAAACTGGTTTTTGTACTCAAAGATTGTTTAGATTAAGGAAATACACAAGATTCACCACTGACTCCTTCCAATTTTAACCATATGACGTCCTTTATTTGTGAAGGATTACAAAAATAAGCCAAAGGGGCAAAGATGTATCAAGATTTATAATATTATTATTTTTGGTAATATATTTTATTGATTTTTTTAAAAAAACATAAATCACAATAATTGGTGAACAGTGTGTTGTCTGAGTTACATTTGTAAAACAATCATTAACAATTGATTTCTATAATCCATAATCCACATAAAGGTTTTAGTTGTTTTTCTCCTTTCCCAAAATATCCTCTTTTGCAAACATTGAGTTAATACAATTCTTATTGTTTTGATAGATAACAATTAAATATATAATTTTTCCAAATATTCCTAAAAATAATAATCACATCAATATAATTTTTCTTTTCTATCCAATTATTCTGATTGCCTTATCATAGATCCTGCTATAGTCCCTATTTTAATTTGTTTCTCCCACCAAATTCTAGGTATTCTTACCAGTTAAGATTTTCTCAAAAATTAATTACATTTAAAAATTTAACTCTATTTTTCCATATGAACCATCTCACACTTTTATATTTCTTAAGGAATAGATAAAACAATGGGGAAAAAAGAAAGGAGAGCAAGAGTAAAGAAACATAAAAAATAACATACTACTTAAAATATAAATCCCTCCTGAGCTAATATATATTTATTTCCTAAATTTCTTATTCTTTTTAGCCATAATTAAAATATGTTTAATCTTTAAACACTCCATTTAATAAATCTAGTCATCTAGTCCTTTAACTCTTATTCAAAACCTTTTTTTATCCATTATAATTTTCTTAAATTCAATCACATTTAAGTATCTAAAACATTTCCTTTATCTAAGTAATTTCAACTTTTTTATATTACTCATAACAAGAAAGAGAACAAAAAAAGGGAAAAAAGCATACTATATTATTTAGGGAATTCATCCCTCTTAGAATGACATATATATATATATATATTCCAAAACTTTTCTATTTCTTTAACCATATTCAAACAAATGTTTCTTTTTAAGTATTCTCTCTGGTAAGTCCATCATCTGTTTTCTTGGTTTCCACTTTAGTCTTTTTCCTTTGCCCAGTATCTTTCTTAATCAATGTATTTTGCTGAATCAAAAAGTTTTTCTGTATGTTCGTAAATGTTGCTGTAGATATAAAAAGTAAATCAAGTGAAGTGTCTTTGTACGTGGCTTCTGCCTTTCAACATTTGTTGAAAATCTTTTTCTTTTTCTTTCTCTCTGCTTCTTTTATCATTTCCTTTCTCTCCGATGTTCCTGGCATCTCTACAATCCATTTTATCCAATCTGTTTTCTTGTTCTCAGATTTATTTTGTAGTCTTAAGCCGGATAAGTTGGTTTTTTCAATTCTTGTGAATTTTTCCCCACTAGGGTTAAATCATGTTTTCTTGTTTTGTTAAGTTCCATCTTTAAATCTCTATTCTTAATTCTATATCCATTTATCTGTTTTATCTGCTCCTTCTCTGTTGTTGTTTTTTTGGGAATATTTTTGTTGTAGAGTTAACTTAGAATTAGATTGATTTATATCTTTAAAGTTATTTTGGATTTCTTTGTGGTTTAAAGTCATTGCTGTTTGAATTAATTGCAGTATACTATATATCTCCTCCTGTGAAATATTTATGCTTTCTTGATATGTTCTTTCTACATGTCTCTGACCCATGATGGCCAAGAATTTGAGTTTTTCTCTTCCTTTCTTTTCTCTGCAAATAGCTTTACAGTCCCAATTAAATAGATATTTATAATCCAATAGTTCAAAAAAGATTTTTTCCCCTGAAATTTATAATTCTCTCTTTGTCTACAGCCCAGATTTTTGTCTTTTTTTGTCACAGCTGTTCTTTGTTGTTAAAACTTTGAAGGTCACAAACACAGATTAGCTTTTCTCAGGTTTTGCCAAGTCTTAAATTAAAGTCATAGCTATCATAGTCTTCATCCACCACTAGGTGTCAGCTACTATTTGTTTTTCAATTTCATATATTTTGATCCTCCATAAAAAGATTAATTCACTGCTTCCGCCCCCTCCTTCCCTTTCAGAGGCATTTTGCTTCTTGGGGATCTTTTCCAGGAAATTAAATGTAGAATAGAAAAGAGAAGATTGAATTCCTCACCCAGTTTCAAGCACGCTGTTCACAGTTGTGCTGGATAGTGCTTTTGGACTTCGGTTGCTAGTAGCTTGGGCTGGTCGATGCAATACGGCTAGCCTTTCTCCTGTCGGGTTAGAAGGCTTTCTCCAAGTCAAATGGAATGGCTGCCACCATTCCAGAATCACTGGAACACCCTTCTTTCTTCATCACCTCTCTGGGGTGACTTAGACTCATTTAGGGTCCCCAGGCAGGGCAAAATTAGACGCGATGGTGCAGAGAATCTGCAAGCCGACAACTGGTCGCTACTGCACAAAGCCGGAAGTCCCAAGATTTATAATATTATTATTTAATTACTGGTATAGGATTATATCTTAAATGTGATTATTGAAGAGTTGAATTTTGCTGCCAATGCAGGATAATGTACACAATCTACCTCCTATTTTCTTATATACCAGCTGTTTTTAACCTCAAGTAATTTTCATAATCTCCTTTCTGTGTTGAGCTTCTGAAATCTATGGAATTCAATATCAATATGGAATTCAATGTCTTGTGTTTATTCAGAAATAATTTCCTCCTAAATTTATATTTGCTTATTAATTATGCTTCTATCTTGCTGCAATCATAATAACCTATTCTGATATAAAAAAAACTTCCTTTATAATCACTTGTCATCAATATACTACGAATTACTATTTTCTTTATTAAAATGTCACGTATTCAGGAATTTTACTTCCAATTTGTTGACATCTTCCTCTGTTACAACACATTCACCTTTATCCAGCTTTGTCATCTGATATCTTATGCTGCATAGGATAAGCAATATTACAGCCTTCTTTAATCTTTCTGGGGGAAGGCATATTTAATGATTAATGTATTAATTCCATTTTTTCTGGTAAATGGAGACTTCTTAATCTTGACATAATCCAGACTGTACTGCTGTGAAGAGAAATGGGTTGAGCTCTAGGTGAGGTTGGGAAGATCATTTATACAGAGTCCATCCATACAACTCTTTCCTGATTATATCTTCCCAAACAATCTCCTCAGGGCCATAATACACCGCTGCCATCAGCAAAGCAAATTTGTGCTGTAAGTGAAGATTCTAATCTGAAATCAGAAGATACTATGTAAAACAAAACAGCCAAATTTCTTTAAATAGTAGTGGCATTTCCAGTTCACAATTATATTGGAGAAATCATAGAAGAGACAAAGGATGAGGTGATTTTCCTTTGTTGAAGCTGTATTTCTAAGCTTCGGTGACAGAAGTACAGGGTATTTCGGTGTGCTTGTATTTTAGGCAGCTTATGGAATTAATGTTTCCTAATGAGGATTAGGGGACGCGGTGGCTCAGTGGGTTAGGACGCTGAGCTTGTCGATCGGAAGGTCGGCAGTTTGGCGGGTCGAATCCCGAGTGCCGCGTAACAGAGTGAGCGCCTGTTACTCATCCCAGCTTCTGCCAACCTAGCAGTTCGAAAGCACGTAAAAATGCAAGTAGAAAAATAGGGACCACTACGGTGGGAAGGTAACAGCGTTCCGTGCGCCTTTGGCGTCTAGTCATGCCGGCCACATGACCACAGAGACGTCCTCGGACAAGCGCTGGCTCTTCGGCTTTGAAACGGAGATGAGCACCGGCCCCTAGAGTCGGAAACAACTAGCACGCATGTGCGGGGGAACCTTTACCTTTACCTTTACCTTTAATGAGGATTATAAAGTAAGAGCAGTCTCACTGAAGTCTATAGAAGCACCAACACAATGTGAGTCTAATTAGATAGCTACAAAAAAATGAGGGCAATTACAGCAAGTCAGTCTGCTATAGTTAAATGAAACAGGTTGAGTTTTCTGTTTATCAAATTCTAAATCCATATGTAATTCACTTACGCTGAATGCTGCTTAATAACAAAAAAATCTATAGACTGCAATCCAACATAGAATTAAAGCTGATTTTCTTTCTTTTTTTTAAAAAAAATTAATTTTTTGAATTAAAGCTGATTTTCTACATTATTTAGGAATAAGCCCCACCAAACTCAATGGACTTATATCTAAATTGGGCTTTATCAGGTTATGATGGTAAATATACTATGCTAGATTCTAGCTTTTTTGGCGGGCCCAAAAGCAGCACAGCTATATTTCATTTGGGATATGTAGGCAAATTTTCAATAATTCACAAATTATTTTGCTGGAATCCTAAGTAGTAAGGAAGAATATTCCTTACTGTCTTTAAATATCTTTTTCCCCTGGCTTTTGGGGTGCAGTTTCTGCTCTTTAGCATGTACAACTCAGTCCATTGGTATCTACTTGTACTACCAACTTGCCATTTCTTGAGCATTTTTACCGAGAGGTTCAATTTATGCTTATTTTATTTATTTTTTATTTATTTTAATTCCATTTATATCCCACCCTTCTCCGAAGACTCAGGGCAGCTTACAAGCTTAGCAGTAGCCTTCATTCTATGTATATGCCTGCTTATTAGGGCTTTCACACACACCCCAAGCGGCATTATTACAAAGTCAGCTTAATTGCCCCCAACAATCTGGGTCCTCATTTTACCTACCTCGGAAGGATGGAAGGCTGAGTCAACCTTGAGCCTGGTGGGATGTGAACCTGCACTAATTGCAGGCAGCTGGTGTTACTTAAGGAGGCATTAGCCCACTGCTCCACCAAGGCTTAAGATTTCAGCCTGTGTTAAATTCTAATATCTAAGTCAACTTTTTACAAAAAAATGCATAAATTGGTAGATCATCAAAATTCAACTCCATTTAAAAACCGATTACATGTCAAACTAAATAAATTGTTGATTACTGGAAAGCAGAGAACATGCATATTTTTATTATATAAATAGTAAGTGGAGATGGAAAACATGAGCTAATCATCAACTAGATTTGGGGCACAGGAGAAAAGGAGATCAAGTTCCCTTCCCTGCCATGTTCTTGACCAGAAACTTCTTTCAGAAGTTAATAGCTAAAGGGAACTGTCCATCAGTACCATTAGGAACTTTTTTTTTTGAAGCACAAAACAAAATAACTCCTGAGAGGTGGGGTTTTTTTGGCAGCCTTCTCCTTTAGCTTCCATTAATCTTTAGACTGATCAGGTTTCCCATAGCTGTATTTTACATATGAGATTTTTTATACAACTGGATGGTTGTGTATAAATACACATCCATTAAATTGCTCCCTTTGCACTAAAGGAATAGGACTCAAGAAGTAGTGGATGGCGTGCAGTGGTGATGGGCCAAGCAAAGAGTACAAATCTGTCCTTAGGTATCTGCGTAGAGGGTGAGAAAAAAAACCCTTAACATTTTGCTGTATGGTTTTAACTGTCCTTTGGATTCTTTGAAGGGAAAGATGAACACACTTTGTGGCCTGGCTCTGACCCACTCACGTCACTTCTGGAAGCCTTTGGCTTAGCTGCACAGAGGTCAAAGAGAGCTAAGACAACTTAGAACTGAGCAACAGAGAAATATATACTGAAGGGCAAATTTTATGCTCTGTGAATACCTTTTAACAAGCTGAAACTTTAAAGAATACCTTGCACATCCTTGGCTTTCAAATTATATACATTGCTAATGCAATTCTGAATAGCAGATGTAGTTGTCATTTTGTATGATAAGCTATTTGTCCTCAGAGGAAATAGAAGGATTTACCTCCAAAGCTTTTGAAATATTGAGATTACATCTATATTTGTGAGTGAGAATAGTAATTGGCAGCCTTTTAAAATTACGTTTTAGGAGCTCAATATTTAACAATATGGTTTATCTGTAATGGGGGAAGTAAGAGTCCATATTAAAGCTTAAAAAAGAAAGCTTAAAACATGGATTTCTGTTGTTGTGGGCACTGTGTTATGTGATTGACTGGATAGACCAAGCCTTTGATTAGCTAATTTAATACTGAGTAATTTAGAATCTGTAGTACAAGGCTTACGAAAACTAACAAAGTTTAACCCGTACAGAAGTGACAAGGAAGAATAAATCAAGATTCCTACAAAAACAAAGAACAAAGGTAGCAAAGAATTATTACTTTTTAAAAAAAGTATTAACCCAACTGGTTTGAGTGTAATGGTTGTTTTCTCTAATGTTTATCTAATATGTATTCCTTTCAATGTATGCAGAACCACCAGCTATGGCATACTCTAATTGGCTTGAGTACATTTTAATATATTAAAATATATAAAAAATAGAATCTTGCTGTTCAATACTGACTACATTTTTAAAAATCTTTCCATATGTTGAAGATTAGTTTGTAATATCCATTCCCAGGACTGAATATCTAAATGTAATTAGCATAAAATTGTTTTTGCTGGAAAAAGTCACTGTGAATTTGAAAACTTCCCAGAGAAATCCAGAATAGACCACTAATTTTAAAAGTCCTATTGGTTTAACATAAGTACATGTTAAACCAAAGTGCAGAACATATAGACTGACTATATGCATTAGTCTAATATCAAGTTTCATATCATCAAAATATAAAATACTAATCAAAGGAAAGTCATAAGTGGACTTATGTTTTTATGTTTAATGTACTGACTTCATGACATTTTTAACACACCTGTAGCAAGAAACAATATTTGCAGGCAGTGAACAATACTTGCAATAGAAACAATAAGAGTGATTATCAACTTGTGAAAATGGCCTACCCTACCTTGTACCCTACCTTGTACATCCAAAATATTTTTCAAAGATACCTTCAGATTATTCAGGATTAGATACTCAGAGCCACACTTTCTTCCAAAACAAATTTCCAAACAGAAATTACATCATCGTCTAGGTTGTTGCTGGTAGGCTAATGTATGCTGTATGATCTTGACATGTGAAACCAGCATATTCACAGAATGGGAAACTCTCTGCCCAGTAAACAACTGACATTGTTCTCATCATGGACATGTCAAAAGTCAATTGCACAATTTCTAATCAGAGGAGGAATCAATGACACATCTTGATGCACTTTCAATTTATGTGCCATTACTGCCACTGGCCAGGGTGAATATGTGTCAAATGTTCTTACAACTCAAAACATATTGATTTCTGGAAGTCAATATCAATCTGTCTAGATGTTTGGAATGTGCCAAACATATGAATTGACTAGATAGACATTCCAGAGAAAGCACAAGCATTTAAATCTCCAATGCAAAGTTCTAAATACGCACAGCTGTCACTGATTTTGGAGATTATGGAGGGGTGTAATTTGCACAGGGAAGGAAAGGCTCTTATTTGTATGTTTTGTTTCTTAGCAGTGTTATCAGGTATGCCTTCACACAGAGACTCATTCATTCATTCATTCATTCATTCATTCATTCATTCATTCATTCATTCATTCATAGAATTTATTTAAATGCCAATTTCATCCTTGCAATTATAGGTGCCTTGTGACAAAAAAAACCCACAACATAAAGCCCAGCATAGCTTATTATATATATTTTTTTAGAAATGTGGAAAAGCCACCTAAATAAATCTATCTCATTATCAAAATTCTATACAGGGCAGGTTCCACTGGCCCCCTGGCTCCAGTGTTTTAGGGGAAAACCAGATCTTCAAGTTTTTACAGACTAAAAGACTAAAGACTAAAAGGGATGGAGCCATCCTTATATCAGGGGAAGAAGCTGTTCATAAGGCAGCTATATCTTAGAAAAATAAATACATTTGCAGAGATTAATAAAAGAAATTTATGTATCATTTATGTAATGACAACAAGGACAAACATTAACTAAACCAATATTAAATGTTTATTTTTAAGAGAATTATTCCAAAAGAATGTGTTTAAACTTTACCTAAGCCTGTTGAAAAATGAATTAGAATAAATTCTCATGAATCATAGCAAAATTTATTAAAATAAAAATATTTTAAATTTTAAAAAATACACCTTCATTTTAGTCAACCAAAAATAGCTGATATTTCTCCATACTCGTTCAGCTAATAAAAATATTGCCAAGAAATTACTGTTTTCTTTATTTTAAGGTACCTCATATTTTTCTTATTTCCCTCTCCTTCCACCATATTCTCATCATTCTAAATAATAGTATTTAAGCTACTTAAGTAAATGTTTTAAATTTGGGATTAGAAACCACTCACCATTGTTTAAAATAATGTCCAAAAAGGAAATTAAGTATTGTTTGTGACTGATCTTGGGCTCATAAGAGAGTCTCTTTAGGCAATTATTTTCATTTAAATGTCATTTTATCCTTATTTATTTCTGATCTTTGAATAACATAATTGAACTGAACAGAAATAAAATTGGACATAATTTAAAAAAATGAGAAGAAGGAAAAAAAGGTCCTTTCTGCAAACTGTTTCTGAAGTAACTGCATTGTGGAAGAGCCATTGCCAGTCTAAAACATTCAAAACATAAAATGGAAGTGAGCTGTTCAAACTAAAATGTGTTCTAAATTATTTCAGAAATAACAGAATAATACATAAATTTTGAATGTGACAATCCATAATTGGCTGAAGGGAAAAAGAAGACATTTTCACACAAGTAAATGGACACTTAAGAGAGTTCTCATTTCTGCTGGTACAGGTAAAATAAAGGGATCTGTTACTCAGCTAAGAATCTAACAACTTACCTTGCTCAGGGAGGATGCTGGAAATTGGATTTTTTGTCATTTCGTCTTCCATCCTCTGACTAGTGATTTCTTTAAATGTTGAAGGAAAGAGAATCCCTGTGGTATCCAAGACAGTAGAAGACATGGTGGAGACTGGGTAATCTACTTCAATAAAGGATTTTGTCACTGTTGCTACATTTGCATAAATGAAAGGCATTTCAGAGGTCTATAAAAAAAGAGGAGAAAAATAGTGGCAATCTTCATTTATACTTTACTGTGGCCAAAAGTACAGTAAGTTTTATTTCTACTTTAATTATATGCTACAATTTTTAAAATACTCTCCTAAAAGATAAATATCAGGCTATGAGTCTATCCATGAATATTTCTAAAGGATCATTCATCTATCGTAATTTGCTCTTGTTATAAATAAACCAAGGAGTATAAATGTGTGAAATTCTTAGAACTCAACCAAGACCTTTTGGCTATGGCACAAGAAGGCCTTGTGTACAAGGTAGAAAACTGAGAATTAAATTAAAATTATTACAGGATGCAAAGGAAAGAGGAGGGCTCAGCCTCCTGAATTGGGAAAAATATTATCAGGCGGCAATATCGGTATGGATAAAGGATTGGATACACTTAAGGAACAGAAAACTACTAGCATTAGAAGGCCATGACATGCAAATAGGGTGGCATGCCATAATGTGGGATGGGAAATATAAGGCTCATCAGTACTTCCAGAATCATCATATTAGACGGGCACTATTAGACGTGTGGATAAAATTTTTTAAAAATTAACTATATAGAAATCCCCAATTGGCTATCCATATTAGAGATATTCATGCACCCCAAATTCATAAACATAGGAAGAGTAATCACATATAAAGATACCTTAGACAAGAATGGAGACTTGAAAACAAGGAAAAGACTATTAGAAGACGGTATAGAGCTGGAATGGTGGGCTTACTTACAAATACAGTCATGATACAGAAAAGACAAAAAAGAACCAGGGATAAAATTAGAGCATACACAATTAGATAAAATCCTTCTAGGAACAGAAGACCAAGTGATAAAAAAGATATACCAGTATTTATTAGAACAAGATATGTTAGAACAGACATGTCAAACACAAGGCCCGCCACATTATTGAATCCGGCCCGCACAACTCTCCCAGAAATTACAAAGGTCCGGCCCCCACCATCTTGGTGCCGGCCCGGCTGAGCACTTGCTCAGTAGGAGGCAAGTGCACGTGGGCTGGTGGAACCCAGCACCATTTGCATCTCATTAGTCTCCTGCGGCTCCAAAAAAAAAAAGTGGAGGAGGAGGAAGAGGTAGGAGGTAAGAGGGAGTGAGGTGGGACACGGGGGGGGGAGGACTAGGAACACCCAGCCGGTGAGGGGGAGAGATGCCCAGGCAGGAAGGCAGACTTGAGGTAGCCGGAGAAAGAGCCACAGATGGCTCCTCTGCCGGGCTTCTTTCGCACACGGGCTCCTTTGCCGGGCACTGCTGAGAGTGAGCAGAGGCGCCTGACCCGGATCCTGCAAGGCCCGGCTGAGATGCACCCCCAGCAGCAGAGCCGCTCCGGTTTCTCTGCCGGGCTTCTTTCACACACGGGCTCCTTTGCCGGGCTTCTTTCACGTGCGAGCTACTTTGCCGGGTGCTGCTGAGGGCGAGCAGAGGCGCCTGGCCCGGATCCTGCAAGGCCCAGCCGAAACGCGCCCCCAGCAGCGTCAGGCAAAGTAGCTCGCATGCAAAACAAGCCTGGCAGAGGAGCTGGAGCAGCTCCGCTGCTGGGGACGCGTCTCGGCCGGGCCTTGCAGGATCCAGGCCGGGCGTCTTTGCTCGCTGCTCCGGCTCCTCTGCCGGGCTTGTTTTGTGTGCGAGCTACTTTGCCGGCCGCTGCTGAGGGAAGATCTCTGGAGAGGAGCATAAGGTGGCAGGGAAGCTGCATGAGGGAAGGCTGCTCCAACAAGCCAGCATCCTTTCCACGCCTGAGTGGAAATGGGGATTCCCTTTCAAGAAGGGCCAGCCTCCCTCATGCAGGACTGGGAAGTGCTGCTCCCTGCCTCCTCTTGCTCTCCAGAGATCTGTCAAGGCAGAAGAAGGAACACACACACACACACTCTCTCTCTCTCTCTCCAAGCTTGGAGACTAGGAGGCTATCTACATCTGAGCTAACAAACTACCAATCATGCCTGGGCTTGGGAAGAAGGCCCTTTCCATCCTCTGCACATGCTTGGCTGCAGATGTTTGGGGAGGTAAAGAGCTTGTGGGGCAATGAGATGTCCCCACATCAAATTAGCTGGTGCAACTTGTTCTCTCCTGACCCAGGCATTTCGAGTAAGCTGCGCTGAGTGAGCAGCATTGAGCTGGCCACGCCCACCCGGTCACGCCCACTTGGTCACGCCCACCTGGCCACGCCCACCCGGCCCCCTGAGGGCAACCATAACGCTGATGTGGCCCTCAGTGAAATTGAGTTTGACACCCCTGTGTTAGAAGAACAGGTAAAAGATACAATGTTAACCTGGAGCAAAAATGCCGGTTACAGTATAGACCTAGATAATTGGCAGTCACTATGGGATAGAAACAGGAGGTTAACGCTAGCCACCTCCTATAAAGAAAATTTATACAAGATGTTTTATAGATGGCACCTTCCCCCAACAAGGCTAGCAAAAATAGATTTAAAAAATCTCACTGACATGATGGGAATGCAGAAAGCTACATGTGGTGGGAATGTCCAAAAGTGCAAACTTTTTGGCACCGGATAAAAAATTGGTTGGAAGAAATATTATTACAAAAAAATGATTTAAAACCAGAAACCTTCTTATTAGGGATTATTAATGATAATCAGCAAAGCATCTTTTTACTTACTATTGCATATTTTAACCACAGCAATATTGGCCTACGCCCAAAAATGAAAAAGAAAGGAAACCCCTACTGAGTATTATGAAATTTGGAAAAAATTGTACGATTGGTTAGAGATAAGGAGGAATGCTGAGATGACTATCGATTGATTAGTTGATAACATAAAGACTTCTTAGTATCACCTATATCAGGACACAATTGAAAGATATTTAAGTACAACGTAGACGACCGAAAGATAGTTTACCAGAAAATTTACAGATGTTATATGTACATTTTGTTATACTTTGTCCTGTCATAGAATATATGTTAATTTTCTGTTTTTCTTTTTGTCACAAAAGGTAATACTAGTAGCAGTGCCGTAGCCAGGGAAGTTGAATCATGTCCACTTTTGTTTTTAATTGTACATTTAATAAAAAAAATTCAAAACAAAAGAAAAAAAGAAGAAGGCCTTGGTGCAACCATTGTTAAATCTCACATCTCAAGGTAGTCCAGTCATCTTATCTCCAGTCAATAGTGGAGGTAGCTTAAAGTTTAGCAGCTTCCCTTTCATTGATTTTCCCCTTCTTGTCTCAACACATTTCTTCCCAAGGATACAACTGTGAAGTTTTGATTGCTAAAGCAGGAATTGGCCTGGCTCCTTTTGGCCATTTTAGGCTGCTGCAGATATGCTCTTTCACTTAAAGCTGGAGTTTTCCACCGCCATTACTTTTTTGGCAATGGAAGATTCTGGCTCTTTCAAATTGTACTTCCAGAAGCCCTGTTGAATGGATTGGTTTTAAGGTATTGGAGATCTAGTAGTCAAAGAGCGATATCTCATCTTCTCCACTTCCAACCTTGACAATGAGACCCAAAGGTGTCAGAACTTCAGATGCTGGCCTTGGATCACCCCTTCTTTTCTTACCACCCTATCATCCTAGTGATGCTCTTTTGTTTTATTGTGTTCACCCTCCTCAAAACACCAAAATAATATTTTTTGGTACCAGGTTTTGGTAGATTTATAAATCTACCTAAAGCTATTCTTCCGTCCTTCAGCCTCGGCCTCAGTGTACAGTAAGAAAATGACTAGGGTATGTACTTTGGCTGGTTGATAACCTAGCAAACAAATTACTGCCAAGTACTTTTCTTAACTGCCCTGTATTTATGTCTGTGCTGAATTGAGACTTGAAAGGTTGCTAATCTTATTTACCATTAAGGTTTTGTTGTGGAGACTTCCGGTTTGCCGCGCGGCTGCCATGGACATGTGAAAGAGGACTCTCGTCTTCCACATCCAATTTTGCATCGCTGGGGGATCCTGAAAAGGGTTGAAAGTCACCCTGTAGAGGTGACCAGCAAGGAGGGGGCTCTCACTGGATTGCAGGAGAGTGGCAACTCTCCCGTTAGAGCTGGCAAATCCCTCCAAAACAGTGGATGAAAGGACTGGCCAAAGAAATATGGCTCGTTCCTAGGCTGCTAACAGCCGAAGTCGCATTTACCATCTGGCAACTCTAAAGCAGCGTGGAAGAGACTGGGTGAGATCTACCTCTCTTACATCCTAATTACTTATTTACCTGCATAAGCTGCTAAAGTACTTTCCCCCCTGTGGTTCAGGAAGGGAGATTTTAGCCCTCCCTCCAGAAACAGCGGTGATTGATTACCCAGGGGAGCTTAAAACATTGGAAAAATACTGGGATCCTAATTGGAGCTCTACTTCCTAAAACTGGTGGATTATAAGATTTGTAATTTTCTACTCTTTATTTTTCTCTGATTTTTACTCCTTATTTTTATTGAAGATCTGTGTTTTTTCTTTTAAAATAGAAGGAAAAAACCCCTGAAAAGATCCAAATAACTCTGGGGTGACATCTGGTGGCTAAACCTGAGATTGTAACCTGCTATCCTTTAAGAGAGACTTGTTGACAGCTTTGAAAATAGATAATATATAAGCAACCTTGAAACATCAGCTGCAAGGAACTCAGCTCAGCTCTTCACTTAGTGGACTCTCTGACTGTAAGCTTTAAGTTTAATATACAGTACTATAATGGAAGAAGAACAGGAATGGATTTTTCCTACAGAGGAAGAACAGGAACAAACTCTTTGTATGTTAAAAGTGATTGTCCAAACTCTCCTTACAATTGGGGATGATATAAGAAGCAGCAGGAAAAAACAAGAAAACAGCCTGGATATGCAAACTCAAATTATGACTTTAACTAAAGAAACATCTATACAGAATTCTACAGAGAAAGTAGAACAATCAAATGCTATGACAGAAGACTTAGCTACTCAACAAATACAGATAATGGAAAATACAGAAAAGAAATTGATAATAGAGAACAAGGGAAGGACTTTTCTTATAAACCAGAAGGAATCTGAAGAACAAAAAGAAAAACAGATGACAGAGAAGATAAACACTTCAGGACAACCACGTTGAAATGGAAAAACAAGGAGATGACCTGCTAGAGCAGCTAGTCCTCTTAAGAAAAGAACAACTGGATGGTCTTTTCAACACCAAACAATAGCCACAACAACACAAGGAGATCTATTTGATGATTTAAAAGCAAAGACACGAAAGGTGATCTGGCAAATTAAAAAAGCTAGAATAAGACTGAAAAGGATTGGGGTTTTGACTTACACATAAGATTTAAAATAGACTATATCCAAATAGATAGAACATGTATTCTGAATATAAGATATTGTAATGACTTGAGACAAAGAAAATTTTGGTTATATAAAATCTAGAAGCATAAATATTGAAATAAGAATATTATATTGTTTTACTAGTTTGTTAAGGTAGATGGTAAGAATCTATATATAAGGTGTGTATTTTAAATATTAGATTGTGTGAGGAATTGTAATAAAGGAATTGTGGTTAATTAAAAATTTGGAAAAATATTAAACATTAAATTAAAATATTAAGAGAAAATTAATTATTAGGTCACTGATTGGCTAAAAGTTTGAATGTTTAAAAATAATTAAGATTTGAATTCAAGATATTGTTATGAGTTGAGATAAAGGATAAGTAAAACTTAGAAGTATAAACACTAATAATTAAATTTGTATATTGGTTTGTGGTATAAATGCTAATAGTTTTTAAAAAAATACTAGCCTCAAATATGAGATAGGAGACATAAAGAGGAAAAAAAAGAGGAAATACTAAGTGTGGAAATAAAAGAAATTTTGGCTATTAAATTTGAGGTTCTAAGATATTTGAGAATTACTAGAAAAATAACAATATTACTTTGTGTTATCAATTGGTTGATGCAGATGGTGAGAATCATGTATACATAAGAGATGTATACGGAACTTTAGACTGTGGGGGAATCATGATAGAAATTGGGGTCATTTAAAATTTGGAAATGATAAAGATTAAATGTTAAATTCAAAATATCAATGGGAAATTAAAGTTAAGAAAAATTTGTTAGGTTATGGATTGTCTAAAAGATGGATTGTCAAATTAATTAAGATATGTATAAACTGAAGATTATTGATGAATGCTAGAAAGTTATTTTTTTTGTTTCATTGATAAAATAAGAACTGTGTTGGTTCAAATATGAGACAGTATATATTACGGGGGAAAGAGAGGGAATTAGTGGTTGTAATACTTTGAGATTTGTATTGATGATATTTAAATGTAATGGAATTATTGTACCCAGCCGCCATATTACTTTTCAAATATGTAAATGTAATATTGGAAAATTAATAAAAAAACTTGGGGAAAAAATAAAGTTTTGTTTTGGAACAAAGACAATAAAAGTTACTCACCAACTCAGCTCCAGCTACAGCATCTGTTACCATTGGCTGCATATCATTATTTATATCACTAGACGGCCTGATGATTTCTGCAAAATGAAACAAATTAAATGGTCATATTTTTTTGTCAAATTTACCTAACTATGACCTACCAAAACTGACCAAAGTGTTTCAATTATTATATAGGATTCTGTGTTATAAACACAGTATTATAGTAAAATGGCTGTTTTCCCCCTTTGTTTTCGGTATTAGCTGAATCTGTAAAGAGATGCTTCTTAATTTGTGTAACTAAAACCTTTTTAAGGCTCTGATCAGAGATATCGGCATCTTTGCATTTCACCATGACATCCTGGAGCTTCTGACTATCTGATTATCTCCTAACAATAAGTCAGTCAATTTGGACTCCTCTTTCAGAGGAAATGAAGGCAGGAATATCTTCAAGATCCCTTCTTCCCTCAAAAAACTGTTTCTTGGGATTCTCTGTCCTCCACTATGATTCTCTGACAGAAACAGAAGGGACTCAGAGCACAGCTATTTCCCAGAACACCAGGAATCTGTAGGAATTGGGGGAGGAGTGTGGGGAGGTTAACATCAGGCACAAAGAACCTGAACAATACTGGAGTTGATCAAGAGTAGTATTTTATTTACGAGGACAATTCGGAAATAAACCTCCGTTTGGTTATCAATGACAGACACATGCAGATACAGAACTTTTATTATACACATTAGAAAACTATAAGATTACATTACTTTGTGACTTAATCACCATTCAAATTGAGGCACTATCGTGAACCAACACCACACCGGAAGTCAGCAGGCCCCGACGCTTTTTATGGATGGCTTGTCAGTTTTTGTAACGTTTCACAGTAGACTTCTGAACTGATGATCGAACCATGCTCCATGAACTTCACTAGCAGTACTCCTTTGGCATCTTCACATTTGGTGGGATTTTCTATGGCACCACTTCCGGTGTGCTGTTGCTTCATGATAATGCTTGCCCGCACACCACTAGATGCACCCAAGAACTTTTGAAGCAGTTCCGTTGGGATGTTTTGGATCACACACACCCCCCAATAGCCCAGATTTGGCACCAAGCGACTACTACTAAGGAATTTCAAACCTTGCAAGACGTTATGACGTGCCTCAATTTGAATGGTGATTACGTCGAAAAGTAATGCAATGTTGTAGTTTTCTAATGTGTATAATAAAAGTTCTGTATCTGCAAGTGTCTATCATTGATAACCAAATGGAGGCTTATTTCCGAATTGCCGTCATACAAGAATCTTGCCAGACTCACTACAGAGCAACTAGATAAACACTCCAAGTTTTAGGGAGCATCTACTTTCTGCCACTTCTCCCCTGCAATGATTTCAGTCTAGCCAGTCTCTTAACTCCTTCCCGCACTTCAGTTGCAGATTCCACAGTTATTTCATCTTGACAACCTCCCCTCCAGCTTGCTAGATGATGCCTAGAAGAAGGAGGAGATGGTAAGGATAGTTACTAGACCTTATGTGGCAGACCTAAAGTGTCCATTGCATTGAGAGGGTAGTGAAACCAGTAGCTGGTTTTAGGAAGGTTTTAGGTTCCCCAAGCAGGAAAGTACTGTTAAAGATTTTATCTTGGAGGGGCCATTATGTACATATCAAAGCAATTTCAGTTTTCTACTGAGTGCAAACTCATCTAAAAGTACCTGTCACCTAGGCTCAATCTATATGAAGTACACATATTCCTACTCTAGTTTTCCGCATTCAAAATGGAGAATTTTATTTAAATGGCAACCTAAGCATCATCCTATGCTATTTACAAAATTATAGAAGTGGGATATCAGCCATATTTGCCTGATTCTTGGCAACTACCACTCCTGCTGCTGCTTCATATATACAGTAACTCCTTAGCATTCTGTAGGTGTATAGCCAAGAGTGCAATAGCATATTCCAGAGAGATGACAGCGGCTGTACTGTGAAGCTACCTATACTTAAAAAATGAGGACTGCCTTATCCTTTAATTACTTTTTAAAGTTTATGCTATAGCAATTAAAAAGAGAAGGAGCAGCAACAACGCATCTCTTCCACAGGGATCTGTATCTTTCATTGTTCCAAACCATTGCAGAGAGAATGTAATGGCATCAAAAAACAGAGATGGAGAATATTTGATCAAAAATTCTGCAAAGGGGCGTTCCTACTAGTTGGAAAGGATGGCAAAAAAAAATCCCTCAGAAAAAACAATTTATAAGAACTTTCAGCTCAGTTCTAAATAGTTAATTCTAACTAGTTTATTGCTTTGCCTTATCTGTTACACTCAGAACAATTCATAATAGAACATGGCAAAACACCACACAGCTGACTCATTAATACGGTAGATCAGAAGTTGTATTAATAGAAGGCACAAGGAATGCGTGTTGCTATATTTCTAGCAATTTCCTCTTTCAGTCCTATTCCTTTTATGTCTGGTTTAGGAAGACTTTAATTTCCTACAGAAAAACATTTCTGGAAGGATCAGGGAACAACAAAGGGCTGAATAAAATGGAGACACTTTTTCCAAATTTAGAATCTCAGTGAATGGAAATACAGAATTTTTGAATGATAACGGAATGGTTAGTTCTTTATCTGGTAGACAACAAATTATGCAAAATATAATTAACTTCTGAAGTGAAGCTATATGGCAGCAATAGTGAAAATATTCCTGCCTTTTGTAATTAGTTACTATATAGCAGACCTGATCACTCAGTAAAGCTGTTTTGCACATCTATTTATTTAGCTGTATTATCAAACACTTTATGTATTAAATTATATAAATTAAATATGGTCAGTTGTTGCTGCCTGCTTCCTGGAGATCACACCATTTGTATTTTCATATACGTTCCATCCCACTAATACCACTAATGCTACTGAATGCTTACTAATTAAAATAAGCACCTTAAATCTGTTCTACCCTAGTATTTATACTAAATACTTCTGTTATCTGAAGATTAACTGACTACTGCATGAAAACTATTGAGGGAGACTTGGATTTTTTTGACCCTGCTGTCTTATGGCATTTTCTATCAACAGTGGACACAAAGACTGCCTTTTCTTACTCAATAATCTGCTTCATTGATTGAAATGCACTTTATCTTGGGCTGGTTCTGAAGGTCATCAGTAGCTTCCACTAGTGCAAATACAGAATTCAACCTCTGGCAAGAGGAGGCTGTGAAGCACATAATCCCAGGCTTGGTTTGGCTGCTGTGCTTCTGTATTTGCTTCCAAGCCTAATTCAGAATGTGGAATTTGAACTTTCAAGGCCTGCATAATTTAGACAGAGCTGGTTCCCAGCAGCCAAACCAAGCCTGGGATTATGTGCTTCTCAGCCTCCTCTCGCCAAGAGGTTGAATTCTGTATTTGCACTAGTGGAAGCTTCTGATGACCTTCAGAACCAGCCCAAGATAAAGTGCATTTCAATCAATGAAGCAGGAGATTATCGAATAAGGCCAAAACCTTATCTGAAATGTTCACCAAATTTTAGTGTAAAAGGCACTCTTTGTGTCCACTGTTGATAGAAAATGTTTCCTTCCCCTCCCACTGAACTCCAAACAGAAAGCCAAGTTTGGTATTGGAGATATGCACCATAGGGTCCATACTGCCTCTTTTGCAGACACACAAAAACATTGCAACTATATAGAATGCTAATAACGTTAGCTAGCTGGGGAAAAAAGAGCAGTATGTGGAGAGTAAGAGATAAAAGAATGGCATGTCTCATAGCAAGTCAAGCAAACGTGACCATCTTGTTGACATATCTTTATTTCTAATTTGCTGCTCTTTTCTTTTTATTACCTGCTAAAATAGGCTTCTTCATAAATTAATTATAAGTCAACATAATGGAGGAGAACAACAAAGAGAAGGAACACTATTCAGTAGCCAAAATCGCTTGGACTTATCTGAGAAGGTAGAGAACAAAGCTTGCCCTCAAAATAAGAAATCAGATACATGCACCAAAACAGGGAGATTCCGATTTAGGAAGAAAACCCAGGAAGGAAGCTTTTTATGTAGTGAGTTGCTTCGACAGGCAAGGAGCGACACAGCGTCATAGCATAGCTTTATTGCAACAGGAACAGATCTGCCCGAACCAGTACTTACAAAGCATCTGTAAGCCAGGGGACTATCCAATTACTTTGAGATGGTCAGAGTAACATTAATTAATGTTAAATAGTTTTCACTAAGCATTTGTAAATTACTGACCATCTTTAAACTGGAGTGTTTCAAAGTCCACAAATAATGATTTGTCTTCTTGTAGGAGGATGGTAACCATCTGCTGGAGGTCTGTTATTTTCGGTACAAATGTAGGCATCTCCCTCTCTTCACCAAGAGTGCTCTTCTCGCTTTCAATTTTTTTGGTGTCTGTACCATCCACAGGTAATTCTGAACCATCTCTTTCAAAATTGACAATATATTGTGCCACAGTGCTGCTTGTCCTGTGGTGTAGGAAGAAAGGAATATTGGTTTGTTGATGTTGAAGGAAGTGGGAACATGGTATGTTATTGCAGGATTGATTTTACAGCTGGTGTGCTGAATTAAACTATCATCAACAAGTAATATCTTCCAGCTAATTTCTGATTTAAATTTAATTGCAGAGCTTATGGAAACAGGCATAAATAAAATGCCATTGACTATCAATTCATTTTGTAATATAATAATTCATATCAGTTTAAAAACATCAGCTTGACATTACTCAGATTGTCCAATGGAGGGGAGAGTTAAATAAAGTCACGGTCATGGGCAAAATCATGTGATTGAAGATTTGAAACCTTTTATATGACATGGCCTCAGAAATAAAAAGAGGCAGGCTTTAATCACATGGTTGTGGCTGCCATCCTGATATTTTGGACCCCCACTCCACCCTTGGATGCCTTGACTATATTATTGAAAGACCTACTCTAACATATCAGTATTTCAGCAAGATGGAAGTGCATCTCATTTACACAGAAATACAATTTAAAATGTATAAAATAAATAAGAATAATTTTTCAAGTTACACCTCTCCTGAGGCTTATGGGTCTTTGTGAAAACAAAAATAGCATTGGCGAAAATAAATTTCTCAAGAGATAGTGAAATATCCTCTCAGTCTCTGATTAATATAGCCATTACTCAGATATCAAGAGCCATGGTGGTAGTGCAGATGTTAGAATGCAGTATTGCAGGCTAATTCTGCCGACTGCCAGCTGTTTGATTCTCACTGGCTGATGTAGCCTTCCATCCTTCTGAGGTCGGTTAAATGAGAACCCAGATTGTTGGGGGCAATAGGCTGACATTGTAAACTGCTAAGAGAGTGCTGTAAAGCACTATGAAGTGTTATACACTGCAAATGCTATTGCTATTGGTATCATCCTTGTAAAGAAAAGACATTAGGATGGTAAACATTTTTTTATTATTATTTTTCTCTTAATTCCCTGAATCAGTTAAAGACATGCAATGAGCGTCAATTACCTGTAGCAAAATCTGATACTGTGTGTGTGTGTGTGTGTGTGCGTGTGTGTGTGATCTCACACATTGCTATTCTTTGAGCCATTTATTTATCTGATTTAACGATTTTTTTTACTTCATATTTCTCTTCTGATCAACCTTTAAATTGAACTGGTCTTCTGTTTTATGTAGTTTTATTCCCAAACTTCCCAGGCTTGTCAACGATCCAAGATGTTTGGCTTCTGAGATTGATGCTGGCATGAGGTGGGCATCCAGAAGTGCTCACTTGAAACAATACTATCCCTTTAGAAGTGGAGTTTTCTCTTTTTAACCTCTCTCAACTGCACAAAGTGCTTATTTACCAGTTAAAAAGGACACAGATGCCATTAGGAATTCTGGATGCTCCAGAGCTCCAATGGTTTGGTATTTCAGTTCCAGCAATACACAGAAATTCTCCCTTATCCAACATCAGGAGGGAGGATTTTGTGTTGCTGAACTAAGCATAGCACTAATGAGCGGGGAACACTATTGAAATAAACCCTTGGGAGCAGAACAGTAAAATGTAAATGACCACGGTTCTGTCCTATTTGTGCCAGCAATTCATGAGTAGAAAGAAGCAAGGGACAGATCAGTAGGACGTGAGACTTGTTCTCTATTGGGATTTATATTAGAGCCACTTCAATGTCGTGATAAAGGCGCTGTGAGTTCCAGTCCCGCCTTAGGCACGAAAACCGGCTGGGTGACTTTGGGCCTGTCACTTTTCTCAGCCCCACTCAACTCACAGGGTTGCTATTGCGGAGAAAATAGGAGGAGGAAGGAGTATTAGGTATGTTCGCTGCCTTGACTTATTTATAAAAATAATAAATGCATGATACGAAACAAATAGACAAATAAAGGGAAGTCTCAGTAATAATAAATAATAAATTATTTAATCCTCATTACATAATAAGAAATAAATATTTCTTTTTATTCTTAGAAATATCCAGCCTATGAAAACTGGGCATGATACTATATAAATTTCCAAAAGACTCTTTATTTTAAGAATTAGGGATTTCCACATCTATTTTAGTAATAGAGATTTTATTTTCCTGGGCTCCAAGATCACCGCAGATGGGGACTGCAGCCTAGAAATTAAAAGGTGCTTGCTCCTGGGGAGGAAAGCAATGGCAAATCTAGACAGCACACTAAAAAGCAGAGACATCACCCTGCCAACAAAAGTGTGTATAGTCAAGGCTATGGCCTTCCCAGTTGCAATGTATGGCAGTGAAAGTTGGACCATAAGAAAGGCCGAGCGCCAAAGAATTGAAGCCTTTGAACTATGGTGCTAAAGAAGACTCCTGCAAGTCCCTCGGACTGCAAGGCGATCAAACGGGTCAGTCCTAGAGATCAACCCTGGCTGCTCTTTAGAAGGCCAGATCCTGAAGTTGAAACTTAAATACTTTGGCCACCTAATGAGAAGGAAGGACTCAGTGGAGAAGAGCCTAATGCTGGGAAAGGTTGAGGGCAATAGAAGAAGGGGATGACAGAGAATGAGGTGGCTGGATGGAGTCACTGAAGCAGTAGGCGTGAGCCTAAATGGACTCCAGAAGATGGTAGAGGACAGGAAGACCTAGAGGAACGTTGTCCATGGGATCGAAATGGGTCCGACACGACTTCGCAACTAACAACAACAACATTTTAGTAATGTATTATCAGTGTCCTCGTGCCATGCTCCAGTGGAATGACCATTCTATACATGCAATTATTTTAATACAAATTACATTCTTCTAAAACAGCAAAAAAAAAAAGTCCTCTGCAGTGGCAAATCATGGAAGGGAAAAGGAAACACTGGAAAGTGGCATATATATTGCTTTCCATTGCAAAAATACTTGAAACCCTGAAGCACAAAGACTTCAAAAAAAGCTTTCAGGTTTGACTGAAAATTCAGTAGTACCTGAGTAGGCCCCATGAGATCTAAAAACATCTACACCTTGGACAATTTCATTCTGTGAGTCAAATGAGAACGGACCTATTTCAAAGTTTTATAAAAGGAGCTCAGGAAGCAGTTTTCTTTTTTACACAGTGTTTTCCCAAGGAGACATATAAATGTATTTATTTTGTTCTTGTTCTGGAAAGAACATGAAGGTTATGATTTCTGAGTGATGGCTACCTCAGGAGGAAAGGAAACAATTTGGGTTGTTTGAGTAGGTTTCAATAAATAAGAGCAAAGCCACAGGCTTGGCATTCCCCCGCCCCCCCATCTCTCTACTTTTTCTCTAGCCTGAAGGAAAAAAAAGATTGGGACCTGATCTTGCTTTACATGTGGAGTTTAAAGGTTTTTTTGTTTTTGTTTTAACTGCCATCGATTGCTGAACAAACCAGCAACAAATCATATAATATTAAGCCTTGGTCTAGCAAGGCTTTGGTCTAGCAAAGCCTTTAATAAACTATCCTCAAGCTGGCTGCTCTCCAGCTGCATGAACTTCAATTCTCAACAGTCTCAGCATTCATAGAGCTAATGGGAGAATTTTGAAGTCCAAATTCCTAGAGAGGATAGCTCTGAGGATCCATGGCTCCTGAAATACGTGCAACAATAAGTCAAGCATTTGGGGAAAAGCAAAGTATTTGCTGGTTAAGGCCTGTTGCCAGTTACATAGGAATGTGGAAATATGGAAACCCAACTTTCTGCTTTCTTTCACAGATCTTTATCCATATTATGCACTAACTAGGTCTTGGGAGATAGCCATGACTTTTGCTATCTACCCGATTTTATTTTGTCCAGACTGTACAATGTCATTTCAAGAAAATATTTTCTTCTTTTATTTGAAAGAAAACACAGCGATTTATTTAACATTACTGCTATAACTAATTATATATCACCTATTAAAAAAATCTGCAGGAAAGTTACCCATCTTTTTCCTTCTTCTGTCTTCAGTTCAGCATATGACAGGATAGATGGAAACATTTAAAAAGAAAAAGGACAAAAAAAAAGTCAGACCATTAAACTGATTGCGGGCATATACCTCTTATTTATGCTATGTTCTGCATTTTTCACACTGAAATGATGTAGGAGGAGAGGAAAGACCTGGTTGTTACCATTGCAGATGTTTAATTCACTACCATTACTTTTTCCATTCTGATAGCAAAAGGTTGTAACTTCTTCACATTCTCCCCTCCCCTCAATTCTTTCTCCCTCGAGTCATTTACACAACATTTTCCGATGTCTTCCAGAAAACCTTTCTTTCTGCTAACAAAGGGTATGTGTAAAAGGCAGGAGTCTTTGGGGTATGTTGTCAAAAAAAATCAAGATGATGGCTGTGATTGTGCAATATGTGTTGCACATGCAAGGCGTGTGAAAAGGTTAGGGCTTTGAAGGTGCTGTCAGAGCCGTCCTTTTGAATTTAGTAAGAAGGTACCAAAAGAAAGACCTCCCCCCTTTTTTCTTTAGCTATCAGCATTCTAGGACTCAGTTTCTAGCAATTATAGGAGACATGTAACCTTAATACAGCAATTCTTAATTTACAGTTTCCTTATGCAGGTCATCCTCGTCTTACGACCACAATAGAGCCCAAAATTATTTTGCTAAGCGAGACATTTCTTAAGTCAATTTTTATGACCTTTCCTGCCACAGTGGTTTAGTGAATCACTGCACTTGGTGACATGGTTGTTAAGTGAATCTGGCTTCCCCATTGACTGCTTATCAGGAGGTTGCAAAAGGTGATTATATGACACCGGGACACTGCAACCATCATAAATATGAGTCAGTTGCCAAGCATCTGAATTTTTGTCATGTGACCATGGCAATGTGCAGTGGTTGTAAGTGTAAAAAATGGTCCTAACTCATTTTCAGTGCTGTTGTAAGTTTGAATGGTCACTAAATGAACTGTTGTAAGTTGAGGACTGCCTGCATTCATGTATTAATTTTGCGAGAGATGCAATTAAGGTTTATTTTCACCTAGAATTAGAACAATAGGCAGAAACAATATACTATGATGTCTTTATCCTCTTGTGCCTGCTATTTCTATTGGCAGTGTCCTGCAAACGCTCAGGTACTCAATTGTGAGTTAAAGTATAATCAGAATGTCGGTACAGAATAAAACACTAAATATCAGTACCTCTATTGTTTCCCAAGTGACAAAGAAAAGAAGTGGCTTTCTCATGTTTCTCCTCTCTCAGATTCTGCTTCAGGGCAAAGAATGCAAATATCTAGTTTACTGCATTCTTGAAAACCAGCTTTTAAAATTGAAATTATTTTGTTAATTTGTTTCTTTACTAGATAATCTAGATTATGCTACTGATGATTTCTTGAATTTCATGTATGCTATGTTTTCTTTCTGTTTTGAAAGTTTAACATTCAAAATAAAATTATAGTACTAACTTGTTTAGCTTGATATTTTTGAGGGCTGATGGGCAGAAATGCAGTTTTGTAGAATAGAATAGAATAGAATAGAATAGAATAGAATAGAATAGAATAGAATAGAATAGAATAGAATAGAATAGAATAGAATAGAATTCTTTATTGACTAAGTGTCATTGGACACACAAACAACAAACTGATATGTCATAGGTTAGTGGTGGTGAACCTATGGCACACGTGCCAGAGGCGGCACTCAGAACCCTCTCTGTGGGCATGTGTGCCATTGCCCCTGCCCTGCCTCCCCCCCATGGCCCCCTCCTCACCAGTAGCCCTCCCTGGAGGAGAGTCGCCCCCGAACATGGCCTGTGTGGAGCAGTGCAGCCAAGGACATGGCAGCCGGGCAGTGGGGACAAGACTCTGCCCTCATACCCCGTCACAAGCAGATGATGCTGCGGGGCGTGGGCAGAGGGCGTGTCCACTGCAGGGCTGCCTGGGTGCTGTGCTGCAGTGGGCCATGGAGGCAGTGGGTGACCCTGTGGACCGGAGCGCAGGGGCATAGTGGGGGGTTGGGGACAGCCGGTGGGGCGGTGCAGTTTTTGAGCACTCGGTCTCTAAAAGGTTTGCCATCACTGTCATAGGTCATAAATCATAAGATACAACAGTTGATAAATCATAATATACCAATAGGAGAAGATAGTAGGAAAGATGGGATGAGAGAAAGATGAAAAGATGAGAAGGATAGAATCACAATGAATTATATTCTAATTCTGATCTTCCCAGTACTGAGGTATTTTCATTAATATTTTCCTTGAGTATATTTATTTTTTGTGTGTGTAATTTTCAACATTTTAAAAAGAAAAAGGAAAGAAAGGGGGAAAATGATCTAAGGAAACTAGTAATAAAAAATCCCAAATAAAACAACGCAATTATTAAAATGCTTATTTTAAAGGTTAGGGGTCCTTTGTTAAATGGCTCCTCTAAATGAAACACTCCCTGCAATAACATTGTACAAAGATCTTATCCACAAGGCAAGTCACTGCCAGATAAAACAGCACTATGTTAAATGATATTCCAATTCTAGTTAATACACACAACTTTGATTAGCCAAAACCTACAAACTCTAATCTCTTTGCCTGAGAGAAAGTTTCATTGAATATAACAGGACTCACTTCAGAATCGTACAAGGGAAATTTTGTAAAGGGCCTTATTGTGGAAGCAACCACTGAGAAATCTTGGAGCCTTAGACACCTGACTTTGTTACTTTTCCCTTCTATTCTGCCTTATTTTCATATCTGAATTCTTGGACTGTTTCTCAGATGTTTTGTACCCTGGGATCTATACTAGAGTAAAAAATACAGGGCTATAAAGGCAGGTTAGAAAGCAGAACAATAGATCCATGAGGAAAATAATTTGACCCATGTCCCATGACATATTAACATTACTACTCTGACAGGTAAAATAATTTGACCCATGCCCTGTGGCATATTAACATTACTACTCTGACATATAAAATAGGGTCGACATTTGAATTCCTATTAACAGATACAAATTGATTATGGAGGAAGGGAACAGGGGGAACTGTCCTCCTTCCTCCTCCAACTCCAGCACAGTCAGTGAGCTGTAATGAACCTGATAATGGTTATACCTTTGTAATGGTGAGGAACTGGGTTTCGGATAATTAGCATAACTGAGAGAGCAGTAGAGATGTGCCAAAACCTATCATGGGTAAAGTGACCAGGATTTCTTTTTAACAGAATCTTAAGAAGCTTATCATTCTCACACTATAGAAATGTAATGAATACTAATGAAGACATCTTTAAGCATTTATTAAATTAGTTAAAGATTTGAGTAAGCATTACAATAATCAAAGACTTCACTGGCTCATGTCACTGTGACATTATTGGGCTAATATTCACATTAGTTCACTAATCTTTATACTGACTTAGGATGTTGGTTTTATTTTATCCAGAATTTAGGGTCATTGTTCTTTCCATTTTTTTTTAACCACGTCTTATTTGAGTTTGGGAAAAAGTGCTAAATAACAACATGCCAGAACAGAAATAAATAAAAAGAAGGAGATAAAGAGCTTTCTTTCTCAAATTTAGAAAGGAAATAATCTTCTGGCATTCGTTTAAGATTATTTTATATCTCCTAAACAGAACATTGTGTGTATGTGTGCATGCATGGGTGCATGTTTTGAAATCAAAAGCATACAAATATAGATCTCAGAAACATTAACAAATTGCTTATTTCTCCCTCAGAGATTGGGAAAAGGGGGAGAAATTGGAGCAAGGAACATCCAGCTAAAAGTGATACCACTTATTACCTTCAGTAGAATGCAAAAATCAGCAGGGAGCCTAATACGTTATATCCAAATTGCAGCCAACAAGATGAAATTAATGTCTTGAACTGTGATTGGATGAGGCATGGAATTCATGTCTAGCTACAGTAATTACCATTTTTCTTCCAGATTTATTTTTAACCACTCTCAATTTGATGTAGAGTCATTGTTGGACAAAGAGAAAAACCAAGAAATATTAATATTTGTTGTTTATTTAGAAGGAAGGAATAACTTATCGAGTTGTGTCAGCACATTGCATAGAGTAGAGGTCCCCAACCTTTTGGGCACCAGGGACCGGTTACGTGGAGAGAGGTTTTTCCACGGACTGGAGGGGGTGTGGTTTTGTGTGCTGCCTGCATCCTGCAGATGGGGTTTTGCTTGTTTGTGCAGCCCAGTTGCTGGCATGCTGCAGCCTGGTACTGGTCCATGGACCAGGGGTTGGGGATCCCTGGCCTAGACCTACATTCTGTCTAAGTGGCAGAATGTAGGCAGATCTATTCTGGCTTATAGGAAAGTCTCTAATTCAGAAATCCTAATTTACATAGAATAGTGTGAACATGCCTGGCAGAAAACAGCTTTGGATGCAGTTGTGGTAAATGGGTCAAAATATGCTTAAATAATATACTACCCTTACTGTTAGCATCCACATCTTCTAACTACATGAATGTGAGAAAGAAAGTTTACTCTTTATTGATTCAAAGAAAGGATATGATAAATAAATAGATTTGTATTTTGGAATGTTTTCTGCAAACATGTTATTATATTAAAGTAGGAATTGTACATGTCAGGAGAAACGTAAAATAAACTTATGTGGGAATGGGACACTTAAGAAGTGTGTGTGTTAACCCAAAAGACACAAAGTAAAGAATGAATGGATAATGCAGGAATTGGTCAAATGGGAATGATAAGGATGGAAGAGGTGTACTGAAGTGGTTTGACTATACAGAAACAAAGACCAAGAAACAAATGGGATGCTTTGCATCCAAACAGCAAAGCAAATATATGATGGAAGAGTGACTGGACTGCGAAAGAATAGAAAATGGAGAAAGTTGTTGAGGGAAATTAATGAAAAGAAGTGAGAAGTTTAAAAACCAAAGGGAAATATGAAATGTGTGTGCGTGTACAGGGTAGAAGCAAAAATGTTTGGCAAGAATATAAGGTATCGAGACATATAATGAATGAATTTAGTGTAATAGATTTAACTATATTTCATTTCATTTTTCATCCTCATGTTTTTAGTAGCTATCATTACTTTGACGGTGACTGTTAGTAGCTTACTGTTTCTTACTCTTTTTCTTTGCTCTGCATAATATTGCTTACTCTGAGACGGAAAATGTGTGATGAGCATTGGTGCCAATCTCAAGATGATGTTTATAGTTGTGTGGTTCCTGCAAAAATTAATTAAGGAGATCCTAGCTGAAACCCCATTCTTCCTATAATGGCAAGAGGCAGTTAAGACGTCAACCATGGTAGATCCATCAGTAACTTTTGAACATCAGTGACCGCCAATGAACATTACATGTTAGCATCAGCCTGATAACCTAGAAAAGTGTTGAGGAAAGGTTAATTTAGGGAAAGTTGTTGTGGTGGCATGTTATTTTTCCAGGTCATTATCCTCTGCTGCTCACTTCACTTCACACTTTCTCTGCACTGGAATCACACATTTTTCATTTAAATTATACATTACTTTAAAAGGCATTGCTACTAGTTCTTTTTTCTAAAGTATTTCTAGCCTGTCTTTTAAACAGTATCACTTTTCCCCCAGTCAATCATAGCTATTCATCCCTTAGAAATTAAGAATTATATTCATAGATATTTGGGGATTGAAGATAAACTTGCTAACTTCACTTTCAAAATTACTGACTTCAAACTACTTGCTGCATAGCATCCTACAAGTATTAATGGAAGCCGATGAAGAAAGTTTTATTAATAACAATTTATATAACCAATTCTACAATGGTGAAGAAAAGCATACAGACTTTTAAATTAAATTGCAGTTGTATCATCTTTTGAACCAGCTTGTGGTCCTAGAACCTTATCAATTTCTTCAGTCAAGTCATAATTTAGAAATATTTTCAATTAAACTACTATGACTACCAATAATAATATTGTAATGTATTGGGCTTGCTTGTTAACACCACGTGGTAATGGCTGGTAGGCTGCTGAAGCAGGAAGCTAGCTAACGGCTCCCAGCATCTCTGACAACCCATCTCCAGTGCTGCCATTGGTTGCCCCTAGGTGGCAATAGTTTGCTTCAAACCTATTGGCCGCCGCCTAGGGGCCAGGGTATAAATTGCTGCATCTGCAGCCCTGTTCTCTAGTTTACATCCTGCAAGCAATAAACCATGATCTTTGCTGAACTCACTCGCCTCGTCTTCATTCCTGTGCAATGAACCCAGTACATAACACTGGCGATGAAGGTGGGATCCTGCTTCTCCGTTGAAGCTGAAAGTCACTAGGGGAGAGGCAGTGCACGCCTGGTGGGAAAAGCAAATTTCCCCCCTCAGGTCAGCTAGCTAAGCCACGCTAGCGACCATGTGCTCAGAGGACCAGTCCCTGGGCAACGGAGATTCGAAGAGGCTGAGATTCAAAGACACAGGATTCGAAGACGCTGAGATCCAGCCGCGAAGACCAGCAGAATGCCCAAGGTTGGAAGGCCATGAGAATTCGACATCAAGCAACCAGAAGGATGGCCCTCGTACCTGTCCCAGGTTGAGAACTACCTTCGGGCGAACCAGGTTGCAGAGGACAGACTGAAGGCTGCCACACTGCTCTGTGTGTGCAGCCCAGCGACATTCGATCTGGCCGAAAACCTGTTTGCACCATGCTGTTGGAATCCGTCTCCTACGCCGAACTAAAAAAGAAGCTCGGAGAACATTTCCAACCCAAGATGTCGGTGATTGCATGGCGCTATGCCTTCAAACAACGAATACAGCAGCCGGGAGAGACCACATCTGAGTACATTGTGGCCTTGAGGCAGGCCGCAAGCCTGTGTCGATTTTCAGACGTCGAAGAGCGACTTCGAGACCGGCTTTCTGCGGCCTCCACAACCAAAAGCTACAGCAGAAACTTTTTGCCAGAGAGGTCCTGTCGTTCGCAGATGCCCAGAACGAAGTCATGGTGGATGAAGCTACCGGTGGAGCTGTTCAAATGATCTGGACCACCAAAACAACGCAACGCAAAGAAGCCGTCCACCACGAGGACACAGAACTCACTGAGGACTCAGAAGAAGACACCAAAGTTGACAAGTTGCACAGATAACCCGACCAACAGCTCCACAGCAGCAAGTAGCAAGAGACTACTTACAAGGCAGATCTCTTGCCTAGATGTCGAGGTTGTGGTGGCCACCACCAATGCTCAGACTGCAGGTTCCAGACAGCCACGTGCCAGACCTGTGGAAAAGCCGGCCACATCGCATCAGTTTGCAGAGGTTGCCAGAGGGACCGGCCATCAAATCGGCAGTTGGAAGATCCGACCAGGAGAGGTACCGGGGCCCTGGGGCCATTCAACATGAGGTTTTGCTCAAGCCGTAGAAGTGTCTGCTGTACCAGGGCCTGACGCCCCCTTAAACCCAAGTATAGACTTCAGGTGGAGCTGCAAGGGGTCCCCTGTAAGATGGAGCTGGACACAGGCTCCGTGTTTCCATTATTTCTCTGGACACATTTAATTTTGTGTGCAGTCGCAGTAGAAGATGGGCCAAGCTGAGGCCCTCTGACATACTTTTAACAGATTTTCAGAACGCAAAAGTCGCAGTCAAGGGTGAAGCCACCTTGGCCGTTAAATTTAAGGGGTTTTCAGGGCACCTGGATGTTGTTGTAGTAGGGGGGCAGAGAACGAGCCTAATTGGGCTCAATTGGTTTGATGCACTAGGCATCCAAGTAACCGGTATCAACTGGACACAAGTTGCAAGTCTAGCATCAGTTTGCGAGGACTTTGCAGACATATTTGATTCAGCCCTAGGAACTTACACGGGCCCACCAATAGCATTCAAACTAGACCCAAACGTGGTTCCCATCAGGATAAAGCCTTGCAGGGTCCCCTTTGCCCTCAAGCACAAAATAGACACGGAACTAAACAAGCTTGTGGAACAGGGCATTTTGCAACCAGTAGATGGTGGGGATTGGGAAACTCCTATTGTAACACCACTTAAAGCCAACGGGGAAGTCAGAATATGCGCAGATTATAAATACGCAATTAACCGGGCCCTTAAACAGCACGCATGCCCAGTCCCCATGGTGAGCCACATCCTGGCATCTTTGCAGGGTGGCACCACTTTTGCAAAATTAGATTTGGCACAGGCCTATCAGCAACGACCTGTTGATGAGGCCACAACTGCAGCACAGACAATTGTGACCCACAGGGGGCTTTCAGAGTAAAGCGCTTGCAATTTGGAGTCAGTGTAGCCCCGGGCATTTTTCAGGGAATCATGGAACGCACACTCAAAGACATTCCAGGGGTTTGCCCCTATTTTGACGATGTGTTTATTGCCAGAGAATCCACAGAGGTGCTAGCAAGGAGGCTCAGAGCTGTCCTGCAGAGGTTGCGTGAAGCAGGCCTCAAAATAAAAAAGAGCAAATGCAGTATTGGGGTTCTCTCAACTGAATTTTTGGGGTTTCACATTGATGCTAATGGCATCCACCCAGCTGAGTCCAAAGTGAAGGCCATTCAGATGGCACCTAGCCCTAAAACAAAAGGAGAGCTGCAAGCATTCTTGGGCCTCCTCAACTTCTACCACACGTTCCTTCCTAACAAGGCCGCAGTGGCAGAGCCGCTTCACAGGCTCTTAGATAAAAAAGCTTCTTGGAAGTGGACCAGCATTCACGAAAAAAGTTTTCAGGACCTGAAGTCACTTCTGTCGGTCAGTTCCACTATCACTCATTTCAGAGATTCTAAACCAGTCTGCTTAGCATGTGACGCATCCCCATACGGGGTGGGTGCAGTCTTGAGTCACTTAGAGAAAGATAGAACCCAAGTTCCCATTGCATTTTATTCGAGGACACTGTCCTCTGCTGAGTGTAACTATGCTCAAATTAACAAAGAGGCATTGGCCATGGTAGCTGGAGTTAAAAATTCCATGACTACTTATATGGCAGGGACTTCACGGTCTTCACAGACCACAAACTGCTACTGGGGTTATTCACCACAGACAAACAGACACCCCATATATTATTATTATTTATTATTATTATTAATTTTATTTGTATACCGCCCTTCTCCCGAAGGACTCAGGGCGGTGAACAGGGCAGTACATGTTAAAAGACAAAATACAAAAATTAAAAAAGATTAAACAAAATGCCCACAACTCTTACAATAAGTTAAAACACATTTAAAAAGTAGGTTAAAACACATTAATAAAACCCAACCCCATCCCATCAGGCCAGGCCAGCTTGTTCGAAGAGGTAAGTTTTTAGATCGCGCCGGAAGGAGCGGAGGTCAGGTGCCATCCGGAGCTCAACCGGAAGATGGTTCCATAAATCCGGCGTGCCCACAGAGAACGCCCTCCCCCTGGGGGCCACCAGTCGGCATTCTTTGACCGGTGGCACCCTGAGGAGGCCCTCTCTGTGGGAGCGTACTGGGCAGAGGGAAGTTGACGCCGGCCGCAGGTGCCCCCCAAAGTATTCCGGACCCATGCCATGTAGGGCTTTGTAGGTCATTACCAACACCTTGAATCTCACCCGGAAGACAACTGGAAGCCAATGCAGCTCGCGGAGCAGAGGTGTAACATGGGAGTGTCGGGAAACTCCCAACACAACTCTCGTGGCTGCATTCTGCACCAGTTGGAGCCTCCGAGTGGTCTTCAAGGGCAGTCCCATGTAGAGAGCGTTGCAGTAGTCCAGACGAGAGGTCACGAGCGCGTGAGTGACCGTACGTAAGGCATCCCGGTCTAAATAGGGCCGCAACTGGCGCACTAGGCGGACCTGGGCGAAGGCCCCCCTAGTCACAGCTACTATATGGTCTTCTAAAGAAAGCTGTGAGTCTAGGAGGACTCCCAAGTTGCGAGCCCTATCTACGGGGGGTAATAACTCACCCCCCATAGAAAGAGATGGGATATCCTGAATATCCCGAGATGCCGGTACGCACAGCCACTCAGTCTTGTCAGGGTTGAGTCGAAGCCTGTTCCTCCCCATCCAGACCCGAACCGCCTCCAGACAGCGGGACATCACATCGAGGGCATCACTGGGGTGGTTTGGGGTTGAAATGAAAAGCTGGGTATCATCAGCATACTGATGATACCCAACTCCAAAACCACGAATGATCTCACCCAGCGGTTTCATATAGATGTTGAACAGGAGAGGCGAGAGGACCGACCCCTGAGGGACTCCACAAGCGAGAGGCCTCGCAGTTGACCTCTGCCCCCCTGCCAACACCGACTGCAAACGTCCCAGGAGATAGGAGGAGAACGACTGAAGAACCGTGCCTCCCACTCCCAATCCCCTGAGATGCCGCAGCAAGATACCATGGTCAATGGTATTGAAAGCCGCTGAGAGGTCTAATAGGACTAGGACAGAGGAATATCCCCTGTCCCGAGCCCTCCAGAGATCATTCACCAAAGCGACCAATGCCGTCTCCGTGCTGTACCCGAGCCTGAAGCCCGATTGGTACGGGTCTAGATAATCTGCTTCATCCAGAACCAGAGGGAGCTGATGCGCCACCACACTCTCAACAACCTTTGCAAGAAAGCGAAGGTTGGAGACCGGACGAAAGTTATTTAACACAGCTGGGTCCAAGGCAGGCTTCTTGAGGAGAGGTCTCACCACCGCCTCCTTCAAGGCGGCGGGGAAACTACCCTCACTCAAAGAGGCAGATATAACCGCCTGGAACCAGCCTCGTGTCCCTTCCCGGGCTGCATAAGCCAGCCAGGAAGGGCACGGGTCCAATAAACATGTGGTGGAGCTCAGCCTCCCCATAATCCTGTCCATTTCCTCCGGAGTCACAGGATCGAACTCCTCCCAGATAACATTGACAAGACCACCCGTGTCCTGATCATCAGACTCTGCCCAGTCAGAGTCCAAACCGGTCCGAATCCGAGCGATTTTGTCCAACAGATGTTGTCTAAACTCCTCGGCACGCCCCTGCAAGGGTTCCTCACTCACCTCCTGATTAAGGAGGGAGCGGGTCACCCTAAACAGGGCGGCCGGGCGATTATCTGCGGACGCGATAAGGGTAGCGAAGTAATTAGACCTCGCCACCCTTATCGCTGTGAGATAAGACCTAGTATGGGTTCTTAGTCGCAATCGGTCGGATTCAGATCGGCTGGACCTCCAACCGCTCTCTAGGCCCCGTCTCCGACGCTTCATCTCCCGGAGCTCCGCGGAGAACCATGGAGCCCCCTGGGATCTGTGCCGGGTCAGGGGCCGCAAGGGTACAACTTGGTCAAGTGCCTCCGTGGCCGTCCTTTCCCAGGCTTCCACTAAGGCATCTGCCGAGCTGTGAGCAGAGGAGGCAGGTGGGGACCCCAGCACTTCCTGGAACCTCTCAGGGTCCATTAAGCGCCTGGGGCGGAACCATCTAGTTGGCTCAACACACCCATGGTGGGGAGTGGCAAAACGGAAGACCAGCCGCAGGAGATGATGATCGGTCCATGACAGGGGCATAACAATTGGGGAGCCCCCACCAAAATCATCTAACCACCATCCAGATAGAAAAACCAAATCCAGGGTGTGACCTCCCACATGAGTCGGTCCATGAATTACTTGCGTCAGGTCCATGGCCGTCATGGAAGCCATGAACTCCCGAGCTAACTTGGATGATCCTCCCAGGGATGGTAGATTGAAGTCACCCAAAACCATGAGTTTGGGGGGAACTCAATCACCAACATTATCCCCTAGAATGCTGAGATGATCTATTTTTTTTATCAGCGTACACGTTTAAGCTGATTCACAAACCCGGCAAAGAAATGGGCCATGCAGACGGCCTGAGTAGACTTCCATTGCCACAAATCGAACCAGATCCAGCCGCAGCAGCCCGCATATTGTCCATTCAGGACTTGCCAGAGTTTCCCCTCCACGCTGGGGACATAGCTGCAGAAACAGCAGCTGATAAGACACTAAGTAGAGTGCTTTCTTGGGTGCACACAGGGTGGCTGGATAAAAGCCCAGGCCCTGAATTTCAGAGTTATTTTACTAGAAGACACAAGCTATCAGCTCACAAGGGTTGCATCCTATGGGGGAACAGGGTCATAGTCCCCACCTCACTAAGAGACAGGGTCTTACAATCACTGCATGAAGGTCATCCGGGTATTGTCCTTATGAAAGCTTTAGCTAGAAGCTACTTATGGTGGCCAGGTTTAGAGAAGGCCATTGAAGCTCAGGTGCCTGGATGTTACACATGCCAACAATGTAGGCCTGAAATGCCGCACACTCCAGTTGACAGGTGGGAGGAGACTCACACTCCCTGGTCTAGAATTCACATAGACTTCGCTGGGCCCTTTCAGGGACAGCTCTTCCTTATAGTGGTCGACAGCCACTCTAAATGGCTTGAAGTAATTCCAGTTGCTAACATGACTACTGCTAGGACCATCCAGGTGCTTAGGAAACTCTTTGCCACACATGGGCTGCCAGATGTCATAGTATCCGACAATGGAGCTCAATTTACAGCGGCAGAATTTCAGGCATTCCTCACAGCAAACCTCATGAGGCATGCAACGTCGGCCCTGTTTCACCCTTCTTCTAATGGTCAAGCCAAACGCATGGTCTGGACCACAAAAGAGTCACTGAAGCGTATAGTGACTGGGGACTGGCATCACAGATTGGCAGATTTTTTACTTTGCCAGCATTCCACGCCCTGCACGGCTACAGGGAAAAGCTCAGCAGAGCTGTGCTGGGGGAGGCGACTGATCACGAAACTGGACAGGTTGCATCCAGATAGGGTGGCAGCAGAAGCTTTGCACCCAAAACCCCTGAGGGGGCTGCAAGTGGGCGATGGGGTGTGGGCGAGGAACTATGGGCATGGGAATTTGTGGGTGCCTGGAAAAATTACTAAAACGTCAGGCCCCCTCTCATACGAAGTGGGGCTGGAGGGCAGGCGAGTTGTCCGGTGCCACATTGATCAGCTTAGGAAGCATTTCCCAGAACAGCCACAAAGTGAGGACTCCATCACAAGTCCTTACCAAGGTCCACAAACCGGCAGCCAAGCCAGCCCATGCATAGACTCTGAAGGCTCACACAGCCCAAGCAACGAGGAGTTGGCCTTAGAGGAGGGCCCCCCAGATGTGCAACATGGGTCCCCTGACAGAGAAAGCCCACCTGATGGCTACAGCTGTCTAACTTTGCTGAACAAACTGACTCTGGGGTGGGCCAACCTGGAAAGGCCAGCCAGAGAGCACCAAGCCACTCTGAATCACTTGAACTAAGAGACACTGGTCTACCCAGCCCGGCGGGCAAGCTGGTAGGCCAGGACATGCCTGGGTCCCCCAGGCATTCCACAGGGCCACACTAACCTCCTGCTTATCTGCAAGATTTTGTTCTGAAATAATAAAGCTATAATGTTGTATGTACCCTTGTATTTAATGCTGACCTACAAGATTGTAATGGACAATTGAGCTATAATGTTGTAAGTACTTTATTGTACTGGCAAGTGGAACCTATTCACACCAGTGTTAAGTCTTTGTAAGGTGTATTGCTATAATTACGTTGCTATAATGTTGTTCGTTCTAAGGTGGGAGGGGGTGTAATGTATTGGGCTTGCTTATTAACACCACGTGGTAATGGCTGGTAGGCTGCTGGAGCAGGGAGCTAGCTAACGGCTCCCAGCATCTCAGACAACCCATCTCCAGTGCTGCCATTGGTTGCCCCTAGGCGGCAATAGGTTGCTTCAAACCTACTGGCCGCCACCTAGGGGCCAGGGTATAAATTGCTGCATCTGCAGCCCTGTTCTCTAGTTCAGATCCTGCAAGCAATAAACCATGATCTTTGCTGAACTCACTCGCCTCGTCTTCATTCCTGTGCAACGAACCCAGTACACAACAAATATCATCAGAGGTTCCTCAAAGGCTTTAAAAAAAGGCTGTTCAGTCAACTCCTGATGACTTCTTCTAATGACAGAAAGTGAGAAAGTGTAATGAAGTAAGCAAGGGGCTCTACTTAATTAAGTCTTCATTTAATCACAGAATTCATTGAGGAACTTGGACCATTCATTAATTTTCAGCCCCACAGTACTTCCTAGGATTGCTATAGAAACAAAATGAGGGGAAATCCTAATATACATCACCTTGAGATCTCAAAGAAAAGGCAGGATATAAATACAGCAAATGAATAATAACAACAGTCTCGTTACTTTAAAAGCAAAAAGCAGTGACACTTACCTAAATCCTAAAACACGAATTTCTTTGAAACCTGCAAGTTTTTCAAATATCTTTTGCATCTATTAGAGAGAGAAAAAAATGAAGGTAATTATGTGCCCATTCCTCAGTCAGAGAAATTAACAAATATCATCTAAAATGTTTATTTAGTATTCACTCCCAGCAGACCCTGTTCTAATATTTGTAAAACACAACTCTGGAATTTAAAAAGAACATTACAGATCTTGTTTCTGTTCTGTAATTAATAGGATGCCAATATCTATAAAACATTCCAGATATGAGACTTTTTACCATAGATGTGGAAACAAATAAATCATATAAATAAAATTTATACCATTGCATTTTCTAGAACAGCCTTCCTAACTTGAGATCCTCCAAGGTGTTCTGTACTACAGCTTCAATTATTCCCCAAGGACAGCATGAAGAAAGCAGCCCTTGAATCTCTATCTGAAGGAGTGCATGGAATCTCTGCATAAGGGACAAATCTACACGTGCCTGTTCCATTGATTAATGCTTCAGTCTGCAGAAATACTTGCAAGAAAACGGAAATTAGATTTAATTTCGGTCCAATTGTTTATTGATTTAGGCTCAAACTGTAAAGATTTATTTATTTGTCTGAAATCTCATTTTAAAATGGAAATGTAATTTAACCCATAACATAATAATGGACAAATAGATTATTAACTCTGAAACTTAGTATGCAGCAAAATAACAGAAAGTTACAATTAACCAGAAAAGAACAATTAACCAGTGGAACCACCTGCCTCCAGAAGTGGTGAATGCTCCAACACTGGAAGTTTTTAAGAAGAGACTGGACAGCCATTTGTCTGAAATGGTATAGGCCAGGGGTAGGCAACCTCGACTCTTTTATGACTCATGGACTTCAACTCCCAGAATTCCTGAGCCAGCTGGCTCAGGAATTCTGGGAATTGAAGTCCATGAGTCATAAAAGAGCCGAGGTTGCCTACCCTTGATATAGGCCAGGGTTTCCTGCCTGAGAAGAGGGTTGGACTAGATGACCTCCAAGGTCCCTTCCAACTTATCATCATCATCTCTACTGTACACTTTTCAGACAAACGTATTCCAGAAGGAAATGTTAGGTTCTTTCAAAGGTGCTTAAAGGAGCCTTATATTTGAAACTGATCTGGGAATTCAAAAGGCAAAAAGAATACCCCAAGGAATGATCTACCAATTTATTTATTAGATGTTTATTATTTTGTATAAGTCACTCAAGGCAGCATTCATAATACTCTTTCTTTCTATTTTCCCCACAACAACAACAACCCCATGAGGTAGCTTGGTCTGAGAGAGAGTGTCTGGCTCAAGGCCCAGCTGGCTTTCATGCCTAAACTGGGACTAGAATTCACAGTCTCCTGGTTTTTAGGCTAGCACCTTAGCTACCACATCAAACTTTCTCTCACCAATACTCTTTTCACAGGGCTATACACTGATTTCTGCTTAGGGTTCATCTAAGCAAGCTTTGATTCATTACTTGCTGACTCTCAAAGATTTAATGAAGTGTCAGTTAATCTTTGATAATGATACACACTTGTTATCTTCACTCTAGCTCAGAGGAAGGAGAAAAATGGCCAGAGAATGACCAGAGAAAATGCATATGTTGGGGTTTTTTGGCCCATCAGAAGTTAATTGCATTCCACAGCTGTACTTAAATTGATCATTAGGTTTATTGTTTCAATACAATTATTGTAGAGAATTGTCCTATTAATTCCTGATTAGGGGTCAAATAATTTTTCCTAATGGTGTGTCAGTCTAACGTGCTGTGCTGACTCGCTAGATCTGCAGTCTGTTGTAGAGATACTGGCAGTGTTTTATTTTGGTGGAGAAACAGATGTTGTGCCAAGCTAAGAAAACATTAAAAAAGATGGAGAGCAGGACAGTAATACAGGCCTCTCATAGAAACATGCAGAAGCAGAAATATGGTATGTTACTATCTGCAGTGATAGGTTTATATTCTGATTTTTTTTCTGTTTAAGATTCTGCCAAAAAAATAATAATCTGCATTTGTTTTCATTTCCAAACTTCCACATTTTCCAACTTCCAAATGGATCTTTCACAAGCAACTTCCCATAGATCCTCCTTTTTTATATAAACATTCTTTGATGTCATTAAATTTTATTTTGTTGCAAAAAATTAAAACAGATATTTCCCAAAATAAGCCATTTTGTAATATAACTATCTTTTTCCATATTCAACTTACCAAAACATGCATTTTTTAAAAATAAAAAAGTATATCTCACAAACGTGATCTTGCTTTTATCAGATATTTTTCTGGACAAGAGGAAGACGGATTCCATTAATGGAGCTATCGGATCCATTCAGGGGTCTCTTTGGCAGATCTTGTAAATACCCTTCTGTAGAGATTTGTGGTGTATTTCTCCATCACCTTCCCCTCCAATAGATCTGTTATCTTCTCACAATATATATAAAGATCTTAAATGTGCATATTTTTCACAGTTGGGAGATTTTACCATGGGAATATTATAAATAAGCAACAAGTAATGCTTAAGGAATAAATAATGCTGTCTTGCTTTCACATATCATGATCTTAATGTTAGTTTTGATTGGGTAGATTTTCTGTGAAACCAATATCCTTTTATTTCTAATGAAAGCTATCTCTATTGAAGACGTATGTAGCAGGTAAAATCCCCCATAGTAAAATATATTGCAGCATGATGCAGTAACATCTCTTATTACCTTAATCTAACTAAACTTACATTGGGACACCAATGGGAAATTATCTGTATTGATACATAATTTCTTCCCCATGGGGCATTCAAATTTCCTAGCCTTCTCCTTGCTTCCTTTCATGTCCAGTAACAATTCACAAGGGACGCGGTGGCTCAGTGGGTTAGGACGCTGAGCTTGTCGATCAGAAGATCGGCAGTTTGATGGGTCAAATCCCAAGTGCCGCGTAACAGAGTGAACGCCTGCTACTCGTCCCAGCTTCTGCCAACCTAGCAGTTCGAAAGCACGTAAAAATGCAAGTAGAAAAATAGGGACCACAACAGTGGGAAGGTAACAGCGTTCCGTGCGCCTTTGGCGTCTAGTCATGCCGGCCACATGACCACGGAGACGTCCTCGGACAAGCGCTGGCTCTTTGGCTTTGAAATGGAGATGAGCACCAGCCCCTAGAGTTGGAAATGACTAGCACGCATGTGCGGGGGAACCTTTACCTTTACTTTAACAATTCACATCTGTGCAGATGTCCATAACATGTGGTTTAATCAGTGAGACAGATATTCTGACATAGCTGAACAACTTCTCATCCTAAAACAGAATGCAGTATTGGTCCACCCTAGGTGGTTAATGATCTTTGTTTCATTTTGTTTCCCTCCCTGAATGAGGAATAGGGAAAGAGCAGGTAATAAAGGGAAAATAGAAACTAAAATCCTGCTGGTATAGAAATAGCCTGCCTTCAGGGATTCCTGCCTTAGTAAGTTTCTGAAGGAGGCAACTACAAAGGGTTGTACATGGAATTTCCCTTGAATAAAGTCTGGTGACTTCTTTTAGTACAAGATATGATGGCTAGGATTGGAGCTGATCTGTTCTATGGTTTTATCCTAATATTTTACCACCTTCACTAGTCCAGAGTTGGCTTCTGGGTCCAGTTCTAAATACTTATGTCAATTTATAAATCCCTCCACAATGTTAGAAAAAAAATATCTTTTAAGATATTCCCTCTCATCCCTGAGACGATCTCTGATACTTGGCTCTAAATACAAGCAGGGCAAGTGGCTACCTAGTAGACCTTTTTTATATTTTTTCTAGCAGCTATTATTGACATTTTTGATGGAAGATTTTAATGTGAAATGGTTGTAATTTACCTTGCGTACAGTAACTCACTGATATTATCCATTACTTAAAACAGGATAAAGTGTTCACATTACACGCTAATTATTTCATCAGGATAAAGTGCTCTGTACTTGTAGCAGTTTATGCAATAATGAAATATGCACAATATTTGAATTGATGTATCTTTTATTCTTCAAATTGCTTTGCAGTTTTTTTAATAGACTGTAATAACAATATTAAAATCATATAATAACAGTTACTGTTCATATGTTTAATTAATATTTAATTTAAGCATTACTAACTTTTACAGTTTAGAAAATGCTAGGAGAGGCTTATTCACAAAATGAGGACTTACTTCCAAGAATGCTACTAGCCACTTTCTAAAGCCAACACAATCAGCATGATGTTCCTTTATTATTTTGGCTCCTTTTTCTGGCCAGGGAGAACATTTCCAATCCAAGCACTGAACAATTAGAACTGACCATAATTTTTAAAATCTACAGACATTTATGGAGCCCGTTTTATAGCCCCGAGATGATATGGGAAATGAACAGGATCCTGATTGTTAAAATGTATTACTCCAGCCATTAGCTTGCTAATCTTAGCCCTTCCCTGTGCTACAAATATGAGACTAACTCCATTTTGTGAGCAAGGACAAAGTTGGGTTAAGTAGGACACTAGCCTGTCCAGAGGTAGACGTGGAGAATTATCTGCTATCCAAGTACATATATGAGCAGGCAATGTTAAGTGGAAATGAATCTACAGTCTGCGTCTGCTTATGTGCAGATATATCTTTATTCTAATGCACAAATAAAATTCTATCACCATTTGCTTATATGACAGTAAAATGAAGGCACTTTATTGATCATTACATATGGTAACAATCTGACAGTGACTAGATGTTTTAAGGGTCATTTTGAAGGATTAAACAGATGGGAGAGTCTGAGTTACCAAAGTTTACTTCTCCTTATTCCAGTAAGATTTAAGCACATAAATTTAATAAGCAAGATTTAAAAGTGCTTAACTGTGAATAGATTATACACCTCTTTAAAAAAAGACAAAAATAATAGCCCTAAATTCCCAAATAACACAGTGTACTGAGTTGCTTGGAATGTAAAGAGAACTGAAGTCTAAAATATAATTTCACTTTTCTATCTCAATAAAATGCAGCAGTCCTCATTTAAATTACCACAATTAAGACCAGCAGTTCTGTTGCTAAACAAAGTGGTGGACTATGTAGAAAATCACATGATCTCAATTACGTTTTCCCTTTTCCCTCTTCCCTGAACTTTGGAATGCTTACTGACAGCAAAGGGATAGTTGGCTTGAAACTAATAAGACTGATCAGTTTCATATCTTCAGATTTTGTTTGCCTCCTAATCAATCTCTGGCCCTTTGGAATGCTCACCCAGTTGCTGGAATCAAGAATGGAATTAATGTTTATATTTACATTAAGGGAGGGATAACAAAAGAGTAAGCAGGCACAAAATGTGGAATACAACTGAAAGCTTTGTGGTGGCAGCAGAAGTTGTAAGTGACTATGCAAATAGCTTGGTGTATTCCCCATTGTGTACTTTCTTACTCTCTTCTAACTGCTTCCTCTCCAATCTCTCCACTCTGGGGGTGGGGAACAGGTCAGGCACAGGAGAGATTGCCTAGACCAGGGGTGTCAAACTGTCGGCCTGTGGGCTGGACATGTCATCCGGAAGCCGTGCCCACCCCATTTCCATCAATGGCAAAACCATCCCAGTACGTTGCGCGACGTCACTTGACATCACGAGTTTGACAAGTCTGGCCTAGAAAAATTACTTGCTCCCTCCCCGTCACAGAATGGAGAGATTGGAAAGGAAAAGATTCCAAGACAATAAGCAACCACACAATAGGGAATAAATTATGATGTTTGTGTAGTGCACTTACAGCTCCCAGCCCCCAATACATTAGGGCTGCCAGTGCTACCATGAATTCCTTCTAATGTATATTTCCCATTGTGTGCCTGCTTACTCTCTTGTAATCCCTTTCTCTCCTTTCTTCAAGGTGGGGGGTGGAGGAAAAACAAGAGGTTAAACATAGGACAATGTACACTCACTGTAGTGATCACATAACTGTGGGATGCTGCAGAGGTCATAAACACAGACATTAGTTCTAAAGTTGCTTTTTTCAGCACCATTGTAACTTTGAACAATCATTGAATGAGGCAGCCAATAAACAAGGACTACCTATGCATTTAACTATGGCCTAGCAAACCAGAGGTATATTTTCTATGTATTCAGTAACCACAACATGTACTGTATAAGAAGTTTTCCTAAAAAAATAATAATCAAAGGAACAGACTTCAACTGTTCAAAGATAGCTTCTATTACTATTGAGGAGTGCTTTACCTGGAGCTGATATTTTGCTGCTAGTTTCTGATACAGAGGAGAAGCTGGGTTATTCAGGTCTGGTGTATACTCCTGGTTGTTGAGAGTGACACTGAACTCCACTGTCTGCTCCACAGGCAGCTTGGAAATGATGTTTGGAACTTCTGGCTTTAGCTCACAAGAGAACAAAAGAGGAAATCAGTTTCCAGCCCACTTCAGAAACCCCAGAATACACCTGACACTAATATGAAGCTCATCCTCTGAGTGCCTTAAGGCACGATCCACACAATCAAAGGAGCTTTTAGGTTGAGGAACCCTCAGGTTCAGAAGGGAGGGAAGGTGGAAGAAAAGAAGCAAAGGCAACAAAACACTGTACAGTATATTAAAAAAAAATCAAGGAAGTCAGGGAAATTAAACAAAAAATATTGAAAAAGGGTATAGCTTGGTGGTCATATCTTATGAAGAAGCTCTTCATGCCACTTCTATTATTGCCATTTTCACTGTAGCTACTTTGTGTGTAAATTCTTTGTGTGTACTTCTTTACACTATGTGTGTAATTATGTTGTATTGCACCACCTTAAGGAAATAGTGATTAAAGTCCCAGATATCTACAAAGCACTAAGATACAGATAGCTGCTTTAGGATTTTGGAAGTTACCTCTTATGATGTACATAGTTTTACTACACATTCAAGTGATAGCATTTACACTTATATACTACCCCATAGCACTTTACAGCACTCTCTGAGCAGTTTACAATGTCAGCATTTGGCCTCCAGCAATCTGGGTCCTCATTTTACTGACCTCAGAAGGATGGATGGCCAAGTCAACCTTGAACCCCATCAGGATTGAACTCCAGGCTGTGGACAGAGTTTGCCAGCAGTACTGCACGTTAACCACTGCCTCACCAGGGTCATGAATTTGTTTATATATGAAACTATATACTGCCTCAACCCAGGTTTTGGAAATAATAATAATAATAATAATAATAATAATAATAATAATGGACCTTGGAAGTCTTCTAGTCCAACCCCCTGCTCAGGCAGGAAACCTATACCATTTCCGACAAATGGCTGTCCAGTCTCTTCTTAAAAACTTCCAGTGTTGGAACATTCACAACTTCTGGAGGCAGGTTGTTCCACTGATTAATTGTTCAAACTGTCAGGAAATTTCTCCTTAGTTCTATGTTGCTTCTCTCTTTGATTAGTTTTCATGCATTGCTTCTTGTCCTGCCTTCAGGTGTTTTGGAGAATAGCTTGACTCCCTCTTCTTTGTGGCAGCCCCTGAGATATTGGAACACTGCTATCATGTCACCCCTAGTCCTCTCTTCATTAAACTAGACATATCCAATCCCAGCAACCATTCTTTATATGTTTAGCTTCCAGTCCCTAATCAATTTTGTTGCTCTTCTCTGTACTCTTTCTAGAATCTCAACATCTTATTTACATTGTGGTAACCAAAACTGGATGCAGTATTCCAAGTGTGGCCTTACCAAGGCATTGTAAAGTAGTATTAATACTTCACATGATCTTGATTCTATCCTTCTGTTAATGCAGCCTAGCACTGTGTTCGCTTTTTTGGAAGCTGCAGCACACTTGTGGCTTACATTTAAGTGATTGTCAACTAGGAGTCCTTGATCCCTCTCACAGTTACTACTATTGAGCAAGATACCACCTATACTATACATGTGCATTTGGTTTTTCTTGCCTAAAAGTAGAACCTTACTTTTTTCACCATTGAATTTCATTTTGTTAGATAGTGCCCAATGTTCAAGCTGATAGTAAATATATAAAATTCAGTGTATCAAAGTAAGCTTCACAAGTAAGCCTTGTAGGCAAATTGCTTACATATAATGGGCTGTCTGCTGAAACAAAGCAAGGTTATGGCATACACTTGAGAGAAAACTGGGACTCCTGTAATTGTGGAGCCTATCTGGCAAGGACAAAGATTGCTTATTCAGAGAGAATATGCATGTGTAAAACTTGTATCAATTTAGAGAACTGATAACAGTAACAAAGAGTTAGACATCCTGCATACCACAGCTAGAAGTTAGGAATGGGGATGGCCTGGAGCAAATATAATGTGTATTATATAACTCCTGGAGCATTCATTAGCCAAGGCTTAGGAATAGGGATGGCTAGAACCCAACAGGACAATGGTTAAATCATCACTGAAATGTTTATTAGATAATATTTCTTATATATCCTGCCATATCCTGCCTTCTGCCTAGGTGAAATTGTATAAAGCTTTCTTAATTCTATTGTTTGAGGTTCCTAGGCATTTTCTGGCCAGGACCCCTTTTCTTGGAATGCTTTAATAAAAGAAAACAAAACCTGCATCTCATGTCTGGCGTTCTTCATTGGCTTTGGCACCAGGCTCAGACCCGAATTGGGGAACAACACATACACAACTGATAGTGTTCCTGATGTTATTCCCATCAGAATATATAGAAGCTACGTATTCTCTTTCTACCCATGTCTTCCCATTCTTTATTAGCTAATGAAAAACAAACCTTTTACCCAGTGTTTAAAAGTAAAGCAAATGGGAATGGATTCAGGAGAGCATGATAATAAGGCTGTCTCTGCCATTGGATCTGCTGCCTCATTCCAAACTGGGAAAACGCAGGCAGCAGTTTTTGCTTTCTCCAGGTACTTTTGTTCTCCACTAATTTCTTATTATAGCAGAAAGCCAAAAGGAGGAAAATGCCTTCTGTTACTGCTAATTGATACGTAAAACCTACTCTCAGGGAGACTCAAACACAAGAGAGGCCTCCAGCAAAACCCTGTTTAACGTCAAGGGGATTGAAGTAATTCACTTATTGGAGTTAGAGGGATTACTCAAACATGGGTACAATTCTGATATCATGGGGATCTCTGGAGCTTGCGCTAGCTGCAATATGGCTCCAAGCATGTGACATCTGTTTGGAATAAATCTCTAAAGGGACTGGGTAGAGAGAGCAATATAAAAGCTGAAATGCTAATCAAAGGAGTAGCTTTCGCTTTACAGGCAGCAAAGGCAGATAAGGCAGGCTTAGAAGATAGACAAATAGCGTAGGGGAGGAAATAAAATGCTAAAGTCAGAGAAGAGAGATTGTGGAGATGCTTAGTTGGTTTGTAGAATTAGATTTGAGACCTTGCATTTCTACTATATAGAAAAGAAGTGACTTACATAATGATGAAAAAAGTTTTATTTGGACATTGGTGCAGTCCTTCAATTGTCTGTTTCTGGTCCTCAGGCATAGGCAAGAAGTTTAATTCACAATTAGCTAAGATGAGAGACCCTATTCAATATGTACATTCTAACTGAAGGAAGCAGAGGAAAAAATAAGTATTGGTGATGAGCTAGATCAGAGGTCTCCAAACTTGGTAACTTTAAGACTTGTGGACTTCAATTCCCAGAATTCCATAGCCAAGTGGCTAAGGAATTCTGGAAACTGAAGTCCACAAGTCTTGAAATTACTAAGTTTGGAGACCCCTGAGCTAGATCATCCTGTGAATTGCTGGGTTGGGAGAACGAAGTGCGACCACTTTAGTAGAGAAAATGCTATTGACTCCTCACCTTTCCTGATGTTTTGCTGTCATTGACAATCTCATTCACAATGGTATCTGTAGAGATCATTGGGAAGCAGAAATAAAAAAAGGATTAAGTTAATATCATAAGAATTAAAAGCAAAAATGATCAAACTGAGTTGTTTCCTTTTGAACATAAGTTACAAACCAAAACATAAATTCAGGTCTTGTGCTACATATAATTCTAGTACCTGTATTGGTGAGAAAGCTGTAATCTTATGGAGAAATACAGATCCCACTGAATTTAATGAGACATCACTGCTTAAATGTGCCTAGGATTAAATGCTACAGTAAGAGCTAAAGTGTATGTTATCCCTTTCATATAACTATTTTTTTTAATGGGTATGTTCAAAGAAGGTGTAAAATTCCTGACTTAGAGCTGGAAAGTTCTATTGAACTCTGGAATTTTTCTCTTCCTCATATTCTAGAGAAAGATGAGCAATTCTCAGAAGTAAACCCTCTGGGAAAAAACCCCATATTTATGCAGTTACTCTCTACATCAGTAGCGTCATAATTTCAGATACATTTGCTGTGGGTATGGGGAAGAATATTTAATCAACCCATTCAGCCCTTCACTTTTATAGCAACTAATAAAAACAAACCTATATTAACTTGTTATTTAATTCTATGCAAAAGGATTTCCTTGGTTGCAAATTTATTTTTTGATAGCTTCGATAGGTTTTCTTCACCAAGGAAGCATGATAAATGTCACATGATTAAAATGTTGTAGTTTAAGTGTTAAAATATTTCTCAAACCAAATTTTACAATAAAAACCTATTCCCTTGCATTATATTTCAGTTGCACTATTTAGTGCATCTGCATACTCTGAACTATGTGTTCAAACAATAACAAGCTTGAACTATGTAATGTAAACTCGTAGACACATACAGGTATGCATGCTTAATTTTACCTGTAGCGACAGAAGGTGGCTCTTCAGTTTTTTTGCCACTGGATTTTTCTGCAGAAATGTCCTCTTTTCTGGGAAAAAAGTAATAAGCAAAACTATAAATATTAGACTATGAAAATGAGAGCAGCAGGCATTCATTTCTTTCCAGTTTAGATATTAAAGCCACCTTCTGTCTAAAGATATGGTTTTACAAATTAAAAATAAAGAATCACAGCAAAATAGGTGCTCATTGTATTTTCCATAATTTAGCTCTCCAATATGCTCATGGTGCTCCTGATAAATGAAACCTGCCAAGGAAATGCTGTTTCGCATAAATCCTTATGGCAGCTCTCATCAGACGAGCAGCAAATATTCATCAAAAATGTACTTATCATTATCAATAAAGAAAATTAAGTTCAGACAGTGCATCTTTAATGTAAACCCTAAATTAGGAGAGCTTTTCCCAAAAAAGAAACTATATACCTCAGTTATTTGGGTAATGGCTATTTGCTTCTGTTAATCACATTGTAATCCATAGAATCCACTGATTTCTATTGCCTAATTAGTACTAGGAAAACTAATTGGACATCTTGAAAATGTAGACAAAATCAGAAAGTAACATCACTTAATATGCTATTTAAATAAATCATTTGTCAAAAATGAATATGAAATCAGAAGGTGATAATTCAAAAAAAACTTAATTTTACATAGTTCAGTTATTTTGCATTAATTGATTAATTAGAAAGATAAACCATTTTGGATTATGAAAGTGATTCAGTTTACACTAGTAAACTACTCAATAGTTCGGTGGTGAAGAGTCAGACTTCTTTTACAAATGGCAGCCTTGGGTATCCAGACATAGCAATCTAGATAGAACAATTAACTAGTTGAACCACCTGCCTCCAGAAGTGGTGAATGCTCCAACACTGGAAGTTTTTAAGAAGAGACTGGACAGCCATTTGTCTGAAATGGTATAGGGTTTCCTGCCTCAGCAGGGGGTTGGACTAGATGACCTCCAAGGTCCCTTTCATCATCATCATCATCATCATCATCATCATCATCATCATCATCATCATCATCATTAATTATTAATTATTAATTATTAATTATTAATTATTAATTATTAATTATTATATACATTCATCTCAAGCATCAGAAGGAGTCTTATACATGTAGCACCTTTTCTGACAATTAAAAGGCACATGCTTTCATGAGCTGCAGCTCACTTCATCAGAAGCACAGAATAGCCAGACTGGTTTAGAATTTAAATTGGGGTAAGGAAGGGAAACAAATGCAGGTGCAGGGTTACATGTGAGCTAGATTACAAATACCTTATCAACTAACTATTAAAACATGTTAAAAACCTGTTGTGTTCATTGAGATTGCCTGAAAATTTACAGTATACGACTTCTGCAGTTTCTCACTCATTGGTAATATTAAAGTCCCATTTCACCACCACCCCCAGAAAATAGTCAGTTTGACTTCTGTTATAAAATATAATGGGAGACTGAAAAAAACCCTGACATTTGTCTTTGTTTTGAGTCTTGTGGTCATGTTTGTCAACATTATTTGTAAAAAATATTTTTCTCCCATTTATCCCATGTATAATCCAGAGGGGCATTAGTAGCAGATGGTGGGATATCACATTAGAAGAAGAACACCTAATCTTGTGTGTGTAAAATGTTAGGGCTTATGGCAGTGCTCTTGGGGAAGATGTGGGGGCAAGGTAGAGATAGAGATTTGTTGCCGGACCTGGTTCCCATGTTAACAGGTATTAGCCTGCCATCCAGTGCCTGAAAAAATGCAGTGCCATCACCCAATATGGGCTATTACATAATAATGAGCTACTAGACTCCTGATATATATATTTTTACCCCATACAGTAACATGTCTCTTCTCCTATGTTATTTCAGAAACTTCATCCTTCATCCTGCATGGCATAGGTTCTATATAAAGACAGGTCACCTAAAAGATTCTTTTTCTATTAGAGCAAAATATTTTATCTTTGAAAATGACAGCCTTTCAGACTTGTGAGATTCTGTTAATGTAACCTTATAATAAAATAGAATTAGCTCATCTGGTCATACTTTCCATCCAGTCTAGCTTGGAAGGCTGACATCAATCTTGCAAGTCTGAAAGTCTCCCCTATTGTCTTTATAGCCTAAGAAACTAGGGCCTTGTACCTTCTTTTGCCCCGCCCACAATCTTGCTGCTGGCTAAGGTGCTGGCTAATCTGACCTTTCCCTTATTCTCTTTCCCTGTTTCCCAAGATCATTTCCATTTCTCTTATGCACTGAGGTTAAGGGCTTAGATAGAGTCATCAATGCAATGAACATGAATTTGAGTAAACTTCAGGCAATAGTGGAGGTCAGGGAGGCCTAGTGTGCTATGCTCCATGGGCTGCGAAGAGTTGGACAAGATTTAGAGACCGAACAACTAAGGGGAAGATCTCCACCTAGAAGCTTGTGTTGCAAGACAAAGGATGGCAACAGGGTCACTATATCAAGACAGGAGACAGAGATGAGGTTGTAGACTTCAGGGGTTTTGGGCAGAAGAGGTTTAGGACTTGCAGCCTTTCACCTTATAGGCTCACTTATGCTACTACAAATTTTCTAAGTGCTTGTATCATAAAACATGGTGCACAATTTTGCATAGGTGGATCAGATATAAGATTGATTACTTCAAATGTTTTTGCAAACTGGATAGGATTGTAGAGTAAATTCTTCATGAATGATCCTGATACTTCGACAGGTACATCACTCATGCATGAGAGATGATGATAATTTTCTTCATTCCTCTTGGCTGACATAGAACAGATTTAAACATATTGACATATATACATAGCATTCATACATCTCCATGTAATTTATATATTTTTATATATTTTCTACTAAAAAACAGCAGTTCTTATGAGAACTTCTAATGAAGTCCTCTGTTTTGATTACTTACCTATCCTGGAATGTCCTATGCTTTACTCTCTGCAAGAAAATTTTTAAAGAAAGAAGAGGATTATTTGGGAGCTAATCAACCAACAATTAGAAGACAATGATGTATTATCATGTCTGGCAAGATTTAATTATTAGTTATTTTCTTGGTTTGTTAATATTTCTATGTATTGCTATTATATATAGATACTTCTACATGGTTAAAAGCACATTTTAAGTCTTACCCTTTGAATTATCTCCAGGTGTTCTTGGGAATTACTAAAATTTTTCCCAATGTCAAATATATAGAAAGTTTCTCTCTGACAAGCTGTCACCCAGTTCTGATATTCGGTTGTACCTGGAATCCGATCCAAAAAGATCTGGAAAGCCTCCCATACTGCTTCCTGGCAAACTGAAGGAACACAGTAAGAATACAAGGACTTTACAGAAAGTCTTTTGCCAAATTTGATCATAGTCATGCAGTTGTTCCCTTTGATATCTACCTTAGGTCACATTATCAGTTTTTGCTTTATTTCATTATCAGAAAGAAAAGCAACTTTACATTTCATCTTGATGGAATATATCAGGTTTTTGTGGGGGGTTTTTTGCATTCATTCACAACAAATAATTTATTGTTGTCCCAAGTAACGGGACTTATCATAGATAAGCACAAAGTGATTTGCTTCAGTGGAGTTGTTTGCATTGCAGAGACAGCAGGACTTACTTTGCTGAAAGAAAGAAGCCACCCAAATTGTTTCAATGCAGCAGTCCAGTTGGCCTTAAACTATTTTGGACCAGGTTTGAGAGAAAAGGCTTCTCTTGGCCTTAGCACTGGCCAAAGTGGTTCAGATTCATTGACCTCTAAATTGCTTGCAGCATGTGCTAGAGCTATTTTTCCTGGGAGATGCTGATGGTCAACCTAGAAGATGCTCCAGACAGATTGGGTTCAGCCCACACTATGGACAACCCAGTGGGGTTTCCCAACCTTTGGTTGAGAATTGTGTTGGCAAATTCAGGGGAAAGATGTTGGAAGGAGCGCCAAAGCAGAACCTAGTGAAGCAAGATGGTTGCTTTGCTTTACTGTCAGAAGGGAAAGTGACACATAGCTTGCTTCTTGAAACAACTTTTTGAAAGGGCGCTTTTACACTTCAACAAAATGAAGAATCCTTTCCAGGTTTGACATGACTGACGTCTCAGTCCAAAGCAGGGGTTTGCTTGCTTTCATTCTAACCAAACACCAAATCAAATGGGCATTATTTCACCAGAAAATCAATACTTTGGGTTTCATTTTGATCAAATCTTTCAATATTACCTCAGAAGAATATTTTCATCTTCATTCCGATTAAAGAAATGCTTCATTTGTACACCCAAAGAGGAGAAATTTTATTTTATTTTAATTTTGAACACACACTTCATTTTTAGCCTAGAATGTTTGTGTGTGTGTGTGTGTGTGTGTGTGTGTGTGTGCGCGTTTGGGTTTGGGGGAATAATTACACCAGAGGAGGGAATATTCTTATTTCTTTTGATTGAAACACTTCATTATTTACCCAGATAAAGTAACATTTTATGCTAGTGTTGGTAAACTACATTTTCAAATAGCAGAAGAAAATATTAATATCAAATAACAAAATGGCTGATGGTAATGGAATGACTGAAATTTAACTAATTTTTGTAATGAAATTGAAATGCTAGACAGTGAAATGTGACCAAGAGCTTCTAATTAGGATTGCGGTTGTAGGGATGAACATAGCTTGCTTTCCAATCCACTCCCAAGTTTTAGTTTCTAAAAACATGGCTAGGCAGTTTACAGTAGATCCTTTTAAAGCAGCTCTGATATAGATATGGAAGAATAATGAAACTTGGAGGAATCTTTGCCTCACTTCCTGAGTATGAAAAGGGAGATTCCTTGATAAAGCCATAAACAAACAAACAAATATCAAGATTGGCAGGCCATCCCCCCACCCAATTTGACTATTGTTCTCTTAATCTGACATGTAGAAAAGTTGGCTACGATTTGCTAATGGGAAGAAAACTACTATTAGAAACCATGCTTTGTGGTTGCCATACTGATTGGATTACTTGCATAAATGTCTATGGAGATTCTCAGTCATCCAGGTCATGGTTGTCCCTTTTTTTTAAAAAAAAAAAGAAAGTCCAGTTGCCTCATGAAAAAGCACCTTTGGGACATTTGTTGCATAGTAGGATCAGTGAACAAGGGTACATGGTTGATTTGTAAATCCCTGGTTAATTTGCTGTTTAGGTGAGCTTTAAAAAGGAGGGGGGAAAACAAACTAAAAATGGACAAACCATACATATTTTGCTCCTCCACAGGACTGATTCTGCCTTGTTTCTAGATTGTTCAACAAGGCATAATTTATAAGCCATGGCCTGGTGCCATCTGTGAACAGGAAGGTTATGCCAAAAGAGTCCACTCTTGCTCTCCATGCATGGTTTCCTTCTTTTATTTCTCTCAATAAACATTTTTTTAATCCCATTTATATCCCGCCCTTCTCCGAAGACTCAGGGCGGCTTACAATTTAAAGCACAAATCAATGTGCTTAGCAATAGCCTTCATTCTATGTATATGCCTGCTTATTAGGGCTTTCGGGGGCCCCCAGCGGCATTTTTACAAAGTCAGCTTATTGCCCCCAACAATCTGGGTCCTCATTTTACCTACCTCGGAAGGATGGAAGGCTGAGTCAACCTTGAGCCTGGTGGGATGCGAACCTGCACTAATTGCAGGTAGCTGGTGTTACTTAAGGAGGCATTAGCCCACTGCTCCACCAAGACAGTCTTCCACAGCAAGAAAGGCTGCTTTGATTTTAAGCAGAATCCCCATGAAAACAGCTTTTCCCCTTGTGTTTATTTGCACTAATTGGTTGAAAATTTAAGTGATCTTTCCTGGGGATGAATAACTAAACAAAATACCAAGGCAGTAGCTAGGATGGGGCATACTATCCCTTATGGTTCTGGACAGCTGCTGGCTTCTGCCTTCTCATTTGCGTAAATAGAACCAAGCACATGCAAATCCGCAAAGCTAATAAGGCTGGGAAGAGGCTTATGAACCAGCACACAGCAGGCTAAAATCTCAGGTCTGTAAGGAAGAGGCCTAACAGTTTCCTCCACGGACTCTTGTTAGTAGTCTTATGCAATTAACACAACAAACACAGCAAGAAAGGCTAATGTACACACAAATATTTGACAGCCTGCTGCTCGAAACAGAAAGTGTGCAAGTCAGGTCACAGAAGCCCATTAATCTGTTCCTAACAAATAAAAGCCATACGTTTTTCTTGCATCACACAAACCAGCTTGAATTTGTTGAAAAGGAGAGCAGACTTCTTACAGATAATATGTATGCTGGAGATGAACCAAAACAAAAAAACTCATTGGCAAAGGACATTGAACAAAATAAAATTGTAAAATGCTAAATTAGTATTATATTCATAGTGCCTTCAATCAAAAGCTTTTGGCCTTCCCAGGGTGGTTTAGATTTTATAAGCATTCTCATGGTCTTTTTAATGAAGTTATGTTGCCAGGAGAAGTTAAACTTATTCTATGTGTCCATTGATAGAAGGAATGTATTGCTTATCACCAACAAATTTAAAAGCCAGGCTTGTATAATGAAACTAAGACTTTAATGTTTTGGATACATCTGTTCTGTACCAGCCTACTACTGGCCCTGCAGAAAAAGCAGGGACAACCCCTTTACAAAACGGCAAGAGGCTGGAACTAAGCCTGCCAAATTTATTAACATAAAACAGAGCAAACAGAGACATGAACCATGAAACAGGAGCTATTCAAACGGTTGCCTTCAGCAAACCAGCCCTCCCACACATTCCCCTTTTAAACAGTTCAAGGCGTGGCTTCTCTCTGCCTCCTTCTGAGGTGCCCCATTGCCTTCCTCTGTTTACTCCTGATTGACTGCCTCCTGCGTCGGGCATCCTTGAACAGGGCCAGCTGTGGGTCATCTTCATCCACGCTGTCAGGCTCACACAGCTGGGTCTGCGTAGTGACCAGATGGGAGGGGCCTGGCTGAGGGCTCTGCGGAGCCTCAGGGCTATCCTCTGGAGGCTCTCCAACACCCCCCTCCTCCTCCTCTGAATCATCCGACCCAACTGCCGAACCCACAGGCTGACCCTGAATCACAACAACATCTATATCCAAAACAATTTTAAAAAAGCTGACAGCAGACAGAGTGGCTAGATGCTGGTGATACCAGCATGAGTTTACAGAAACTCAAGGAAGCAACTAATAGCAATAGCATTTAGTCTTATATACTGCTCCATAGTGCTTTGAACAGTTTACAAATGTTAGCATTATTGTCCCCCAACAATCTGGGACCTCATTTTACCAACCTTGGAAGGATGGAAGGCTGTGTCAACCTTGAGCCGGTCAGGATCGAATTCCTGGCAGTTGGCAGAGTTAGCCTGCAATATAGCATTCTAACCACTGCACCACCAGGGGGCCTGGTTAAGACAGACAGTCTCAGTGAAATGATGCTTACTCAGTCATAGAAAGTCAGAATAACAGTCCTGGAGTATCCTTGTTTCATTTCTTCCAAACTACCAGCTCTTACTGTTGAATCAGTGATCTCTAGAATATTTGTATGTAAGCCAGTGTTCCTTGTAGTGTTGTTTTATTAATTAAACACAGGGGTGACTGTGGGGGTGAGGTATGGGAAAAAAGGTTGAGATAGTGCCCACAGGCATGAGATCAAAGCTCTATACCTTTTTTAATGTGTGCTGTGTAAAGACTGCTAAAAAGATTCACTAAGCAGAGGGACCTAGCTAGGACTGGAAGAATGGAGAAATGCTACAACTGAATCATCCTGCTGCAAAAAGTAACTGAATCTTTTGCTTCCTAATTAATGCACATTAAAATGAATTACCAAGAGTCTCAAAATGGAGGCAAATGAGGGCACAGTAGGGGAAAAATAGTACCAGATGGTGAAAACATCACATTCTAAACAAGAAAACATAAAACTCATTTTTTTATAATGCCTGGCCCTTTTCTTTAAATTACATGAGAAAAAAAGATCTCACTTTGTAATTCCTTTCATTGCCCCATTAATTTTTCCCCAAAATAAAAAGCTCTCTTTTTCTTGTTACCCTTGGATTTTCTTGTTTTGTAAATATCTGATTTGCCTTTCATTTATCCTTGATACATACAGTCTTATCAATTATGATCAAACCAGATTGAAAATCTTGGGGGCAGAGAACAGAGAGAGAAGGGACAAAAAAAAGAGGGAAAAAACCCTTTGAGATACTCAATCCCCTCTCATCCTCTTCCACAAAATCCATATAAACCTGGCTTGGCCTACGCCCAAAAATGGAAAAGAAAGGAAACTCCTACTGAAGAAGAAATAATAAATAAAATTTTATCCGGCGCCAAAATGAACAGGTTAACTCTAGAGATTAAAAATAAAACTGAAACAGAGTACTATGAAATTTGGAAAAATTTGTACGATTGGTTAGAGATAAGGAGGAACGCTGAGATGACTATCGATTGATTAGTTGATAATGTAAAGACTTCTTACTAGCACCTATATCAGGACACAATTGAACGATATTTAAGTACAATGTTGACAACCAAAAGGTGGCTTACCAGAAAATTTACAGATGTTATATGTACATTTTGTTATACTCTGTCCCGTCATAGAATGTATTTTAATTTTCTGTTTTTCTTTCTGTCACATAAGGTAATACTAATAGCAGTGTTGTAGCCAGGGAAGTTGTATCATATCTACTTTTGTTTTTATATGTACATTTAATTAAAAAAAATTCAATAAAAAAGAGATACTCAATCCCCTCTCATCCTCTTCCACAAACTTCATATAAACATGGCTTGCCACACTTTGAATGCTCAGCCACGTCCCCACTTTCTGTGTCAATTAGCTTCAGTATAAGGCTCAACACCTTTCAGTCCACCATTCTGAATTTAGAAGAGCTTCCTGGCAGCTGTCTGACTTTTGCTTGGTGGATAGTAAAGACTATCAACAACCCTTCAAGAGCAACCCTTATCATTACAGTCAACCTATAATGTTTTTATTTGGCCAGCAACCATGGGAAACTCAGAACACACTTATGTCTATAAATCTTTGGCTGTCTAGACAAGAGTGGGGGTACAGATATCCAAAGAGACTCACCCTGAACCAGGTTGAAGAATAATCCTGCTTTACTTCCATATAAGAAGAACACACCATATTCAGAAAAACTCTCTAAGGAACAGAGAGGACTCTGATCCTGCTCCTCACCATTAGGAAACTGTGCAGGCAATATTGATTAAGAATCAATGCTGCAATCAATAACAAGTTTTTCCAAGAGCCCTCTCTCTCTCTCTCTCTCTCTCTCTCTCTCTCTCTCTCTCTCTCTCTCTCTCTCTCTCTCTCTCTCTCTCTCTCTCTCTCTCTCTCTCTCTCTCTCTCTCTCTCTCTCTCTCTCTCTCTCTCTCTCAAATCTATCACCTATCATTTATATCTGTCTGTCTATCATTATCTATCTATCTTATCTATCTATCTATTCACTTATTTCTTCATTTATTTATAAAGTTTACATAGCCCCCATCTGAGAGTGACTCTGGATGGCATAAGTTAAAAATGAAACAATAAACAAGGATTCTTAAATAATCATTAAAAACAATAACACATACATGTAATAAAACACAGGAGAGGTGATATCTTTTAAATAAAATCCCTCGTACTTAATAAAACCATCTCGCAGGCTCCTTGTTTCTAAGGATTCTCCAGGATTGCTGGAAAAAGGCACATATTTTTGGGAGATCTCTGGAAGGCTAATAAGGTCGGGTCAGTCTCACTTCAGCAGGAATGATGTTCCAATGATGTTCTGCAGCAGAAAAAACCCATATCCTAAATCCTGTCTGATGTAACTTTTTAATAGATATCACCCATAAGATGACCCTCCTACCTAATCTGATGATATCAGTAGATACAGTTGGGAAGAAGAGGCACCTCAAAAGATTGCCAGTGTAACAAACATAGTTACAGTAGTACATCATGACCCAGGAAAAAATACCACAAATGCTTCAAGTAGTCAGGTCAGCATCACTAGAGTTTGCAGTGAGATTTGAGAGTTATAAAAAGAGCAATGAGAAATGGGAGATAAATTCAGACATCATGGGCATTTCAATGTCCAAGTAATGGTATCGTGTTATGAAACTGTGAGGTGTTGCATATGACTGAAAACCCATTGAATGCTTTAGGAAACATCTGATAAGAGTAGAATGACCACCGTGGAGAGATGACCTTGGGGAAAGAAGACATGAAGCATTAAGGAAATGTCAATTTTTAGTCCTAAGAAAGAAAGTCAATATTTTGTCTGATACAAAATGGGGCAGAGAGAAATTCTGATATGCTTTCACGATTCTATAGTATACTCTACAACAATAAAGTGGTATTCCTGGAATCACTGTGGTGTCTGTTTCTTGACCTGGCCTACTTTCAAGGACAGGCAGGATATCATTGCTGGCAAGATTTTGCCTGACTCACTACTAACATGGATAGTGAAAGTGTGGGTAAAGCTTCCTTAATAAGAGATTGACCCAATCTCAGAATAATTTACAGAAAACCAACAAGCAGGTTGGGAAATAAATCTCTCTCCTCTTGTCATACCGATAAGGTAAAAAAGAACAAAGCAGTTGGATAATCTGAAACAGGACGTGATGCTTGATGTTGTGGTGGACAACAGAAACAAATTTTCCTCTTTTTCTTTTTGCAATCAATTTTTAAGAGCTTCTCATGTTTCGGCAAAGCCTCACATTGAAAAGAATACCCTAGAAGGGCTGTCTCTGTCTCTTGAATATTGCCCACAGTGGGATGATCCCTTCAGGGTTGAAAGAGGAAGTTAAAAACAGCTCCAAAAGCTCAATAGGGCTCAATTTCCCCATCAGATCAGCCACCATGAGATCTGCTTCCAACAAGATGCACAAAATTACCAAGATGTATAATGTCAGGTCTTTAGGCTTGACAATGCAGGCACATTTCCACCACATGGCCTTCTCCAAGTCAGTTAAGTCACAGAGAGTGACCCTCAGGTGTTGTGTCCTTATTGTCATAGTAAGCTGGGTACTTAATGGCCTTTGCAGAGAGGAGACATTAATGCCATTAAAAATCTTGGAGTAATAAGTTCAGTTGTTAAGGGAACAAGTTAAAATCTCCTAGGGAACCAAGATGGCCTTTTAAATCAGGGCAAAGTTGACAGGATTCCCAGCAAAAGCCTTTCTATATGAATTTTCTGAATAGGCTACTGCCTTTGGGCAGAATCCCTATTATGTAACATACAGAGACAACAATGAAAGAGACCTCGTCCTTGGCAGAAACAGTTTCTTTGCTTTAAATATGAAAAGGATGTGATTCCACAACATGCAGAGGATATTGATTTTCAGGACCTAGGTCACAAGGGCTTTAGGAAGGAATAAGAGGTTGAAACTCTTCTACAATCCCTGGGTATCCAAGGCAGGCTATGCAGCACTAGCAAGGACATATTGCGTCAACAATGTTGAACAGGCTACCTGCAACTGTTGTTGAATCTGTCTTAGTTGACAGTGGATAGTGATGCTTTGATTCCATCACGGTTCAATACCAAAGAACATTATTTGTGTTTTCTTTTCTGCAAAATGTCATAATGAGGCTACTGCTTGCTTACTGCATCTTATCACAACCAGTTTGTATTTCACATGCTGATGAAGTTGAAGGACCCTCTTGCAGTAGAAACCATTTATAGGATTGCTTGTGAAGCAGGCAAGAAAGGAAATCTGTCCATATTCTTCCCAAATTATTTTAATACCCTAATAATGGAACTGCATTCAGTTTGCATTCTCTGTGCTTTCTGGAAAAAGCATAACAACTAATCTTTTTAATGTGGCTTTATATAATTTGCTTTTACCAGTTCTGTAGAGGTGGCGTCATTTTTATCTTTTGATTATTGTTGTTTTGTGGCTTCATGTTTTGCTTTTGTAATGATTGAATTACTTCAGTATTGAAGGCTGTCTGGTGTTTATTTTAAATACATTCATAAAATGAGGAATTTTAATTAAATTAACTAAGTAACTGATAGTAGACTATTATGGCTGAATTAAAGGAGGTTGTTAAATAATGAATACCATAGATTCATAGACAGTATTATAACAAACTGCCTGATGAGTGCACCTTAGCCGGAGTGCAGTATTATGTTACAGTGCACTGTATTCTGTAGTCTAAGAATTATGTTGCAGTTGAGTCAAGCGTATTATAATACTTAGGTTTGGAAAGCTTAGGTGTTTTTTTTTAAAAATCACTTTTCCATGTAACCCCCAAAGGTTAGGCAACAGCCCCCCCAAAAAAAAATCCCAAAGAAGCCCAACTGAGGAAGGCTGGTTTAGTTTATGGGTGTATATTTTTAGAGTCAGATTGCCACATTCTAAGTGTGGGCCACCCTCCCTACCTGGAGGGCAGGAAGAGATGACCCCATCTTTTACCGATGTGCATGTGGCCCCTGCCTGCTTTGAGTTGAAAGTAGTTTTGGGTGGCTTCTACTGGCTTAAAACTGAGGCTCGGTTTGCCAGCATTGCGTCTCGTAAGCAACCCCTGAATTTTAACAGTCTACTGTATGGAGATAGGATCTGTACTGTACAGAGGCACCATCTTATCTCATATTCCTAGCTTTTTCTTAAGATCTATTGCATCTATTTTAAAGGTCTTGAATTTGTCACAGGGGTTGGAATCCATGCTGGACATGCAGGAGTTCCCTGGTTCAAAATTCCACAAATTTTTTTAAAAAATTGTTTCCCCCCCCCCCCGGGAGGAAAAATGGAATGATGCACCAGAAGACATTTTTTAAAATGGCCCAAGGAAATGTAGGTCACTTAGGGAAAGAAAAATGAACAACAACAACATTTCTGCTAGGTTTCAAATATTCTGATTGTCATACAAGGGTTGCAAGAAAACTTGATGGAAGAATACATGAGAGGATTTTTATTTTATTTGAAATTTGTATGTTGTATGTGTATATACGTTTCATTTAACTCTGTATACTTATTTATTCATTCAGCCATCTAGTTCATGGAAACAACTCTAGGGGTGTACATAGGTAAGAGTTATAACAGACACATCATAGCCACCAAGGAAAATAGCCATTTATGTACAGAAATAAAAATGCAAAACAACATATACAGAAGAACATTACAAATCACTACAGCCTGTTGAAAAAAGCCAAATCTTTGAGGATTTCCTGAAAATCAACAGGATCAAAGCTGTACATACCAGGATTTCCACCTGCTCAACAAATAGGAGACAGGAGTCCAGGAGAACACGCAGATTGTGCACTGGGTTTGCTTGGGGTAGTGCAACCGCAACCAGAATTCAAGATGTTAAAGACCTGGAGCTGGAAGCTCCATTCACCCAAAGCCACTTGGTCTTCTCAATCCCTGTCAACCCCATTTGGGACTGGCCTTGCAAAAAGGATCCAAACAGCTGCAAGACTGTGCCACCCAGCTCCAAGCTCCACAACCAGACCAAAAGGATACCATGGCTGATGGTATCAAAAGCTGCTGAGAGGTCAAGAAGAACAAGGATGGATGTGCAACTGTTTCTGTACCATAACTGGGCCTGAAACCTTCCCTTCCCTTCCCTTCCCTTCCCTTCCCTTCCCTTCCCTTCCCTTTTACTTTCCTTTTCCTTTTCCTTTCCTTTTTCCCCTTGCCTCCTGCACCTTGCATCTTCTCCATATATTAATATTTTAAAATACAAAAGATGTATTAAGAACCACAATAAAAAGTCCATCTAAATTAGAAGCCCTGAATAAAAAGATGCATGTCCTCTTCTAAACAATAGCAACCAGGAAGTCAGCGCAGAGCACACTGCTCTATAATGTGGGATCTATCTACACAGAAAAAGCCAAATTACCCATGCTGTCAAATGCTAATACTGGAATCTGCAAAGGGTACTACACTGAAGATCTAAAGGCACAAAGAAGACTGCAGAAACAGGCAGACATGCAAATCATTTGCTCCTAAGATTTGTGGATATGAAGATAAAAAGGTAATAAAAAATAGGCCTCTTAGCTTGATTAGTAGACTTTGCACTGATTTGCCAAAGACCACCCACTATCTGGAGAGCCACTGTTAAATTTATTTCTGGCAAGAACTAGCAAATAAATGTTGCATGGATATGGATACGGATACAGGATAAATAAAAGATGATAGGAAATAATAGAAGTATAATCTTACCTCTTAGCCTATAATAAGCTTGGTGGCTTGCTAAAATTTGCTTCACTGATTCTTGAGGGCAGATCTTCACTCCAGTTGAGATAAAAGAGGATCTCTTGGTTCGATGTTTGGCCATGTCAAATATCCTCCGAATAGTTGACACTTTGGACCTCTTTGCCAGGTTTTCTGACTTTTCAGAGCCTGAATCATCTGCCAGATGTTTGGCTTCATTATGATTAATTTTATTAGGGGGTTCTGTAAGAGGAAAGACACAAAAACACATCATAAAATACAATGCAGAATTATTGTCTGCCAATAAGAGATATTGTAATAATAACAATTAACATTCATCCACAGAATAACAGAGTTGGAAGGGACCTTGGAGGTCTTCTAGTCCAACAATGTGCACAAGCAGGAGACCCTCTACCATTCAAGACAAATGGCTGTCCAAGTAGCTTCCTAAAAGCCTTCAGTGATGGAGCACCCACAGCTTCTGGAGGTAAAGTGTTCCACTGGTCAGTGGAGAGAGACTGGAAGAGGTTAATATCAAAAGAAGAATCTTTCAAGGAGACTCATGTTCACCACTATTATTTGTTAATAACAAGAGCCTTGGTGGCACAGTGGGCTAATGCCTCCTTAGGTAACACCAGCTGCCTGCAATTATTGCAGGTTCGCATCCCACCAGGCTCAAGGTTGACTCAGCCTTCCATCCTTCCGAGGTAGGTAAAATGAGGACCCAGATTGTTGGGGGCAATTAAGCTGACTTTGTAATAATGCCGCTTGGGGGTGTGTGTGAAAGCCCTAATAAGCAGGCATATACATAGAATGAAGGCTACTGCTAAGCTTGTAAGCCGCCCTGAGTCTTCGGAGAAGGGCGGGATATAAATGGAATTAAAATAAAATAAAAAAAATAAAATTTGTTATTGCACTGATTTCTCTGTCAACAATACTGAATAACTTGGGCCATGGCTATCAAAGAACAAAAATATTTGCCAGGCTATCCCACCTCCTTTACATGGCTGTTCAGCAGCTGTATGGAAAAATATGGTCTGAAATAGAAACACTTTTCAACACTGTCTATATAGAGAGCCAAGATATTGTAATAGGGTTTGTCTGGATAAATGTGACATCCTCATCATCAACAGCAGAAAAAATAGTGAAAACTGAAGGAATGAAGGGGTCTTGTGAAAATAATATCAAAGAAGATTACTGCAAATACCTGGAACTATTGAGAGCAGGCAAGAAAATGCAGCAGTAAAAGAGAATAGAGCTAAGTATTACAATATAGCAATATAGAGGAAGGGGGGGGGGCAAACTGTAATGCTAGGTGGGAATGACCTTGAGGGACCAAGTGTAGATATTTTTTCTAAGGGATGGTCAGATAATAGGGAACATAGCCCTTAGCTGCATAGTGGATGGAGCAAGAGACAAAAGACGGACCCTCCCTAAGTTATTAGGCTGTAAAGGTGACAGTGGGAAATTGTACTTTTAGACTTGCAAGATTCTGTTAATGTAGCTTTACAACAGAATTAACTGACCTGCTCTTGTTTCCTGTCTGCTAAGGTAACAGAAATGGAAAGGTCAGGGGATGGGGGAACAAGAGAAAATGAAGCAACAGAATGAAAATGTCCAGTTGCATGAAATAATGGGAATAACAAGAGAAAGTCTCCAGTTTGTACATTGGGGAAATGTATCTTTAATTTGTTGTTGATGTGGGATGAATTAGGTTACAATTCATGGAAATTCCACTGGAATTGACTTTATGATTCCAACATTTTTTAAAAATGTTTTTAAACTGCTTGTGATTCTAGCATGCTGAGAGAGCCAGGGAGAAGCTTGCAAGTGGATTTCTAAAAGCCAAATATATATGTTACATTTCCTTATTCTGTTTCTCTTTTATTTCCGAAAATAGTTTTATAAAATAATAAAACCTAGCCACAATGGGATAAAATTACTCTTACAGAAAATACAGGAGTTGTCAAAATGTAGTCAGCATTAAATAAGTGTGAATAAATTTATCAAATCTAGATTCCATGCCTAACATAACTTTACAGGACATTGTAATTAATTTATTTCCCTTAAGCTAAGACTAGGAATACTGGAGGTTTTATATTTCACTGAATTGAAAAAATCTTTCTGGATTTCTGAGATAATAAAAGAACAGCTAAGTACTTATGTTTTAAATGTTTTTCACTGATGTTTAACAGAATTACAATATTGATTTTAAATGTCAAAGTTCCTCAGAAATAATATGCCTTTCTCCTCTGGCATCTATCTATCTATCTATCTATCTATCTATCTATCTATCTATCTATCTATCTATCTATCTATCTATCTATCTCTATCTATCTATCTATCTATCTATCTATCTATCTATCTATCTATCTATCTATCTATCTATCTATCTATCTATCTATCTATCTATCTATCTATTCCTCATATACGCTCATTTCACAAATAACCAGGATTAAAAGGAAAAAGAAATGGTGAAATGTATCATTCTAAGAAACCAACAGTATTTGTAAAATTTGATTGCTGACATCTGACTATAGATGACAACCATAATGGGGAAAAATTGGATTCATCAAGGGAAAAAATCAATTTTATTTAAAGATCAAGTACAGTATATAAGGGAATTAGAATATCAGGAAAATCAAGAGCTAAATATTTAGTTGAGCTTTGCAAACTTACACCAGTGTTTTTTCTTCTATAAAATTAACCTTCTAGCCATGCCATAAACACTAATTATTGTGTCACTTCATATTAGATAGATTAAAAGAAAATAAAAAGGGAAAGATGCTTCATCTTGACAATATGGAAATAACTGAATTGAACTTTAGCCAACAAAGAAAAGGGAATATATTAAAAGTTGTCTTTCAAAATGAGATAATTCATCACCTTAGTTTTTGTACCCCATCCTAAATTTCATTACAAGACTCAAGCAATGTGAAAAGAAGTATGTAAGGGACATTTCAATATGTCATTTAAGCTCTCCTGTCCTGTACTCATGGCAACTTAATTTCAAATCAGTTTAAGAAAAAAACAAGTCTGGACTGAGACATTTTGACAACAGCTTGCAAGATATTTAATCCTGACTGCAGGTATGTCTGTCTGTCTGTCTGTCTGTTTCTGTCTCTGTCTCTGTCTCTCTCTCTGTCTGTCTCTCTCTCTGTCTCTGTCTCTCTCTCTCTCTCACTAAGATAGGTGAGGTCACGTGACTATGGGATGTTACAAATGGCTGTAAAATTGAGCCAAAAACTGCATACGTAAACTCACAACACGTGGACGGATTCAACTCTAGTTTCAACTGGGAAGCTGTGAGCATTCTAGACCAAAAATGCTAAAGCCAAAAATGCTAGGAAATTTCTGGATGCTTGGCATTTAGAACAAATCAGCCATCAATAGACACATAGAGATTAATCACATTTGCACCCACTTAAAAGAGATAATAAAAAAACTAAGAGGGAAAGAAAAAGAGTGGAATACATCCTCTCCAGCAGCCAATACCCAGATAAGCAGGGATTAACACCAAACAATCAAGCAAAAACCGCTACCCTTATCAATGAATAACCAAGGAGAAAACCATACCCCTACTGACATTGGCAAGGCAAACTACTGTATATAAATAGTGAGCAAACCCCACAGCACTGACAATGTTACCTAGTTGGATAATGAAATGTCTGCAAGCAAACAACCAAGCTCAGAGAGCACTAAGTACTTCACAGGGCAACCTGAGTTACATACAAGAAAATAGTTCTTCTACTGGAAGATTAAAACATCAGAACATACAGCATATACATGCAGAGACAACACCGCCTTTATTTTTTTTAAAATCCTTTCTTATTAGATGTTTTGTACATTAAGAACTTATAAAACTTTGCTTAACCTTAGTACTAAAACACCACATCAGGTAGAAGTTTTGCACAAGACGTAAGAAGTTGCTGGTTTGAAACCTTTTTTTAAAATTACTATTTTCTATTTCGCATCTAGCTCATTTTCTCTGGCTAGCTGAAAGCTTTTGGTTTGTTTTTTTTTTTGTATTTTAAAGTACAGTAAGTGTAGTTACCATTTCACTGTTTTTCCAGTTCCTTAAGGTAAAAGGGGTTCACACTGTGTGAAACTGTTTTACCTCAATTGTCTGGAAAAACGCTGAAATGGTGAGATCTTGCCCTTACATATATATTTTTTCAAGCCTTCAACCAGCTGCCAGTGGAAAAGAAAGTAGTAATTAAAATAAGGGCCTTCTAGGTTTTGAACCAGCAACCCTTTATGTGCTGTGTGGCTTTTTAAAAAAATCACTGCAATATTTGAATGAATGAATGAACGAACCTTTATTGTCAAAGTACAACCATGTATACATTGAGATTGGCTGAGCCTCCCTTCGTGCCCCCACCCCCCAGCTTACAGTGACACAAACCCTCCTTCTTATTACACCATGTGAACTAATTGCACAACACACTGGCCTCGCAAGTCAATTATGCATAAAGTTTATAAAATTATTTCCCGTTCAAGAGCCTAACAGCCCATGGATAAAAGCTGTTCTTCAGCCTGTTGGTATGGCTGGCTATACTCCTATATCTCCTACCCGATGGTAGGAGAGTAAAGAAATACCATCCAGGGTGTGAGTCGTCCCTGAGAATTTTCCTCACTCTTCCAAGGCAGCGAGCCCTGGCGATGTCATCCAGTGGTGTCAGGGGACAGCCCACAATATTTGCCAGTGATTGTTGTTGTTAGCTGCGAAGTCGTGTCCGACCCATTGCGACCCTATGGACAACGTTCCTCCAGGCCTTCCTGTCCTCTACCATCTTCTGGAGTCCATTTAAGCTCACGCCTACTGCTTCAGTGACTCCATCCAGCCACCTCATTCTCTGTCGTCCCCTTCTTCTATTGCCCTCGATCTTTCCCAGCATTAGGCTCTTCTCCAGTGAGTCCTTCCTTCTCATTAGGTGGCCAAAGTATTTGAGTTTCAACTTCAGGATCTGGCCTTCTAAAGAGCAGTGATAGCAGGCAGGTGAACTTAGAATAGGTGAGTATAACTTTTGGTTACACTGAAGGGGTGTTTCTTCCTCTGAAAAGCATTTCAATGCACTGCTGGGGTGAGCCTGTTAGGAAGCAAAACAGTCCATCCAAAATGCCACATCATAGAAAAAGACTTTTTTTCAAATTGCTGAAAGAAAATACATCCAGCGATCAAATTTGTACCGGCAGAGGGGTGAGAAAAAGCAGACATGATCTATTTTTGTTTTTGCATTCAAATAATAGTTATGGTCCTGTTCTGGTGATAGAGCAATTAGGCAATACAGATATGCTTATCAAAATCATGATTTTCAACAAAGTAAAAATCTGGTAGTCTATTTTTGTTTTTTTTTAAAAAATCAAGCTTTTTAGGTTCATACGTAGAAATATTGCCAAACCTGGAAACCAGAAAGAGTTTTGAAGTACAGCCATGGAATATGTAGGGCAAAAATGGAGGAAAAAGTAAAATGGACTATTTGGTAAATTTCTAAAATCTGATTCATCACAATGATTAAAACAAACATGAAACAATATCCTGCCATCTATAAGCACAGCATAAGTTCTCTGTCTGGAACTAGGACTTCAGAGAAAGCAGACCTCATAATAATCCCTTATCATTTATTCTAATTCAGCATTCCAGAGTGAATTTGGCTTTTTTGCTTCAGTGTTTTGTAGTTGGAACAAATATAGAGAGACATGATGTTTCTGAGTTGTAGCTCTCAGTGTTCTAGCACTGGTTGGCTTCCTTACTCTGTCTTTCCACATCCAACCTCAGGACAAATGCACGGATCAATGTTGGGTCAAAAATTTCTATCAAGGCATATACAGTCAAAGGCAGGATCTGAAGTACTCATAGAAGTTAATGATTCCTTGCTGCTTGTATAGAAAACTCCTATGCTTTTACATTAAAATAAAACTCTACTATGCTTTTACATTAAAATAAAAATTAGTTGGTTTTTGTTGCCTGTTCTCAGTAGAAGAGCCAATGCTTATTCTGACATTCTGTTGCAACATTGTGAGCAACATACAGTACATTTCACTCAAATCTGGGCAAACTTGCTAAGCACATTGATTTGTGCTTTAAATTGTAAGCCGCCCTGAGTCTTCGGAGAAGGGCGGGATATAAATGGGATTTTTTAAAAAAACTTTCGCATCTGGAAAGCTTCACTCAACTTTTTTTGGGGGTGTGGACAAAGGGTAAGTAGATGGACTAATAACACAGCAGACTGGTTTCCAAACTTTATTTTCTTGCATTGCATGGTGTGTGTTTTTCAATAATGTTTAGCCAATTGCAGGGCTGACCCCATAGTTGCCTTTAATGTTTATCATCTCAAAAATGGTAGGAAACTATCCTATCAGTTTTTTTAGTATTCTTTGTGAGTGATTCCAGTGTAACCCTGGACAATCAGATTGTCCCTATCTTATCTCCTGTATAGAACATGTTCTTTCATACTGTTTATAAAGTATGAATTAAACTCTTAATCCTACCAGTTTAATTTTAGGTCACATTTTTCCAAATGACAAAAATCATACAGAATAAAAATATTCTACAGGATATTAAAAGAGGCAGGATAGAATATTTCCCCTAAAGGAGAAAAGAAGAAACAACTTCTTAAAGGCAAAAAGCAGCCCCAGTCTTCCCACTATAGGAAAACAGCCTCCAGTATAATGAGGCCAGTCTTTAGCCATGGAGATTTTGTATCCATTCAGAAAGACTGGACCACTCTATTCATAAACAAAGAGCAGCCAGAAACTCCAGATAAGCAACACAAAAGGCCAGGAGCCAAAATGGACATGATTGGCTCAAACAAAACACCTAGGATTTGCATCTCTCCTCTTGCCTATAGAGTCAGCCATGACCATGACCCTACATCACCCTATAGGAATCTGGCAACAGCCATTAAAATATTAAAGGGCATATTCTTGCACAGGAACAGGCATCTCAATCACAAATCCCCAAGGAATGTATAAAAATCAACTTACTCTCAACCCCATTTTGTCAGCCACCCCAGAAACATGCTGCTGTCACTGAAGATTCTGGCTACCAAATAAACAGAGACCTTCTTTCCTGCAGCCTGCCTCCATTTTATTTCAGCGTCTTTCTCCTGGCATGGAACTGGACCGGTTTTTTCTTCTAACAATATGAGGAATAGCTATTCTTATATGCGTTTCCATTTATTTCCTCCACCAGCAAGCATGCTTCAGGATTAACAAATAATGGATGCATTTTAAGTTCTTTAAGGGTCAGTAGGCCTTAAAAAGATAAGTGGTCTACATGGAGCCTGAGGATGGTCATCAAGGAAGGAGCATTAGACCAACCAGAGTTGCTATGTTGGGTGCCCATGTCCAAAGAAAGGGGTTGAAAGACTGTAAGACCTTCCATGCAGAGTCTGACTATTTAGGCCAGTATTTTCAGCAATAATATCACCCAGATGGAAGGCCAAACACAGACCCCAAAGATCAAGATGCCTGTGAAATTAATTAGGCTTATCATTGTCAAAGTTTGAGGGTTCAAACTTTGGGCTTTCCTAATCTCTGATTATAATGGAAGAAAGGATTTCTCATTCTAACCTTCCCAGTAAAATGAATAATTTCCCACCTCTACTGCTAGAATGGTGGCAAGAGAGAAGGCAGATTTTCTCCCTCTCTGCCCAAGGTTGCCATAACCTTTTGGAAAAATGCATTTCCCAAGGAGAACTGGAACTTTGAGTCTGACACTAAGTGAGTAACTGTAGTAGGCATAGGGAATGGCAGTGAAGGATAGGAGGAAGAGCTGTTGCCAAAGAAACAGTCCGATGAGTAGGGCTTGAGCCTGGGCCAAGAAACATCTCAGACAAGCCACTCCCTAGTTTGAACAACAATAAGGTGAGGGAAGGTGGAAGCACATTCAGACTTGAAAAACCTGTTACTAGAACTGTTGCAGTAAAAGTAATCCTGGCCTACTGGTTTCTTAGTCTGGTCTTCCTTGTAAGGCTGACATCCGTCTTGCAACTCTCATACTCTCTATCTGAAGAGGCAAAAGATTTCACTTTGCTTAGTAGAGATGACCTCCAGTCCTCAGGGCACACCACTATCTGCTCTGCACCTTGGTGTGGCATTGTTGCAATCCTATCAGCTTGTGGACATATAAATAATTAATTTACAAAATGCCATGATGCAGCTAACACAACAGTTGGCATTGTATTTGCCTCAACCCAGAGTAGTGCATCAGCCTGCAGCACAGCTGGTATTTCTGTATTTTGTTGGTAGCTTGCCAGAAAACCTTGGCAAAGACCAATCCCTGAACTTCACGATTCAATATGAACTGCTCAGGATGGGCAGCAGAATTTCCCATAGATCATACTAGGGTGCTTTGAATGCTCAGTTTACTAAAGGAAAGAGCAACTGGAATTGGCAATGGTGACATACAAACAGGCCTTAAACACTCATAGGCAGGAGGCAGGGGGGTAGAATTGCTGAAAAGGATTTGGTGTGGCTTTCTAGAAAACATTTGCGTCTGCCTGACCTTCAAAGAAGCTTGATTCAAAGTTTTTAAAACTAGGGCTGAATGTGAGAAAGAGAAAAAAACCAACAATGTCCCTCCCTTCTAGTGATCAGTGGGGAGTGAGGGAGCTTCCCCAAGTGGGTCCAAGAAAGGGAATAGGTTGTTTAGAGACTGGGCAACTGAGTGGTTGGAGAATTGACTCAGAAGTAAGGTAGCTTTTTTTCCTCTTCAGTTTAAATAAAGTAGCTGGAGTTTCATCTAACAGGAGCTGTGGGGAGGCATATGGAATTTGCCCATGAGTTGAAAAGTAAGTCAATCTCTTCCATCTGTTCTCTTTCTGTAACTGATACCTTGACCATGGAATAATTCAGTTGTGAATCTGAGTATTCCTCCCCGCCGCCCCCGAAGACTTAGTAAGAAGGTGTTGTGATTCAGGGTCAGCCTGTGGGTTCGGCAGTTGGGTTGGACGACTCAGAGGAGGAGGAGGGGGGTGTTGAAGAGCTTGCTGATGATGGCCTTGAGGCTCCGCAGAGCCCTCAGCCGGGCCCCTCCCACCTGGTCACGACGGAGACCCAGCTGTGTGAGCCTGACAGCGTGGATGAAGATGACCCACAGCTGGCCCTGTTCAAGGACGCCCGATGCAGGAGGCAGTCAATCAGGAGTAAACAGAGGAAGGCAATGGGGCACCTCGGAAGGAGGCAGAGAGAGGCCACGCCCTGAACTGTATTTAAGGGGAATGCGTGGGAGGGCTGGTTTGCTGAAGGCAACCGCTTGGATAGTTCCTGTTTCATAGCTCCTGTTTCATGGTTGGTGTCTTGTCTTGCTCTGTTTTATGTTAATAAATTTGGCAGGCTTTATTCCAGCCTCTTGACGTTTGTAAAGGGGTTGTCCCTGCTTTTGCTGCAGGGCCGGTAGCAGGCTGGTACAGAACAGAAGGTTCCATTGTGCAATATGTAAACAAAGCTTAATTCTGGCCAGAATCCTGAAACATTATATATTTCAGTTCTTATATACCTAATAGTATGTAATTTTGCCAGTTGTGAGACCAATTTCTCTAACCTCTGTACAAATTAACCCAGAGACAGTTAGTTGTTAGTTCTTGTTGTTAGTTGTTAGTTCTTGTGTGAGAAACCATCCAACTATTGACAGCCCTTTGAAGTAATCCAGACAAGAAGCACCAGCCATGACTGGTAACACAACCTTTATTGTAAGGTTATATTAACAGAATCTTGCAATTTCTCTCCCCCTCATCTTTACAGCCCAGAAACTAGAGAGTCGCTTTTGACACATTTGCCACATCCCCATTCCTTCTGTGAGCTAAGCTGCCTCTCTCATCTGACCCATGCCTAGTCTGTTGCTATTGCTATTCCTCCTCCTCCTCCTTCTGTCTCTTGAGGATATTCTCACAAATCATTATAGTTATAAACTAGAATGGAAAATTGAAAAAAAATATATCCTGGAAGAAGGCAATAGTAAATCACTTCCACAACCCTCTCCACCCAGCATAAACATTTAAAATTCCAGAAGGATAGATGCTTAATTCACAACCTCTTTATCTCTGACATTTAATAAACTAAACTAAGATACTGGTTTTGTTGCATTTCTTATATCTGCATATAACATATTCACTGATCACAATAGTTTTGCCCTTTTATTTAGTTATGTTAATTGGCACAGGCACTTGTCCTATTTTCTACGCATTGAAGACAGCTGTGGAAATATTGTATATTGTCATTACAATTCAGCTGCAGATAGGCAGACGTCTGTCATACTCCAGTGATATTTCATTATCACTTAACATTTACATCCATTTTTTCTTCTTTATATTTCTATACTGAAGTGTTCGCTGTTTCCCAGAGGTACCCCTTTTAGGCATTATGCTTTGCACTATCCGACTTAACATCAAGGTCACCTATTTTCTTTTTACAGTAAAATTGAAAGAAGCAACAGCCCTCAGTGTTAGCATTTTATTAACAGGAGAAAAATGCCAACTTATTATCATTGTCTGCTGCTGAATAATTTTATTGGCTTTTGAATTTGAATGATAGGCTGCTTTCAGTGTAACTTTGGAGCTATCAGAACTTCATATTTCCCCAGACAGACCAGAGAGAAATTAAAATTAAATTTAAAATTAAAGCGTACAAGTACCTGACCACCTCTCCAATTTTCTTCCTGGTATAATGAAACATTTCAGATCTTTCGACTTTCACCTGCACAGACAGGACCATGGGCAACCTGCAGGTTCCCCTAGATAGTTTGGATCACAGTGATCATAATCCCATAGAGCAGGGCTTTTCAACCAGGGGTACGCGTACCACCGGTGGTACACTGGCACCTGGCAGGTGGTACATGACTGTCCTAGAGAAGTGGTAGCGGGGGAGGGGAATGAGCTGAAGGGGTGGCAGCACCACACAAGACTGAGTGAGAGATGGCTGGAACTGCAGGGCTGTCAGGGTTCAGCAAAAGCGCCAGGATCAGTGCTGGGCTCCAGCTGATCCTGGCACTTCTGCTGATCCCCGCAGAATCTCTGATCAGCTGGAGCCTGGCACTGATCCTGGTGCTTACAACAGTCACTAAGCGAACTATTGTAACTTGTACCACTTTTAGGATACGGCAATATCCTAAAATATACGAGTACCAGCATTCGCCTAGCAAGGTGTCAAAAACTTGATGACTTCATACTTTATCACTTTTTTCCTTTTTTTTGTCATCAAGTTTTTGACACCTTGTTAGGTGACTGGTGGTACTCAGATATTGCCATATCCTAAAAGTGGTACAATGGGTGAAAAGGTTGAAAAGCCCTGCCATAGAGAACTGGTGAAAATTGCAGTGCAAAATGTGTGGAAGGTATTGAGGTGCCTATTACTGATTTACAGAATGAAATAATGGTTTCCTCCAGAAATCCTGAACAAAACTGCTCCTTATCCTGAGCCTCAGAACTGCTGGCAACAGGAGCTGTTTAGAGATTGCATGGTGGTACCTGAAGTCCTGGCTAGTCTTGGAAACTATCTTAGACACTGGAGTGGGTGAAGCCATCAACATTAAGCAAGTTAACTGTGAGCCAGTGAACCAATGGACATGCGTCATGTCAGGTACAATGCTTAGAGTGGGTGGAGACACAGTTAGCCAACAGGGCTTCAATTTAGGCCACAGCACTTCTTCAAGGATCAGCAAAGGGGAGAGGATTATGTCAGAATGGCTGAGGTGGTGTGATCAAGAAGAGATTATTTGTTGTATTTTAGGAGAACATGATAAGTTACTCAAACTTTTTATACTTGTAATCAAAACTTGTGGGAAACCATTCTCTATGACGTTCTTTCCTCTCTCTGTACTTATTTTTTTTTGTTTATTTTCTAGTTTATTTTTTCCTGAATTTTCCAATTTTTCTTTTTTCAGTTTGTATTAATTTTTTATTTTTTGTAATTTTTAATAAGATTAAGATTACAAAAATAAATTGTAATTAATCAAACAGGAAAGGTTGCTACATGGGGCAGAAGAAAAAAATATCGTTCTAATTTCCATATTAGATCTATTCAGAAATTACAAAATAGCATTCATGTTTTTGAATTTGTTAAGACTGTTTATCAGGCACGCTGTTATAAAAAATGGGAAAGTAAAAAAAAATGGTTGGTACTGAAGATCTAAGACAGGGGTCTTCAAACTCGGCCCTTTTATGACTCGTGGACTTCAACTCCCAGAATTCCTCAGCCAGCATGCCTGGCTGAGGAATTCTGGGAGTTGAAGTCCACGAGTCATAAAAGGGCCGAGTTTGAAGATCCCTGATCTAAGATGACATTTGAGAGGCTGCTACCAGATGTTGCAATGTGTGCTTCAGGTCTTACTATGAAAAACCCCAGGGAACATCAGAAACCCTAATATTCCCTGAGAAAAGGAAATATGTTTCTATTGAATGTTGGATTCCCTCTTAAATTGCTAGGAAGGACATACAATGGCTGATTACTGGTATTTGCAAATATAGAATCGGTATATTTTCTCTTTAAAAAATCATTTTTATGGAAACGATTTTCAACAGAATAAAACAATACCAACCTTAAGTTGAAAGTAAGAAGAACAAAGAACAGTAAAAGTGAACAAGTGAAAAAGAAATAAAAAGAGAGAAGTAGAAAATAAAGACAAAGGAAAAAAGTTACAAAGAAGTGGCTTCCTGTCTTCTTAACAGATTATTTTATCCTCTCTCTACGGAGCCATCATAATTTCTTTCTTTCCAGAGTTATCTTTTCCAATCTTCAAATCTGAAAATCACAGGTTTATTTTTTTTTCTTTTTCCAGCAAAAAATCTTTAAGGGGTTTCTACTCACTAATAAATGTAGCAGTTGATCTTTCACTGTTAGAAATTCTGTTTATTGTATAGCCCTATAACCCCACAGATCAAATAAAGTGTACAGCCACCATGGGCCTTGCTGCTTAATGGTTTAACTGTAACAGGAAACACTCCTCAGAAGATCAAAAAACAAAACAAAACATAGGTATATATCCTGGATTATACCTAGCATACTTACAAACACTGCCATCTACTGATGGAATACTTCTGTAGTTGTTGCAATACAAAATACATTCCAACATGTATTCCAACATCCACTAAACAAACAAGTTCATTTTGCCATCTCTGCTACTTCCAATATCTTTTCCACCATTCCTCCATTGTGAGTATTTTAAAGGGGTCTATGACAATTTGCCGCAGCCAACTCTCCATGGCCAACTCACCATGGCCAAATCACCACAGTACAACTTGTTGTGGGACAAAAGTTACACTAATATCAAAGAAATGATGGAACAGAATCACAAATAAAGGATGAAAAAGGAGGGACAGAATAAAATGTGAATGACAAAAATTTAATTTTTTTTATTCATTTTAAATAATTAAGTGGAATTGTTAAATTGTTCCCCAGTGAGTTGTCCTATGGCAATTTGGCTGTGGTGATTTGGTTGCGGTGAGTTCTCTCTGGCAAGTTGTCCCATTCTCATTTCAAAGTCATTTTGGTGCAAATAATAGCTTTGCAGCAGTAATCATATACAGGTAGTCCTTGACTTACAACAGTTCATTTAGTGACCATTCAAAGTTACAACAGTACTGAAAAAACTGACTTATGACCATTTTTTACACTTACAACTGTTGCAGCATCCCCATAGTCATGTGATTAAAAATCACACACTTGGCAACTGACTCATATTTATGACGGTTGCAGTGTCCTGGGGTTGTGTGATCACCTTTTGTGACCATATGAACAAACAAAGTAAATGGGGAAGCCAGATTCACTTAACAACCATGTTACTAACTTAACAACTGCAATGATTCACTTAACAACTGTGGCAAGAAAATTTGTAAAATGGGCAAAATTCACTTAACAAATGTCTTACTTAACAACATGAATTTTGAGCTGAGCTGTAGTTGTAAGTCGAGGATTACCTGTATACAAATAGTCTTCCATTTCTCTTTCCTAATTGTCTATTAATCTCAGCAAAAAAAGTTCAGAATCAGAATATTTTGAAAACATATTACAGGTTGCAAAAAAGGTTCACCTTGGGAGTCTCTCATATTGCATCACATTAATATTATGTGTGATGTATATGACACTCAAAGAAATAATTGCACATCATGTAAAAGAGCACTGATATGTCTGCAAAAGCCAAGGACAGTGGCAGATGTATTTTATTAGGAATATAAGATTGCCAGTGAGTTGCAGAGAGCATTAAGCTGATCACAGATATAAACGTATATAAAATGATATGAACATATGAGCTCAGATGCTTGGAAAGCAATATCCATCATTCTCTGTATTGCTAGGGAATAAGCAAATTGCTGAATGGAAAATCATTTATTTCTTCCAAAAATTGTACTAGAGCTTTGGGGATCCATCTGATCAATATGCATTAGGATAGGAAGTAAGGGAGTGGATTAAAAATACTTAGATAATTTAGTTCAGCTGATTTATCTTAGGAACCAAGCTCATTTTTCTGAATTATTTCCTTTGTGCCTTTTCCTACATGGTTTAAAAGTCTTTTTCTCCTATTCGCCTCAGAGGCTTTTGGGAACATAGCATTGATTGACTGCAGGAGGGAGGAGGGACAGGGGGAAAAATGAACATGCTTAAAATAATTTAGGCATCAAATTGCAGTTTTTTCTATATGTTCATTGCAAAGTATAATTGAAATTAAACCACATCAGAAGCCTGTAATTCTTTGCAACATTTACCTGAAAATGCAAAATACAACTGGCAATCATGTTTAGCATTATCACATCCTTTCATATTGTTCAGACTGCTTGGAAACTACTATAAATTGACTGATTTAAAACCAAAACACATGTACTCACCCTTACTACAATAAAGATACAAAGAGCATGACCAATAGCAGCATCTTAAATGAACAATTTAGGACACAATCACTCCACTGCAACCTATTAATTTGGATCATTACTGGGTGAAGAACCTTTGGTTTGTGTCATCTCTTGTTCTCTGAAAGGTTTTGTTTCATTTTTGTTTAAGATTTTGTTTTGCAAGATGTGAAGGTAGAAGTATTTTAAAAATACAAATGAAAGAAATTATGTAAATTACTGAATATAATAGACATCCTAAGTTATAGTTCTAGGGATGGAAACCTTTCCATTAATTACATTTCAAGGTCATTCACAGGTGCTTTGTTAGAGAACTCGTTAGATGAATACAATTAATCTGATACAACTCCTGTTAGAAGAATTACATTGTGGATGAAGAATATAATTTGTGGAGAATTATACCTGCATTTAGCATTTGCCTACATTGTAACTTTTAATAGCTGACTTTTAATATGTTTAGTAATAGCAACTTCATCAAAATTACTTTTGGAATATAATTTGTATTTTAAAAAACCTGGTTAATTCTTCCATTATTTTTGAAGTGTGTGAAAAGTGCACAGTTGGAGGACTAGAAGAATCGCATTAGGAACAGAAGTTCTGTTTATGGAATCTAGGGATGTCCAATCTTGACAACTCTAAGACTTGTAGACTGCAATTCTCAGAATTCGCTGGCCAGCATGGATGGCTAGGGAATTCTGGGCGCTGAAGTCCACAGGTTTTAAAATTGCCAACGTTGAACACTCCTGAACTCTAAGAATTGACACTGATTTGATGGCACATAACCAACACCTAACAACAGCAATTTTATTTTATATGCACATCCAAGGTCAGCATATTGCTAGAGTTGAAGAGGTCATGATCAAGATGTCTCCTGAAACTTCCCTGCACATTACTTTTTAAAACTTGTTAGTAATAATTTTATTTCAGATTACATTAAACAGATAGAACTAATACAAATGATAAAAAAGTGCAAAGAAAAACAAGTAAAAAAATTAAAAGAGAAAGAAAGAGCTTTCTTCTTCAACCTAACAAGTATAAAGGACTTTAACAACTTATCTACATCTCTTAAAATACAACAATCTCTTCACCCCATATATCATCTCATCTCATTCTCTATTAATAAATCTTTAAAGCCTCATCATCCATCCTAATCAGCAAAAGTCCATTAAGGGTTACCAGAAATAACAACATACCTATTATAAACTTGATCTAATAAACCCATCTGAATTTCTTCCTTTGACATTTATATGTTATTTTCTATCTATAAACAAATCCCCCAAACCTCATCATTCAAATCTAGTCAATAAAGATCCAATAAAAATTACCAGATAACAGCATACCAATTTTAACTTTAATCTAATAAATTTAAATTCAACAAATGAGCTCTTTCCCATATAACTTGTCTGTAGACAAAATCTTAAAATATCACCTTCAAAATTACAGTCTGACTTCCAGGTTATAACTAGATGAAAATATGGACCTTTTTTCTAAATAAATCACTGCAATAATTTTACTCTTTTATGGGCAGATCAGACTAAGAAGATTCTCTATTAGCACATTTAACTTTTATTCTATGGAAAGATACTTCAAAAAGGTTTGTTAAAATTAAAATCAGTGAGACTTGCTTCCGAGAAACTACACCTAGTACTGCTGTTAAACTATTGAAATTCAAATATATTCCAGTGTTAGGGATTATGAATATGGGTGAGAGGGATTATTTATATGTGTGCATGCACTATCAAGCATCAAATGTTTTAAATCATATTTTTAAAATGAGGGAATGATATTTTTTCCAGCTTATCCCAAAAATCCAGACAAGATATGACACAAACTGACAAAATTCAGCACTCTTTGTTATATTTTTATAGGCTGTAAAGATATAGAAGTATACTTTGCTCAGTGTTAAAACATATGCAACACAAGAATTATAAATACAGCCAACCAAAGGCTCTTTGCAAAGAATAAGAACAAAATGATGTTTAAAAATGTTATCCCCCTCTTTTCCCACCTGACTTGATTATACTTCTGCTTTTTTCTAAAACATCTTATTCAACAAATATTTAAAGAAGAATTGTTATTGTTTCATTTTGCAGAGATTAGTCATCCATTCTGTCAAGAAGCTTTAGATATTTATTTATTTTACAGAATGCCAAACAAACACTTACTTTAGTTTTCAGATGAAGGAAAATACTTAGCAATAATATGAGATAATGCTCTGTTTGCCATATGTTCTCAGACAAGAATCTTCCTTCCTTAGTTGTAATTATTAACATAAAATTAACCTAATTGCTATAACTATAGTGCTACTAGTGTTGGTATTTATCATTTGTATATTCATTTGTAGCTATGTATGTCACTTTGTTTGTGTGTGTTCTGTAGATCTAAGAAGTTATGAACAATCATGAATGATACTGAAGTACATGAGACCACTTCAAAGCAAGCCATTGAGGCAAAAGGGTTTGTTTTGCAGTTTATGCAGTGTGTAGAAAAATACCAAAAATACCATTTAAGAAAACTGAACAAGGGATGGGCCTCAAAACATGGAATTATTTCACCTGAATTGGATGAGGTGATGATACTGAAGTAGAGTAGTATCTGAAGTATAAGAAGAATACTAAACTAGGACTCATGAAGCTTAGTTAGAAAGGGAATTAGAGCTTAAAATATATGGAGAACAGTTGCAAGAATTGGGTATGTCTAGTTTTTAAAAAAGGGATGTGGTGGCTCAGTGGGTTAGGATGCTGAGCTTGTCGATCAAATGGTCAGCAGTTTGGTGGGTCAAATCCTGAATACTGCATAACAGAGCGAGCGCATGTTACTCGTCCCAGCTTCTGCCAACCTAGCAGTTCGAAAGCATGTGAAAAATGTAAGTAGAAAAATAGGGACCACTACGGTGGGAAGGTAACAGTGTTCTGTGCGCCTTTGCCGGCCACATGACCACGGAGATGTCCTCGGACAAGCGCTGGCTCTTCGGCTTTGAAACGGAGATGAGCACCGGCCCCTAGAGTTGGAAACGACTAGCACACATGGGCGGGGGAACCTTTACCTTTATCTTAGTTTTTAAAAAAGAAGGATTAGGGGTGACATGATAACAGTGTTCCAATATCTAAGGGGCAGCAACAAAGAAGAGGGGGTCAACCTATTTACCAAAGCATGTGAACACAAAACAAGAAGCAATAGATGGAAACTAATCAAGGAGAGAACTAAACTAATCAACCTGGAACTAAGGAGAAGTTTCCTGACAGTTAGAACAATTCATCAGTGGAACGACTTGCCTCCAGAAGTTGTGGGTGCTCCAACACTGGAGGTTTTTAAGAAGAGATTGGACAAGTGTTTGTCTGAAATGGTGTAGGGTTTCCTGCTCAATCAGAAGGTTGGACTAGAAGACCTGCAAGGTACCTTCCAACTCTGTTATTCTGTTAGAAAGTCTAAAACTGAATGGGAACTATCCTCCTTTGAACCCATCACAGAGAATATGGCATTGATCATTCCACTAAGCATGGTTCTCCACTTAGCCTAGTCTGAGTTAGGAATAAGGGATGAGGGATAAGTGAGACTGTATTTTTAGTTCAGAAAGTAGAACAATAAAAAGTTGTAAACCCCTGTAATTATTCCAATGTCCAGACTGTCTGGATAAATCCAAACAAGAATAAAGCTCCTTTAAGAAAAGAAAAAGGGCCTCTTTGTGACTGAATTGGTATGGACAATCTGTTGAGTAAATTTATTTTAATTTTTGTAAAATGCCAACTTCACTGCAAAAGCCAGATACCTACAGCCACATTTTGCTTAATGCTTTACGGAAGCATTCATTTTTTTTCCATGCCCGAAAATGTACTTTTAGAATATTATTAAACTATTATATTGATTGAGAAATGAAAGGTAGAACAACAAACAATAGTCTAAGAAGTCAATTTAAGATTTGTGACACTTATGTTTTCCTCACAACAAACATCTTTTACTTACTGATTACATCATTAAACTCATTACAGGAATTAAAAAAGTCAGTAAATTATACTAAATTCCAACTGGAAATCAGACATGGCTACTATTGACCTTATGTTTCTCTTTGATACTGGTATTGTAATAAAAATGTCTTTGGTTCTGATAAATGTATGCATTTATGTATGCTATTTCCTCTTAAATCCTCTGTGTTAATTTGGAGCATGACAACTTCTGTTAACCAGAAATGCTTCATCTAAATGTATACAGCGATTCCAAAATGTAATATTGAAACCTAAGCAAAAAAGTTAGTTAAAGCTAAATTTGACTGATCTTCAGGATAGATAGATATATACAGTGCTTTTTTTGTAAAAGAAAAAGGTGCCGGAACTCACACATGTCATACAACCCGCCTTGCCTACCCTACAAGATTCCATCCCAAAAAGGTGCCGGAACTCTGTTCTGAGCGTTCTATGAGAAAAAAAGCCCTGCATATATATATTTGCTTTTCCCAAAAAAATGTTTATTACCCCTTTTGGTTTTTGAAATTAATGTCTCTTATTGAAAGTTCTTAACTGAAGTCATTTTTATCAAAAGTAATTGCCTTTATGCATGTTAAAAATTAGCACTCTAAAATGAAGGAATCCTTTCTGTACTTTGTAGACTCAAAACTTTCCTGGGAAATTTTTTAAATGAAAAGGATGAAAACAATTATTGATTATATTAAGAATTATAACAGGAAATAGGAATAATTTAGTTCTATTGTAACTACATCTTGTTTTAAACAAAACATATGCTGCAGTCATATCTTTCTAATTCTACATTAAAAATGTTTCCTCTCCATCACCTGGTTGAAGTAATGTAGATACAGTACACTTTAATTCACACTTACCTTTGCTTCCTTGAACTTGGAGTGTGAAACAAATTATAAGACACAATAATCCAATTTTGAAAAACATGCTCTTCCCCGCCCCTAAAAAAATATCCTTCACAGTTTTCATGAGTAGTCATGCAGAAAAAAATGAATTAGGAATGACTTAACAAGAGATTTCCCTTTAAAGTAAGGGAGTAAAATGCACAAATCTCCTACTAGTTGACTTTTTAGAAAATGTGCCTCCAAATATATATTTTTTACAGTGTCCTCTAGTCCATTATATAATAATAGATGTGGAATATTAAGTACTGAGCAAATTCTCAAGCCAACATTTCTAAGCCAAGAGAATGGAAGTGGGACTAGAGTAATAATTCTGAGAGAGTGACCAAGTTTGAACAAGAACAACAAAGCAGTGTCTGTTTCGGGAATAAGCTCTTTATCTGCGACTCAGACATAATCCCTCTTATGGTCCAGCTGAAAGAACTATCTTCATCTTATTAACCTTCTGGAGTGTCATCTGTCAGCCTTTTTCTTTAGTAGACCCCAGTAAACAATAAAAGTCTTCTTCTATTGATGATTACCTGCCTTTGGGCATTCAAGCTATGTGGCTTATGTTACTCCGAGAAGCCTTGTCAAATGACAGTGGCAGAAAAGTGTGTTATTGCATGAGAAGGATTCATAGCTAATGAAATCCCTCCAGCAAGGCACTGTGTGTAGCTTTTCAATTTGAAAGCTAGGAAAAGGCTGTCTTAGCATTGTCCAAACAAGAAATGTCATTCCTTGCAGAAAAGCTGTGTAACAATCAGCATTTGGTGCCAAATTAGAGAGGGGAGTACAGATGGGATGGTGATTGAAGTAGAAGGGAGATTGACACAGGTTATGCATCAGTTATACCCTGCTCACAGTCACTCATACCCTAGTCATCTCTGTCTTGACCACTCTAATGCACTTTATATGGGGCTATCCTTGAAAAGTATTTGGAAGCTTCAATTGATTTAAAATGAAATGGCCTGCATAGTTTCATGCAAGTCTAGATTTGCCTGTTACTTCTCTTTTGGATGCTGCATTGGTTGCCAATTTGCTTTCAGGATCAATCTATGGTGATAGTTATCACTTATTATGGCTTGGGGCCAGGTTATTTGGGGGATTCTCTTTTCCCAATTATGTCTACCCAACTGATCAGATCAGATAGGCCCGTTATTTTTATTTGGTTGAAAATGGATTGAACCACTTCCAGAAAATCAGAAAGAAAAAAAAGTAGAGTTTCCAATGTCCTACACATTTGGCTTGTTCTGACTAGCCTTCGTGGTTTGAAATTATTTACTGGAAACAAGAAGTGTTACTTGAAGCAAAAATGAAAAGCTTTCGATTCGCCTTTCATTTTATGTTATCCTTTTATAACCTCAAAGAATATCCATTTTAGCTTTCCAAGTAAATATTTTCATTGCAGTTCTGGAAATAAAGAACTTTGCTTTACAGTAACAAATGAATGATGATGAACAACACAAGTAGATTATTTTTACTTGTACACACTAGAGCAGAGGTCCCCAATCTTTTGGGCACCAGGGACCGGTTCCGTGGAGAAAGTGGTTTTGTGTGCTGCTTGCATCTTGAGGATGGGGCTTTGCTTGTTTGTGTGGACCGGTTGCTGGCATGCCGTGGCCCGTTACAGGTCCATGAACTGGGGGTTGGAGACTACTAGAGAGTAAAACTAGCACTATAATTATGGGAACTTCTATTGTTTTGTGTCAAGCTCGACAACTACAATGAAACATGCAGATCCCAGTCTGAAAAAACATGGACCAAGTTACATATTCTTTGCAGCTTCTGATCTTTTGTATAACATAGGAACTGTCAAGGAGTGTTACCTCGGAAACTACAGTGCATGGATTTTCTAGCAGCACTAAATGTCCTTTTTCAAGATAAATGCTTGTTCTGTCACCAAGACATCCATTATTAGAAGATAATTTAATGAAAAAAGTGAAAAAATATTATCGTAAAAAAAGTATCATAGAAAAGCTCAAAAAGATTTGACTCCCTAATTTAGTAATGCCTAGAAGAACCCAAAGTCAATTTTTGTATGTGTGTGTGTGTGTGTGTGTGTGTGTGTGTGTGTGTGTGTGTGTAGATGGATGATAGATAGAGCATACAGAGAGATAGTGAACATTAATGTTCATGATTAAAACACAATATTTTCCAATTGAAAAAATACCACCTTTTCCACTGTTGTTACAGGTCATCTGAACTAAGCGAACACAAAATAAAAATAGTTATAATGATGAGTTAAAGAAATGTCAAGTTGTGTGGCTAATTGGCAAATTAACCTGGATATAAAGACCACTGAATTCACCTCAGCTTCCCTGTCATGGGTAAGATTGGACAGTACGCAGTGCTTTTTTTGTAAAAGAAAAAGGTGCCGGAACTCACACGTTATACAACCCACCTTGCCTATCCTACAAGGTTCCATCCAAAAAGGGTGCCGGAACTCCGTTCTGAGCATTCAATGAGAAAAAAAGCCCGAACAGTACGTATGTCTTTTTCAGGTGGGATTTGTACATCAAAAATAATCTGTAAACTTCATGTATTTTGCAATACCACTTTCATTTAATAATAAAAATAAACAAGTAACCAAATGTGATAAACTGCCACTGTGGAAACAAACAAGGCACTTAGCTTCAGCAATGTTGCCAAGGGACAGTAGCTTTTTAAAGTGACTGCTATGACGTTTAATTATGGATTAATGTTAATATATCGTAACAGATCTTAAATATAATTATATAATTATGTCAAATATAATTATGCATTTAAAAAAAGGCAAATACTGATTGGCCTGAGATTTGATAGCTTGTGAAGCTTAAAAAGGCAGGACTTTGACTCCTTCATTCAAGTGTATACATGAATGTGCACCAGAGTATTTCGTTTGCTAATATGAAGAATCCAGTAAGTTCTTTGATATAAGATATGTCTGCAAATGGAACAAAGCACAACTGACTGGTGGTGGAGCCATTGGTGTCCCAGTGGTTAGAATGCAGTATTGCAGGAACTCTTTGCCCATGTCCTGGAGTTTGATCCTGACAGAGCTCAAGGTTGACTCAGCTTTCCAGCCTTCTGAGGTCAGTAAGATGAGGGCCCAGATTGTCGGTGGGCAATATAAGATAAGATAATCTTTATTGTCATTTTTACTGTGGGCACAATGGCAGACATAAAAAATGAAATTTAGTTGCAAATATGCAAATTTGCATATTTAATTGACAAATAATTGACAAATAATGCTGACATTGTAAACCTCCCAGAGAGTGCTGTGAAGCACTATGGGGAAGTATAGAAATCTAAGTGCTATTCTTCCTCTCCTGATATTTTGAACATTGACTAATTTGGCTCTCCTGCTTTTAGCTCATGGGATTTTTCTACCATACCTGGTAGAATAGGAAGTTGAAGAAAATCATAAGCAGATGTGCCTGTCAAGTTCTTACTTGTTAGTGTTATCCTCAATTTTCAAACATCCAACCTAATTAGATGACCACTATTGGGCCATTAATTTTGTTCCTTCTCTAGTTCCCATTCCAAACTCTTTCCAGCTCTGTGCAGTTGAGAGTAGAATCATTGTGGATATATTCATTTGTTGTCACAGTTTGGACAGGCAGATGGATAGAAGACAGATAGAAGAGTAGAGAGATAGTGCCACACAATATAAACACACACAGACCACACCATTTGAAAAATAATCCAAGTTTTGTAAATCAATATATAAGCAAGTCAAAAAACAAAATGCAACACACACACACACACACACAAAGCATTTGCTTTGGGGTTTCAAAATCTGCCTACATCACAGTAATCGCCTCTTGTTCCTGTTTGCAGAAATTTGTCCTTGTGATCTGAAAGCTGAAGAGCAGCAGAAAGCATCTGCTAAGCATTTCCTCCCTGTCCTACTTGTCTCATTAGATCTGAGCAGAGTTCGTAATTGGAGGTGATGTGAGACTTTGGAAGGGATGCCTGCCATTCAATATTTAGGGACTAAATATTTAGTACTGTTTGATCTTTAGCATATGTTGGCTCCGTTGCAAATGTGAGAAGCCAAATGTCACTTGCATGTGTGAAAGATGCCAAACTTACTGGCAAATTTCTGTTAATTGACAAGTATTTATCTTCATTATTTCTTGTCCACACCCTGTTAGACTGATGCTTGAAAATAAACTTAAAGATTTTAAGCAATTAACCTTCTTCCCTCCACCATTTCCAGGGATATTTATTACAGGGAATATATGAAGAAAATCCTTAATGGATATCTAACACAGGGGTGTCAAACTCAATTTCATTGAGGACCTCATCAGCAGTTGCCCTCAAGGGGCCAGGTGGGTATGGCCAGGGTGGGCATGGCCTACTGGGTGGGCGTGGCTAGAGTGCGTATGGCCTACTGGGTGGGCATGGCCAGCTCTACATCGTTCGCATCAAGGGTGCCTATGGGGGCCTGGGCAGGAGTGGGACAGATCTGAGGGTCTCTGGCAGAAGGAGGGTCTCTGGGCCAGGGCCAAGGCAGCGGGGGCCATTTCCTCACTGTTTCCAGGATGGCTTCGCGGGCCACATGAAACCACTTTGCGGGCCAGATCCGGCCCCTGGGCCTTGTGTTTGACATGTCTGATCTAACACCTGGGATGGCTTACTAGTTGGAGATAACCATCAAAGCCACACTCAGGCTGATCCCTGTCTCCATGCTGCTGCACCATGAAGAATTGTGAAGGACATAGAAGGTATTGTGGAAGTTTATTCAAGTTTTGGTTCATTTCAGAATCAGAAAGTGAATCACACAAACTCATATTCATATGGGAAGCTATTCTGAAATTACTGAGAAATCAAAACAGGCATAGGTTTTTAGCTTGAGTCTATTGAAGCAAGAAAACTGCTTAAAGTAAAAAAAAAGCAAAACCCAAGCAAAACCAAATTTTCCTCTATCCAGTCAAAATTCTCAATTTCCAGGCAACTGGACAATCAGTGACATTTTTCCATGGAGCACCAACTGAGCTATCACAGATATTACAGGAAAATAATATATAAGAGCTATATAAGCTTTCAAGAAATGTTGGCTTTTCCCAAATTACACTTTATTTTATATGACAGACTATAGCACCCAAGGCAGAGTTCCGAGTATTCTCATATGGATTGATTAAAAACGTCACGCAAGCAAAAAAAAAAAAAGGGGGGGGAAATGTAATATATATGGGGTTGCCAGCTAATCTGGAAAAAGAAATATTCTGATCTGCTTTGGTCCTCAGAAACAGAAATTCATGGGATTTTTTTTTAAAGAACAGCCTGAGTAAAATTTGATCTGCTGATACAAATCAGAGAGTTTCTGGAATGGAATGGAAACGAAACGTGGGAATTCCAAAGTTGGTATGAATCAAAATTAACCTACGTTTATTGAAATGCAGCCCAGAATCTCTGTTGGGTGCTGAAATTTTTATGCATCAGAATTGTTCATGCTTCACAGAACTGTCTTCCTAGGAAATTATCCTTAGTATTGTTTTCATAACATTCCAAAATAAGTGGTCATAATCTGGTCATAATCAATTCTACGATCCTCCCTTTTCATTGTCCCAATATGTTGGATTTCAGTCTTTTATAATATAACATTTGGTGTCATTTTCCATCTTCTGACCTCGCTCACCATAGGTCCTGCTAGTTACGGCTGGACATTGTTCTTGGCTACCATCTGCTGTTCTGTGTGCAGTGATGCAACATTGCATGGCAATAAAACCTGGAACGCCTCAGCATTTGCTATCTTTTAACAATAACAATAACAAAGTAAGCAATAATAAGTTTTTAAGGCAGTACACAAAAAATATACCGCCAGAATTTGTTAAAAAATAACATGCAAATATGTATCCAGATATTACAAAAGCATAACATTATTAATTTTATTCATCAGGATTATAAATTTGGTAGTTGCCTCCGTAGCTATTTCTAAATACCATTTGTAGATTAATTATAATGGTGTTCCCTCAGAGGTAAATTCCTAGATGTTGCTGGTCAGGTTAATTTTCAAATAGGTATACATTGAACTATAGGGTTTTATTACTGTAAGGGTAAGTTATCTTCAGCTTGATTGCCCCTTGTGCAATTGAATATTTTCTACAGCTATTTCTAAACACTAAATTATAGGTTTATCATTATTTTTTAAATTGTTCTTGAAAATCTCATATGGGAATTAATTCTTCTATGTCCATAATGCTGTAATTAAAATCCATTTTCCCCACTGAACATTCAGGAGGAAGAATGTTAATGATATGGAAGACCCTGCTTTCTAGAAAACTAGGACTCCTTAGCTCTGTTTTGCATTGACGCTGCCTTTGTATCCTAGCAAATTAGACTGCAGTCTTTCAGAGTACGTGGTTCACATTTCTGATATGAAAATTGCATTTCTTCTATCAAACGTACACAAGGTAGAAGTCTGAAATTTGCTATGTGTAAAGATATTCCTATTATTTAGATACAAAACCTGACTACTGTCTCTCGCCCTACAATAATTTGTAATTAACCAAAGTATTAAAGAAAAACTGTATGACTAGACACCTTTCCTTTCTGTGAACAAATAAAACAGGTGCTGAACTTTTACAGTTGACATGTTGATCAGCGGTTCCTTTCCTTGTTGACATTGCTGAGCACAGGGCCTTCCCCCCCCCTCTTGTATAATATATTCTGCCTTTAATTAGATTTTGAACCTCTTGGTAGGGACTGTCTTTTCCTTTTCTGCCATCTGTTTTATTTTATTTATTTTAGGCACTTTATTTAAAGACGCATATGATTTTTGTCAAATAGATTGCTGGTTAATAAGCATAGAACAATCAGCCTGTGTGTCATTGATAGGAAAAGATGAGATTACACTTATTTGGTGTAACCTTTGAACACACAGATTTGGTGCCTACCAATGCTTGGAGAAGTTGTTACATAAACAGCTAGGGAAGAAAAATTGTGCATGCCACGTGTGTGTGTGTGTGTGTGTGTGTGTGTGTGTGTGTGTGTGTGTGTTTCATGTTTGCAAGTGGTGAATTGAGATGGCCATTTCAGCTGGGGTGACTGGGGGGTCATTCTCAGAACTATAATTCTAATGCATCTGCAGCGCTCCAAGCAAGCATATACTCTATAATTACATACAATTATGGATTGGGAGGAACATGTAGGGATGCAGTTATGCACAGGGAAATAGTTTAAGACTGTAATTTGTATCAAGCCAACCATTCTGTTCACTAGTTCCTCAATTTCCTCCTGGATGGCTCTACTAATATAAATGGCAAATTCCTGCTTTATTTTTTGCAGTCTAATTAGTTTTTCTTTTCCAAATTCATAACCTCAGTGGCACTGTAACTTGTTCAAAATATGGAGTTTTGAGATTGCAACATCTGTTTCTATAATAGAGGGCAAATGTGATTCATAGAGAATCAGAAATGTCGCATTACAGTAAAGCTTTGTCTGTTAAGCGGAATACATTCAGCATCCAATCCGTTTATAGTGCATCAGTCCTTTGGCCCGCCACAATAGCAGCACACATTATGGGATTATTATGAAATGTAACGGAAGGCTGGGCTGCAAAACTATTCCCCTTCCCCTCTTCATTTATTTACTCATTTTATATATCTTTCCCACAAGTTCTGTGATTCCCACTGCTCACACAAACTCTCTAAAGGACATGCTTAGCCGCTTTAAAAAAATGAATATAATGTTTTATTTGTCATATCTCCTTTTGCTCCCAATCTCTTTTCTTGAAAACATTCTCTGAAGATAAACGAAACTGAGATTGTGTTTATCCTCTGCTATGTTTCCTCTTTTTTTCTGAAGAATTGTATCTGTAGCTACATGTGGTTAATGCTTTTCAAAGTACAAATAACGCATACAAAAACAGTCTAACCCCATCTCCAGATGGATGAAAATGGAGCTTTTATACAAGTCATTAACTTTAATGCAGATGAAAGACAGTTGCACACATCCCTAAATAGGAAAGTTTCTGAAGGCTGCAGCATTTCTGCACATATTTATCTTCTGGAGCTAAGTTAAAATTCAAAATCATGGAAGGATATTTGGTAGAATCCAAAAAAAAAACCTCTCAGGTTTGTATGTTTTAAAATGTCTTCATATTTTTTTCCCTCTGCAAGAAACTTATTTTGTGGAGTGGACTATCCCCACTGCTTAATCCCATCTCCCCATGTGGCCTATGAATTGTTTCCTTTTGCTGGTGAAGCACAGCCTCCGCCCCTCCCCCTCAAAATGTCAGCCAACCCCATCTTCACCTTTTGCCTTCTCTTGTCATGTCTTTTGCGTTCTCTTGTCTTTAGGGTGAGGAAAACAACATCTTGACAAGCCACTTTGCAAAGGAAATGGCACGGTTGCCTCTCCGAACAGACGTAGAGGATGAGGAGATGATGGCAAGGCACAAATGCCAGGAGGCAGCATGAGATGGCACTCTCTGCCAGTTGGAAGCCACTTGGCCAGCGGCTTTAAAGGGAACACTAGAAAAGTGTTTTTAGCAACTTTTCTTGTGAAGCAACTGCTGATCAAAGAGTTAATTTGTTCCCCAAGTCCCAGGGAAGTCCTATGTTATTGTGAGGCAGAGGCAAGCAGAGCAAATCTCAGACTGGCAGATCTTAGCCCAGCATATACACTGCATTCTGAAAGTATTCAGACCCCCCCTTCACTTTTGTCAATGTTGTTATGCTGCAGCCTGATTCTACAGTGGTTGAAATTCATTTTTCCCCCTCATTACTCTACACTTGGTACCCCATAATGACAATGTGAAAACAGAATTTTAGAAATGTCTGTAAATTTATTAGGAAGAAAAAAAATATCACATTGGCATAAGTATTCAGGCCCTTGGCAACAAGACTTGAAATTGAGCTCAGGTGCCTCCCATTTCTCTTGATCGTTGCTGACATGTTTCTACCCCTTGACTGGAGTCCACCTGTGGTAAATTAAATTGATTGGAAATGATTTGGAAAGGCGCACACCTCTCTATAGAAGGCCTCACAGCTGACAGTGCATACATCAGACATGTCAAACCTGCGACGTCACGTGACATCGCGAGATGTATCAGGACTGTTCCGCCATTGCCAGCAATGGGGTGGGCGTGGCTTCCGGATGATGCGTCCGGCCCGCAGGCCAGCAATTTAAACACCCCTGGCATACATGCTGTAGCAGAGCAAAAGCAGGTAAAGGAGCTGCCTGCAGAGCTCAGAGACAGGATTATTGCAAGGCACAGATTATTGCAAGGCTACAAGAACATTTGTGCTGCACTGAACATTCTTAAGAGCACAGGGGCCTCCATCATTCTCAAATGGAAGAGGTTTGGCACAACCAGGACTCTTCCAAGAGCTGGTCACCTGGTCAAACTGAGCAATCAGAGGAGAAAGGCCTTAGTAAAAGAGGTGATCAAGAACCCGATGGCCACTCTGACTGAGCTCCAGAGATCCTGTGTGGAGATGGGACACAGTTCCAGAAGGACAACCAGCACTGCAGCCCTCCGTCGATCTGGGCTTTATGGCAGAGTGGCTAGTCAAAAGTGAAGAGCACCTGAGTACTTTCTGAATGCACTGTAAACGAAGCCATAGATTTGGTCAAATATAAGCCCATCTGTATTTGTACACGTGGACCACTGCTAACGTTCTGTATGGAAATACCTCCTCCTGAATCAAGGTCTGTCTAGGTCAGTAATAAATATCTAAGCCCTGCCAAGATGAGAAGACTTTTGAAACAGTGATGCAGAAACTGAGAGTCACAGTCTTAGGAATTCTTATATTGAAGTGCCAAGGGTGGGCGTGGTTGAAATCAGCCCTAGGGTGACCCTGAGCCCAAAGTGGGTGGCCTACTCTCCCCTTTCTCAGGCAGTCTCCCTATCATGTGGGTTTTCCCCCTTTCTTGTCATTTGGGCCAGAAAAGGTCTGGGTTTTTTTTTCCTTTCCCTTCGTCACCATGTATTTTGAGAGTCAGAAAAGTCTACAGAGTAGTCTGGCTGTCAGCAGTTGCTAGTTCGTTTAGTTCACACTGTTGCATTAGAACCAGTGCTTTTTTTGTAAAAGAAAAAGGTGCCGGAACTCACACATGTCATACAACCCGCCTTGCCTACCCTACAAGGTTCCATCCAAAAAAGGTGCCGGAACTCTGTTCTGAGCGTTCTATGAGAAAAAAAGCCCTGATTAGAACATAGATCTTTTTAACATTTATATTCTATTGCGTTTTACTATTCTAGGTGAAATGTTAATATATAGTGCTAGTTCATGTATGATATGCCATATGCCAAGTAAATAAATAATAAATCCCCTTTCCTTCCCCCACAAACCTGTTTAATGTGCCCCATAGAAAATAGGCAGCAGACTGGTGTCACTCCAGTGAATTACCTTAATATATTAGTTGTTTACCATTTACTGTATGCAGTTTTAGCTTTAGTTTTCTATTCCTTCCACACTAGCTGAAAATGCCACTTCAGTGGAGAAACAGGTAAGCATGCAACAGTGGCCACATTGGTTGGTTTAAGCAAACTGGAAGTAATATGAATTTATGTCCTCTAAATATGTTGCTGAGACATCTCCAACATACCATTGGCAAGTTTTATGAAAGAACCTAGATATATTTTGCAGAAAAGAGTTATAAAAAAACATATGAACATTTTTTTTCTGCCTAGGTAGTGAGAACTACCCCAATATACATGTGCCAAAAGTAGGACAGATTTCCTCCCCCCGAAACTTAACAAACTTTGCAAACATTGTGATCTAGCAGGAAATCAGCTACTCCTATAGGCAAAATCAACAAGATCAGGTGGGCATGTGAATTGACTACATTTCATGAAGCAAGCTGGGTTTTAGTGCACATTTAGTGCTTGACACCCTGTAGTGCAGACATGTCAAACACAAGGCCCGGGGGCCGGATCCGGCCTGCGAAGTGGTTTCCAACCTGGAAACAGTGAGGGAACGGCCCTCACTGCCTTGGCCCTGGCCCAGAGACCCTCCTTCTGCCAGAGACCCTCAGATCTGTCCCACTCCTGCCCAGGACCCCATAGGCACCCTTGATGCGAACGATGTTGAGCTGGCCTTGCCCACCCAGTAGGCCATATGCACTTTAGCCATGCCCACCGAGTAGGCCACGCCCACCCTGGCCATACCCACCCGGCCCCCTGAGGGCAACCGCAGTGCTGATGCGGCCCTCAATGAAATTGAGTTTGACACCCCTGCTGTAGTGATTTCAGTTCTATATCTCACAGGGGTTAGTGTATGGAAGTAATATTTCTCTTGACAGCACCGTCACTGACAGCATGATGAGTCCGACAAATCGGTACAGCTGAAATATAATGATGAAAAATGCGATCTCTCTGCCTTTCTCCCAAAAAGGTTTCAGCATCCCTTGCTAATGGACGTGCTCACTGCCTATGAGAAAAAAAAATTAGGTTTCAACTACTTGTGTGGTGAAGTAAAAATTTCCCTTCAGAAAAATTCATTGCCATGCGTTGGACTTACAAATAATAATAAAAAGCATTTTTCCCCCTCATATAATTAGATTTTTTCCCATAATACATTGGGAGATGGCATAATTATTACCCACTGTATTATTATTATTACAAGTGGAAAAATCTGTTACGCAATTTCTTGTAATGGTGAAAGCTGTTCGTAATAGGTACAAAGATGTAGCCATGATAAGAAGCCATCTCGGTAGCTTGATATTAATTTTCTTTCCTTATACTAGAATTTTTATAGTCATTATTGGAGAATAAGATAATACAAGAATAGTTGCAGATTTGTAATGCCTAACAAACAGTGCAATTTATACCATTTTGTTCTCCCCCCCCTCTCTCTTTAGCAACAACAGGGAAACTTTTGCAAGTTATAAGCAATGCCATTTTTAAAAAAAAACAAACGCTGTTGAAAGCTGTTACAGAAAGAGCCACATCTAAATTTCAAAACAGGTTTATGTTATTATGCTTAAAATAGTTGGCCTAATTGTTTCTCAAACTATTGGATTTCAGAAATTGCCAAATTTCAATCTACAATATTCACATTAACCTTTGCAGAATGGAGACAATGGATTGTAGTTACTTGTTACCCTGGGGATCATCCTAAATCTAGTGTGTCTAAGATTACGATCCCTTCCTATTGCTGCTCCTGGTATCTTGAGGAATCTTGAAACCAAGTCCTATAAAAGTTCTTTCCGCATCAAAAATATGATATTCTCACTGCCAATCCATATGAAAGCTACTTTTTTTGATGCTTCCTTCCAGTTAGGCTGAGTTTTCTGATGGTCACATTTGCAGTGTTGCCCTACATTGGAAACCAAGCAATGCATGACATAATGTAAGACAAATTTCTCCACTTCAGACATTAATTTTACAACATTCCTTGGTAACTGCTAAATATATAGTTATACTTACATTTCCTATTATTGTAACACAGTATAAAAATTTTAAACAGTCTGGGAACAAATGTGCATTTAAAGTAGGAGTGATAAAGGAGAAACAACTGGAAAATTAGTAATTACCCTTTTTATATAAAGAGTAGCACTGCACCACAATAAGGTAAAGGTAAAGGTTCCCCCGCACATGCGTGCTAGTCATTTCTGACTCTAGGGGCCGGTGCTCATCTCTGTTTCAAAGCCAAAGAGCCAATGCTTGTCCGAGGATGTCTCCATGTTCATGTGGCCGGCATGACTGGATGCCAAAGGTGCACGGAACGCTGTTACCTTCCCACCGTAGTGGTCCCTATTTTTCTACTTGCATTTTTATGTGCTTTCGAACTGCTAGGTTGGCAGAAGCTGGGACGAGTAACAGGCGCTCACTCTGCTACGCGGCACTCGGGATTCGACCCGCCAAACTGCCGACCTTCTGATCGACACAATAGTCTTGGGCTATAATACCAGTGTCACCTAGCACTGAATGCTAAGGAAATTGCATATATCATCCAACTCGGTGCAATTTAGTGATGTTAGATATGTAGTTTAAGTTTTAATCCTCCTTCCACATCCCTTAGGAAATATAAACTAGGAGGGAAAAAATGACACTAAAGAGGAAACCATTTGCAAAAGATTCTTTGTGACATAATAGGCCACCTAGGGTCATGGAAAAGTGAGGTGGGCGGCTATAGAAAATGAATGAATGAATGAATGAATGAATAAAAATCCTAAAATTGAGCATAACCCCAGGGTTCATCTGATTAGATGAATGCATTATGTTGAACTGGGAAAGCAAATAAGGCGGGATTTCTGTTTGGTTTTCTGTGTTTTTATTGTTTTGTCAATGGGTTCAAGAAGATTGTGTTCAGTAGGGCTTCTGGGATGAACAATGTATACCATGGAATATCAAAAGAACATACAGAGGTTTGGCAAGCTTTGAAAGGGCTGCTTTGGTTTGACAATGTTTCAAAAGAAGAACCTCCTCAAAACTGGACTCCTGCTTTTAGAAAGTACACTCTCAGTTTCTTCCGGCATGTTCCAGAACAGCAATCAGCCAGATTGAACTAAAGCACCTTAAAGAGCAAATAACATCATCACTGTAATGCAAAATCCCTCACAGAGGCAAACTCCACTTTATGTAGGGCCTCATACTGGCTGGATTGTAAAATGATGTACTATTCTTGAATATTCAGCTTTGAATTCTGGAATCTTTTCTTAGTATTACCCTTATTTGTTTACCAAATGTGGTTAGTAAAATTATTACAGATAGAACTTTGAATACAGCTGGTGGCCAGATTTCTTAAAAGATGAGTCAGACAATGCAAAGAGATGTAAAGGAGTCAATAATTCAATAAAAATCATCAACCCGTAATTTATTTCATTTATTGAATTTTACACTCCACCATCAAATGACTCTCTCTGTAGTTTCTTAGGTATACAATGTAATAAGTAAAACACTGGAAAAACAGCAAAATAAATAACAAGAAAAATGAAAATAATAAATAAACACGACAATACAGTAAATAAAAATATGACCTCTGAGATCATTCCATTGTCATTATGATAGGTCTGGAGTTTTAACAAGACTGCTTTGAACAGAAGATCTCATACGAAACAAACAACTACAATTTTAGAGGCAGAAAAAAGGAGTTAAGAAAACACAACCCCTCATTTGAAAGTATAATGAAAATTGCATGCAAGCATTCCTAGAAGATGGCTGCGTAACAAGAAAACCTAACTTTTCAGGCCTTCCAAGTGTAAAAAGATACACAGTATAAAATGGCAACCGTACATCAGCCTTCTTAGGAAAGATCCATTAAGCTCAGTCTTGGCTGGCTAAAACTTCACTAAGCCTCTAAATTCATGGATTAAAAGAGTCCAAAGTCTCTTCCAACTCTGTTATTCTGTTATTCATTTATTGGCTCCAACGTCTTTAGGCAAATATGATTATATACTGAGTCCAGAAGCAAGTTCAATGTACATAATTCAATCTTCTTCACCATATCTTAAAACATCTGCTGACGCCTCTTCCAATAAGGAACCCATTGGGTTCTGTTTGTGTCACTAACATTAGATGGGTCCCATCAGTCCAGAGTACTTCAGAAATCACGGCTGCAGAGTCGGTAGCAAAAATCCACTGAGATTTTGAGCAAGCTTTGTCTTCATCTATTTTTTTCCCTCCAAATACCTTCACCTTTAAGTGTGAAGATACCTTCACATTTAAAACCTTAAGAAAGCAGATTTTTTTTGAGTCTACTATATGTAACTTATTAAAGTGCTTTTGGCAGCATTAAGCCCACTTAATGGTGTGGCCAATGAATAGAAATATCACTGGGATGGGAAGGAATTAAAGATTTGGATATTTTTTGTTTGGGGAGGGGAGGTTAAAGAGAAAAACCATGTTACGTTTTTGCAGAAAACTCTATTCAAAGGAGAGAGACCATCCTTTCTGATCTGCTTGAGTATAATATGCGAATAAAGCGTAACATGTCTCAGCCATGCAAGCACACACCTATTTATGTGCAGTCTGTTTCAAAGAGTGGTGTTTTGCTGTGTTTCACAGGCCACTGCTATAGCGTTTTGCTAAGTGCCAGTTGCATCAATGGTGTAAGCTGCCCACAATCAAGAAGGGCAACCATATATAATGTGCAAGATGGGCAACCATATATAAAATATTTACTGGAGGAGCCGGTCTAATGGAACACCCGGTCTACCCAAATATGGGACAAAGCAATTTACTATTGCTGTTTTGCCTTTCCAGCCCCAACCTAGGAGCCTTCGCTATTGCGACAAACTATTTCTGTGTTAAATTTTACTGACAAAGAATTATAGCTATTTTGAGCTATTTAGCTCTCATCAGCTAGCCATACCCTTCTGAGATTCGAACCTGGGCAGATTGTATGTTGGGCAGCTGTATTAACCTCTAAGCCTCAGGTTCTCCTCGCTTTGTCAGCTGAACCAGGGATGATAGATTAAATGTTTACCGGAGGAGCCAGTCTAACGGAACACCAGTTCTTTCACACAGAGAATGTGTATGAGGTACTTTGGAGAGCTCTAGAGAATGAAAAGGGAATACAGGTAGTCCTCAACTTACAACCAAAATGGAGCCCAAAATTTTTACTGTTAAACAAGAGAGTTGTTAAATAAATTCTGCCCCACTTTATGACCTTTCCTGCCAACAGTTATTAAGAGAATCACTGGAGTTAAGCTACTAACACAATTGCTCAGTGAATCTCTCTTCCCCATTGTCTTTGCTTGTCGGAAGGAGATCACATGACCCTGGGACACAGCAACCGTCATAAACATGAGCAAGTTGCCAAGTGTCCAAATTTTGATCTGTGTGGATGCTGCAATGGTCACAAGTGTGAAAAATGGTCATGTCACTTTTTGCAGTGCTGTTGTAAGTTCGAATGGTCACTAAATGAACTGTTGTAAGTTGAGGACAACCTGTACAGCAGTGATGCTTCATTAAACAGGCTGATCTCCTAGCCAGCAATCCACAATTCATTTACCAGCAAAGTAGAAACAAATCACAGTAGTATTCAGGTGGAATAAGAAACATATACCATGCGTCAGACCTAATTGGCCAGTCAACTTTGGGAATTTTCAGAGGATTTATTTTAGTGAAGGCTAGTCCGCGAAAGCAAATGAGGCTCTTGGCGGTGTCATCTTCTAATTGCTTTTTTACCACCAGATTAGAAACAGCATTATCTCATAAGACAAGACCTTCCTCAGAGCCACAAAGCATTTATTTTCATAAAGGCAAAGGAGCATCTTTAAAAGTGGAGATCATCACAGTTCACGAAGAAAAAATAATGTGGGGATAAGAAAAATGGAAGGAAAATTTGAAAGGTGAGATGGTACATACAGCTAAAGACAACCCCCCCTGGTGCTTCTCAATAGCATTTGACTATAACATTCTGGAGCTTTCCTGATATAAGATACATATACATCTGATGCCAGTTTTATATATTTACGTATTTACATGTGCTTGCCTAGAATCTGAATTGGATGAAATAAATCCATGTTAAAATGTGGTCCTTCATAAAATTGAGGGTTTAAGACAGAAATGGTTGAATTCTCCATTCTCTGGATTCAGCAGTTTTCTTACTTTGATTTACATGCCACTTTTATATTTATGTGGAATATTTAAGCTGGCCAACACAGACTACAAAATGTAGAGTATAGAAGCTACAAAATACAGAAACCAAAGTTAAAACCAAGGCTAAAACAGTTATGAATTAAAGGCCTGGAGGAATCTTTTTTTTCATAAAGGCTAAGTAATAAAATTTAGAGTTCAAGTCTTTATGGCAGGAGTAATTTAGAGCGGAATGAAATTGAGCCTAATCCTTTTCTTCCCAGTCAGGATTCTGTACTACAATCCCAGGTTTAAAAACTCCCATTTGGACAGAAGGAAAACTTTTCTATGACTGCTGAACAGGAAGATTAGGTAAAGATTAGGCTTTCCGTACAGTCCCCCACTGTAGGATTGTAGAGTGGCTTTTGGTGAGATGGTGTTTAAATTTGATTCATAAATAAATAATATTAAGTTGTAAAAAAAGATCCTCATCCTCTGTCACAGGAAGAAAGATGTAGGACATTTTCACAACTCACTGAGAAATCCCATAGAAAATGAAAAGAGGAGCTGTAAATCAAGTCCATCTTACTATCACGCTTCCTTATGAAGCCATTAATCAGATTTCAGGTTTTTGTTGAGGTTTCAAAAGGCAGTGGAAGCAGAAGCATTCAGGTAGACCAAGTGTCAAGGCTCCATCAGGCAATTCATATCCTGTGAAAAGCCACAAAAGATCCGGGCCCTCATTAAGGAATTTAGACAGACAAGATAAAAAGCATCAAGGAAACACTGTCCCTGGAATTGGTCCAACCAAGGGCCAAGTCAGGCTGCCTTCTGAAGTAGCCTGAAATGCCCATCTCTGCTTTTCCACTTAGGTGCAGTTGAAACAAAGCAGCTTGGACGTTTTAGAGTAGGGGTGTCCAACCTTGCAACTTTAAACCTTCAACTTTAACTTCAACTTCTTCAACTCCCAGAATTCCCCAGCTGGGCTCATTTCTGGGTAAATTTACAAAAGGTTGTAATCTGTATTTTGATTCTTGTTTGCTATCATTTTATTATCTGTCTGGATATTGTTACAAGCACCCTCTCAAACATGTAATGCTTTTCAAGATCAAATATATGTGCCATGAAAACCCTATGGACAGTACCAAAAGGCAAAACGATATGACGCTGGAAGATGAGCCCCTCAGGTCGGAAGGCGTCCAATATGCTACTGGGGAAGAGCAGAGGGCTAGTACTAGTAGCGCCAGAAAGAATGAAGCGACTGGGCCAAAGCCGAAAGGACGCTCAGCTGTGGATATGTCTGGTGGTGAAAGTCCGATGCTGTAAAGATTTTTTCTCCATAGGAACCTGGAATGTAAGATCCATGAATCAAGGAAAGCTGGACGTGGTCAAACAAGAGATGACAAGACTGAACATCGACATCTTAGGTATCAGCGAACTAAAATGGACAGGAATGGGTGAATTTAATTCAGATGACCATCAGGTATACTACTGCGGGCAAGAATCCCTCAGAAGAAATGGAGTAGCCTTCATAGTCAATAAAAGAGTAGGAAAATCAATACTGGGATACAATCCTCAAAATGACAGAATGATCTCAGTTCGAATCCAAGGCAAACCATTCAATATCACAGTAGTCCAAGTCTATGCCCCAACCACCAGTGCTGAAGAGGATGAAATTGACCGGTTCTATGAAGCCCTACAGCACCTTATAGAAGTAACACCAAAAAATGATGTCCTTATCATCATGGGGGATTGGAATGCTAAAGTAGGAAGCCAAAAGATAACTGGAATAACAGGCAAGTTTGGCCTTGGAGTACAAAATGAAGCAGGGCACAGGCTGATAGAATTTTGTCAAGAGAATACGATGGTCATAGCAAACACTCTTTTCCAACAACCCAAGAGACGGCTCTACACATGGACATCACCAGACGGTCAACACAGAAATCAGATTGACTATATGCTCTGCAGCCAAAGATGGAGAAGCTCTATACAGTCGGTAAAAACAAGACCAGGAGCTGACTGTGGCTCAGACCATGAGCTTCTCCTTGCAAAGTTTAGGCTTAAACTGAAGAAAGTAGGGAAAAGCACTAGGCCAGTCAGGTATGAATTAAATCATATCCCTGTTGAATATACAGTAGAGGTGACAAATAGATTTAAGGAATTAGATCTGATAGACAGAGTGCCTGAAGAACTATGGACAGAGGTTCGCGACATTGTACAACAGGTAGCAACCAAAACTATCCCAAAGAAAAAGAAATGCAAGAAAGCAAAATGGCTGTCTGAGGAAGCTTTGCAAATAGCTGAGGAAAGGAGGGAAGCGAAAGGCAAGGGAGAAAAACATAGATATGCCCAATTGAATGCAGAATTCCAGAGAATAGCTAGAAGAGATAAGAATGCCTTCTTAAATGAACAGTGCAAAGAAATAGAAGAAAACAATAGAATAGGGAGGACCAGAGATCTTTTCAAGAAAATTGGAGAGATGAAGGGAACGTTTAATGCAAAAATGGGCATGATAAAGGACCAAAATGGCAGGGACCTAACAGAGGCAGAAGAGATTAAGAAGAGGTGGCAAAATTACACAGAAGAACTATACAAGAATGAGCTTAACGTCCCAGATAATCACAATGATGTGGTCACTGACCTCGAGCCAGACATCCTAGAATGTGAGGTGAAGTGGGCCTTAGAAAAGCTGAGCAACAACAAAGCTAGTGGAGGTGACAGTATTCCAGCTGAGCTATTCAAAATCTTAAAAGACAGTGCAGTAAAAGTGCTACACTCAATTTGCCAGCAAATTTGGAAAACTCAACAGTGGCCACAGGATTGGAAAAGATCAGTTTACATTCCAATTCCAAAGAAAGGCAGTGCCAAAGAATGTTCAAACTACCGCACCATTGCACTCATTTCTCATGCTAGCAAAGTCATGCTTAAAATCCTACAAGCTAGACTTCAGCAGTATGTGGATCGAGAACTACCAGAAGTACAGGCAGGATTTCGAAGAGGCAGAGGAACTAGAGATCAAATTGCCAACATACGCTGGATCATGGAGAAAGCTAGGGAGTTCCAGAAAAACATCTACTTCTGCTTCATTGACTATGCTAAAGCCTTTGATTGTGTGGATCATAACAAACTGTGGCAAGTTCTTAAAGAGATGGGAGTACCAGACCATCTTATTTGTCTCCTGAGAAACCTATATGCGGGTCAAGAAGCAACAGTGAGAACTGGACACGGAACCACTGATTGGTTCAAAATTGGGAAAGGAGTCCGGCAAGGCTGTATACTGTCGCCCTGCCTATTTAACTTATATGCAGAGCACATCATGAGAAAGGCAGGGCTAGATGAATCAAAAGTTGGAATTAAGATTGCCGGAAGAAATATCAACAACCTAAGATACGCAGATGATACCACTCTAATGGCAGAAAGTGAAGAAGAACTAAAGAGCCTCTTGTTGCGGGTGAAGAAGGAGAGTGCAAAAGTTGGGTTGAAACTTAACATTAAGAAAACCAAGATCATGGCAACTGGCCCTCTCAATTCCTGGCAAATAGATGGGGAAGAAATGGAGGTAGTGACAGATTTTGTTTTCCTGGGCTCCAAGATCACTGCAGATGGGGACTGTAGCCAAGAAATTAAAAGACGCTTGCTCCTGGGGAGGAAAGCCATGGCAAATCTAGACAGCACACTAAAAAGCAGAGACATCACCCTGTCAACAAAAGTGCGTATAGTCAAGGCTATGGTCTTCCCAGTTGCAATGTATGGCAGTGAAAGTTGGACCATAAGAAAGGCTGAGCGCCAAAGAATTGAGGCCTTTGAACTATGGTGCTGGAGAAGACTCCTGCGAGTCCCTTGGACTGCAAGGCGATCAAACCGGTCAGTCCTAGAGGAGATCAATCCTGACTGCTCTTTAGAAGGCCAGATCCTGAAGCTAAAACTCAAATACTTTGGCCACCTAATGAGAAGGAAGGACTCACTGGAGAAGAGCCTAATGCTGGGAAAGATCGAGGGCAATAGAAGAAGGGGACGACAGAGAATGAGGTGGCTGGATGGAGTCACTGAAGCAGTAGGCGTGAGCTTAAATGGACTCCAGAAGATGGTAGAAGACAGGAAGGCCTGGAGGAATGTTGTCCATAGGGTCGCGATGGGTCGGACACGACTTCGCAGCTAACAACAACAACAAATATATTTGAGGAGTATCATTTTAGACGATGTTTACATATTCAATATTAGGTGTAATCTTCAACATTCAGAATGCCCAATTCTTTATCCTCACATTTTTTAATTGGTTTTCTTGAAAGTTAGACCTTTGTATGGCAGATACAGCATATGTTTAACGCATGTATCAGTTAGGTGATTTGCAGATTTTCACTAAAGCTAGGAGCTGGATATGAGTTTTAGGAATAGCAAACATTTGTGTGAATTTAATATGCAATAGGAGAAAAAATCATTTAAAAGGTATGCAGACAGAAAAAAGCAATGCTGTACCATATGACATCTCATTTGCTATTGTGAAATAAATCTGAGGTGAAGCATTTGTTTCATGTATGAGATATTTTTCTAAACTTCTATCCACTTTTATCTTTCACAGATTGCAGTAATTTAGGATTATAGATGTAATGCAAATGGGAAAATTGACATAGCTGGTAATAAAAAAGGAGCCTCAGGCGTGCTATTTATTTTTAAAATAATTTTTATTAAAGAGGTGTTCAACCAAATAAAAACAATACAAATTTTGAAGTGAAGAGAAGAAGAATAGGGGAAAGTAATAAGAAAAACAAATAAGACACAGAAATAGAAAAGTAATTAAAAATGGCTTCCGCTCTTAACTGCAGTTACAGTATAAATATATTTATATTTTAACCACTCTTTTGTTAGGGTTATGACATAGTTTCATTCTTTCCATAATCTACTTTTTCTAGTCATCAAATCCATAAAACACCAGTTTTTTTCCTTTTTCAGTAAGTCCATAAGTCCCATCGCTGATAAATGTAGTTGTTGCTCTTTCGCTAATCAAGCAAATTAATTTTCTATCTCTATTAGTTCCATCATTTGTGATCCTCAGGCCTGCAGGCAAACCTCCATTTTAGGACCATTTTGAAAAGCTACATGGTGGGCCAGCACCAAAAAGGCCTTTTTCATAGTCTCACCAGATGACAAACCTGAATTGATGGAACCTATAACATGCATTCCCATCCTGGTGGGCTGGGGGGATGTAATGGGAGAGATATGATCCTTCATAATTAAGTACAAAGAGGGGGTCATGGAACATATGAAAAGTTTATTACCTATGTAGCCAACAATAATAAGCAAGAGAAGAAGAAAAGTAATGGAAAACAGAGAAGCTGCTTGGCATGTGGATGCTGCTTAGCCTAATGCTAATCCAGGGGAAGGCGAACAGCTTATTTCATGATTTACAATAGAAGGCTGGTGAAAGTGCTACTGGAGACATATTCACGGGTGGTTCTTCCATTTTAAGGCTCATATAAATTAGTATAAAGTGAAAGTCTGTAGCAAGATGGTGAGTGCAGATGAGAATGCAGCCAAGGGAGGACGATTATTTGCCCCAGTAAATATTTAATGTGGATGAAACAAGGCTTTATTACAAGGAAATGCTGGACAAAACCTACATTGGCAAGGAAAAGGCAATGCCAGACTTCAAAGCTGTGAAGGATAAGCTAACTATGTTGCTAGGTGTCAATGCCTCTTGTGACCTGAGCCTAAAACTGCTGCTATTCTACCATTCCAAGAACCTTCAAGTTCTCAAGAACATCTCAAAGAACTTGCTTCCTGTTGTGCAGAAGACTAATAAATTCGGGTCATCTCATCTTTGAAGACTGGTTCTTTTACCATTTGTAACCATTTCTTCCCAGGTATTGCAGCGAGAAGAACATTGCCTTTGAGATTCTCCTCATTTTGGATAATACCCTGATTTATCCACCATAGCTGGGCAATTTCCATCTCCAAACATGAAACTATAACCACCTCAGAACACCACCTCCCTCCTGCAGCCTGTAGACAAGAGGATAGCAACCTTGGACAAAATGCCATCTTCACTGTATGTTTAGGCAGGAAGTTCAGGCAACCACAGTAGACTCTCAGGTGACCTTGTGCCAGTTATGGAAGTCCTACAAGATCTACTATCAAGAACATTGATGCAACCTGGCATGAGATTACTCCTGCATAGAGTGTGGAAACATCTGTGTCCTCAGCTTTTTCTTGACTTTTGAGTGTTTGAGGCAATGGAAAGAGAGTCACAGGGCATTATCAGCATCTTGGTTGCTCTCAGCAAGGAGCTTCAGCTCAAGCTGGAAGAGGAGGACTTTGATGAGTTGCTTGCTATATGCACAGTGAAGACCTCACAGAGGTGGAAAGCCAGTGAAAACAAGAGGAAGAGGAAGTGAGTGAACTACTGAAGAGGTTTTAGACCAAGCTGATGGAAGAGCAGTTCAGCTTGATCAAGAAAGGGTGGCCATTGTTCAAGATGCAAGATCCTAACATTGAGCACTTCACCGAGGTGTCTGCAGGTGTCCATGATGCAATTCACTGCTACAGCATCATCTATGAGAAAAAAAAGAAAGGCCACCACCCAAGGTTCACTGGGTTGTTTCTTCAGGAAGATGGAGAAATGTGTTGTTTCATCTCTGGAGGATGATTCTATGCTATTGCCATAAGGTTATATCATGATGCTGCCACTTATGTAAAATAAGAACTGAACTGCAAGTGGTTTTTATGCTTGTTTGGATTTATAAAGCAAATGGACTTAGGAACATCCTCTCAGAATGTAACCTGTTTGTAAATACAAAAATGTCTGTAGTATATTGCCAGGCTGTCGAGGTCATGATTTAACTGCTAACCAACTTATGTAATGTAAAATGTATGATGTAATGATGGGAATGACTCAGCAGGGTCTGTGTCCCTTTAAGAGCCTACTGTAACTGTGGTGTGTTGGATCCTGCTGTATTAGCATGTGTATGTATATTGTTCCTGGTGTATGATATTGTAGATAGTGTAAGATAAACCACCATTTAATATAGACCACTGTTTACTGTGTTTACTCCTCACGCAATAAGACTGTGCACGCTCTGACACAGGCAATGGCCAAGTGTCAGACAATTGGTTCTCTGAGGATCCAGAGACAATACCTCACCAGTAAGTAAGGGGAATTTAAGCTTTATTATTAACTTTAGAAGACAGACTTAAACAGAGAAGCAAAAGGATAACATAACAAGCAAGATGATAACAAATCTCCAGTGGGAAAACAGCAGAGAGATCCCAAAACAGCCAGGTTAATCAACACTCAGCACTAAGCCTGTGTCAAAGCTCATAGTGCAAAGGGCAATAGCAGGGTATTATCAAAATCCCTTGTTTTCATGGTGATGAGATTGCAAGACCTGACCTTGACTAGATGGTGCATCTGATTATCTGGGAAATAAACAGACAAGCCAGTTGCAACCTAAATAATGTTGAGATTTTTCTACAGCATTGTGAAGATTCTTCCCTTTTGTTTATTTATCAAACAAGAGTGAAAAATAAGCAACTCAAACATGATCCTAACTCAGAATGAACTCTAAACTTATAGAATCTTCGTATAATGAAGGAGAAGTCAAAAGATATCACTGCACTTCTCAAAGTACAATGGTGTTTCACAATGCCACTTCACAGAGTGAGAATTCCAATCCTTTCAATATTGACATTGAAATGTTCTTATCCTTGAAGATCTTCTCTAAGTTTATCACTTCCTTCCTTAATCTCTTCTTTACTTTTCTATCATGTTATCTATTTTTATTTTTGATCCTGAAAAACAAAAACTGTGTACTATATTACCATCACTTCTTCACTGTCAACTGTAAATTCACCATAGGCAGGTTGGATGAATTAATGAATAAATTATTTATTACTGCTAAAGGCCAGCAGTATAAATTAGACTACAACAACTGAACATTTGGACAGTAATAGAATACATAATTCAACAGAGAAAAGATAAAAGCAATAGGAGATTATATACTGCATCTGAAAAGAGAAAAAATATGGATTACCAGTTTAGATGAGGTCCCCTTATCGGTTTCCAAAGTCTACTGTACATACTACTATATAAAATTTTGTTGTATAATAGATAACAGCAGATTGTTTATCACAAGTAAATTAGTGAGTAGGACTTCATTTGGGTGACCTAGAAAGTTTATTATTGTGTGAGTTTGAATGTGCATGCATATCTCTGTATGTGCATGTTATGCAGAATTGGAGTCTGTATTTATGAGCACTTATGTAGTAATACATTCAGTTCTAATCTCTGGTTTTATATTCCACTTCTCATTGGCCATTTTATCTATATGGGAAATTTCTAGTTGTGACAAATATAGTAAATTGTTTCTTTTGTCACAATAAAAATAAATTTGAACATATATTAACAATCTATCATGTTATCTGTACATTTTTATGACTGATTCACCAATATTTAGCATCCTAGTGAAATTTTATACTTGTTATTCAAAAGTAAATTCCACTGAATTCAGTGGAAATTACTAACAGGAATGTGAATGTGGAACTTTAGCTTTAAAACGTACTGTTTAAAGGAAGTGCAAAGACTTGGACTGCAATAATATGGGTGAGTTGGGAAGTCAGCATGAAAATAAATTTAAAAAGGAAAGGAAAGGAAAGGAAAGGAAAGGAAAGGAAAGGAAAGGAAAGGAAAGGAAAGGAAAGGAAAGGAAAGGAAAGGAAAGGAAAGACTGTTGGTTGATTCGCTGACCCACAAACTTGCCAAACTTGCTATATTGCTATATTTTGGTGGCCTTACACAAAATTCATGAGGAAATAGGAGTGTGGACATTTGCAATTAAGACTTACTTGTGTAGAAAAGTTTACTTAGCTAGCTTAGATAACTTGTATGTAACAGAAAATATTGCACTCTAAATTCCTTCCCATCGCATGCTTATAAACAAGTTATTTAGCAAGCTTTGTGCATTGTATCATTGTACTGTACAATAAATCATTCTCACCTTTGAACCCTTTATCTGTATTGCTGCTTGATACAATTAAGATAAAGAAGACAATATGAGCAACGTAATCTAACATTTGCTAAGAAGCGGGGAAAACCACTTCATAATCATCAAGTATCTTAATTATGATCAAAGACCAGTACATAACTCCATATCAATCAGCTGGCTGTGCATTTTGCATATGATCTAGAAAAAATAGCTGTGTTTAGAGTAACAGAATCATGAATATCAGGGAATAAGAATTTTAAATAAACTGAATGAAAATGACCAGGAAATTTGTTTAAATGTGGGCTTATGTGCCAGCATGAAAAAAGGATATATGATAAAATGTACAAGTATTTAACAGATTTGTGACATGGGCAAAAGTTCATCATTGTATGGGCAAAACTTTAGCCCATACTGGATATCTTTGTTTCTCCCTTCTAATACTTTGGGAGGAGGAAGGACATCAAATCCAGCCATGAAGAACACCCTCCTCTTGTAATATTGTAATATGACTTGGGTATCTAGCACAGGGGTGTCAAACTCAATTTCATTGAGGGCCGCATCAGCATTGCGGTTGCCCTCAAGGGGCCGGGTGGGTATGGCCAGGGTGGGTGTGGCCTACTGGGTGGGCGTGGCTAGACTGTGTATGGCCTACTGGGTGGGTGTGGCCAGCTCTACATTGTTCGCATCAAGGGTGCCTATGGGGGCCTGGGCAGGAGTGGGACAGATCTGAGGGTCTCTGGCAGAAGGAGGGTCTCTGGGCCAGGGCCAAGGCAGTGGGGGCCGTTCCCTCAGTTTCCAGGATGGCTTCGCGGGCCACATTAAACCACTTCGCGGGCCGGATCTGGCCCCCGGGCCTTGTGTTTGACATGTCTGATCTAGCAGATTTAAAAAGAATGAATAAGTTGGGGAGTGCTGGGGGGGGAAAATGCCAGATCTAACTGGGTATCAATATCTTTAATTTACTGTCTCAACATTACTACTACATGTTTGTACCTAAGTGTGCAAAGTTGGTTTAATAAAAATTCAAAGAGGTCCAATATTTAAAGTTGTCACTAAGAATTTAAGATGTCAGACTTACAAGAACAAAGTACAGTTTGGCCCAATAGAAGAAAATGTACGACCAGTTGATACTCTCAGTTCTACTGATGCTAGCCTAGTGGTGAAGATCTGTGCTTGAGAACACAACAGCAGACTTGGTGTATTTTCCTAAGAAATTTGTGGTAAACTCTTTATTAGAGGACCAGAAAGTGATATATGAGTCTAACTGAGCACCAGATAACAACTGTGCTGAGTCTAGGATCATCATAAAGCAAATAAGCCCATGCTTAGGATACTAAGAGAAGGGGGCATCACTGGTTCCCCCCCCACTAGCGATCATGCCTTTAATTCTTTCACTGCCACATTCAACTTTATTCATTTTTGTGTAGTTGTCCCTATCTGCCAATTTTAATTTAATCAGCATGATTAAAAATGTTTTCTTTGGCATGGAGAATGACCAAAATGTACATGTTTCAAGGTGCCACCAGATGTCACATTTGTTTCTGTCTTGTGGTGTGAAAGTTTCACTTCCATTAAGGACACAATTGTTGGTCTGTAATTAGGGCAACAGTTGGCCTTAATTCTTAATAAATTAATTAAACTCTACATTTAGATGACTGTACTCAGAATGCAGCTGGGGACATAATACAAATTAGGTTTTCTATAAAAATGTCCTTGGCAAAAAGTCAACTGTTTAAATTCTCAAATTATTGACAATATTTTGTATCAAATCATCCTCTGAAATTCTCTGTTAGAGGTAATACCTTATTTAAGAAATCTTGGGCAGAGGGTCAACTGGGTGAAGTTGATAAGAGGTGCTACCAAGCCTTTCCAGGTGTTATGTTTTATACTCCCTGTCCTATTAAAAAAGTATAGAAAGGTGTGGCAAACGCACCAGACACTTTGAACCTTGTCATTAACCCTCCTGTGTGGGTGTTATACAACTACCTGCTAGCCTCAGGGAGTTCATTTATTGCCATTCTTGTGATTTCTGGCAACCTGAAGGAACATGGATTGGTGTAACCTGGTACATTCTATTACATCCACCCAGAAGGGCAGGAAGGCAGAGCATGTTATGGGTCCTATTGATTAGGGATGTAGACCTGGTGGGTCCACAAAAAAGGGACTTCTCAGTAGTGGTCCCATCTTAATGGAACATTCCTCCCAAGATAACATCCTCCCTGTTGCTTTTCTAAAAAAGCACTAAAACGTGTTTTTGTCAGCAAGCCTGGACACCACAAATGTAAATGGAGCCAATAAGTGGCTGATTTGATTGCTTTGTTGCAGCCATGGGAATTATGGTGGTGAAGTTCTTTAATGGGTTTTTAATTATATGATGGATTTTTAAAATTTAATAAGATTCCTGGAGTCACCTGTTGTTTAAATTGAGCAGCTATATAAATTTGTTAAATAAATAAATGAATAAGTAAATAAATAAATATTTCTCTATAACTCTTTTCACATTTATTCAATAAAATCCCTTTAAGCATTTCACTTTAGTCTGAAACCTAAAGAACTTATTGGGTGGCAATACATAGGCGTTAATTTAGAAAATTACATTTAAATTAAGCATATTGTGTGCTATAATAGTTAGTCTATCTGATCAACAGGCAAGGGTTTTTTTTAGGACTGTTTAAACAAGGAGCCCACCCACTGTTTTAGATCATTCATTATTTTTCTGAGTGAACTAACTTGTTAGGCCCCAGGCAGGGTATTTAAATTTCCTTCCTCAGTTTAGTAATAATTACAAAACATTCCTGTAGCAGCTCTCCAAGGTCCTGAATTCTCTCTTGTCTCCTTCAATTAAAGGAACACATGGATTTGCCAGATGGCTGAAGGTATTTCTTTCCCACTTAGAGGCACTGACAATCAGCAAATGTTTTCCTTTAAAATACACACACACACACACACACACACACACACACACATTAAAACCCCTTGCTTTGTAAGAAGAAAATGGGGAAAAGACCATAACTCTAGCTTTTTACATCAAGTACAAAAGTAAATAATGGTTTATTTGTGGTACTTACTCGTTCCATCCTATAGAGAAATACTGTATAACTTTTTACATTATATTATAATAAACTTACATTCCTAAGGTGCATAAGTGCAACTTTATTTAGGGATACATTCATATCATGTTTATGTATTGCAAATATTTAGGGGAATATAAGTATATAGTTCACAGAGAAGGACAGAGAGACATCCAAAGATTACCTTAAAAGTTAATGTTTTTTTCTTTTTAAAAATCTCTATAAGTTCCTATGTCTGTGATACATATGATTTTATACATGCTCATACCCAGTTCTCAACACATTTCTGCTCATTCACAGAATTACCCTCTGGTTCTTTTGGTGGAAATGGCTGTATGTATTTGTTATTTAACCCAAAATAGGATTAGACAAGGTGTTGTTGAATTGTAATTCCCATCAGGTCACCCAATCAAGATAATGTGACAGGGGCTGGGAGCAACAACTGAAATACCATAGATGAGGGGTGTCAAACTGCTGGCCCATGGGCAGGACCTGTCACGAGGAAACCACACCCACCCCATTGCCGGCAATGGGGAAAAAGTTCCGATACATCACATGATGGCATATGACATCGCGAGTTTGACATGTCTGCCATAGATTGTCTACCCCAGTCCATACTACTGGAAAGGCTGTGAAGGAAAAAAAAGTTGTATAGTACTGCAGGTCCTTTCATTTTTATGAGCAGTTGAAGGAGAGAATTATTGAGTAGGGGTAGATTATAGTGCAAGATAATGCTTCTCATTAACTGAATTTTAATTTTGAATGTATTTTCTGAAATAAAAAGAACAAGGGTAAAAACAAAACAGAATAATAACATGGGGAACAAGCAAATAGAATATCTATGGGCAACCACATTTGAAGAAAATTAACTTAACTGTACATCCTTCAAAACTCTTTGCTATTATAATTTTGGTTAATTGGTTAGTACTGCAAGCCATGTAAATAAATTTAACAAGCAAATAAATAATAAATAAATTTCCCATATTTTAAATTCTATTTGTCCATCTAATTAAAATAAATAAAGATTACAATATATAGTACTTTTATAAGAGTCCTTCCCAAACTGAAGGTTTGGTTTGCCATCTATGAATTGTATTGATCACTTACGAAATAAAGTTAGGGAAGTCTCAAAAATGTAAAATGTCAACTGTACAGTGTTCAATTGTATTTCTAGGGGACTTCTCAGTTATGTGCAACTTTACAAATATATCTCTTTTACAGGTTCACATCAAAGTAAATAAGAGGTTTTTCCCCCCAAAACATTGCCTCATCAATTGAGCTGTGCAAGAAAACTCAATCCTGTGCAAATTACTTGAGCAAAAGTATTCTTAGTAGGAATTCTGGCAAAATAACATGGCAATTAAGCTGGGGAAAAGAAGAACCAGATTTAAACTGCAGCCTGTATCCAGAATGGGCAATCAGTGGTTTAAGTGAGTCTCCTCCCACTAAGCCTTCAAGATGGTGAATTAGCTGTGTCGATTATCTTTGATGACCAAGTAAAAAAAACAAATGGATAGTTGAATAAATCAACCCAATGTTCACTCAAAGCACAAATGACCAGGCACAAATTATCTTACTTCGGGCACATTATATGAAGATCTGATTTGCTTTCTGGAGAAGGCTCTAGTGCTGGGAAAATGGAAGACGAACAGCATAAAGGTGGACAGACACAGGATTTGTGCACCATTGGAGGACCTGAAAGAGTTAGAGGTTAGAGGCAGATCTTCATAGAGAAAATCTGTCTATGTGGTCACTAAGAGTCGATACTGACTTGATGGCATATAATCAACCAACCAACCAACCAACCAACCAACCAACCAATCAAATGATTACATGGGTGGCTTCTGCCAAACTCAAACTGGAGAACACCATAAATCAATTCCTTATGGATTTGTATTGAGGTAGATTCTGGAAGGCTAAGGATAGCAGCTTGGAAATCTCTTCATCTGCTTTGGTAGGAGACCTTTTGTGAAGGCTGAACCAAAGACAATTTGTTAGGTCAGTGGCTCAAATTTTTTTTATTTCCTTTGTGAGATTTCGTAGCCACCCAACTCCAGAATGACTCTGGGTAGCTTTATCCTTAAAATAGAAAAATGCAAGAAACATGGTGTTCTCTGGGAGTTGAAAGACAATGTATCTGACAGAGTCTCACTGAGGAAGGTTGATTTAAGAAGTGGTGGATATTTGACCCCCCTGACAATACCCAATTTCACCCATAAAACCTTATAAAGGTACCTTTGATTGAAAGGACATGAGACAGAAATATGCTTAAAATAACTCCATTTGCTACCTCCTGTTTGCTCATACTTTTTTTTTAAAAATCCCATTTATATCCCGCCCTTCTCTGAAGACTCAGGGCGGCTTACAATCTAAGAAGCACAAATCAAATGTGCTTAGCAATAGCCTTCATTCTATGTATATACCTGCTTATTAGGGCTTTCGCCCCCCCCCAAGTGGCATTTTTACAAAGTCAGCTTATTGCCCCCAACAATCTGGGTCCTCATTTTACCTACCTCGGAAGGATGGAAGGCTGAGTCAACCTTGAGCCTGGTGGGATGCGAACCTGCACTAATTGCAGGCAGCTGGTGTTACTTAAGGAGGCATTCGCCCACTGCTCCACCAAGGCTCTTCCTTCTTATCTACTTACCTCGGTGACTTTCCTTCCCTAGAGAGAGGAAAAAAAGCATCTTACAAACAAACTTTTTCTTTCAACTTCTTCTCAGAAATTATTTTAGAAAAAAGTGCAAAGACAAACCATAACAGTATTAACACAATATATTTACCTGCTTTAACCCATATTTTTTGGTTGATATGATATGCAGCTAAACTGAATCACAAATGGTCAATTCACAGAACACACCAGGATAAAATACGGTTGGATCATTTGTGGCTTTGTATGGAGAGTGAACAAAGGCATTGAGTCAAAAGAACGAAAGAAATAAAGAGACCCAACTACTTTCTCGGTATTTTATCTCTGCCATAGAATGAGTGAAATTAGATACTGTTGCCTGAAGTTTAAAATTTCTTCTATATTGTATCGTGACTGCTAAAAGGAAGAAGTAGAAAGCAAATTGAACTAGAACATGTAGTTCAATTATTTCAATTACCACCTCCTTCTTAAATAACGTCTTTCTTCCTTCTAAGTGATCAGGAATTAATAGCCATTTTTGTCTCAAAATAGCATTAATTATAATACTTTCAGCTACGCCAAGAAAAGAATAAGTGTATAAATTAAATAATTACATATATGTTCCACAAATTTAGTTTTGTGATTTACCTTGCTTTGCAATTTAAAAAATTGGTTGCCTAAGACAATTAATTGCATACTTACTAAACAACCATTTTATTAATGCAATTAAATTTATTTCTCCTCCTTCTCTTTCTCCTTCTCCTTTTCCTTCTCCCCATCCCATATGCTCCAAAGAGTTACCTGATATACAGGTAAGGAGCATTTCATCCTGTAGTATTAATAGAATTTACTGCAGCAAAGATATGTTGGAAAAATCTGGTCCTGGACAAGCAAAGTTTTTACTTTGTCAGTCCTTTATTTTTGAAATGAATGTAGAGCCTGTGTGTAATAGGCTTCCTATTCCTGAAAACTGCTACAAGAGAGGCAAGATTTGAAGCCATCTGCCTTTAGTCACTGTTAATTAAAATTTTCATCATTACAATGATGATGATGAGTTATCTAACTGTGGGATCAATCAGAATAACTCTACCTTAATAATTCTTAGATTCTTGGTTAGGATTTGAATTATTAAGTTTTCACCAGTCTTTGACTCTGAACCTAATTGTAGATTTCCCCCCCCCCTTGGGCTCAGTAGAGTCCAATTCTTGGAGAGTGTTTGGAAAAGTCCCTACAGTTTTCTTGCGAAGTTTTCCAGAACTGGTTTGCCATTGCCTTCTTCCTAGGGCTAAGAGACAGTGAGTGGCCCAAGGTCACCTAGTTGGCTTGTGACTAGAACTCATCGTCCTCTGATTTCTAGCCTGATGCCTTAACCACTGAACGATAGTACAGTTGTACCCAATTATCCATAAAATGTTTATTAAATGTACATGCCACCTGACTCCCAGTGACTCTGGGATCAATATTTGATTTTGAGGTTTCAAATATATCCTGGAAAGGAATCTCTTTGGAATTCTGGAGTAGATGAACACAGTTTATTATATGAGGGAGTAGAATTCTATTTTAGGAGGCCTTAAGTAGATGGACTTTTTCCATGTTTTTTTTTATTAGAAAAATCTTCCTTTGCATGTAATATTATGAGCACATCAGGCACATCCTGAATTTTTTTCTACATAGTGGCAACTTATAACCTGCAAATAGCTTTTAGAGTCTTATATTTTCCCACAAGTTAAAATCGTAATCTGCAATCCAGAAGGACACAATTCATTCTGCACAGAGGTATGTTTCTCAGCCAGTAAGGTAATTCTATCCTTTTTATATCGAATGAATGAATGAATGAATGAATGAATGAATAAATAAATAACTGTTTCCCCTGTCCAGTCACGTCCAATTCTAGTGGCTGTTGCTAATTCTCCAATTCTAGTGGGTGTTGCTAATGCCCCAAACATGGGACAAATCTTTATTTCCTGTTTCGGCCTAACCGAAGGCCATCGACAGGCAGTAGTCACAACACACAAATTTACACAAATATGAGCTGTCACTGTTGTGACTACTGCCTGTCGATGGCCTTCGGTTAGGCCGAAACAGGAAATAAAGATTTGTCCCATTTTTGGGGCCTAGCAAGGTAATCTAAATAGTTAACAAGCATTTAATACATATCTCCCTTGCTTCTCAGCTAACAAAGTGAGATAGAGCTTGTGGCGTAGAGGTTAAAACAACTGCCTAATGTGCAATCAGCCCAGGTTAGAATCTCAGAAGGGTATGGCTGACTGATGAAAACAAATAAGTTTGAAATGCATATCAGTCTCCCTTTAATTCTTTGTTAGCAATCTAAAATTTACATATATATGCTGGCCATGATATGTGGCTGGCATGACTATATATATATATGCCAAGGCACACAGAACGCTGTTACCTTGCTACCTGAAGCAGTATCTATTTCTCCACTTGCATTTGCACCCTTTCATACTGCTTATATCTTCACAATAACTCATATTTTTGGTCATTTCACATTTAGGTTTGTTCAGTCAACTAAAGGCAGGTTTTCAGGGACAGCCCTTCCAAGAAAGAGGTTTCTACATCAGGCACCCAGTTCTGAGGGAAAAACGGCTTATGGAATTTCATACTTCACAATATTATTTACACAGTCTCAAAAGGAAGCTCTATTTAATTTAATAGAACTTATTTCTAGGCACCTATGGATAGGATGGTAGTTTAAATGAGTCAATTGATCTTGGATAAAGATATTATGAAATGTAAAGTACCTTGAGGAAAACTTTTATGGAAGGACTTCATGGGCAGCACTTTTAGATTTTCTTCAGGCCAGGTACCATCTGCTTTTTATTTATGTGGCTGTTTTATTGTGCTTTGGTGATTTATTTTAATTAATTATGGACCTTGTGAAACTTTTCAATTACATTTTCTTTTTACTGGCAACTGAATTTTAACACCCTCAAGTCTTACTGCTGTTTATCTGTCATGAGGAATGAGAGATATTTGTAAGGTTAGTTTTGCTTTTGGCTTCATTTTTATGTAATTTTTATATTTCAAACATGCAGGTTATCTACTCTGAGCCTAAGAATCATCATGGGTGGTAAAGCAACTAACTAGATTAAAAAAACAAATCCAATAAATTGAGAGGAGAACATAAAACTACACCTCTAGCAGAGATGCTGTGCTAAATGGTGTAGAAAAAAACGAACATAACTTTTCCTTCCCCTGTTATAAAACTCATGCAATTAAACTGATAGGAAGAAGAGTCAAGGCAAATGAAAAAAAGCAGTGTACCCCTAAAGGCCTTTTCCCATTTGCACGAACCTAGTCTGCCTGATCTCTTCTCTTTTATTTTTCTCCTCATGATGTTGCCTTTATCTTGTTTCTGTCTCATGAGGAAGACAACTTTAAGTGATTCTGTATTAGTATTAAAGCAATAGACTTACCTCCCACACCCCTGTTCTAATATGATTCAATTACAGCCTCAGCCTGTGTAAAATCTATTATATTTTTTATTTTTATTCCGCTTTTATTATTTTTACAAATAACTCAAGGCTGCAAACATATGAATGAACTTTTATTGTCAAAGTGCAACCATGTATACATTGAGATTGGCTGAGCCTCCCTTCGTGCCCAACATACCTTCCTCCTCCTATTTTCCCCACAACAACCCTGTGAGGTGGGGTGGGCTGAGAGAGAGTGACTGGCCCAAAGTCACTCAGTTGGCTTTCATGGCTAAGGCAGGGCTTGAACTCATGGTCTCTGGCTTTATAGCCTGGTGCCTTAACCACTACACCAAACTGATTCTCAGTTTTACAGAGTGGGCAGGAAGGGAGAACCACAGAATGGGAAACTTGCCCATGCCAACTTGCCCCACCAACTTACCATGGGACAATTTGCTGCAGGACAATCCAATGTGGGATAACTCAAGAGAGGGACAAGTAAAATTGCAGCTCACCCCAACTTTGAAGACTTCTAACTTGAAAAGGTTCAAACCTAAAGAAAACAAGGCCCCCTGCAATTTACTTGTCCCTCTCTTAAGTTCTCCTGTGTTGAATTGTCCCACAGCAAGTTGTCCCACAGTGAGTTGGCTAGGGTGAGTCAGCCGGGACGAGTCAGCCAGGGTGAATTGTCCTGTATTCGGGGAACCAAGTGACTGGGGTTACTTGGAGCAGAGGCAAGGGAGACAATATAGGGATCAGCAATAGGAATTTTTTTTTAAAAAATGCTGCCATAGTTTTCTGCCAAATCAAATAAGGTAGATAGCGTTTAAATTAGCAGTGAGAAAAGAGCCATATAATCATGATTAATTCTTCTCCAGACATGGTTATATTGGCTGAGGAGTTTTGTATGTTGAAAGCAGTGGTGGGATTCAAATACGCGAACAACTGGTTCTCTGTGTGGATGCCACTTCTGGAAGTCCATTCTGGGCCTGGGCAACAAAAAACGTAGCTACCGGTTCTGCCAAAGTGGTGCAAACTGGCTGAATCCCACCCACTGGAAGAGTAATCAGATTGGAGAAAATTGGCACAGTGGTGCTTTAATCATCTCAGAGCTCTTCTACGACAATTTCTATCATCTTAACCATTGAGCATGCTGCACCTACAGATGAGAATACATGCTATTACTTATCATTAAATTGCCCTATATGTGCCACAAAATTTGGGGATGAAGTTTAGCTCTGATGACTTGAAAAATAAATTCACTGCAGATGGGTTGTCCTTTGATCTCACAGTATTCTTTACTTAATTTATTTAACCGTATGCCCACTTGCAAACCTTTCACGACACAGAAGCTTCCACGAGGCTGAGAGTTTTATAAAATGAAGCAAGGTGAATCACTGAGAGAGGCAATGGAAAGAAAATGCAAAAGAGAGCAATTATTTCACATTTGAAAGAGGTGCAGAGCGGCAGAGGAAAACATACATGACAGCCAAAATTTCAGAAATAAAGGTGATTTGTTACCTAACTTTAATCTGGGCAATAAATTCAAGGATAAGGAAAACAGGAAGGGAAGAATATTCCATGAGACTGAGTGGAATTACCAAAAATTGGCAAAAGTCCACAAGAGGCTTCCAGTCACAAATAAATTTAAATGATTCTTTTCTCTAATCAAAGAACTTAATTTATCCATCTCAACAAGATTGAAATACATACCTTTCATACAGAGGATTTTAAAGGTTAATGAAATTAACTGACTTCAATTCAACATTCATCTTTAAAAACCGCTGTTTCAAAGTATGTATTTTGATTTTTCTTTTTAGCTGTTTTTTCATTCCAGCAAGAATGAGAAAACGTCCCTTCAGGTTGTTCACATTTTCAACCTACATTTGAAGTGCATTTATATGTTCTAGATAATTTCTCTGGCATCATGTACCCATCATGCATCATTTTATAAAAATTCTCTTTGAGATCATAACGCGATGTAAATTTCAACCTTTTTAACCACATGCAGCATTTCCCCACTGATCCATCTATACATTCTAACCAAAATTCTTAGCCTACTTCTTCATACATTCTTTAATCCAGAATTCCTAAACTTTGTGGACAAGCTTTGTGGACTGGCTGTGGGAGGGAGAGGGAATGGTTCGACATGAGCGGTTGACAGGCATACGTGCACGCGCAGCTCCATTTGCACAATCTGTGTGAAAGCGCGCTCACCACTCACACAAATGGACCGCACATGCGCACACTTTCCTGCTGCTCGCACAAGCGGAGATGTGTGTGCGTCCACAAGTGGGGATGTGCCGTTTCTGCAGCCTGGTTGCAAACATCTCACGGTCCACTGATGGGGCATGATCCAGAGGTTGGGGGTCCCTGCTTTAACCTGCTCTTCCTCTGTTTACATTTGTACATTTTGGCAATTAAACATTCACCATCAAGTGCACAATTGTACACTGAATTCTGATTTACTTTTGAAAATTTTATTTTTTTAAAAAGAATCGGGCCAACCTGGACTGATGATAAGGGGTTTTTTAATGTGGTTTTAAGGTCTTATTGGTTGTAGTTGGGGCTATAGATATAGTTTAATTTTAATTTTAATATTTGTATTTTACTTGTATTTTATTGTTGCAATGCTTTTTTACATTCTCTATTTGTGAAAAGCAAAATAGGAAAAGAAATTTGGACAGACAAAGCATTTTAAGGTCTTTTCTAGACCTCTGTATCCTTAAATAAAACATTCACATTGTAGACTGATCTTTTTATTTTTACATGTAATTAATTATAGTTAAGGGATTACTAAATAATTGTTTGACCATATGATTCTGTCCATACATTGTTCCTGCATGTCAAACCATGAGCTATGGTTTATATATGACTTTGCCTAACTGACCATAGGGGAAAACAAATAGCACTAATCCTTAGCTAAATCCTGATTTAATGTGATATCTAAACTCTGAATGATAGTTACTGTTCTGGATGAGAAGCTGAAATTAGAAATGACATTTATTCTTTTATAAACAACCAAATGTAAGTAGATTAATAGGAATCACTTCAGTGGAGAGATAACAGTGTTCTGTGCTTCTTTGGCATATAGCCATGCTGGTCACATGACCTTGGAAAATGTCTTCAGACAATGCTGGCACCCTTGGCCGAGAAACAGAGATGAGCACCATGCCATCGAGTTGGACAGACTTATTTCCATTTATTTATTTCCATGGATGTATTTTGAATCTGAATTTTCTTCTGAGTGTTGGATTCTGAATGATTGGATGGGTTAGTGCAGCAAGCTAATCCCAATCAAAATGATGCATGAAACCAGATGCTGCATAATTTTAATTATGCGACCGGCGTCAACTTCCCTCCGTCCAGTGTGCTCCCACAGAGAGGGCCTCCTCAGGGTGCCGCCGATCAAAGAATGCCGATTGGTGACCCCCAGGGGGAGAGCGTTCTCTGTGGGTGCGCCAGACCTTTGGAACAGCTTACCGGTTGAGCTCCGGACGGCCCCCGACCTTCGCTCCTTCCGGCGCGATCTTAAAACATTCTTTTTCGAACAAGCTGGCCTGGTCTGACGGGATGGGGTTGGGTTTTTAAAATTAGTTTTTAACTTAATATGTATTGATTTTATGGGCATGATGTTTAATGGTTTTTAATGGTTTTTTAATTTTTGTATCTGATTTTTATTGTGTATTGCCCTGTTCACCGCCCTGAGTCCTTCGGGAGAAGGGCGGTATAGAAATCAAATTATTAAATTAAATTAAATTAAATTAATAAAAAATAGGTTTACCTGTTCACAAGTAAATCATAGAAATATTGTGCCATTATGGGAAATGTTTTACAGGTTCACTATTAAGTGATTCCATTTAAATGTTAATTAAAGAGTTCTCCTGCACTCAAAGATATGAATTATTTCCATCGTGTTTTTATTGTGTTCTGTATTTTAATTAAAGATAGCTCATAAAATATTATTTTGCTTTTACTCATTAGTATGGAAGGATTCATCCCTTAATGGTGAATTTGTTGTTCCAGACTCCCCAAAAGCATCAGTAGATGTATAACTTATTTGGCCTTGAAGGAAGAGTCAGAATGATGGAAGATTCAACGTACACTTTACAAAACAAGCTAATAACATCATTTGTTTAGTTCTGGCATTGCTTGTTGTGTGAACCCACTTTCTGTTGTTAGCAAACCATGAGTTATAGCTCATTCAATTGCATGAACCCATCCAATGTGGTTATATTAAGTACTGATTACGCAGATTGCCTCTGTGTGAAATGTGTGGATCAAGCCTATGACTGTTCATGTAGCGCAGAGGTCTTCAAACTCATCTCTTTTATGACTCAGGGACTTCAACTCCCAGAATTCCTCAGCCAGGCATGCTGGCTTAGGGATTCTGGGATTTGAAGTCCATAAGTCATAAAAGGAACAAGTTTGAAGACGCCTGATGTAGTGTGTTAAACTGAAATGGTTTTGTAGAGTCCTTAGTACTATCTAAGCCTGGTTGTTGTCTTGCAGAAGTTTCATTACCAAACTAGGTAACATCATCAGTTTTTAAAAGAGTGGGGTTTGCTCTCATTTTATATACTAGTGGCTTGCCCTGTCAGTGTTGATGGGAGTGGTCTTGGTAGTTCTTTGAATAGGCTATTGTTTAATATTAGCTTGTTTTGTCTGAGTTGGTAGTTCCTTGATTGCTTACTAATAATAATAATAGTAAAATTGGAAGGGACCTTGGAGGTCATCCAGTCCTACCCCCTGCTCAGGCAGGAAACCCTATACCATTCCGGACAAATGGCTGTCCAGTCTCTTCTTAAAAACATTCAGTGTTGGAACATTCACAGCTTCTGGAGGCAGGTTGTTCCACTGGTTAATTGTTCTAACTGTCAGGAAGTTTCTCCTTAGTTCTAGGTTGCTTCTCTCCTTGATTAGTTTCCATCTGTTGCTTCTTGTCCTGCCTTCAGGTGCTTTGGAGAATAGCTTGACTCCCTCTTCTTTCTGGCAGCCCCTGAGATATTGGAACACTGCTATCATGTCACCCCTCATCCTTCTCTTCATTAAACTAGACATACCCAATTCCAGTAGCCGTTCCTTATATGTTTTAGCCTCCAGTCCCCTAATCATCTTTGTTGATCTTCTCTGTACTCTTTCTAGAGTCTCAACATCTTTTTTACATTGTGGTGACCAAAACTGGATGCAGTATTCCAATTGTGGTCTTAACAAGGCATTGTAAAGTGGTATTAATATTTCACGTGATCTTGATTCTGTCCCTCTGTTAATGCATCCTAGCACTGTGTTGGCTTTTTTGGTGGCTGCAGCACACTGCTGCCTCATATTTAAGTGATTGTCCACTAGGACTCCAAGATCCCTCTCACAGTTACTACTATTGAGCAAGGTACCCCCCCTATACTATACCTGTACATTTGGTTTTTCTTGCCTAAATATAGAACCTTACTTTTTTCACCATTGAATTTCATTTTGTTAGATAGCGCCCCGTGTTCAAGTCTGTCCAGATCCTCCTGTATCTAAAGCCTGTCTTCTGGAGTGTTGGCTATTCCTGCCAGCTTGGTGTCATCTGCAAATTTGATGAGTTCCCCATCTATCCCCTCATCCAATTGAAGATGTTGAAAAGCACTGGGCCCAGAACAGAGCCCTGGGTCACCCCACTACACACTTCCCTCCATGTAGTTGTGATTCCATTGAGGACCACACACTGACTACAGCTGGTCAACCAGCTATGAATCCATCTGGTGGTGATGCTATCTAACCCACATTTTTCTATCTTATCAAGTAGTAGGTTGTGATCTACTTTATCAAATGCCTTACTGAAATCCAAGTAAATTATATCCACAGCATTCCTCTAATCCACTAATTTTGTCACTTGGTCAAAGAATGCAATAAGATTTGTCTGGCATGATCTGTTTTTGACAAACCCATGTTGGCTTTTAGTAATGACTGTTTGCCTCTAGGTGCTTGCTTCATTGTTTGATTATCTTTTCCACAATCTTCCCAGGTATTGAGGTCAGGCTTATAGGTCTGTAATTTCCTGGATCCATTTTTCCCCATTTTTGAAGATGGGAACTACATCAGCTCTTTTCCAGTCCTCTGGTAGTTCCCCAGTGCTCCAGGATCTTTGAAAAATATAGTTCAGTGGTTCTGAGATCACGTCTGCCAGTTCCTTGAGAACCTTGGAGTGTAATCCATCTGGTCCTGGTGATTTGAACTCGTCTAGGCTGGACAGGTGCTCACTTACCATTTTCTTGCCTATCTTAACTTGTATTTCTATTCTGTTTTTTATGGCACTATTTTTGACAGGTTGGTCTGTTTTTTCCCTTTGTGTAAAGACAGATGCAAAAAACGAGTTAAATAGTTCTGCTTTCTCCCTGTTGCTTGTCACCTTGCCACTTTCCCCCACATCTTGATGGCTGTTCTGCTGTTGATCTTGGTGTTAATCTCTGCTCATCTGGGTGTTTTGGTCATTTTGTTTCCTTTTTGGCTTTTTATTGTCTCTTTTGAATGGTATGTAGATGTTATTTATCTCTATGCCTGTAGATCAGACATGTCAAACTTGCGATGTCATGTGACATCACGCAACGTAGCGGGACTGTTTTGCCATTGCCGGCAATGGGTGGGTGTGGCTTCTGCATGATGCGTCCGGCCTGCAGGTCAGCAGTTTGACACCCCTGCTGTAGATAGTCAGTTTGTCAGATTACCAGGCTCCCAGGAATTCTCTGATGGGCTAGGATGCTCACGGTTTCCTAGTTGGATAACAACAACAACAACAAGGTTGAAAGGGACCTTGGAGGTCATCTACTCCAACACCCTGCTCAGGCAGGAAACCTTATACCATTTCAGACAAATGGCTGTCCAGTCTCTTCTTAAAAACTTCCAGTGTTGGAGCATTCACAGCTTCTGGAGGCAGGTTGTTCCACTGGCTAACTGTTCTAACTGTCAGGAAGTTTCTCCTTAGTTCTAGGTTGCTTCTCACTTTGGTTAGTTTCTGTCCATTGTTTCTTATCTTGCCATCAGATGCTTTGGAGAATAGCTTGGCTCCCTCTTCTTTGTGGCAACCCCTGAGATAGTGGAACACTGCTATTATGTCACCCCTCGTCCTTCTCTTCATTAAACTAGACATACCCAATTCCAGCAACCATTCCTTGGCTAAATCATTCTGCTTTCTCCCTGTTGCTTGTCATTTTCTTACCATTTTCTCCCACTAATGGACCAATCATTTCCTTGACTTTTTTCTTCTTTTTTACATGTTGAAAGAAGCTTTTTTGTTATTTTTTACTTTTGTCACAAGCCTTAGTTCATTTTGAGCCTTAGTTTTCCTCACTTCATCTTTGCAGGCTTGGGCTATTTGCTGATATTCTGCCTTAGTTATGTGCCCCTCTTTCTACTTTTTATACTTGTCCTTTTTATCTTTCGATTTATCAGAGAGCTCTTTATGGAGCCATGCTGGTTTCTTTTGAGAGCTGTTATTTTTCTTCTTTGTTGGTATTGTGCTACACTGGGCTTTGATTATCTCACTTTTCAAAATTTGCCAGGCTTCTTGAGTTGTTTTCCGCTTGAGGATTCTCATCAATGGAATGCTTTCCAAGCTCTCTTAAAGTCCAAGACTCTAGTTTGACTGTGTTCTATTGCTTGTGCTTGCAGAATGTTGAATTCCAATATAGCATGATCCCTCGCCCGCAAGGTTCCTGTGGCTTCAACACCTTCTATCATTTCATCTCTGTTAGTGAGAGTTAGGTCCAATATGGCTGATCCCCTAGTCCCCTTCTGTACTTTTTGGGAGTTGTCTTCTAGGTCTGTCCATATGTTCTGAAATTAAGTAATTTTTATCATGTCTTTGAAATGTTAGTTGGTGTTCATCCCTGTCTTCTGCCTGCTGCATACCTTACACTGTGTGTTGTTAATAACTCCTCTTTTTTTCTTCTGGGGCTACTGTAAAAAGACACACTTAGGATGTTTTGGAAGACTTTAGTTGGTTTGTGTGCTAGGTGATGCCATGTGGTTGTAATAGTGTATTGGTGGCTTCTGAGATATTTTGCTGTATTTTGTGTTATACATGTTCTAATGTTCTAATACAGCTTCTCTTTCAGGAGTTTGAATGATTGTTAGTGGAGCTCTTGGTTAGTGTGGATGGTTTAATGATAGATTAAATGGTTTTGTCTGGGTTTGGCAGGTCTGGGGGATAAGAACCTTTTGGCTGATGCCTTGTCTAGAATGCCCCAGTTCAAGAGCAACCAAGAGGAAGTAATTAATTTCATTATTCCTCCACTGCAATCCACTTCTCAAATAACGACCAGATCACACACATAGAGAGACCCTCTTCTGGTCCTGACAATCGCTTGCTACAGTAATTAAACAAGAAGTTAGAGACTGATGCCTGGTTTAAAGATAATAAATCTATAGTACCCTTAAGGGGAGAGCTAGCTTGGAAGGGTTCTAAGTTGGCCTCAGGCTCCAGGCTTTGCAACGGAGTCATGAGGCTAAGCAAGCCAATCACTTCGAATTTTTAAAGACATTGCATCTGGTGCAAAGGCAATTCTGGTGGCTGTCAACTTGTCCACTTGTCAAATGAGCATGGCTGTGGCCATATTTCTTATTCATTTTCTGTTGACACATTGAAAGGAGGGAGGGGGGATTGCCAGGTGCTTCGCCAGGACCACGCGGAGGCTTCAACTGGTGCAGAATGCAGCCGCGCAAGTTGTTATGGGAGTTTCCCGATACTCCCGTGTAACACCTCTTCTTCATGAGCTGCATTGGCTTCCGGTTGCCCTCTGGGTGAGATTCAAGGTGCTGGTAATGACCTATAAAGCTCTGAATGGCTTGGGTCTGGATTATCTAAGGGAACACCTGCTGCCGGCATCAACTTCCCATCGTCCTGTGCGCTCCCACAGGGAGGGCCTTCTCAGGGTGCCGACGGTTAAGGAGTGCCGGCGGGTGATCCCCAGGGGGAGGGCATTCTCTGTGGGTGCGCCTGCCCTTTGGAATGATTTACCGGTGGAACTTCGGACCGCCCCCGATCTGCGTACATTTCGCCGGGATCTGAAAACTTGGTTTTTTGATCTATCAGGCCTGGACTGAAGGGGTTTTAGCTTTTAATATTGTTTTAATTGTTGGGCTTATGTAATTTAATCTATTTTAATTTATACTATTTTTATATCATATTTTATGTTGCCCTGTAAACCGCCCTGAGTCCTTCGGGAATAGGGCGGTATAAAAATTTAATTAAATAAATAAATTAAATAAATAAATAAACTTTTGTCCCATGGGAACCAAGGTCATAGGCTGCTCCCAAGACTGCAGCCTGGGCCTTTCATGAAAAGCCCTTCAAGAAGATGTATTGGGGAATGTAGTTGCTTGCATAGCCTTAGGGGTGGGATTCTTAACTTTGTATTGGGGAATTGTTACGTATGTCTTCAGACTTGGTTTCACTTTTGACATACCGATACTTTGTAATTAATAAACATGTTCTTTGAGGAATTTCCAAGCCTCGGAGTTCTGCTTTATTTGTCTCTGTCTGTCAGAATCATGACATTCAGCCTGTTATATGAACTGGTTTGTCTTGCACCCACTCCAGATGATTGCAAGTGGAGCCAGACCTGAATGACTGATTGTTCCCCAGATCCTAAGACTGACATTCCAACTCCTCCTAAATCCTCATGGAGGAGACCATAAGTTTGGTGTCGTGATGCAAAAAAAGAATTGAAGCTTTATTCATACTATTGTGGCTGCCATCTTGACTTCTTTGACCTCTCTATGTATGCAATTGTGTGAGACATAATCTCTGATTGTCAGAAAATAGGAGGAAAGGTCTGTGTCACACAATTCTGTGGCAGAATGAAAAGGTTGTCTTAGGCAGCTGATGTTGGATATCAGTATTAGGCTTTAAATCATTCTTTTCGAAAACCTTTTCATTATATCTTTTGCTTTTGGGGAAGAGAGATGTGTCCTCCCACCCATCCCAGCTATTTGCCTTAGTTTCTAGACTAGCACTGGAGGGCTGTATCTTGAAATGAGAGATTGATGCATCCATGCGGACAAAATGGTTTGGGCAATCCCTGTGTCAACTCTGCAACAAACCTGGCTGCAGCCATTTTTTTTGTTCTAGGTTGCTACCAGAAGGGGAAGGGGGAGATGGTATTTCTAGTAGTGTAAACATGAGTGACTCTTGTGGGAACCAAGGTCATTCCCATGCTGGAGGGAAGGATGAGGATGGCTAAGTCAGAAAGCCTTCCAAGGTGTTCTATTGGGTAGCATGAATAGAGGGGTGGGAATTGTTACATTGTAGTACTTTGATTCTTGGTAGGAAAGTTTAGATCTGGTTTCACTTTTGAACGTGCCAATATTATGTATCCAATAAACATGTTCTTTGAGGTACTTTCCTGCCTCTGATTTATTTGGTCTTATTGATTGGAACTATGATACCCTGCTTTTCTACCACTTAGTTTGCTACAATCTTTCTTCCTCAATACCCCAACACTGTGTTTTTTTTTGCCTTTAGGTCCTATGATTTCCATCCCTAGTGCGAATACTTAAGATTCCATACAAGCTCTTGATGTCAGTCATGTGTCTTCCAGCTTTTTAAAAATTGCTGCAATACAGTTACTTCCCCAGCTTACATTCACGGTGTTGTGTATTTTTATTACTTTGGTTTTTTAACTGCTTGTTTTTCAAGGCCTCTTTTTACACCTTGCCTGACAATTTTCTTTTCTTTACAGTTATATTTTCTGAAGTCTTTCAGATAATACCTTTCAACACACATGCAACAACTTTTCTTTGTTCTGCTCATGACATTGACTTATGCCAACTTTCCCTTTCTTTCAGCTTTCCAATAAGGACAAATGTTTTTTTCCTGGTATTCTTCCTTTCTCTATGTTCATGCCTAGGATTTTTTTTCCTTTTCAATGATTTGGTTTTTTTTTTTTAAAAAAAACACCCCTTTCCTCTGAGCTAAAGCCTGCTTTGTTAATATTTTGGCAAAGCTAACTTCCTCATCTTTTAAAATGCATAGGCTGGTTCCCTTGAAAATAATACATAACCCCATATTCCACGTTTAATAATGTCCTTATTAGCCATTTCTTGGTTAGAATTTCTCCTGTCATTACTTTTCAAATATAGCTTTAGTTACAGTGGCAGTAAAATGCAAAAAAAGGAGGTTATCCATGGCCAGGGGGAATATTACTGCATTTGATTGGCTTTCTTAGGTGTTGTTGTTAGCTGCAAAGTCGTGTCTGAACCATTGCAACCCCACGAACAATGTTCCTCCAGGCCTTCCTGTCCTCTACCATCTTCTGGAGTCCATTTAAGCTCATGCCTACTGCTTCAGTGACTCCATCCAGCCACCTCATTCTTTGTCGTCCCCTTCTTCTCTTGCCCTCAATCTTTCCCAGCAGTTCTTAGGTGACTAAGACACAACCATTCAAAATCTAGCAAGCTCTACCCTCAACCTTTCCAATGAACACTATAGTCAACTTACTCAAGGCTGACCATCTTTCTTCACCTATGAAGCATATACAGTAACAAACAATTGCAGCTTATTCAGCTGACCCTGATTCTATAATCAATCTGCAACAGTTGAAGTAGGTTCCGTTTATGGGGCACAATGGATTGCATTCCAATTCTGTACAAGAGAAATGGGTTTCATCTGAACCAAAATGGAACCAGTCTACAGATACGTAAAATTAAAAAAAAACAACTGAGTGAAACCCTTTAATCAGCAGTAAATGTAAACGGACATGGTGGTTAGTTCTAAGGTAATGTTAGATGTTGCAGTGAGCCAAGATGGGAGAGTTGGTGTCTTTGATAATGTGCATAAGTAGATAGATGTAAGAGATATTATAAAGGGTGGTATGGAGAGAATAAATTCTTGAAGAAATTAGGTCACTAGATGACAAAGGATACTGAGGATAAGGTAGATCCGGGGTTATGAATGTTTGTTTGTTTATTAAACTTGCATGCTGCTCCTCTTACTGGAGGTGACTCTAGGCAGCTTTAACTTAAGGACTACATACAAGATACAAAAGGTTGCCTATTACTATTACTGAACGACTTGCCTCCAGAACTGGAAGGAAGGGAGGGAGGAAGTTTTTAAGAAGACATTGGACAACCATTTGTTTGAAATGGTGTAGAGTTTCCTGCCTGAGCAGGGGGTTGGACTAGAAGACCTCCAAGGTCCCTTCAAACTCTGTTATTCTGTTACTAAAAACAGCAGGAGGCATTGTCCTTTCTTGAACTGACAAACTGCTGAAGCTGTGTAGTAGTTTCAGGAACCATTGAACTGCATGGTTTCTTTTTTTAATACACAGCTTGTTTTCAACTATTTTCAATAGTTCCTAAAAGCAGTGCACAGCTCCAGCAGTTCATTGGCTCAAGGAAGCCAACACGGTGTGCCATTTTTAGCCCGTTCAGAAATATGAGTTCTGACTTACATACCATTTCAGATTAAAGAGAGCGTAGGAACTTGCATGCTTTCCAGAAACTGTCCAAAAACTGAATGAAGTCTTTGTTTTTCTATTCAGTACCAAACCTATAAGATACACACCTGAGTCGGCATTGACTTTCTCAGGGATATAGTTGGAACCTCTAAAACAAATTTGCTTTTTTGACAGCACATATACAAAAACTGGAGCTAAAGCCAGCCGAGATAAAATGACAACGTATTTTAAAACATCCTGTGAGATTATCATGAAACAAATTGCCAGATCCTGATGGCAACCACCAAAGAATTTTTAAAGAATAAAAATATGAAGTTTCTGGTCCTCAAATCAGATTAGTTAATTTGTTGTTCAAATCACGCTCATTGCCAGGAATGGAAGGTAGTCAATGTGACATCAATTTTTAGAAGGGGCCCATGGAAGATCTGGGAGGAAAATTTTTGACATGACTCCTCAGTCATGTCAAAAATAAATGAATAAACCTAATGACCATAGGACAAGAGGAACTATTTGTTTTTTATTGACTGTTATCTTATTGAAAAAGTAGAAATGAAAGGCCAATTTTCTTACTGTTAGAGGAGTTAAAACTGGAGTATTTCAAAGATCTGTGTTTAATACATGTTAACTTGTTAATAAATGATCTTGACTTTGTGAAAAGCAGTGAAACAGATAAATTTGTGGAACTTATTAAACTCTTCTGGATGTTAAAAGCCACAAGTGACTGAAAAGAGCTTGAGAAGGACCTTTTTAAATATGACAACTGAACAGCTAATACAGTTTGATTTAAATAAATGTAAATCGGTGCACATTGTAACAAACAACAACAACACTTCATATTCACATGAGGTTTGAGCTCATAGTAACCAACCCAAAAAAAGTCTTGGGATGACAGGTGTTGGCACAATAAACCTGTTGCAATAGCTATAAAAAAAGGCAAACTCCAGTTTACGAAATATTAAGAAATAAATGAAGAGTAAAAATGAATGGTTTGTCTGTCGGACCTCAAAGTCAGAGGCTGAGTTACTTTGTCTTCTGAATGAGAAAACCCTGCAACCGTTTGCCTCTTTTTCTGTCTCTGAAAATATTTAGCGACCATTTGCAAAGCTTTCACAATGCTTCAGAGCAGCTGCCTGAGACATTTGCCTTTTCTGATGGTAGGGCAGATCTTGTTCTTGTATCCAGTGGTGCATATCTGGCTTTACATTATAGGTCTGTGTTATCTGATACTGCTATCAACCTATAAATAACTTTCCAGTGACTTGCCCCAAGTTTGATTTTTCCTTAATACAAGATCCCTATCTCTGTATCTCTGCCTGCCATTTTCTATCAGAATCTTTCTGACAGAGATAAGAAGCCTTTCAGGCTGTCCTCAGAGTTTCAACGTTGGGAATTGCTGAACCAAACCTGCAGTCTTGAGGAAACTGTCCTCCAGCTGTGTTTGACCAGTGATGGCTGAAGCTGTAAGGGAGAAATGTATTTGGTTGGGTCAGCAATACTCTGCTTTCAGTTACTGAGGAAGGACAATGTCTTTGTGGCATTGTGTAAAGCATCGTGAAGCTATCTTGTATTCACTCCAAGATATAAAAGCAGGAAGAAGAAACCAGAAAAAAAGGCTATAGGCCAGGGGTCCCCAACCTATGGTCCATGGCCTGGTACTGGGCCAAGGCTTGTTGGCCACTGGGCCCCGGGAATCGTTGGTGAGCCCCACCTCACTCGCAGTAGTACTGCTGTGTGGGCACTAGCAACCCCATTTACGCATTCATGTGGGTGCCAGCAGCCTGTTTGCGCATGTGTGTGTGCACCAATGCTCATGCCATGGACACGTGTAGCCCATTTGTGCATGCATGTGTATGCCAGCGCTTGTGCCATGGGTGCATATGGCCCACTTGCACATGCGTGTGCACGCTAGTGCCACCATCATGCACACGGACATTTCCTTGCTGCTCCCAAGCTGGAAAGGTTGGGGAACTCTGCTATAGTGCCACCTGGACAACAGATCTAGCAAGAGCCACTAGATCTTTTAAATTTATATTTATTCCTGGGCCATAGTGGTGCAGTGGTTAGAATGCAGTATTGCAAATCACTTCTGATATCTTGACCAGAAAACTGCAGAAACTTCTCTGGGCAGTCAGTAGCAGTCAAAATTGACTCAAGTGCATCAGAGAACTCAACTCAGCTGAACTAAACTCAATTCAACACGACTCAACAGTAATCTAAACTCAACATTAAGCTAAACTACTGGGTTTAAGCTGGCTAGAATTTTGTTCTTCACTTACATTTTTGTCCTGCTCTGCCTCTTTTAAAAAGAAGCACAGTTTTAATTAAACAAGAGAAATATGATATGGAGTAGGCAAAATATGATACTGATGCATTACAGTGACGTTTTCCATAAAAATTTGCCCTACAAGTCAATTGTCATACTTTTGACACCCATTTGCTGAAGTTTTTCAGGGTTTAATCAAAAGCATTTCTAGCTTTCCCTGAGAAAGCCTGCATTTTGCTCAGGATCTTTGGCATGCTGAGCACCTACATCACCAGCCCTTTGAATCAGAATTTGAAACAGCTACATAATTCTTTTTATTATTCCTCAGTTCCCTCACTGATTCTTTGTTAATGAATGGGGCATCTGTCATATTCACATATTTTTTTTAAAAAAAGATGAAATGTGCAAATAAATGATTTTTTTTAAAAAAGCCAGCTTTATAAAGGCAGACTTTGAATGCATATTTTAAACCATTCTTTTCTGAAATACAATCAGAAACAAAACTGTGATTACACTGGGCATAGATCCAATTTTTAAAAATAATAATGATAACAACCTAGGGGCAAAAATATGGAGATTTGGAATGTTTGCTTTCAAATGTTGAAAGTTATAATTTAATTCCCATATCACTTTGAGTTTTCATGAATGGATCTAGACTTCTGGCTTTACAAATAAACCTTATTTTTAATTAGTAAGATGTCTGTATGTTCTTTTTAGTTAATTTTCCCCATTTCTCCTTGGTGGTTTCCTATTTTCATAATCTATAAGGAGTGTGGTGTTTGCCTAGATTTTTGTCCCTATGGGAGATAGCAGACAAGGCTCATAAGTTTCCTTGAAATCCACATTGTATCTTTGAAAAACATGACCCCCAAGAGTTTATTTCCTCAAGTTACTTCTCTCTCTCGATTAGCATTCTCACTGCAGGTTGCCTGTTCTTCTGACAAGACTTTTTTCCTTTTCATTTTAATCATCTCTTTTTCTGAGGCTGTACAAATAACAAGATCATTAAAATATGAAATGAAAAGTCGTATTAATGAGAAATGAAATAAGTCATGCTTTTCAAAGCCATGGCTGAAATTTAAATATCCTTTTACATCAGTGAATGTGCAATGTCCAATTTGCACCCTAAAAAGAAGAAATTAATAGAATTTTAAATAAGGTGATTTCTTTCCAAGAGTTATCACCTCCTGATCTTCTTGAGTTGATAAATCGTACTTAAATGAATGGATTTTTTTTTGTAAAGTGGCTACAAGCAAATCGTTCTTCAGTTCTAAGTCAAGTCTCCTTCAAGTCAAGCCTAGTGACTTCATAGATACAGCCTCATTGTTTTATTTTCAACAAAATAGCTGTGGTTTGCCACTGATGCCTTCCAGGATGTTTCCCCCCCCCCCCCAACTTGTCAGCCTAGTTTACAGAGCTGGGATTTCCTGATCAACTCATCTAAGTACCCACCAGGCCCAGCCTTGCTTATCTTTCTGAGATCAGCCAAGGATAGCCAGGTGCTGCAACCTACTGATACATTATTCTCATTCACAAGTGAAACATGTGGAGCTGGTTCACTTAGTGTAGCTCTTATGCTGGAAGATCCCAGTACTATAAGACCCACTTGTACACTGTTAGTCCAATGTATGACAATATTTTGTGTACTGCATTCTGGTAGAATTTATGAACTGGAAATATATTGAGGCGTTGATATGTAAAGCTGAACTTCTCACCTGTTCTGTCTTGAAAACACAGAGAGGGTTTGAAAGAAGAGACGGGCTACAATATCGTACAATGTCGTAACTTCCCTTCCACCTGTGGGTCAGCCTTTCCCAACCTGTAGCAGCTGGCATCCTTTTGGCATAGTGAACCTCTGTTTCTGTCTCTCTTTCCCAGAAGTAGAGATCTCAAATTGCCAATGTTCAAGCTTGGATGAGATTTCCAGATCTTCAACATTACCTGCGACTAATATGACAGGACAATAACATTCAATGAATGGGAACTAAGCATCACAGCTGTATTTTGTTGATGTAAGCATTTAAATTAATTTTAAATACTTTTCAATTAATTCAATTTTAGTTGTTAATCCGCTTCACTCAACTTCACTGTATTGGCCCTGCAAATGTCTACTCTACTGATTCTCATATATCAGCACCAAACAAGAATCAACCATAAGTGCATACATCGGCATATCAACAATAAAAGACAATGGCTATGTTTAACATCATGGCTTGTTTAGAACAGTTCCCTAAACAAATTACACTAAGACATGCTAAGTCTAAAACTTGTGTTTTACAAACTAAATTGGTTGAGCTGACACAATAAACAAACAAAAGGCAATAAAGCAATCAAACAGTAAAACAGGGAGGGAAACATTTTCCGTAAATCAAGAGGAAGAGGCAGTTTAGAAATGCCTGGCACCAAAATGACAAAAAAAAAGTATTACCCATTGCAAATCTATGGGATGTGGTAACAAACTTTGGCCTTATATCTTTGTATATCCGGTTGATTTAATCAATTCCATTCATCTAAAAATTTATTTTCCTTTCAGTGGACAATTGTGTCCCATTTAAAATACTATAAGCGCAGAGGCTTCAGAGTCAATGACAGTGTTTTGTTAGTCTATTTAGAATATTATATCTTGAAAATAAAGATGAAATAATTAGTCATCTATTCCAGCAATGAACTACAAAAGCAGAGTCAGCTTTAAAACTACATGCACAAGCCTGCAAAAATAAATTCAAGTCAATCATTTGCAAATGGCCAGTATACATGTTCTTGAGTCAACCTTGAAGTGGTCAGGAAAGTCAGGATTAACTAGCATACACTTCATTTTAGGAAAAATAACAGTGAAGTTGTATAACCCAACAAAAACTTTAAATAACTGGAGCAGATAGGATACATAAAGCCTCACTTCAATAGTCAGTATCCTTTGTTATAGCCAGTTTTTACTATGCAGACATAGGATTTGATAAGCTTGACTGTGGGAACTGTTATTGAGAAATATGTTGCTGAACATATGCAGATACTAAAAGAATGCCAATTAATTAAGTAGCAAATGGTCTCATTAAAAAGAAAACTATGTTCATAGTATTAGATGCATGCTATTCATATTATTAACAAAATATTAAATATAAATTAGCAGTTTTAACACAATAACATTCATCATACTGGATGTCTTGGATAAGGAGTATTTTATTGATTTATCAAATCTATTTTCTGCCCATCTCAGAGTTTAGTCAACTCTGACCAGCTTACATACAGAGTATGAGCTTAGCCCAGGTATGAATGGAAGCCAGCAGACATTTGAAGTAAAAGTTGGGTTGATTTAAAAAGACAAAGTGTAGGAAAGCTTTAGTTCTCCCTAAGGCAGGGTTAGGCAACCTTGGCTCTTTTTTGACTTGTGGACTTCAACTCCCAGAATTCCTGAGCCAGCATGGCTGGTTCAGGAATTCTGGGTATTAAAGTCCACAAGTCATAAAAGAGCCAAGGTTGCCTACCCCTGCCCTAAGGAATCTCTTGAAGAGAGAAACACACTAGACAAAGAGAAACACACGAGAGAAACAATAAGTTTTCTTTTAAATCACAAGCAAAAAAAGAGACTAAGATCAACAATCACTGGACATATGAAACAGATACAGGGCCAGTGTGTGAAGACTGTGTTCCTCTCTTTCACTCTTTTTTAACATTTGCCCAAGTGGTTCAAATAGCTCATAATGCAAAGGGAAGCTGCCACAGAACATTGCTTGCAGTCTTGAAGCAAATATTGTTAGAAGGAAGTTAAGATTTAATAATGTTATGCTCCATAAACATGATTACTCCATTTATTATACTCCATAAATATGATCATCTCAGTTTTATTTTTGAGATGAAAACACAGTCCAATTTTGTGGTTTGCTGTCACCATCCATGTATCCCTTTTTTCACTTTGATAAAAAAATGTGGCTGGTAGATAAGAACGTCTGTGGTTTTCTTCAAATAGAAACTTAAATGGGAATTTATTAGTGTGGTTCATTATTATTGTTGTATTTTTGCTTTGCCCTTCTAGATACCACCATGAAGGTGATGTGCAGTCAACTTTTCTACAGATAGAACATTTTTTTGTTGTTGTTATGAGGGACAAGAAGAAGACATATGCTCACTGTAGGCATCATCCAGAAGCAGGAAAAGCAAGGAGAGCTGACAGGTCAGTTACACTCCAATTAAGCCATTCAATCTCAGTCAATAAGTCTTGAAGAGCAAAGCCCACTTCATGCCTACTTATGCCCATCATCTTAAAGCCAGCTGCAGATGCTCCTAATTAGCACATTATTCACAGCATTGCTGCAAGTGGGATTTCGGAGCCTTCCCCTTCTTAATAGTCTGGTGTGATTCTAGTGTAGGGGTCCCCAACTGCCGGTCCATGGCCCAGTACTGGTCTGTGGCATACCAGCAACCGGTCTGCACAAACAAGCAAAGCCCCCTCCATGGGATCCAGGCTGCACACAAAACAACACACCCTCCGGTCCATGGAAAAAGCTTTCTCCATGGAACTGGTCCCTGGTACCCAAAAGGTTGGGGACCTCTGCTCAAGTAAACTCATTTATTTTGGAGGATCTTCCATTGAATCTTTACATACACGTACACACATGCTTTCTGTCCTTGGTATTTAAATTTCCCTCTTTTTTTGGCTATATAATCAAAGGTGGCCTCAGTGGCAAATACTTGAAATAAAGAGAAGTAAGTAAATCAAATATTTTAAAACCCTGACCCTGTAGCATAATCCAGCAATTCATAATTATATGAAACAATTATGCTTTCTGATAGTTGGTTTCATGCGCCGTTCACCCTAAATGCATTACTATTCCTAGCCAGCAATACGTGGACATCCAAGAATCAGAAACTAGCGCATAATATCAACAACTGATATCTGGGAGAGAAATAATAACTTCAGGTAGGCGGACCACTTGAGTTCAATGGAGCAACATCTTGAACTGCACTTCATACTATTTGAAACATGACCTTGAGACAGTTGCCTCTATTGCTCAGTGCTGCTCTGTCCAGAATACTAAGCAATCAGCCACAGTCAGGAAACAAAAAAAAATAATAATAATCTGAGCAACCAAAAGTAGATCTATCGTTTGTGCCATATAGACACTGAAAACCTAATAGTGATTTTGGGAGGTATTCATGCACACAGCCATTATATTCTTCCAGCAAGTGTAAAAAACAAAAACATTTGTCAACAGTAATACCAATCAGATAGAAAGTTCAACAGACCTCATTGGGAAGATTGCTGATGATTTCAGAAGCCCAAATCCATCCAAACTTGATTTAATTTCATTAGCAAATTTTTTCATATTCCCTTTTCTCTTTTTCAGAGGTATCCTGCCCCTTTTTCACAAGGCACGTGTACAGGCCTAACTCACTGTTTGTAAACTGCTCAAAAGACAAAAACAAACACACTGACCACAATCAAAGAGACATTCAAGGAACAAAGAAATGAGGAATCTGCTGGGTGATGTTCAGTTCCAATCTTTCTTGCAACCCATAATCTTTAGGATAGCTTTGGACTATTATGAGAACTAGCTCCAAAGTTCTAGGACACTAAGGACTCCTTTAGACAACCAGCCTCTCCATTTCTCAACATGGGATGTGCTGTCTCTCGGAGGTTGTCTTTGTTTTTACACCTGCGAGTCAGACCGCAGATGCGAATCACAACCTTACACACACTTCCTAGGAAGAAACCTTGAATTTTGAATGCTGGAATTGATGAATACCAGGAGAAGGATAAAGCATAGCTAGTGAAGCAGCTCAGGGACTGCATGTACTGAATGCTCACTCCTCTTAAAGATGACACATTTGAGAATATATTGAAATTTGCACAAGAGGGATTGGAGTAAAGTCTCTAGGAAACACTGGAACAAAAGAGTGGCAGAATAGCATTATGCATATCATTCCACAGGAGACAGACATTGTACAAACTGCATTCTATTTACTGTGGCTGGGAACACATGGTGATAGTTTGCTATTAGCAAACATTTTAGGACTTCCCCTGGTGTAAAAACCAGTCTACCAGATGGCTCACATTTTCCAATTTTTTAGAGTCTATTTTTATCATCCTGTATCATCCTGCACTGGTCTGGATAATTATATATATTGTCAACAACGTGATGTATGGGATACATAATTTCAGCTACATTTTTCAAAACTTTTCCATCTGTAGGGCTTATGGGCTGATGCTTGCAGTACAATGCCAAATGCCATAATCATAGACCAAAAATGTTATACTCCAGAAATCTCTTGAGGCTTATTTCTGCCTATCAATCATCAGCCTGAGAAGTCTACTCAAGCAATTTACAACTTCTCAATAGCCCTCTTGAGCTTTAAGCATCCTTTTAAACTTATCTTAAAGGGGGAAAAATGGATCAAAGGACTGAGAAATAGTTCTTGTCTTTGTTTTAAAGTTTCTTATAAAATGTTTTGCTGCTCTCAAGCAATCTGCATTTAGGATAAATAACTATGATGAACATTTTCTATGGCTTTAGTGAGAAATGTAAGAGGAATAGGAAGTCTTCACACCTTGTTGCTTATTCTACTGCAATATACTTAATTAAATAAAGAGAAATCTAATTTTCAGGAATTACGTTTCATGAACATCTGGATCTTATTCTTGAATGAAGATTTTACATGCTGATCCTCCAGGATTGGGTTCAACTGCTACACACAGTCCATGCTGGCAGTACGGAGGGATGGTGATCTGGCAGTGGTGGGCATGCAAAATGTTAGGAAGAATGAAAGGCATTCTAAGACTATTATTTCCCTCTTAAGACTCTATACCACAATACCAGCTTGGATTGGTTTGTATCTTGCAGCTGAATCTTTTATACCCTGAAGCTTTGTATTGAATACTCTATTTTTGCCCAAACTGATGGTTTTGAACACTGGTGTCATAATTTCAGCCATTGATCCAGGAATTGTTCCATTCCACCATATAAACAAGATCCACCATAGTCCATTAGAACTCAGTTTCAGCCTTCATGCATTCTAGCAACATAATCTGGCAAGTTGTCTGTTTTAATTCCTCCTCACAATGGGATTTTGGAATTACATCATTGCAGGAAATGCTTCTCAAGCACAGGGTTCAGACACAGGGAGAGATATCCACGAAGAAGGCTCAGTATAATGAAAATCTTGACAGATGTGGCCCCAGTGAGAAGGCTCCATGACAATTCTTCTTTGGGGTCAAGGAACCCACACCAACAGGCATACCACAGGCCCTCAAAAGGATAATGGCATATCTATTCTATCCAGCCCGGCCTTTACAATAGCATTGAAATCTCCAATCATATATATGCTTTCGAATTCCAATTCTATTATTTTCTGGTGTAATTTTGAATAGAAATTTTCTTGGTTTTCATTTGGGGCGTAAATCGCTACCAATAAAGTTTTTTTTACAATTCATAATTACTTCCACCATTAAAATTCGCCCTTCTTCATCTGAATATAACAATGTTGTTTGTATTGCTTTTTGAATATATAATACCACACCTCTTTTACTCTGATCTGCAAGTGAGGTATATAATTCTCCCAATTTTGGATATTCTAGTAGATTTTTATGTTGTTTCTTAATATGAACTTCTTGTAAACAAATTATATCCATTTTTAATTTCCCCAATTTATTTAGTGTTCTTTTTCTTTTTATAGCCAAATTTAGTCCATTTACATTTATTGAAATTGCTTTTATTTCTTCTTCCATGATTATTTATTTGAAGTTTTAATTGCTCTCGTTATTCTCATCTCTCTTTGCTCTTTTGCCTCTTTTGCTCTTGTCCCTTCTCTCAACACCCTTTCCTCCTGTTCTATGCTATACTTACTGTGTTGCTTCTTGCTGTCTGATTACTCTTTCCCCTATCAGCCTTTCTTCTTCTTGCTGCCCAAAGTATTTTGACCACTCTTATCAGTCATACTTTTCTAAAAATTTAAATACACCATCTCTAGAAATAGTATTGTCAAGCAATAACATTCGATTATGGATATCTATGGATATCTATGGATATCACTTGAAAAGCCCATACGTCAGAAACTTGACAGCTATGCTACTTATATATCTTATTTCTCCTACTTTAGGACCACTTTACAAATTTCTTCTGGCCATATTCAAGTCAAGTATCAGTTTTTTGTCTCCCACCTTGTGATGATTCTTCTGACAGTTCTTTAATCCATTTTATTAATTTTTGTTTTTTATCCTCAAATTTGTTTTGAAATCCTGGAGGATAAAGCATCTTTTTTGTCTTGTTTATTATAGTGAGGTTTTGCAGATTTTTTTTGTATTAAATTGAAGTTTTCATTTGTAGCTTTTCTATTTAAGTCACTTTCATTTAATTTATGTTCTGTTGTCTGATTTATTTGTTCATTCTTGTCATTTTTTTGAGTGTTATTCAGTTGTAGATTTAAGTTAGAAATATGTTCATTTATATTGTCAAGTTTATTTCTAATCTCATCATGATTTGAAACAATTATCCTTTGAATCTGTCACAGCACTGTGTATATTTTCTCCTGGAATGTATTTGTTTTGTCTTGAGTCATTGTTCCTGCAGATCTTTGAAAATCCAAACTGGAGTCTTCAGGAGAAGGTATTGAGTATAGTTTTCACCACTTTTAGATAAGTATATAACATCCATTTTATCTCTCCCCTTTAAGTAATTTTTCATTGGAGTCATCATCTTTTAATTGGCTTTATCAAGCCAGCCCATGTTAAGTTCCAAACAGCCAAGTTTTACATAGTTCTTATCTTTATATAATAGTTTTATAGTCCAATACATTTCCAATTGTCCAGGAATCACTGAAAACAATATTTATAACAGTTCTTCTTTTCGGGGGTCTTGTAATTATCAACCAGTCAGGATTCAATCCAAAGTATTTAACCATCTAAAGGTTTTCTAGTAATTTCTCCTTTAGAAGATTAGCCAAAGGGCAAGATTTTTTCCCCCCTCTGCAAACAGTTCTTAAGTTTAAACATGCAGTTCAGTATGCTTGTAATCCCAGAAGGTGAGCAGTTTCTAAACAAATGTAGTTTCACTCAGTAAGAGATAACTTCGTGGTTTGTTCCCAGCTGTTTTTTTTTTTGCTTTTTCTAGGCATCTTGCCAAATTCTGAGTCAATACAGTTATAGTTTCTTCTAATCCTCCACTAGGCTTCACTGTTCATTTTCCAACTTTTTTTAAAAAACAACAACAACAAAGGGTTATTTTTGTTCACACACACACACACACACACACGCACACACTGCTCAAAAAAATAAAGGGAACACTTAAACAACACAATGTACTGTATTTAATAGTAGGATGTCTTATCTTGTGTTCCCTTTATTTTTTTGAGGAGTATATATATATCATTCCAGAATCTCCAGGGCACCCTTCTTTTCTTTAGCACCTCTCCAGGGCAACTTAGACCCATTTAGGGATTCCTGGCAGGATGAAATTAGCCGCGAGGTGTGGAGATCCGCAATCCCGTGACTGGGTGCTACCACACAAAATGGGGAGTTCCAGAAAGGTTTTCTTTAACTATTGCTCGTGTACCACTATATTAAAAGTATTAAAACAAAGGCAATTTATTTGAAAGCAGAACAAAAAAGCTGCCCAAGTTATACTATGTATCAAGTAAACATAGACATAGTTTCAAGCTGAGATAGACTCGTCAGGGACAAAGCAAAAATGTGTATGGCATCTAAAGAACTACTTTACAACATTGCTCTTTGCATGGTACCATTACAGTAATTGAATTGGCACATTTTAGTTGCATACATCACATACAAAGTAATTAATTTGGTTTCGGCTTAAGATATATGAATCTGGTCCTTGGTATCTCAAAATCAGTTTTTATGCCTTAATATTGATAAAAATACATTAGTTTAAAAATAATATAGTTCTTTAAACCCATTCCTATCCTATGTTTCCTGGAGGAAAAAGGGGAAGAATGTATTGCCTCCTATGTAAACTATTATTTATTGCTCTTTGATATGTATAACCTTTTCTCACCACTGTATCCACTGAGATTTAGAGACTGATGTTAATTCTTAGGAAGTACTTAGCAAAACAAATGTAAACCAAAACGGTGGTTTTTTTAATGTACTCTGGTTAGGAGATACGGACAAAAATATAACCTTTGAAGTCTTTCAAATGGACTGAAAGGGAGGGGAAAGGGAAAGTGTCGTGATAGTGGGGTATATAATGCTATGGATTTAAACATTTGAGTGTGGTCTCTGTTTTTAGATGCTTCCTGTTGAAGTATCTCTGAGATTCACCACACCTTGCAAACTGCTTCTTCTATTTTCTGCAGAATAAACTCTTTTCTTACCAATCCAATTTTGTTCGTGTTTTAAACGCATTTCTAACAATATGTTGCATCTACCCAGATGTTCTTCAGCCCTTGCTTTGGTAAAGTGCCATTAAGCAGAACTTGGCTTAGCACAATGTGTGAACACAATCTGTATTTGATCATACGATAATTCCAAGGGATAGGGACGAGGAGAAGCCACTTGTTGACAGCATCACACTGTTGCGAGGCTTTAAGTCTTTCTTGTGATGGTAAAACAATGGATCTCCATGCCCTCAACCATGCTGCTTTGTACAGTTTTGCAACTAAGAACAGTCTCCAGCTACCACCTAAAAAAGTACAGTTGAAATGTTTTATTGAAAGTCCAGATATAAATTTGCTGGCATGGAACTCCACCTTGCAAAGCAGCAACAAATGCGGATTAGATCAATATTATGGAGTTGCACACCCCTTCCTTGAAATAGCCAGTTGCGTAAGAGTGGCTGAATTGCCTTTTATCTTTGTACTTCCAGAGGTGTCTCTTGCTTCCTTCATTAAGTACAATTACTGAAAGATATGTGTCTTCAATTTGTTTCCTGTGGTGGTTTTAAAGTCGAGGCAACTGGTGGAGCCAAATTGCTTCAGTACAGAGTTCCTCCCCTCGACAACAACCGAGCTTTGTGATGTTCTGTAGCTGAGTTCTGACTCAGTAAGTCTTTCTTGTTTCTCTGTAGGCTGTAAACACATTCAACCCTGAAAGTTCAAAGAATTAATCTTTAGTAGCTACTTAGGAAGGCAATGAATGCTAAAAATAAATAAATAATGCCTTTTAGGTTTGGCACTGAAACTTATTAACCAAAACAGAAATAGGTTTAGGTCCCTCAGTCTAGCCAAGGGACATGTATTTAGTAAATAGAGTTTTCAAAATGAAGAGAGTCTCGTAGTTGAAAATAAGACCAGCGGCCTTACAGAAGGATAGTTTGAATCCACAGTCATCAATCCACAGAAGCCACACAAAACTAAAAAGCACCATCAAGTGCTTCAGTGATCTCCTGACGGTGCCTCTTATACTACAGGTGCTAAAGCAGAACAGATTTTCTTCCTCTTGTTGCTGGATTCAATGGGAAAGTCCTGTTTTTAACATCTAAGGAGGATATAAATTGTTCTTAAGCAGAAGGACAATTAGGAACAGCTAAGGACAATTGTCTTACTCATGGGTTAGAAGAGATAAGAAAACAGCGTCATAAGGCCAGGCCTGAAAAAAAATATGCAGGGGCAGGTTGTGATTATACGACACAATAGGAAAGGCCCCAAGATGGTTAGGGCTAGATTTACGAAAACAGAGAGGGAGGTGGGCAGAAGAAGTGCAGTATGCATAATATAAAGGTCAAAATAGATACTAGATGTGATATGAAAAGACACATGCACCGAGAGAAGCAGGCAATGCAAACTACGTTGTCAGCCCTTCAAGGTAGGTGGGGTCAAGGAACACACATAGCAAAGATTCCAGGAATGTTGTTGGATTGTGCCAGTAGTTTAACAGAACCAAAACGTTCACTGCTCTCTTTTAGGGTGTTCTGAATCTTTCTTTTGCTTTCTGCTTTCCCAGGGCTGACTGACTGTTCTCCCTCCTCCCACTCAAGGCCACAGTTAAATGCTTTTATGCTAATGCCTGAAAGATGGAGGTGATTATGCTTAGCATCACACCTGTGAAGCATCTCAATAACTTAGCAAAGCATGAGTGATTTGGCATGCTTTTATTTTATCAAAAGTTAAGGGATGAAAATCTCTGCCTCTTTGTAGATCAGTGCTACTTGCCTGAATATATAAGTTGGTCTGCCTACATAAATACCTGTGTTCATGCAGACGTACAGGTACACACCATGTTAGAACAATTCTATTTCATTGGGGTACTTGAGAAGCATCAGATGATTTGAAGGTAGGGACCATATGCTCCTCTCTCACATGCAAGTCTTCCATTGCATGCCAAAATAAGAACATTTAGGAATAGATGCTATAGCAGCTTGAAGACACTCTGTCTTAGATTTGTTTGGTGGTATCAATTGTTTATGCTTATTGTTCCTACTTCTACATTCTACATTCCATGATATTTCTCAGTATATTATGAAAACTTTTTAAATATAAGAGCTACTTTAGTTCCGCTGAAGAGAGGATGCTTGTTCAAGTTTGTTTGGATTTTGGCAAAACAAACAATAAAAGAGGTAGACTTGTTGTGCAGTGGTAGAAGACGGGATGCCTTGCATGCAAATTAATTCCAGACACAAAAATCTGACATCTTCAAGAAGTCCTAAAAAAAAAATCCTGTCTGAATGTACTGGGAAGTTCAGATAGTTAGTATAGATTGAAATATGGGTTTCAAAGATGAGAGGTACCCTGAGCCTGTTTGATCTCTGAGAAATCATGTTCACCATTGACATCTTTATGTCCTGTCCTGGTTTGCAGTAAACTTGGGCAACCCAGATAGTGCAGATTGCTGGTTCCCTTAGATAAAAACAAACAGGGGACCACAAAGAAGGTGAACAGGCAAAATTCTTTTCCGTAGCTTTCTGTTTCTTTGAGTACCAAGAGTTATGCTCTGCTAGAGCTTTTGAACATGCAACATTCTACCTACAGCCGGAAGGATCAATCTTAAGTTAGTTAGAGTAAATCACTCACCTCATATCATAAATGCCAAGTGGTGGTGGTGGTAGATTGGAAGCAGTTACAAGATGTTGGCAAAAGAAAATAATTAATGACTTAGGTCCAGGAGAGGGTTCCATTTGAGTCTGGGGGGGGGGGAGAAATAACATATCCCAAAATAGCCTTGCTGCTGCAGAAAAGTGCCTTGAACCTCAGGCAGAGAAGGGATTCATAGTAGATCTCCTAAGAGACCTGAGCCAGATAGGTAGACTTTTTATTGTTTGAAACTGTGGGTAGGTAGTCACAGTAGCAGCTTTTAATACTTATATGAGCATGAGAAATACCATTCAGCCTCCATAGGGCCAGCTCTGCCTGGACCCCATTACTTTTTGTGCAATACCTGCTACATTGTCTGTATGAATCTGATAATAAATCAGTTAGTACTCACTGCAGGGGTGTGGTTGTCATTTTTTTTTTATCTGGGTAAGTTTTTGGAAGTGTAATCCCCCCTCATAAAAAAATAAAGCGAGAAATAGAGGTAAAGCAGAAAAAGGGAAGCTTTGAAGAAGACTATCGAGCAATTAATTAACTTATTGTTTATGATAATTATTATCTATTATTTCTTGTTAAATACATGAACCCAGACATTAGGCTGTTTGCTAAATATTGAGAATGTTATTTGGAAAAACCCTAACCCCCAGCCCCAACCCTAATCCCAGCCCGAACCCAAATCCCAATCCCAATCCCAATCCCAATCCCACCTCATCCCTAACCCTATAAAAATTAATACAATTTTTACAAAAAGAAAAAAGAAAAAGGGAAGATTTGATCTATCCTAAATGGATCCATCCTCCCCCTCTTTATCTCATTTATGTGCCATCGCTGGCTATCATCCCTCCTGGCTGCAGTAAAGCACATAAGAGCCCTGTCAGTTTCACATTGGTGTGCTTTTCCCCCACCACAAAAGAAAATACAGTACGAGGACAGTCCTGCTGTGCATCTTTCCCCCCCACTGGTTGTAAAGTTACGGTGCAAGGGAAGGTGGAACTTCCTGTTTTGCCTAACACCGTACTTTCCTGGATACAGAGGACATAGCAGAGAACCTTTTGGCTTCCTACAGTATCTCCTGACCCTCTGGATCCATTCCCCATTCCTGAGGGTCCACCAAATTTGAAGGTTTCATTCGGATGGTAAAATGAATGTTGTGGTGTTGTGATGTAAGTTTCACACCTCACGTAGGACATCACAATAGAGAAAAAAGAGGCAGAGTTGGCATTGCAATGCTAAATGAAAGAAATGCCGCTCTTTTCTACTCCAACACATGCATTTGGAAAATAATGTGGGAGTGAAAAGATAGACAGAAAAGAACACAAAATATATTTCAAATAAGCTGTTTCTTCTTCTTGCTCTGCAGTAATGATCTTGCTCTTTTGCTGGTAATTTCTGTGACAACAACTTGTACAGTCAATCAAGCAGAGAAAAATAATTTTCCACACAGCATGGGCTGCTAGAGAGACAAAACTCTGAAGTTAGGGAAACCCTTTTATATTTCTCAGACATATAATGGTTATAGTTATTATTAATCCCAGCAACAGATGGACAAAGTTTTTTTTAAATTCTTAATGAATCCCTGGTGTTGAAGGAAAAGTCTTCATCATGGTTCAGTCCAAACCAGGAATAAGCAACATGGCAACTGCTTTAGAAAGAAGGTTGTAGTTTATTGAAGAGGAGAGCCAGACAGAAAGATGGCTCTGGAAAAAAAGAGAGAGAGAGCGCACATGTAGGGAGTGGGTTTTTATACCCTCTGGAGCTCTTGAGGTTGTTTCTTGTTCCTGTTTGAGGCTTTGTATTTCCTGTGTCATGTATTTTGACCTGAGTCTGAGTGTGCCCCTTTGTCATCTGTGGGTTAATCCTATTATGTCCTGTCTTAGAGTTTGGGTGAGGTATGTAGATTTTAGGTGTCTTTGTCTTCTTAATCTTCTAGCTTCAACCTTCCTGAATGGTTTACATCTGCATTTTTACAGAGCTGGTTTCTGCTTGGAGGAGGGAGACTTGGGGCTATTAAGAAAACTGGGCATTCTTTTCTGCATCTTTAAGATCCTTTGAGGAAATACAATATTCTGCCTTTTTAATATTTCTTTCTCTGGGGTGGGGGGGACTGACTTCCCACACTGGCAGAGGATTTACTAATCTGAAATTGAAATTTGGGTTTGAATTTACACTTTTGTAAACCAGTGGTTGGGTTTAGACATTGAACTAAAGCAAAATTTCAAACCTAGCCTTGAGAAATATGTCAAAATGGTCTGAATCAAATGTGATCAGAGGCCTGCAAAAGTAGATTTGGACGTTTTCTAAAACCCAAATTAAAGAAAACTTTAGTTTTAGTTTAAAGCAAAATGTAGTGTTATACTGTATGTGAACTAACCCAGAGATTAATAGAGGAAACAGCCAATTATTGACTTTATAACAAAAAACAGATTATCAGGTTACTTATATTTTTTATTAATTTTACTTTGTTTATTTATATCCTGCCTTCATTAGTTTTCAAATAACTCAAGTGGAGAACAACACACCTTCCTCCTCCTATTTTTCTCACAATAACAACCCTGTGAGGTGGATTGTGCTGAGACTGGTTGGTTGACTGGTCCAAAGTCAACCAACTGGCTTTCATGGCTAAGAAGGAAACATGCAACATTCAAGCGATACTTTTTTGATACAGACTATCACATTTACATGCATAAAATAGCAGACATATCAACACAATTATTTAAAAGTATTTCAAACGGCATAGGACTCGAGTTAGAACTGACGTGGCAAAGCACTGCAATGAATCCTCATACATCTTATCATGCAATTCTGTTTTAGGGTAAAGGATGTTAGGCAAAACAAAGAAGAGATCTACAAAATAGTAAGCAAAAGCAATTAGAAATCCATGCCTAGATCAGACAGCGCCTCTTTGAGCTTCTCATTCCTCCCTTTTTTCAGGTTTTCACTAACCTCCATCCAACCTTTTTCACTCTTCCCTTCCTCTCAATTACTCAGCCTTCCTTTGTATTTTGGCTTTGTAATGTCTCATTCATTCTCTCTCCATAACCAAACCACCTCAATGTATTTACACATTTACTTTTGTATCAATGTCACAGTCGTTCATCATTCTGACATTACTTGACCCTGAGTCTTCTTGTTTTATCAGACACTGTATATCACACAGTCCATTCCCTCTGTAGTCAACTTGCTTTATGGTTCTCCTGGCATTCTCAATTCTCCCTTCCATATAATAAAATGAGCAGAAACATGCTCTTCCACACAGCCAGTTTTGCTTCTTTCAGCAAATGTTTGTCCCTAGATTTTTTGTTTTAACCACACACTACCTTCATCTATTTTCTCAGATGTGTCTGCTTGTTAGTTGCATTGATATCCCAGTTTTTGCTCAGGAGGCATTATTCTTCACGCTGACTCTGTGAGACGAGGTGGGCTGAGAAGGGGAAAGTGACCAGCTTAAAGTTACCCCATGAGAGATGGTAGCTGCAACTTGACTTTTCTAACAGATAGTGTCAGGTCCATCTTCATGTCCTGCCATTTTGTTGGGGGGGGGAGAAATGTGGGCATATTTGGGGTGCTTTCACTTTGTTGTAATGCTTGGGAATTAGGGAGGGGATGGCCTTTGGAGACAAAGTAGACTCTTTCCCAGCCGGTTCCAACCTGCTTCCAAGGCTGTCATGCCCTGACAGTGACCTGTTATCTACCTAGCACCTCAGGGTTCTCAAAACATCTTTGTGGTATCATATTGACTGCCGGTGGATTGGTTGTGGGGTTGGGACTTGGAGAAAACAAAAGAATAGCTTTGTGCTTTGTGCGAGAACTTCAGATTCCACCTGAATTTCCTGCAACGACTTTCTCTCAGTAAAAGTTATTTGAATCAACCACATAGATTGAAGACTTTTACTTTCCTGACAGACCAGCTGGGGCGGGTCCTTACAGATAGAATTGATCACCTGGTGGTACCAAACCTGAAACTTCATGGTAGAAAAGAAAGTCACATGACTGCAAAGCTTCCTTTGTGGGGGAAGCAGTTGACTGCTGGCAATTTCATCAGTGATAGGATTTAAATATGTGAAAAACCAGTTCTCTGTGTGGATGCCACTTCCGGAGGTCCATTCTGGGCCTGGGCAACAAAAAATTAGCTACCGGTTCTGCCAAAGTGGTGGAAACTGGCTGAATCCCACCACTGAATTTCATGCGTATCCCAGCTCTGAATTCCTTTAAGCCAAAAATGCTCCCAAAGCCTTGAAAGAGTTTACAAATGTGATTTCTAATTTACAGATGTAGTTTCATACATGGTTTATATATAAACATTGTACATACATTAAACACTTGAAATAACTTCATCTTTTTTCTATCCCATTCTCTCTGGAAAATGTTAATGTTGTCAATGGATGGAGTTAGGAGAGCATCACAGTAGCACCATTTTGAAGTAGATGGTTATTAGGATTTTTAAATGTCAACACATTTCTTTCTTAAGATTTTCAAGTTATTCATTTCTCCCTCAAGGGTACTAGCAATGTCTGGAGGTAAACATGCATATGCACATTTTGCTTCATCTTTGAAAACTAGCAAATATGTATTGGGGGCAAGACACAACATCTGCAAGCAAAAATAAAGTTGGCTTCCTCTCAAGATATAAAATATTTGTCTTCTGGTTAATGAAAAATACTCAATCAGCCAAAGTGAAATATGAACAGTTTCTTTTGCACTAAAGTAGTTTAAATTTAATAACATAAGTTAAGTATCTTTTATTGTATTCTTCATTATTGACTCACTAAAAATGTTGCAACAATGGATCAAAAGACTAGTTAATGAACTAGTCCTCATAAAGCATTAACTACAATTTGAATAGAGACGCATGGTAGAGGGGAACAATTATAGATTTTTTTTCAGTTGTCAGTCACAAATTCAGTCTCCACACATTTATGAAACAAATAACAGCCATTTCATGAGTAACCACAGCATCTTAACATGTCTGAATCTGCAAGATTCCTACAGCCTTACTGATGTTTTTACAGCATTTAACATTTCCTTTTCATCTCTTTTGGTTGGACTCTGAGATTGACAGCAATTTTTTTTCAGTTCATTTGTTAATTTATGCTTGTTATCATTGACTCCTCTTAGATTCCAAGCTACATTTTTCATATTCCATAATTGTCATCTAATATTAACCTTCACCACCCATTATGGTTTCCCTCAACTGAGGCTTTAACTTAGAGCTTCTTAGTAAGATAGAGAACGGGTGGTTTAGGATAGAGATAGATAGATAGATAGATAGATAGATAGATAGATAGATAGATAGATAGATAGATAGATAGATAGAAACATTGGCACACATTAAAAATGAAATTTTGTTGCTTGCTCTTATAAGTGTACACGTACATTACACACATTTAAACAAGCTATAAACCTACATCCTTGCATATAAATAACCTATAAATATTAATCCCTGTCCATCTTGAATGCATAGCGGAAAGAGGAAGCTTTAGTGTTCACAAGGTTAAAACTGTGACTGAATCTGGATATTCTGCTTTGGATACCACAAAGCCTCCTCCAGAAGGTAACAGGGAAAACAGGTTGTGAAGGGGATGTGTAATGTCCCAGACAATCCTGTGGACCCTGCTCAAGCAACGCATATATGCTAAGTCCTGAATGGAAGGGAGGGAACTGCCAATAATCTTTTCTGCCATCCTCACCACTCTCTGCACCATCTTCCTGTCTGAAGCAGTGATGCTTCCCAACCAGACAGTAATGCTGTATGACAGGATGCTCTCGATTGTCCCTCTGAAGAAAGTGGTAAGGACAAGGGAGGAAGGAAAATGTACTTTTCTCATACCAATGCACATACAGCATTACCTAGTAACTCTAAGGACAATACCAGTCACTTCAGGCACATTTTTTTGTCATAATGGCACAAGCATAACCAAAACTCAGTTTTATTTCAAGCCTTTTATGCAAGGTAGCATCTTTAGCCTGGAAATTGATTTAAAAACTAAGATAGTGTTGACTACATTGCACCAACTAAGAGATATACATGGTACTATTTGTCCATCAAGTCATTATTAACTTTTGTAATTGCTGAATATTTTTAAATGTGTTTTTATGGTTTTAGTGTACACCACTCGGAGCCATGTCTGCAAGATGGGCAGCTATGTAAATCTGATAAATAGGTAAATAAATCCATCCTCAGGATGCTTCATCCAGTTCAGGATGGTCTACCTCACACCTGGCTATATTTGAAACATTAGTAGCAGAATGTAAGATTCTTCATTTATTTATTTATTAAATTTATATGCCACTTGTCTCACTAGTTAGTAAAACAGATAAATAAATCCATCCTCAGGATGCTTCATCCATCTCAGGACTGCCTACCTCATGCCTGGCTATATTTGACAGGTTAGTAGCAGAAGGTGAGACCCTTCGTTTATTTATTTATTAAATTTATATGCCATTTGTCTCACTATCCAGAGTGACTCCAGGTAGCTTACAATGGCATAAAAGCATAAATATGAAAATCTTTTTGTAGGCTGCCTCACTGGAAGTATTTGTCTACATGGATGTGGAGCTTTCAGACAGCAAGGCAATCTGTTCAACAGGCTAATTTCTGGGTAAACTACTGTCAAAATATAAACTGAGCTAATGTGTACTTAATAATATATTCTCTGTAGTTGTGGCTTGCAAAGATCATCAAAGGGATAATGGAGGGAATAAACTGGGGATTCATACTCCCAATCTTGTTTCATTCTCTATACTGTCTTCATGTTCTCCATGTTTCCCAATTTTGACAGCAGTTTAGCATCAGTCCTACAGCTTGCTCCCCTTTACCTGTAGCATGTTTTAATAACTGCATTTCAGTTATCTTTTCTACCAAGAAAATGTCCTTCAAGGAGTTTAAAATAAATCCTCCATGAAAACCAATTAACTAGATAGCTGCAAGTGCCATTTCTTTCTTGCACATGCTAGTGACGATAAAATTAAGCTGTAATATTAATAGATGGCTTGAAAATCATATGGAAAATGATTATATATACAAAGAGTTGCAGTTTGAAACTTCACAAGATGTGACAAAAGTTGTTTTCACAGATTTTTATAACACATACCACAAAATTTGAATTAATCTGGAGAATTTATTTTTCTTATTTGAAAGTCCAATTTACAAACAGGCACAAACAATTTACTTATTATTTAGATTTCTTGGGTTCACAGCATGCTCTAACTGCTTACGTTGTTTCCTCCAAGTTATCTATAAAAGGTAACATATTGTTTATGCTTTTCAATTTTTCAATGAACAAGATTTAATTTTGTTTTTAGTGCATTCCATTCTAAACCATTCATCTCTTTCATGTGTCAGATTTGATAGCCTGTTGATAATTCAGGCTCCATATTAAAGACTGACAAGCTTTGGAAAAATAGCTGAAATATTTTTTTACCAAAGTAGATCTCCCAAATTTAAGTAAACTATTTAAGCCCCTAAATAGTTTTCCCTCTGTGCTGTTTCAGAGTGAGTTCTCTCTGTCAATTTTATCTGCATGGATGCAGTCCAATGAGTATTAAAAGATATTTATAGCATTGACAGTCACAACAGGATTATTACTGGAATCTCAAGAGCTCTATAAAAATCAGAAGAGATTAGAAACTTGACAAATGGTACATGTGTCCGTCAAGTCTATGGAGGAATTAAATTAAAGCTGTGCATCGTCTTTCTTCTGTTAAAGAATCGAGCCTGCTTTTCATCTTATCCTGTTACAAATGGATAGAAATTGCCCTTTGCCAAATTTATTGAGTATTCTTTGTGTGGGTGCTTCAAATGGTATGGTACAGATACTCCTCCTCCTCTTCCTCCTCCTCCTCCTCCTTCCAAATGTTACAATGTTTATATCAGGACAACAGTTGCTGAATTTGGTAAAAACTAAGTCTATTTCCTGCAGCATTACTTAGTATTTGGAAGAGACTGATCCAATCCATAACATTGTCACTGAGTTTCTTATGTACTAATATAATCAATTGATCTATGTGGCCATCCATCTCACAGCAGCTACTAACAATGTTGAAACTCAATACAATAGTCAAGAACAGTAACAATAGATTTAATGTAGTGGACACTGAGGACAACAGCAGTCCCAATAATAGTATATCTCCCATCTGAAAACAGTCACAATTTTAAGGTTTCCAAAATACCAACAGTGTTAGGGATAGCAGTCGGTAAATAAATTATCTATGAGTTTTAACATGATCTTTAACTTTCATTGCAGACATGTTGGACATTGTCAGAAAATCACTGTAGAAAGAGTACATGCCACTAAGCAGTTGATGAAGATGCAGTCATTTTAAATGCACTTGGTGTCCCACTTGGTTACTTGCTTGCTACCTCTAGCTGTTAAGAATGATAAGAAGAGACAATCTAAGTCCCCCCCCAACTCTCCATTTCAAAAATAGCAATGGCAATAGCAGACTTATATACCTTTCCACAGTGCTTTATAGCACTCTCTGAGTGGCTTACAATGTCAGCATATTGCCCTCAACAATCTGGGTCCTCGTTTTACCAACCTCAGAAGAATGGAAGGCTGAGTCAACCTTGAGCCCTGTCAGGATCGAACTCTAGAGTGTGAGCAGAGTTTGCCTGCAGTGTTAGATTCTAACCACTGCACCACCAAGGGTCCTGGTGCAAATGGCAAAATGGCAAATGGAACCTTTTTCAACCAATAGCAAATGAGGATGTCAACCTGGAAGTTCCTCAGAGATCACGGATACAGGAGCACCTTACCCAGCAACTTATATTCATGGGCATTTTGCTCTGAAATACCCAAATTCATACAAGTTACCATCATGCCTGAGAGTCACTTGCCATCTCATCCTCAATGAATGCATCTAATCCCCTTGAAGTTATTCATAATGACAGCCATCTCTCTGGCTGATAGCAGTAAAAATCTTCTTAATAGCATTAATGAGTTGGTTAGGAAAATATTTATGTGAAGGAGTCCAGCTCCCTATTCAGTGCAAACTGAAGTGCTGATAGATGGCAGCCCAGTTCCAGTAAACAGGAACTTATATCATGTCTCAGTCCCGGATCCATGAGGGGGTTCTTTGAGGATAAATACAGACTGTTTCTTCTGGTGCCCTCAGCATTTTCCCTGCATAACTGCAAACCGGTGTGCTGCAATGCTCTTAAGTCCCAGAGGAGAAATCAAAGGGATGGAAGAACTCATGCTGGCTACTGCATGTCTTTCCTTCACAGGATGGTAACTGTTGATCTGCTCTCCTATTAGCTTCTAATTCCTTTTTTTCTAACATTTATTCAGAATCTTTCTGTCACCTAAATCCAAGAAGGTCTCATCCTTCTTTTATGCAGCTTTCCTTCATTTAATTTATATATCCTGGAATGTTCATTATTCTTCTTTGGAGAAGTCTGGCCTATAACGTTCTGAGACATGAAGGAAGATCTCTTGTTTATTTGCTCCACATTACACACCTCATACAGTCTTGGTGACGGTCTTTCCTTATTAGCCTCAGGCTTAAGTTAGGAGCTCTCCACATAGCCTTGATGCTTAAGATGAGAGAAAATAAAAATAAGAAAGTTGTAATGGTGGCAGTCCAATACAAGCAAAATAATTCTGAATAAAACAAGTAACTGGTTTATCTAGTTAATATTAAGTTGATTGGATGTTGTGTTGTGCCGCATCGTACCATATCACATTGCCTTTCATTTAAAAACTCAAGACATACCTACCAATCCTTTCTCCCATTTTTCTCCACAACCACTCTTGAAGTAGTTTGGGTTGAAAGAACATGACTGGCCACAAAGTCATCCATGTAGGCTTTTGTGGATGAGGATGGACTGGGATCAGGATCTCCCTGTGGCCATCCTAGCACTTTTATTTAAGAGTCTCATCTAATCTGCACTTGCTGTCCTGAGGATCATGATGGCACTTTAGAACTGGCTCAAACTTTACATATGCTTGCTCAAGTAGACTACACAATGATTGAAATCGGTGGAGTAGTTCAGATCAACAAACACTGACATCGTGAGTTTTTTCCCCTTTTGTTTTGTTAATCGGGGATTTTAGAAAACTGTTATATAGATTAAAATTTGTCTGCAGGATTTAAAAACATGCATATGTATAAACCCATGGACTGGATCCAGAACTGTGTGAACCTGAACTCCGTTAAGAGGTTGACTGCATTGGAGGAAGGGAGCTGAATGGTTTTTCCTCAGTCCTGGATCTAAGTTTGGGGAGCTGCCACAACAGTGAAGGGAGACAACAATGGGCGGGTAGGAAAAAGCATAGGTGAAGAAGAATGGCAATCTCAACACAGATGTGTAAAGACCGGTTCAGTAAATAATATTGTGTTGGAATGTTCTTGGAAAGTAAAATATATGCTCAGTGTACCAATCTATTTTAGAGAGACCAGTTCAACCATGAAAACAAGCTCCTTATTCAGGCAACAATCCATCTCATTCCATTTTTATGGCTATCTAGGAGAAAAACATATCATGACAGCTGACCATGGCTGACAATTTCTGGCCAACCAGTTGCATTGTAGAATTTTGAACAGAGGTTTTATTGCGAGTAGCTTTTAGCGCTATTGAAAACTGTCAGGGAAGATGTTCATCTGAGATTCTCAAAAAAGAAAAAAAAGAAAAAAAAGACAATCTGCCCTACCTGGATTTTTCTTCCTTTTTTATAGCACTGATAGGTGAGGATTCGATTCCAAAGCCATATTACTCAATAGATGGGATTTCAGAATTATAGGCTAGACACTTTGGTCCTAAGGCAATTGCACTTCAAATTTTGCAATGTAGTTCCACATTTCAAAAACTGCACATAAACACCATCAGAAGAAAGAATATCATGATATTTACAAATTATGAGTTGGAAGAAACTGTGTTCAAAAGTCACTTTAAAAGATTGGGGTAGGAGCATGAAAACAAAAGGGCTTAAAATAATGCAGCGATAAAATTGAGAGTGGGAAGAAAATTGAGAGACTGAGCAGAATCAGCCTTAACAGATTGGCTCATCCCTAACCAAAAAAGCCTTTCCTTGTTTTAGTGGGGCAGCTTTCCAAGTATTTAATTAAGACTAGTTAAACAAGGCAAGCTAAGGGCTTCTTCCCTTGTGATATTTGCTTTGAGGAAAGGAAAGTGATGATGGGCAACTCCATCGCTTGCATCTCAGGATTACAAGGCATAGTCCCTCCTGCCTTTGACTGTCGTGATGCATCAGTTTCCTTAGGTGCAGAGAGGACTGCTTCATTTCAAGGCATAAATCTGTTTGATTTTTGAACTTCAAGCTGTGTGTTTTCCGGTATACTGTTAGTTATCAGAAGTGCACATTAGGTAAGCTTGCATTAAAATATGAACCAAACTAATTTCCTGTGCTGTTTCCTGCTGGAACAAGATTTCTTTTGATCTGTGCCACAGCAGCAGATAATTCCTTTGGACAAGAGTTCTTCTGTTACTCCTTCCCTGAGGGAAGCCTTCTTTTGAAGAATTGGAAAGGCATGTAGATGCTGATTCTGCTTGATCTGGATCCATTTTTATTAAAGAGAGTGAAATTTGAAATTTGTGCTTTCCCCTCTTGACACCTGAAAGTACATGTGGACTGAAAGTTTGTAAGATACAATTCACAGAAGCTGATGCTGAAACTGAAATTTGAAGGAAAACTGCAGAGATCTGAAACATCTATAAACATTCTTCATTTTGGTGTCTTCTCAATATATTGAACCATTAACTCTCTTAATAACAATGGCAATTGTACTTAGACTTATGTACCACTTCATAGTGCTTCATGGCCCTTTCTAAGTGGTTTAGAGTCAGCACATTGTCCCCATCAATCTGGGTCCTCATTTTACCCACCTCGGAAGGACAGAAGGCTGAATCAACCTCGAGCCAGTCAAAATCAAACTGCTGGCAATGGGCAGAGTTAAGTTAGCCTGCAATACTGCATTCTAACCACTGCACCACCACAGCTAATATTCAAGCAGATGAATGGTGATGCTGATTAAGAATTATGGGAACCTTGTTTGGGGAATGCTGGGCCTTTTCTTTAACTTTTTCCCACATCTGAGTTTTGAAACTACATATATATTTGCATTATGAATTGCCCAGAAACACAAAATTGAGATGGGCAGCTTTATAAATTATACACTCACACACAATACCATTGAGTCCATTGGGCAACTAATAGATTCAAATAAATAAATGGACAGACAAAATGGTAATAATCTCTGCCCTGTTGAGAGAGCATGCCGTCAATCACAATTGTCTGGGGTGAACTGATATCATGTCCATTGATGACTTCTGCACTGGGACATCACAATACAAATCCCACTCTTTCTTATATCCTGGCATTGATGCAGGAGGGTAAATCACAATCTTTTGCATTCTAAATCATGTTTTTGCCACTCTCCCTCAATAAACATTTTTACTTGCCAGTAATTCAGGTATTATATGTATATGGGAGAGAGAGAGAGAGAGAGAGAGAGAGAGAGAGAGAGACAGAGAGAGAGAGAGACAGAGAGAGAGAGAGAGAGAGACAGAGACAGAGACAGAGACAGAGACAGAGACAGAGACAGAGACAGAGACAGAGACAGAGACAGAGACAGAGACAGAGACAGAGAGACCCATAAAATCTCTGACAAAAATATGGTTTGGTTTGGATGGTTTTACTTCTGTGACTTTTTTTGTTGTCAAAAAGTTCTTTGTTCTTAAAGACTGAACCATCTCAAAAATTATAGGGGCAAAACCTTTAGTCCAAAATATTCCAAATATGAAGAGTGAATTTGCAGAACTAACCAACTTTTTACCTTTTTCAGCATCCACTATTCACTTTCAAGCAAGCTCCAGGGAAATCAATATATTCAGACAATATCACCTCAGTGAGCAAATGTTTGAAATTGCTGTGCAGAGTCCCTTCTTGTTGGAGTACCCCCTTATGGGTGAATTCATACAGAAAAAGAGAGAATGACCAAGAAGTAGGGGGGAAAAACACATAAAAAGCCTTTATTGGAACCATTATTTTCTGTTGTATATTGTGGACTCCATTCTAACCAATGTTGTTACTAGGCTTTGAGGCAGAACATTATGTTTTTAATCGTATAGCACATTCTCTCAGATGGCATGAAAAATGCATGAATGATTTTTTTTCAAAAAATACAAAATGGCCCTTATGGTTGGTAACATATTGCTTAGCAACCAATAGATTTCCTTTTCAAGATAAGAATTTTAATACTGAATTGTCATTTTGATTATGCTTTCCCAGTACTCTATCACATATCATATACATGTATCCCTAATCCTCTCTTGATGCCTACTAGGGTATTTGGCTCACCTTTTTAAAAAAAATGGATAGATAGATAGATAGATAGATAGATAGATAGATAGATAGATAGATAGATAGATAGATAGATAGATAGACAGACAGACAGACAGACAGACAGACAGACAGACAGACAGACAGACAGACAGATAATCTGTAGTGAAGCAAACCAAACCACTAATTCAAATTCTAAGCAGCAATTGTAGTCATTTATTATAATTTAGTTATGAAAACATTTTTTGGAAAAATGCTTTTTTTATAAAATTGAGCATGTTAGATGGGAAGCAGATATATGGAGGTTTGAATACAATACTATGCCCACTTTTGTGGGGATAAACCTTGCAAACTTTACTTCTGATGTAATCTGTGTATCAGAACCAAACATTTTTAAAATTTTGTTCTGTAATGTGGCATGAATAAATAATGTAATTTTCCATACAAAACAGACCTGAATTCTTTTCCTGTTGTCTTGTTTCACAAAAAAGTACACCTAAAAACCTCCCCCTCTCCCACTGTAAGGCTGGCACAACACACTTGGTAAAAATTTTATGACTGCATTAGGTGTCCCCGGTTCTAAAATTTGTGATATGTTGACAGTTATGTAAAATGCCAACTCCAAACTGAAAACGAAATGGTGACCTAGAACCAAGGCATCTGCTGTCCCTGGCACACTGTATTTCCCCTTTCTCACAAAGGGAAGTCTGCATTCAAATCCCCACTTGAATGGACTTTGCATGGGATGGCTGGGCCTTTTGTGGTCTTATATAGCCACAGGCCTAATTCCATGGATTCCTCAGACTAATTTGTCAGATAAATACTTGGGAGCTCTCTATCCCTTTCTCAGTGTCCTGCTACTTAACAGAGTGACAGAAAAGGGTATTGGGGGAAAGAATGAGAGGTTTACAAAAGGATCTCTAAAAGAAAGCTGGTGGTTGGTGCCACCCACTTTGAATTCCCGCCATGTTCATCCCTTCCTTGCTTCATACCTGTGTACCATTGCCATATTTTCTCTTAATAAATTAACCCAGGGGAATGTGTTAGACTGATCAAAGCTCTGCATCTGTTTTCCACTGAAAGGCAGCATGTTGAAATCTGCTTGCACTCTTCAAGCCTGAGCAAAGGTAATCCAATCTGCTTTGAAGGCTCGATCCAGATTCCAGCAGTAGACAAATCCACACTGGATCACCCCAGAAGGAATCTGACTTGGTTCATTGACTGGGTCCAGAGTAGCTATGTTAAATAGCTGCTTCTGTTTATTTTTTTCCCTGTTCCTTTTATAGAAAATACACATGGTGACATATTTTTTTAGTTTTCAGCAAGATGCAATGAACTAAGCTAGCATCACAGAGCATTAGGAGGGGACAAATCTGCCAAATTTCTTTGGATTAAATGTAGGAGATTTATAAATGTGCACTCTCCAATAGATCAGTATGGAGATGAGACATTTCTTTCAAATTGGAGTTGTGGCTTTGATAACACCTGGCTTAAAAACTTAAAAGCTAAGCATGAACAGGCCTGGGTGGTGTTTGGAAGGGAGATCCTCACCAAATGCCAGGGTTCTAGGTGAATCTGTAAAGCCAAAGAAACATCCCACAAGAAGTTAGAACAAACCAGAAGAAGTCAGAACAAACATTTTCAGTTTTTTTGCCAAGGAAAGTAAATCGATCTAGCCTTGTAATCATCAAGAGTCAAGCTTGACAGAATATATCATGCTTTTACCCTGAAAACTAGTTTTCAGTCAGAGGAATGAGTGAATGAATATCCTAAGGTAAACTTGAATTTAAGAAAATGGAAAATGAGCAAGTTGAATTATGATGTTGATGGAAAGAACTTAGAAAGCATTTTAAGAATGGGAAAGGAGATGTTTGTCTCTTGATCAAGGCCTTGTTAGGTATTCATTATAAAACATATATAAATCTGTATTTGTTGTTACATAGAAATAATATGTAAGCATGTATGTATAAATACATATTTTAAAAAGGTGCTGATTTATTAAAATAACAAAGAACAATTTTGTGTGACTCAGAAAAAAAAATCATGGAAATCCACAGTAGAAATAAAGGTGGGAAGTGGAAAGATCTGGAGCCAGATTTTTTTTTTCATTCTTGGATTAATATTATTTGTCTGGCTTTTCCGACAACTCTGCTTTGGCTAGAACAGCTGTGCAAAAATTATTAAGTGGATTTCCTCTGCCAGAAGGCTTTAAAAAATCTTAGTTTGGCAGCTGCATTTTTTTCTGGTTCTCATGACTAAAAAGATCAAAATAAAAATCAAAAGATCAAAACAATAAGAAAACAAGAGTCTACATTGGAGGACATTTTATTCCAGAAAAAGGGAGTGCTTTAGATATATGCATGATGAAGAGTTTGCCTCCTCATTCTTTCTAGATTGGAAGGAAGTAAAACACTCCTGTAAACAAAAGAGCAGTGTGATTGTTATGATAAGACACTCCTCCCTATTTCTTCCCATTAGGGAGTTTTACCTGAATGATGAAAGCCTCCCACATCTCGTTGCCATGGGCCTTGCAGTATTACTCTTTGCAGATCGTCCAGAATCAGGAGGATCAATCTCTGTTAAGGCCAAGACTCAGAAGAGAGTAGATTCACAACCATCTGTGTGGCCAAGAGGATGAAGATTCATGTAGAATCACCCCAAATCTGCTTAATGGAGTTGGAATATTCAGTTCGAGTCTGATTCTTGTATCTCAAATCCATTCTCCCTGCCACAGGTCCTTGAAGGAAAGAAGGTGAGTCTTGACCTTCTTCTATAGGTCATTCTTTCAGGATTTTGAAGGGACTGTCATACAGCCCCTCAGCTTTAAGGATAAAATGTTCCTGACTCCTTCATTCACTTTTCATAAGACTCATCTTTGTTGCTTTTCTCTAACCCTTTTCCACTTTCCTGGATCCTTCTTAAAATACAGTGCCAAGAATTGGAAACAGGTTCTTGGACTGCTTGACTCCAGCATACACCCCTAACTGAAGTACTGCCAAATGTTGCTGGACTAGGCTAATCCAACACTGAAGATGATGGAGCAGTCAGGAAGTCAGACGGAGCAAGGAGATCTGGGTTCTACAGGTGAAACTCAAAAAATTAGAATATCGTGCAAAAGTTCATTTATTTCAGTAATGCAACTTAAAAGGGGAAAGTAATATATGAGATAGACTCATTACATGCAAAGCAAGATAGTTCAAGCCCTGATTTGTCATAATTGTGATGATTATGGCGTACAGCTCATGAAAACCCCAAATCCACAATCTCAGTAAATTAGAATATTGTGAAAAGGTGCAATATTCTAGGCTCAAAGTGTCCCACTCTAATCAGCTAATTAAGCCATAACACCTGCAAAGGGTTCCTGAGCCTTTAAATGGTCTCTCAGTCTGGTTCAGTAGGAATCACAATCATGGGGAAGACTGCTGACCTGACAGTTGTGCAGAAAACCATCACTGACACCCTCCATAAGGAGGGAAAGCCTCAAAAGGTAATTGCAAAAGAGGTTGGATGTTCCCAAGTTGCTGTATCAAAGCACATTAATAGAAAGTTATGTGGAAGGGAAAAGTGTGGAAGAAAAAGGTGCACAAGCAGCAGGGATGACCGCAGCCTGGAGAGGATTGTCAGGAAAAGGCCATTCAAAAGTGTTGGGGACTTTCACAAGGAGTGGACTGAGACTGGAGTCAGTGCACCAAGAGCCACCACACACAGACGGATCCTGGACATGAGCTTCAAATGTCGTATTCCTTTTGTCAAGCCGCTCCTGAACAACAAACAACGTCAGAAGCGTCTTACCTGGGCTAAAGAAAAACAGACCTGGTCTGTTGCTCAGTGGTCCAAAGTCCTCTTTTCTGATGAGAGCAACTTTTGCATTTCATCTGGAAACCAAGGACCCAGAGTCTGGAGGAAGAATGGAGAGGCACACACTGCAAGATGCTTGAAGTCCAGTGTGAAGTTTCCACAATCTGTGTTGATTTGGGGAGCCATGTCATCTGCTGGTGTTGGTCCACTGTGCTTCATTAAGTCCAGGGTCAATGCAGCCGTCTACCAGGAGATTTTGGAGCACTTCATGTTTCCTTCCACAGACGAGCTTTATGGAGATGCTGACTTCATTTTCCAGCAGGACTTGGCACCTGCCCACACTGCCAAAAGCACCAAAACCTGGTTCAATGACCGTGGGATTACTGTGCTTGATTGGCCAGCAAACTCACCTGACCTGAACCCCATAGAGAATCTATGGGGCATTGCCAAGAGAGAGACATGAGACCGAACAATGCAGAAGAGCTGAAGGCCGCTATTGAAGCATCCTGGTCTTCCATAACACCTCAGCAGGCTGATAGCTTCCATGCCATGCCGCATTGAGGCAGTAATTGCTGCAAAAGGGGCCCAAACCAAGTACTGAGTACATATGCATGCTTATACTTTTCAGAGGTCCAATATTGTTCTATGTACACTCCTTGTTTTATTGATTGCATGTAATATTCTAATTTTCTGAGATTGTGGATTTGGGGTTTTCATGAGCTGTCACAATTATGACAAATCACGGCTTGAACTATCTTGCTTTGCATGTAATGAGTCTATCTCATATATTAGTTTCCCCTTTTAAGTTGCATTACTGAAATAAATGAACTTTTGCATGATATTCTAATTTTTCGAGTTTCACCTGTAGTCTTCCCTCAGCTATATAAATGTACTGAGTGACTTTGGGACAGTTACTCTTTTCAGTCAAGTCAAGTTTTATTACAGGCTTAGACCAGAATAATTTCAACCCAATCTACCTCATAGACTTGTAGTGGGGATGTTATTTTGTGCTATTAAATAAAAGGTGGGATATTAAATCAATCAATCAACCAACCAACCAACCAACCAGTAAGGGTTGCATTTAATGTTGGCCCAGTTAGTACTTCAAGTTTTCCTTATTCCTTTGCTTAGTTGAGTTGAGGACAACTGTCTTTTCTCCTTATATTTTGGGGCTTTCAAATATTCACATTAGGACTTATGAACAATGTGATAGATTTTTGTGACTATCTCGGTGATGGAAAAATGCCACCAGACATCTTTATTTATATACTGTGCTATTTATGTGTGTGTGCCTTCAAGTCAGCTTTTTCTGACTTTGGGTGACTGCCTGGACTCATTCCTGAAATTTTCTTCACAAAGTTTTCCAGAAGCAGTTTGGTATTGCCTGCTTCATAGATCTGTGAGTGACTGAGAGGCTCAAGGTCACTCAGCTGGTTTTGTGCCTAAGGCACAGCTAGAACTCATGCTCTGGGTTCACATGTGATGTCTTAACCCACCACATCAAAGTGACTCCATACTCAGCATTTATAAAATGTTAAGTCTAGTTTATTTACTGTTTCCAAGGGCTCATCCAAATTAACTTTATTTAGTTGATTAATCTGCATTTCTTAATATAAATTGGTTATTGTTGCCTGGGGTTAAGCAAAATCAACAAAACAAAAACAGAATGAAGAGTAGCCACCTCTATAACAAACACAACCTTTTTTCTAGTAGAATTAATTTAATTTGAGAAGCTTCTGCCCAATTTAATGTGGGCTAACTACTGAAAAATTCAGTAATGGGTATCCTGTTCCAGTCTTGAACAGAGTTCTAGGGAAAACTTTATTGAAGGCTTTGGGATATTTACCAGCTAAACAGCCTATTGGATGGTTGACAGCTTAATTATGTCGGTATAGAAATTAAGCCAAATAGACTTGACCTCTGTTACTTTTCTCCAGCCATTCTCTTACCTTAGGAGAAATTTAATTAGTATCATCATTGTTGATGGGCAAACAGTGTTAGTATTGAAAAATAGATTCAAGCACTTCATTGTATCTTGCATTTTGAGATAAAGCAATTGCTTTTCACAGCTCAGAAAAGCAGAGAGAAATTTGTTCCAACACATTAAGGAAAAAATTGTTTTTCCTACTGTTATTAGATCATCTAAGTTAATTCCCTGTTCAGTATGCCTTTCTCTCTTTAAGTGACTCTGGTTGTGCAAATAAACAATGATTATGAATAAATTCCATCATAGCACAAATTTTCCCAATGTGATTTACTGGAACAAGAGTCAAGTGATTTCTTGTTACTGTTGTTGCTTTTTTTTAACACTATGGATCAATAGAAACAACTTATATTTGGAATTATAGCCTGCCTATAATTATTCCCTGCCTCCATTCCTGACTGAATTAAATAGCAGCCTCTTCAGACTGCTGTCTAGAGAAAGAGCAGCTGTGATGTTTTAAACTGAATCCAGATGTTTGAGTAAAGTCTCCCCATTTTAACTTCTGAATATTTTGGGCAGTTCAGGACAGAGCCTTTGTATCATTCCAGAGTTTGCTCCACATTTGTGCACTATCACAACATTCATCTGTGATGGCAGCTGAGCCCATTTATCTCCAGCTTACCATTAGTTACCTTGAAGGCGATCTTCTCTTTGTAATCTACTGCTTGCACATGACTTTGTTGGAACCTGGCCTCATTCTGGGCTCCTCAATTAAAGTCAGCCTCTCCCTACTATGGAGTCATCCACAATAGTCTTATGTCAAAATTTCCCAGATTTGGAAAAAGCAGCATATGTTGTCCTTGCAGTTCCATTGTATCTCAAGAGTTGTGGCTGGGCTCAAATTGCATGCTAAGTTCTGTGCAGTTTTCTAGTAATCACCTGGAAGGAGTCTGAAGTCCTCAGTGTTTCTAAAGATTGTAAGGTCAGTGGATGTAGATGGTTACTGGACAACTTCAAAACCTTTATATAAAAACTGGGGAGTTAACGTGATGGTGATATAAAAAAGTAAAGGTAAAGGTTTCCCCACACATGCATGCTACTTGTTTCCAACTCTAGGGGGTGGTGCTCATCTCCGTTTCAAAGCCGAAGAGCCAGCGCTTGTCCGAGGACGTCTCCGTGGTCATGTGGCCGGCATGACTAGATGCCAAAGGCGCACGGAACGCTGTTACCTTCCCACCTTAGTGGTCCCTATTTTTCTACTTGCATTTTTACGTGCTTTTGAACTGCTAGGTTGGCAGAAGCTGGGACGAGTAACAGGCTCTCACTCTGTTATGCGGCACTCAGGATTCGACTGGCCAAACTGCCGACCTTCTGATCGACAAGCTCAGTGTCCTAACCCACTGAGGCACCGCATCCCTGATGGTAATATGGAAGCTCTTAAAGAAGGGAGGAGGGACCATTTTTCTAGCAATGACCATATTCCGCATCCAGACCATGCATGGGGATAAATAAGTCCTTTCACATCCGGTCATAAATTATGGTAAATCAATCATATACTTGCACTTAAAAGTAATGGGGAGTAATTAGCCCTGGCAAGTATTATAGTTAATAAAATGCCTGATATTTTACAAACTCAAGTGCATAAAAAACTTTGAAGAAACAAGCATACATATTCCAAAAAATGTACCTAGTACCAATGATGCAAAGAAATGCCTCTTCCTAGTTTAGTTAGCAGCACACAACGGGAGGAGGAGAATGATAAAAACAGCATTGGGTTGTTGTGATGCAAGCCTCATCCCTTTTATATCTGCATTGTGAGCAGAGTTAGAATTTATTGGCTTGATGCTACTTTCATTATTCTGTTGATAAAAATAGCAAGTTCCTGTAGATGACCTTGGTAGTAGAACAACAATAGTATTTTCTTTCTGGAAATTGTACAAATTTCCTCATAGGTTAGGCTGCCTTAGAACAAAACAGAAAATGTTGAGCTAAGTTTCTGGGCCATGGCTTGGAAAATATTGCTTAGTCATATGAACAGGGAGCTGGTGCATCTAATCTCTGTGATGACTTGCAAAATCTTTAAAGATTACACAGCAACTTTGGACTGCAGTGCCTGTCCCTGATTTAGCGAGAGTCTCTTGAAACTCCTAGTGATTTTGGTAATGAAGACCTGCTTTATCGAAGAGAGCAGGCGAGACAGCAAAGTTAAGCAACTTAACTTTTATTAAGAACCAGGCAAGGAACAGAAGAACAGCGCTCTTATTTATACTCGCAGCTGTCAACGTCTCGACCAATCAGGGCTGAGCCGGTTTCCCGCGCCGTCTGCTTCGCCAATCCGAGCCGGCTGGGTTTTGACAGCTCGGAGCTGTCATCGGTAGCACGTGCGGTTGCCAGGTGATTCTGACAGCCGAGAGCTGTCAGACGGCGGCGCCTGCGTGGTTCTGTCCGGCAGCTTTTGACAGCTGTCAAAAGCTGCCACGGCTTTTACCTCAGCCCTGTATTATACTTATGTTAACATTAATAACCTGTGAATACACAACAAGACCCAATTAGACTGTCAACGTTGTTAAATTAAGAGCAAACTAAAGAGAAACAGACATTCTACTCTGAAATCGTGTTATATGGGACCAATCATGGGTGAAAGCATATAAGAGCAAAAACATTTCAGACGAAACAAACTGCAATCATACCTCTGAGGCACTATCATCTCATACTTTTCCTTTCTCTTCTGAAGTCAGAAGACCTTGTGCTTATCTTCAAATCCTGAGAATATGCAGAGAACCCCATAGGCCAATCAGCACTCTTTCCAGCTGATCAATCTGAGCGCAAGGCTCATAGTTCAGCACTTGGAGGACTTTCAAACACCTCGACACAATTCTTCAGCTAAGCTTCTGAAGGTGAATTGACAATTTATCAGTGGTTTTACAGTCCAGCTGTTCTTTTTCTATATCTAGCCATGGCTGAAGGCAGCGGAAATGGGGCAGATGAGGAAATGAATGCCTATTTGAAGAGTGAGGGATTCTTGAACTCAGAAGTTATATCAAGGTAGGCATTCCAGCCAATAAAACACAAATCACCCATAAGCTCCTTTCAGCTGCAGCTTAGCTGATAAAATCCTCCAACTTTAATGGAGGATAAAGTGGCAGAGAGATCCCTGCCCTCCAAAAGAGAACTCTCTGCCACTTTATCCTCTATTAAGTTGGAGGATTGCTACCCAAATAAACAGATACCATACAATTAGGGAAATCTAAAATCACCTTTGAATGAGACAGTTGACCCAGTTGGGGACCCAGGAGGATCTCCTGAAATGTTGATAAGTTTATTGGTCTACCCATATTTTTCAAAAATACAGTTGTCTGCATGAATTGGTAGCTTCTTGTGCCCTGCCTAATCAAAAGTGAATTTTCAGAAACATTAAAATATTTATATTAGCTGCCCTTCTTATACTAAACTCTGGGTGGCTTTCAATCAAGAATTAAACAACATAAGAACCACATTAAAATTATTAAGACCAGAACATTTTTAATATTGTAAGCTGCCCAGAGTTACCCTGTGGTAAGATGGGCGACCAATAAATTTTACAAATAAATAAAGACAAAAACATTAAAAACAAAAACCTTTTGCAAAAAAAGGCATTCTATTCATATTCAATTAGGAAGTTAATCTGAGGGGTCCTCACCATTCATTTATCCCCCACTTTCTATTAATCAGAGAAAAAGAAATAATAGGATAGCAAGAAGAGAACAGGAAGAGGAGAAGGAGGAACCAGAAGTGACAACCTCAACCTTCAAACACAAAGCCTCGAGGATCTAAACCAGAGGTCTTCAACCTTGGCCCTTTATGACTTGTGGACTTCAACTCCCAGAATTCCTGGGAGTGCCTGGCTGAGGAATTCTGGGAGTTGAAGTCCACAAGTCATAAAAGGGCCAAGTTTGAAGACCCCCGATCTAAACATCTTCTCTACAGCTAAAATCCAAAGCAGTTTCAAAGAACTGCTAAGAAATTAGTTTATTGATTGCTTTTATTTGACATTCTGTGGGTATGATTGTTGCTTTCTCTTTCGTCTCCCTCTAAACATTTGGCTCTTTTTTGTGGTTTTATCCAGGAATTTAATACTAAATTCCCCATATGCAAGATGGCATAGTTATACATTATTCTATGATTGACCCAAGGTTTGCTAACTTCTGGTTCTTCCCTTCTGTTTTCTTAGAATGGGGCTGAAGGCGGAAGTCTTGAGTAAAGTACCTAAGAACTCCTTAGCTGGATAGACCAAAAGTTTCAGTTTGAGTGGTAGAAGCCTACCTTATTTATTTGTCTGATGATGTCCATTCAGTCATGTCCAACTTTTGGTCATTCTATGGGCCAGGATTCTCCACATCTTCCAATCTTGCACTACTTCTTTGAGTTGTTCTATGCTCTGACTGATTTCAGCTTTCAGTTGGTCTTTGGCAGCCTGGATTCCTTTTACCACTAACTCTTCCAAACATAATTATTTTCTCCAATGAATTCCCCCACATGACATGGTTAAAGTAAGTGAGAAGCAGCTTTGTGAGTTTGCCTTCCAGTGACATGTCTGGTGTTATGTGCTCCGGTTTATTTGTCTTCTGTCTAATAATTGAGTGTTTGGATTTAAATTTGTACTATTTAAATTTATATCTAATCAATACAAGCGTTTGGTAAATTTAGGTCTATATCTCATCTTTTCTCCAGCAGATATGTACCGACTCCTTCTCGTATCAGCAAATCAGTATGGTAAACTGGACTGAGTCCATGCTGCCCAGTGAGTTTGCATGCTTGAGGGAGGACTTGAATGGATATCTTCCTAGTTCTAGTCCAATATCTTAACTATTACATCTCATTGGCTTTCTTACAAGACACCAAGGAATCTAGAAGGAGTCCACAAGGAGGTTTTAAATTACATCCTCTTCTGAGATGAAACATCTATGGCTCAAACAATGACTAGAAAAATAGGTTACTTATTCTAACATGCTAGTATTAAATATTTCCCTAATGACAATCTGTGTTGTGTTTGTTGCTGAAAATTTTCACTTTTGCATGTGTTTCGGCTTCATGCGTTTAACAGAGTGGGAATGATGCTATGGAGATAGTGAACAAGGAACCCACTGCCTGGGAATCAGATCTCTTGGCTCTCTGAGAGAAATGTGGTAGATCCACATAATAGTCAGAGATACGCAATCTGTGCCACTCCAGAATCCACTGAGTTACTACTGCCAGCATATGGTAGAGCTGGTAAAATGACTGCATTGACTGTTACATATGCAGATGATTACCTCGGAATGAATTTTAGAATAACAGAGAAACAGAATTGGTAAGGACCTTGGAGGTCTTTTGGTCCAACCCCCTCCTCAAGCAGGAGATCTTATAACACTCCAGACAAATGGTTGTCCAGTCTCTTCTTAAAGATCTCCAGTGATGGAGTAACCACAATTTCTGGAAGGAAATCATTCCACTGGTTCATTGTCAGGAAAGTTCCCCTTAGTTCTAGTTCTATTTTGTTTCATGATTTCGTATATTGTTTTTTACATTTGGGGGTGAGACTGATAGCTTGAGTCTGAGAGAATAACTTTTTCGTAGAGACATAAGATCTCGTGGTGGTGGAAGTTGAAACACACTAACTAAAAAAAGGCAAGCGATAGATTGTGGAGTAAAAAGAGAGAGGGAGAATGAAGGAAGATACCTAGCAAGCAAAGTAAGAATTAGGCAGTCTTGGACTGCTGAAAAGATGCAGGTTCCAAGAGAAATCAAGGCCACAGAAGTGGGATTGGCATAGGGTTGCTGGGCAAGGGGGAACAGAGAAGAAGGATCCTCTCTCCTGCACAGATATCCAAAGGCAGAAAAAGAATCAAAGACACTAAAATAAATTTGGGTATTGCTAGCCTTGAGAGGTGGATAAGCAGATCACACTATCTTTGTCCTGCTGGATTTCACAGTATTGTTGATTACAATGTGCTTTGGGAAATTTGGAAGGGGAGGTATTATACCCATGAAGTTCTAGGCTTTTTCCTGAGTGGATGTTCCAAGTTAGCACTGGTCTGGGGAGAAAGGTTAAACCTTTGGGCTCTAGTATGGGGTGGCCTAGGGCTTGATCCCTTCAGCCTGATCCCTTCACCTGATCCCTTCATCCCTTCAGTTTACCATGAAGCTTCTGCTAGAGGTCACCCATCAATTCAGGATGAGGTATCATCAATATGATCCCCAAATATGTGTTTCCACACTGGCCCAAATGTGAGATGCATTGGAATTTGACCTGGATACTTAGATACTAAATGTCAGAATCCATTTATATCACATTTCATAAATGTATAGGTAGAACAATGTGCTTATTCTGGGGATTCTGCCATCTCTCTGAAGGGGGGGGAGGATAGACTTTAGGCGATCTTCAAACAACAGGGAACATTTGAACTGGGGGAGGGAGGGGGAGAGACAGATCTGGATTGCATCTTCATTTACAACTAAAAAGAAAAGCAATAACCATAAAACCAAGGAGAGTTCCCTTTCCCATGGAAGGACCTGACACCTAAGCAAATGATGAGAGCCTGACCAAATGGATGAGGGGAGGGGCTGAAATGGGAATGCTTTATATAGGATTGAAATGTAACTTTGTTAGATTCCGTCTTGTATTGCCACAATCGATTCCATCCTAGTAAACATTTTCCTTTTGGACTAAACTTGCATCCAAGAGTTCTTATTTCCTAAGATGTGGATTGAGGTGGGTCCTGACAGTGGTGGGTCCTGACATGTAGTTATCCTAGACTCCCAAAGACCTTTTTGCCTTCTATATTGAAAGTTATAAAGTTCTGCATTCCTGTCTCTAGTGATAAAACCTCTGCCTCCTCCATTTACAATTGTATATAACAAGACTTGTCTCCTGTAATTGCCCTTGCCTCAAGATATGGCTTCCTGTCTCCTGTAATTGTCCTTGCCTCAAGTTATGCCTTCCTGTGATAATCCTTGTCTTCTCTGTTAGCATTTGTATACGATAAGTTATGCTTTATTGCTTCCTTGTCTTCTCTGTTAGCATTTGTATACGATAAGTTATGCTTTATTGCTTCCTGTGATGACCTTTGCCCTCTCCATTAGCAGTTGTATGCAATGAGCTATGTTTTCCTATGACCTTCCATATGTTAATTCCTTATGTGTGTACTTCCCCCTCCCTGGTGAAACTGCTCAATAAAAGAGTGCTGTGCAAAGCTGTTCGGGGGGTAACACCATCCACCCCGGGCACTCTGTGCTCTCTCACCTTGAACAAACTTGTGTTGGTGCCTCAGTTTGTCCTAGGATTCTGTTCCTGCGCTATCGCAGTTCCCAAGTGTGACCGTCGGAACGTCCGGCACACTGGGTCGGTGGCAAAGGGCAAAATCCTTCCATATTCAAGGTGTTCACCCTTGCAAGGGTCCCTCTAAATTCTCACCCCTGTTACGGGGCTCTAAGAGTTGATGCCGGAACCCTGATCGGTCGCTCGACGCGACAACTGGGGGCTCGTCCGGGATCGCGGCTTCAACTCCACAGTACGACTCCTGTCCAGGGGTGTACTGCCTGCACTCCTGTTACCACGCACCTCGGAGAAGGCTTCTAATCGTGAGTAATGGGCTCCCCACTTTCCAAAGTTTCGTCAGGTCATAGGGACGAACTTTTTAAATATAGTGCAGAATGCTAATTTTGTTCAAAAATACAATGGCACCATGGTCCATCCTGTAGGAAAGAGACTTTTAACAAAACTTTTACAATATATTAACAAAAATTGTCCGGCTTATCCGGAATCAGGCACTTTGTCTGTTATAACCTGGGAAAAGCTAGGTAAATATCTTCACAATCATCCCAGGGCGCCTGCTGACATTTTGTCCGCATGGCAAGCAGTGATGGCAGCATTAAAACTTTTGCCATCTCCTTTAGATCTGACATCTTCTACCTCTTGATCACTCTTCTGATCTTCCGCCTTCATCTGAAGCCCCCCCCACCCTATCCTTCCGCACCATCTACAACATCTTCTGACAAACCTTCCTTACATTCTTCATCGTCATCTGAATTTCTAGCCTCCTCTTCTCCAACCTTATTGCCAGGAGGCCAATTAACAAATCTTCTTACTTCATCTGACTGCAGGAAGAAATAACAAGGCAAATAGACAACGAATATGCCCGAAATGAACTCCTGTTAGAATTGGCTTATGTGGGGCTTGAAAGAGCCTCTTGGGGCGAGCTGTTCTCAGTAAAGTCCAGGGGCGCGCCTGTTGATTTCAACTGCCTGGAGTTGTCTGAGATCTAGCTTCCCATTGCAGGCTCCGAGCCAAACTAAATTGACAATTCTGCTCTACCAAATCAAAGAATAGGAAAGTAGTTGTTGTTGTAAACCTAAAGAATAGAAAAATCAAAGAAATAAAACCAAGTTTTTCTTCTATCTTTTTCTTTTAATCTAGCTTTTTGGACTATTGTTTTGGCCTAAACCCCAAATTGATATGTGTGTTTTGTTTTGTTATATATATATATATATATATATATATGGACATTTGGAACATTAAGCTTGGACTTGGAATGATGAGAAAAATAGGAGATGGTTAAAGGGCCCTATAGAAACCATGTTCGGTTGGAATCGTCTCATGATTTTTCTCACCTCTTGTAGGACAAGCCATATGTCTAAATAAATGTTGTTTTAATAGTATCTGTGTATATATGTCTGTTTGTGTTGTTCTGTGTTATTTCCAAGACTTGGAAGAGGGTCAAAATCCTCTCTGATAACACCAAACAAAAAGGCCTTATTTAACAATGTATGGTTTGTCTGGAGAAAGTATGAAATGAAATTTTTGTATGTGAAATTGTTTATGCAAGCAGTCAGAATGGAAGTGAATGAGTTAATTTGCTGATATGTAAATGTGAGTGTGTTAGCCCTCAAACCCACCTACCACCCCCCACCCCGTCCCAGGCTGTGAAAGGAACAGTAAACTGCAGATTTTATTGTTGTAAAAGCCATGGATGATGTGTGAGAGAAAATGCATGTAAAGGAGAGAAAACTATTTTTTTTTAGTGGTGAGATTTTTGTAAAGTTTCTTTTACTCCCCCCCAACCCCGCTGTGTTACTTTAAGAGTGAGAAAGGGAGAGACAGCCAGACGAAGGGGGGGTGGCTGGTCCTTTTAACCATTTTTTTTTCTCTGCTTAGAATTCCAGTCTGAGAAAGGGGGGTGGATGTGAAACTTGATGCCCACTCTTGCAGTTTCAGCTTGCAATTTTTTTTTACTCGTAAGAGGAGAGATTAATTGTTGGACAAGTTTTTGGAAATCTTTGAGTTTTAGTTAAACATCACCCAAAAGAAATTACTCTGATCTTTTTGTGGAGTTGTTTTTTGTTTTTGTTTTTTTCTTTTTGATGTTTCTGTGTCTGTGTGCAGGACACATTGATGGAAGGTGATATCTGGGAGAATTTCCCTCCCTTAATCAGCACTAACCTGTGGATTTTATGCCTTACAACAGGCTCTGAGATTGTTAATACAGGAAAGGGGGAACATATACACTGACTCCAAATATGATTATGGAATCTTCAATACTTTTGGAGAAGAGAAATGTAGATTTACTGCTGCTATTGTTCAATGTGCTAACCAATTGAAAATTTTGGAGTGGATTCATTTATCCCATACGCCCAAAGTTTCTATTTTAACCAGAGAAGCACAATTGGCTCAATTGATTTTTAAAATCTGTCACCGAACGAAAGCCTTGACTGGGCTGGAGATAGACACTCTTTTTGTGCCTATGTCTTTGCGAATTTGGGAATCATTTTTTCAAACCTCCAGTGAATTGCAATTTTCCTTAGCTGATTGGCATGGCAAGGTTTCTTGCCACCCACCACCCGATTATCGTTTGCAAATTGTTCGCACTGTACCCATTGACTGGTTGTCACCCTTGTCTCCTCACCCCCTACATTCGGCTGTTACAGTTTTTGCAGATGGGAGCAAGGAGTGTGGTGCCTGTGCCTGGTTGGAAAATGGTCAATGGATAACCAAGCAAACAACACCCCAGCAGTCAGCTCAAAAGGCTGAACTGGCTGCTTCAATTTTGGCCTGTCAACTTTTTTCAGCTCACCCCTTGAACCTAATTGTGGATAGTCTATGTCTATCACACTATCACTGTAATTTTTGGATCTTACTTGTCTCCCTCTATTCAGCCAGAGTTATTGCAACTTTTTTCCACGCTGCAAGAGTTGCTTTTCTCACGCCAACATCCTATTTTTGTTGCTCACATTCGTAGTCATCAGCCTTTCCCAGGTTTTTTGCAAGTGGGAAACAATTTTGCAGATCAGGCTGCCTCCGGACCTTCAGCCTGTTCTTTGCAACCCCTCACCCCCTGGGAAAGTCATTCATATTTTCATCAAAATTCCAAAGCTTTGCAGAAGCAGTTTGGCATCACCGCTGCAGAAGTAATTGCAATTTGCCAGCAGTGCCCAACCTGCAGCAAACAAGCAACTGCAATCCCTATGGGTGTTAATCCAAGGGGATTGGAGCCTTGCCAAATTTGGCAAATGGATGTTACACAACATGCACCATTTGCCCCATGGAAGTATTTGCATGTTTCAATTGATACCTTTTCAGGATTCATCATGGCTACCCCCCAAAGGGGAGAAGCCACTAAACATGTAATTAATCATTGTATTCGGACCTTTGCAGTGCTGGGATGTCCAAAAGAACTCAAAACAGATAATGGCCCTGCCTATAGCAGTCAAGCCATGGCAGAATTTTGTCATCATTGGCAAATCACACACAAATTTGGAATTCCATATAATAGCCAAGGCCAAGCCTTGGTGGAAAGGGCTAACCAAACCTTGAAACATGCTTTAGATCGTTATAAAAATCAGAACGGGGGAAAACAAAGCCCCAACCTCCCAGCAGTGCAAGAAACTCTTAATCTTTGCCTCTACACTCTAAACTTTTCCAACTTGACTGGCCATCCCTTAACCACAGCTGCAGAGCAGCATTTTTCATCTCCAGTTGCAGATCAGCCTAAACCCAAAGTGTGGTATCGACAACTTCCAGACCTGACTTGGCAAGGCCCCGCAGACCTTATCACCTGGGGCAGAGGCTACGCAGCTGTTCAACTGCCAGACAAAGTGCTGTGGATCTCCGGTCGTCATGTTCGCCCATATCATGCTTCCACAAAAACAACTACAGAACCCGCTAAAAATGACAGCATGGTTTGTGACTTTTTTCAGCCTTGTTCTAACACCACTGACTGATGCCACTAAAACACAATTCCATCTGAAAGCTTACCCCAGACGTCAAAGTTTTGCCGCCTACTCAGCCTGCAGCATTTCATTGTGCCTCCACTTCACCAGCTATCCCATCCCGTTCTTTACAATGGCTTACACCTTTGACATTGGTTCCAGTCAAAAATGACTCTTTTCACACTGTTTTTGCCCATCGCATGGACCCAGAAGGAACAACCTGTTGTTAACAACGAGTCTACCATCATCATCTATGTGAACTCTGTAGCTCATGTTCCTGTCCAAACTTGAAATGGTTTCAACTTTCAGGAATTACTTGGCTCCTGGTTTCCCAAATTACCTGGTTTACAAGCTATTGTAGCTTTAATTGGTATGATTGTATTAGGATGCATTATTTTACCTTGTGTCTTGCCTATACAAACATCCTCTTTTAGAATTTACCTCTGACTCAGAGACTGATGAACCCTCACACCAACACTCTTTGAAAGGAACACTGGCGCCGGCACAGGAGGTATCGAAGGATTTCTCTTTTTCCCGCGTAAGTGTCCTAGAAGAGAAAGTTCTGGACTACATTGAGGGGCCTTCTCAGTAATTGGCCTTAAAAAACAGAAAAGGAGGAGTTGTAGTTATCCTAGACTCCCAAAGACCTTTTTGCCTTCTATATTGAAAGTTATAAAGTTCTGCATTCCTGTCTCTAGTGATAAAACCTCTGCCTCCTCCATTTACAATTGTATATAACAAGACTTGTCTCCTGTAATTGCCCTTGCCTCAAGATATGGCTTCCTGTCTCCTGTAATTGTCCTTGCCTCAAGTTATGCCTTCCTGTGATAATCCTTGTCTTCTCTGTTAGCATTTGTATACAATAAGTTATGCTTTATTGCTTCCTTGTCTTCTCTGTTAGCATTTGTATACGATAAGTTATGCTTTATTGCTTCCTGTGATGACCTTTGCCCTCTCCATTAGCAGTTGTATGCAATGAGCTATGTTTTCCTATGACCTTCCATATGTTAATTCCTTATGTGTGTACTTCCCCCTCCCTGGTGAAACTGCTCAATAAAAGAGTGCTGTGCAAAGCTGTTCGGGGGGTAACACCATCCACCCCGGGCACTCTGTGCTCTCTCACCTTGAACAAACTTGTGTTGGTGCCTCAGTTTGTCCTAGGATTCTGTTCCTGCGCTATCGCAGTTCCCAAGTGTGACCGTCGGAACGTCCGGCACACTGGGTCGGTGGCAAAGGGCAAAATCCTTCCATATTCAAGGTGTTCACCCTTGCGAGGGTCCCTCTAAATTCTCACCCCTGTTACGGGGCTCTAAGAGTTGAGGCCGGAACCCTGATCGGTCGCTCGACGCGACACTGACACTAGGAATCAATCAAGCAAAACTGAGTCTGATAGCACCTTTATTGACTAACAAATTTATATGATTCCTCTGATATTTTCCCACCATAAATGAATACAGCCCTCTTCCTACCATAACCAAACAAGACAGGTGACTATTAATTCAAAACCCTCCAATTCCAGGATTATGTCAGTTTTAACAGGGCTGCTCTCTCCCTGAAAAACCAGACCTGCAGTCTGCGGAAACTTCGGGGATTCCAGGCTCCAAATGAAAGGATAAGAATAAATGAAAGAATTGGAAGCTTTTTTTTGGATTGGTGGGCTCTACGATGGAATGTAGCCCAGATTCTCAAGAGAAAAAAAAGACCACAAAGTTTAGATAGTTTGTCTGGGAAAATGAGAGTTAAGATAGCTCCTCTTAGAGATTGCCTAAATCTTTTTTTTACATATACTCTTTTTATTTGAACTTTTATTTGAACTTAAGGATGATTTGGAACTGCGAGACATTTGGCGTGATACATGCAAGAACTATTTTTGATCATAGTTTAGTTTGGTCGGAGATTATTAGGATTAACAGAGATAGGCGCTTTTGGCGCGTAACTGAGAATTTGTTTGGAAATTAGAGAAAGGTGGGAGAATGCAAATAGCAGGTGAAAGTTTTTTTTTCTTTTCTTTTTTTTTTTTGAAATTAATATGAATAAGGACTGGGATTAAGAAAATTTATTTTGAGTAAAGCTCTTTTTCTGTTTTCCTCTTTTTTTTCCCTACTTTATTTGTAATATTAATATTGTTTGTACTCATTTTATATGAGCTAGAGAGAGATAGAATTTATAGTTTATTGTTGATAACATAGGGGTGTTTATGTTTGTTTTTCGATTTTATGCCCTGTATTTAGCTCTGGGAAGTCGGGGGGGGGAGGAGGGAGTGGGGGAGAGGGATAGGGAGGGTTGGATAGGGGTGGGGGAGGGGGGGATTAAAGTCAAAATATATTGTAAAACTTTTTAAATAAAAAAAAAGATAGCTCCTCCCTAGTAGTTTTTAGACTTTATGTTTGATGGTGCAAATAGTCTGCTTTAATTTGGCAAGGTTTCCGTCTGTAGGTGAGGAACAATTAAGGAAACAGCTTTGAAGAACCTCTATGCGTCTTCCTTGGATTTTGGAGCCTGACAGCTCTGAGTCCAATCACCCATGCCACCCATTTTTAAATTAAATTATTTTAAGTCATTTTATATTATTAGAAATCGTTTTTACTGCCCTTGAAGATCATCTGCAAACTTCAGCTGACACAGAATGTAGCTGCATACTTTCAGGGGTTAGATTCATTACTATCACTTTATACCGCTGCTGCAGGAGTGCATGCAAAGAGTACCCCCCCCCCCCCCAAGGATCCCATTTTTGGGATGTTCAATGAGGGCAAGTTAGAAGTGAATAAAAACACACAATTAAAGCATATGTTTTTAACATATGTTCCTTTTGCCCTTTGTGCGCTTCATTCTTTTAGCCTTCTGTAATAACATTTTTTTTTCATATATATAACTTTGCAGAAGTGATTTTTCTCTATCCAAAGTGATAGCAACCTAAGAAGAAACCCCTTCTCATGATTTTTATGATTGTGGAAAAACTTTCTTTCAGGAATTTTTTTTTTGGGGGGGGAAGAAGCAATATACATATACATACACAATGTACATGCACACATATACAGTAAACCTACACACACAAACACATTTTGTTTCATTTGTATTCTTTTTAATTTAAACAAAATTAAAACATTTTAATGGGCACAAGGAACTGTTCCTATTGTCCCTAATGAGTCAGTCGCTTCTGCTTCTGAGTAGTATCTTCCATTCAGTTCCAGGAGCTTAAAATAAAATATCTTCAGGAAACTGATGCAAGTGGTATCACAGCTGTGACAACATATTAAAATATCAAAATATTGGATCTCTATTTTTTCCTAACCCCCTTTGTTCTTTAATTTCCCATTAAATGCTCTGCATGGAGAAAGCAGGCTTTATTTTGGCACTTTTGGCTGGAATAGACTATCGTCGCTTACTAAAATGCTGAGAAAAGGAAACGGATGCTTTATAGGGTTTTTATTTATTTATTTATTTATTTATTTATTTATTTATTTATTTATTTATTTATTTATTTATTTATTTATTTAAAAAAAATCAGGTAAAATATTTAGAGCCAACCTGCTATCCTAACGTGAAGCAGGGCAAATAAGATGAGGCTGTAGTTGCTAATGTAGGCACCAGGGTCCTCCAGGGAAACAAAGGATATCCAAGGCCAGAGTGAATCCCAGAGCACCAACTGTTCTTTCATCTTTTCTAGGTTTTAATGCTCAGGCAGCTACTGTACAGTATACTGTATCTTTTTTAAAAAAATTCCATTTATATCCCGCCCTTCTCCAAAGACTCAGGGCGGCTTACAAGCTTAGCAGTAGCCTTCATTCTATGTATATGCCTGCTTATTAGGGCTTTCGCCCCCCCCCCAAGCGGCATTATTACAAAGTCAGCTTAATTGCCCCCAACAATCTGGGTCCTCATTTTACCTACCTCGGAAGGATGGAAGGCTGAGTCAACCTTGAGCCTGGTGGGATGCGAACCTGCACTAATTGCAGGCAGCTGGTGTTACTTAAGGAGGCATTAGCCCACTGCTCCACCAAGGCTCTTTCTTAAGCAGCACTTCTTAGTTTCCCCTAAAGAATTGTTCAAGGACTAGTTTGTTGGTTTGATATATACAGTATGTCCTATCTTTCTTTTGGAAATTCCCGGTGTTTTGAATTTTATCCCAATCAGATACAATGGGCAAAAAGGGAAGTTTATAATCTGGCAGAGGTTGCCATGCTCCAGGCCCCCTCAGTTAAGCAGTGTCATCAGACAGGACCAAGGAAACCGCCCTTCCCTGTCATTGGACCTGCCCTCTGGACCCCCAAATTTCCAGGACTCTTGTGGAGGAGGAGGTAAAAAAAAAAAAGGTCGCTCACTTCTTTTTTGGCACCTCCCTGAAGTCATGACTGATGCTATATCTTAAGTGCCACCATGGAAATTTATCTCATTGGATGGTTTTAATTAGAAATATATTCTATTCCTGCTTTACTTACTTACTTACTTACCCCTTCTCTCTGCATCTATTGTTCTGTCAGAGATCTTTGATTGTAAAAAAGGAAATAAAACAGGGGATTAGCCTGTCAGTACTCCCCAAGCTCCTCGATCTTCCCCATTAGGCTGGAAACTTAGAAAGGAGATTATAACTGCATTTAAAATTCAGAGACAGTTCTCCATGCAATCAGCCCCTCCCTTCCAATTCAATGCAAGAAAATTGGGATTAGTGAGGGCAGATCTGGTCTATTTATCTCCATGTCCTTTCCACAAATAGACTTTTGAAGAAGGCTTCTGTCAGATTTGAAAGGTCAAAGAACACCTTTCTTTTCCTTGCTGAATTATATGCACTTTCAGTACTTTTTGTAATAAACTGGCTTTTATTGTTTAAGGATTATAAAAGATTATAAATGTGTAATTTTTAAGACAATCATGTGGGAGATTTTTCCCTCCTGTTTCCCTCCCATGCATTCTGTTGTGTGTTATAATCTTAAAACATGCTTAAATGTTATTTTGATTCTAGTTTTTAATCAACTATAAAATACCACGGGGTGTTAATAACCTAATTGGATGCTGGATTTAATTCTCAAAGCCTTTATAACTTCATAAGAGTTGCACTAAAATAGCTGATTTGTGATAGTGCCCTTGAGATTCAGCTATATTGTATGCATGTATGGATAAGTTTGTGGAAGAAAGTTGCAAATAAAACATAATTAAGAATATCCTTTGAAATGTAAAACTTCACCACGTTAAACTTTTAAGAATAACAAATTTAAACAGCTTTAGGTATTTATTTATTATTTTGATTTATATACCACCCTATTCCCGTAGGACTCAGGGCGTTTTACAGGGCAGTTAAAATCATACCATACAAAAATTAGAAGATTTAAAACAGTTAATTAAAACAATTAATTGAATTTAGAGCCCAAAATTTAAAATTAAAACATTAAAACCCAATTAAAACCCCTCAGTCAAGGCCCGACAGCTCAAAGAGCCAAGTTTTCAGGTCCTGGCGGAATGAGCGGAGGTCGGAGGCAGTCCTAAGTTCCATCGGAAGTTGGTTCCAGAGGGCAGGCGCACCCACAGAGAAGGCCCTCTCTCTGGGATTCACCCGCCGGCAATCCTTCACTGGCGGTACCCTAAGAAGGCCCTCCCTGTGGGAGTGCACAGGATGATGGGAAGTTGATGCCGGCAGCAGGTGTTCCCTCAAATAATCTGGACCCAAGCCATTTAGGGCTTTATAGGTCATCACCAGCACCTTGAATCTCACTCGGAAGGCAACCGGAAGCCAATGCAGCTCGTGGAGAAGAGGTGTTACACGGGAGTATTGGGGAACTCCCATCACAACTTGTGCGGCTGCATTCTGCACCAGTTGAAGCCTCCGAGTGGTCCTCAAGGGGAGCCCCATGTAGAGAACGTTGCAGTAGTCTAACCGGGAGGTCACGAGCACATGGGTGACTGTGCGTAGGGCATCTCGGTCCAGATAGGGCCGCAACTGGCGCACCAGGCGAACCTGGGCAAAAGCCCCCCTGGTCACGGCTCCTATATGATTTTCTAAGCTGAGCCGTGAGTCCAGGAGGACACCCAAGTTGCAAGCCCTATCAATGGGGGGTAACACTTCACCCCCCCATCCTTAATGATGGAACAAACTGGTTAACCCAAGATGCCGGTACGCAAAGCTACTCAGTCTTGGCAGGGTTGAGACGAAGCCTGTTTCTCCCCATCCAAACCCGGACTGCCTCCAGGCAACGGGACATCACGTCGACAGCATCACTGGGTTGGTTCAGGGTGGAAAGAAAAAGTTGGGTATCATCAGCATACTGATGATACCCCACCCCCAAACCACAAATGAGCTCGCCCAGTGGCTTCATATAGATGTTGAACAGGAGGGGAGAGAGGACCGACCCCTGAGGAACTCCACAAATGAGAGACCTCGGGGCGGACCTCTGCCCTCCTGTCAACACCAACTGCAAGCGGCCCAGGAGATAGGAGGAGAACCACTGTAAAACAGTGCCTCCCACTCCCAACCCCCTGAGACGCTGCAGTAGGATACCATGGTTGATGGTATCAAAAGCCACTGAGAGGTCTAATAGGACTAGGACAGAGGAACATCCCCTGTCCTGAGCCCGCCAGAGATCATTCACCAGGGCGACCAATGCCGTCTCCGTGCTGTACCCGGGCCTGAAGCCCGATTGGTACGGGTCAAGATAATCAGTTTCCTCCAGGAACAGAGGAAGCTGATGCACCACCACACTCTCAACAACCTTCGCCAAAAAGCGAAGGTTGGAGACCGGATGATAGTTATTTAAAACAGCCAGGTCCAGGGCAGGCTTCTTGAGGAGGGGTCTCACCACTGCCTCCTTCAAGGTGGCAGGGAAGATACCCTCCTTCAAGGAAGCAGTTATTACTGCTTGGAACCAGCCTTATGTCTCCTCCTGGGCCGCATAAACCAGCCAGGAGGGGCACGGGTCCAATAAACAAGTGGTGGAGCTCAGTCTCCTCATGATCCTGTCCATGTCATTGGGGGACACAGGATCAAACTCAGTGCAGATAACATGCTCAAGACCGCTCGATTCCTCCATGTCAGACTCTGTCCAGTCAGAGTCCAAACCGGTCCGGATCTGAGCAATTTTGTCCACCAGATGATGACTAAACTCCTCAGCCCGCCCCTGCAAGGGCTCCTCCCTCATCTCCTGATTAAGGAGAGAGTGAGTCACCCTAAACAGGGTGGCCAGGCGATTATCTGCGGACGCGATGAGGGCAGCGAAGTAATTAGACTTCGCTGTCCTCATCGCCACGAGATAAGACCTTGTAAAGGATCTTAGTTGCAATCGGTCAGATTCAGACCGGGTGGACCTCCAACCGCTCTCTAGACCCCGTCTCCGATGCTTCATCTCCCAGAGCTCCACAGAAAACCATGGGGCCCAACGGGATCTGCGCCGGGTCAGGGGTCGCAAGGGTACAACACGGTCGAGTACCTCGGTGGCCGCCCTTTCCCAGGCATCCACCAAGGCATCAGCCAGGCTGTGAGTGAGGGAAATAGGTAAAGACCCAAGTGCCATCTGGAACCGTTCTGGGTCCATTAGGCGTCTGGGGCAGAACCACCTGGTCGGCTCCGCAGCCCAGTGGTGGGGGGTGGCATAGTGGAAGACCAGCCGCAGGAGATAATGATTGGACCATGCCAGGGAGACAATAGTTGGCAAGCCCCTTCCCAGGTCATCCAACCATTGTCCAGATAAAAAAAACAGGTCAAGAGTGTGACCCCCCCATGAGTTGGGCCCTGAATTACTTGGGTCAGGTCCATGTCCATCATGGAAGCCATGAACTCCCGAACTAACTCCGATGACCCTCCCAGGGAAGGCAGGTTGAAGTTACCCAGGGCTATAAGCCTGGGAAACTCCACCGCCAACCCTGAGAGGGTGTCCAGCAGCCCGGGCAGGGCCGTTACCACACAGCTGGGTGCCAGGTATGTTAGCAGCAGGCCCAACTGAGCCCGAGGGCCACACCTCAGGAGGAGGGACTCACTCCCGCCTATCTGCACAACGGTGGTCTCCCACAGACATAGGGTCTCCTGTATAACCACCGCCACCCCACCACCCCTGCCCTGAGCCCGTGGCTGGTGTAGCACACAGAAACCCGGAGGGCATAACTCAGTCAGAGGGACCCCTCCCTCCGAGCCCAACCAGGTTTCCGTAATGCATGCCAGATCCGTGTGTTCCTCCTCAATCAAGTCTCAAATGAGGGGGGCCTTGTTAACAATGGATCTGGCATTAAAATACACCAGTCTGAGCTCAGGGGCCTGATCCCCCTCACCCCCGGACAAAAGGGTACCAACCGGAGGGTCGGAGCACACCACCGCTCAAAGACAGTGGGGGCGCGATCCCAGATGTTGATGTGGCCCTCCGAGTAGACATCTGCTGCCATTCCCAATCATCGTGGGGATTTGCAACCCTACCCCAATACCCAAGGAACCGGAAGCCCCAAGCCCTGACCCCATCCCACCGGAAACCATCACAGGCCCAGACTGACAGCCGGTTAATATACACCCCAATTCCCCCCCAACCCTATCCTTCCCCCCCTCCCCAACCCTTTAAAATAACTGGCTAAAAAACATACCAGGGGCCGCTTAATACATTTCCACCAGAGGCCCCTGTCTAAGCCCAACCACCTCTCAGGGTCCCAACAATTGGGCCCGTCATTAAGGGAAGTAAAAGACATAGCGGCAGGCTGTACCCAGGAGGGAGGAGCCCCCCTGAGAGCATACAAATCAGCGCTTGAGTAACACAAATGGGTCATATTAAAGTCCACACAGGGCCATGCAACCAAATGGATAGTCAGATGTTACTGATCAGTCCGAAGCATGTACCAGTCCATAAGTTCAGCTCAACTCTCACCTGAGCCAATCAAGGTAGAGAAGCCACAGCTGCTCTCTCACCGCCACAGGGCATCCCACCTAAGATGGAGAAAGTACGGACCACCGGGAGGACCCATCCCACTGATCTCTCACATCAGTGGGTGGTTGATGACCAATCCAGACCACTCTCTCACCATGGCCAAAACCCAGGACACACCGGACAGTCAATAGGGAGTCACAGGAGAGGGGACATATGTTTGTATCAGCCCCAGCTCTGAGCTCCAATTGGGGATTAAGAGACAAACCCTGGAAACCATAAAAGCCAAAAAACCAGGCCGTGGCAGATCTTTGGGCCACAAGGCCTCTATGCAGGGCAGAACCATGGCCGATCTTTAGGCCGTCGGTCACTGCTGCCACTCCGGTCCAACTCCCACCAGCCAAACCAAACATCAGAAACAAACCACCATCTTAGCAGAAGCTAAGAGGTACTGATGACATAATTACGCATTCAGAAATCAAAGCAACATAAAATTACTGGGAAGTAAAAGTGCAAATATATAAAAGGTTCCTGAAAATACATCATAACTAAAGGTAAAGGTAAAGTTTCCCCTGCACATGCGTGCTACTCTTTTCCAACTCTAGGGGCCAGTGCTCATCTCCGTTTCAAAGCTGAAGAGCCAGCGCTTGTCTGAGGACGTCTCCGTGGTCATGACTAGACACCAAAGGCGCACGGAATGCTGTTACCTTCCCACCATAGCGGTCCCTACTTTTCTACTTGCATTTTTACATGCTTTTGAATTGCTAGGTTGGCAGAAGTTGGGACAAGTAACAGGCGCTCACTCTGTTATGCGGGATTCGACCTGCCAAACTGCTGACCTTCTGATCGAGAAGCTCAGCATCCTAACCCACTGAGCCACCATGTCCCTACATCATAACTAAAGCTATGCTAATATAACATGCTAATTCATGGAATATTTACTAACCTCAATTGCCTGGGTTCATACAACTCTCTAATTTAGTGTTTCTCAAACTTGGCAGCTTTCAGATGAAAAGATAAATGAGATTGAGCCTCATAAGTACTTGGAAGTGGAGGTCACCAAACTATCTCAGCTCTGACTGGAAAGTATATCTAAAATGCATTATGGAAGGCTGCAGTAGCAAGCCATAATCATTTATTTGCCAAGACCATAATTCACAAGGAGTTGAATCTGACTTAGGAGAGATTTCACCTTCACCTAGACTGGGTTTAGTGAGGATTTAAGGTATGAGTTTCCACTGATAATGCTGGCTAAGATTGGTAACAGTCACAAACATCTGGAGAATTCTAGATTGAATTGTATCTCATTCTTTTTTGTGTTTCTTATATCAGTAAAGAAGGGAATCAACACTGGCCACCAAATTTAAGTCTTCCCACACATTAAGATAAAGGTGGAAACAGGCATTTGGAGAAGTATATACATAGATATTCTATAGAATTATGACTCCTGCTAAATCAACATTTCTGATCATACAGAAGATCTGAATGGGGGTAGAAAATGTATCAGTCTATGATTATAGAAACCCAAATAAGGCATATTATACATTGTAATCCTAACCTTACACAACAGTTGTGCTACCTACAATTGACTGTATTCACTGAGTGAGCTAAACCATAAAGCATAGATTATGAACAATATTGCCTGCATTGAAACTTTATTGTGAGTTGTAAACAAAAAAGAAATGACTTTATGGCTTACTCATTTGAAAGAAGAGCACTAAAAATAATAATCAAGAACTGAGAAAAACGGGCCCAGAAATATCACCAGTGAATGCAACCCTTCTCCATGGTACAGTACTTAAAGCAGCTATAACATTTGATAACATTGGTTGTAATACTGATCCCAGCTGGAGATTGCTGGGATATCTCTATTTCCATTTGAAAATTTAGGTATAATATTATCCTGAGATGAATAGTCTTTCCCTTGGCATTAAACTTTTTAATTTCTTCAGCTAGAATCCATCCTTTTGGTTGAATTAGTGCTATAATCAATGGTTTGCTATAATCAATGGTTTGCTTCTCATTTGTACAAAAGAGTTTTAATCACAACCCTGTGAGATCCTGCTGAATTGATCTTAACATGGTGCTTCCTAGATACATTGATCTACGGCTTTCGGTGTTGTTAGCCAGCAGTGGGGCTATTGTTCACCATCATTAATTTTCCTATATTTGAAAAAAAAATAAATAGAGCTATATTGGTCATAATTCATAATTCTTTGATTAACCATGCAGCACCCAGAAAGCAAACAATTCTTACTGTGAATAAGTGAAGTTCTTAGCCTTCACAGAACAAGGGCAAGCATTAAAAAAGGGGAAAAAAGCCTCTTTAATTTCTGATGATATGAACAATAGCAGTAGAAGAAGTACTTCAGTTCATGCCACTGAAATCAGTGAGAAAAAGATCTGCTGCTTTATGCCCATAATTTGTATTACATCTGAGCATAATATATTAATCCATAAAATGTTTTTCCTCAGAAGAAACAGATAGCTAGATATCTAGCTATTTATTTGGAGTAAAAAAAAATCTATCTATTATCTCTATCTGTCTGTCTGTCTGTCTGTCTGTCTGTCTGTCTGTCTGTCTGTCTGTCTGTCTGTCTGTCTGTCTATCTATCTATCTATCTATCTATCTATCTATCTATCTATCTATCTATCTATCTATCTATCTATCTATCTATCTATCTATCTATCTATCTATCTCTATTTCTATGATGATAGATAGATAGATAGATAGATAGATAGATAGATAGATAGATAGATAGATAGATAGATAGATAGATAGATAGATAGATAGATAGATAGATAGATAGATAGAATATTACCTGCTGACTCACCATCCCATGTCACCTAACTAGGTGATAGTTTTCAAGCAGAGATCTCCAAACCTGTCAACTTTTAGACTTGGGGACTTCACTGAACTTCATAGTTAGGGGACAATGAATGTAGTTGGACAATGCAGTTATATACCATATAATGAAGCATTATAAAGTGCAGCCATCCTGTGTTTTTTGAAAAGCAGCAGACATCTATGATTTCCATTGGAACAAATGGATGAGTGGAGAGATGTCAAAGTTAGATATCCTAACTAGAAGACTAGTTCCCCCCCTTAATAATTGACTTGGAAGTGGGAGAATTGTCTTATATGCAGAAGAGAGGTCCGTCTTCAAACTCCTCTAGTTTCTGGGGAAGAAATGACTAATTAAAAAAATGAAGATTGCTCCTCCATGAGTGGTGCCAATGACTGCAGTGGAGTGAAGAAACAGCATGTATTTATTTTCTTATCTTTCATTTTCTTTCTAGCGACTTCCTTCTCCCCTCATCTCTGATCCATTCCCCCTACAATTTTCTTTTTCCTTTGCGGTGTAACTATCCCTTTTTTATCTCATGGTGGGGTTGGGGACAGGTCATAAAAAACAAAATGTTACCCTGTGAACAAAGTCCCACATTTCTTTAAGTGTGTATGCTGCATGTTAAAAAGAGGTGGGTTTCTATTGCCCAATCATGCCCACCATGCTGATGCCGTTGATATTACTGGGGATGTCTCTCCTCTCCCTCCCTCTTCCTCATATGTGAAGGAGAAAGCTTGTGTGTATAAGAAGGTAAAGACCTTTTACAAATGGGCTGCTTTATTCTACAGGAAATTAATAAGTACTTGTTTCATATTAATTGTTTTTAAGTGTGGCCTACAGCCAGTGTATATGTGTGTGTGTGTGTGAGAGAGAGAGAGAGAGAGACTATCTACATATTTATGTGGAGGCAGGTAGGTGGATAGTGCGAGTCTAGGATTTATTTAAGCTAAAATTGAAATATAGACTAACAAAGTAGGGAAACTAGATTGCAGGATTTTTTGGTCAAATTTTATGCATTAAATTATATGGATCAAAGTATCCACTGAGTCAGTCAACTCTATATGATTGCCTTTTCAGATTATATGGAAATGGTCACATGTAGGGCTATTCCTGCCAGGGGACCCTTTTGCAGCTATCTCCATTGTGTCAATGAATGATAAGAAGTGAAACTGGTTGCACAGTGTCAAGATCAAGCCAAGGCAATATTCCCTTGCTTCAAATCATTTGTCACGCTTGAAGCTCGCTTTGCTGGTGCAACAATTATTGCTTCTTAGCTTGCCAATGAACTTGGGGGGGGAGGTTGGGGAAATGGAATTCAGGCTACAGAGATAAAAAAGGCAGACCATGAGAATCAAGGACAATTCACCAGGTGTCTGGCCAAGCTCAGAGACATTTTCTCATAACAATATATTTACACCTAATTGGGCAATGTGACCTGTTCAAGGATGGGAGGGGAATTCTATGCTTTTACTATAGGGGTTTGGCTTGGGGTTTGCCAGAGTTGGTTTTGCTTTCATACGTGCCAAAATGATGTACTCAATAAAGTTTTACATTAAGAGATCAGAATGTCTCGAAGATATTTGCTTGGTTGGGTCCATCAATCGGAACCTTGACAGCATTCTTCTGAATGGCTACAACAATATAGAAACTTAAACCTATGAGAATTGGCTTCAATGGTTGAAAAAGCTTCAGCAAGTCTGCTACAGACCTCTTATATATGCTCAAAACAGAGTCAAGAGTGGAAGACTTGAATAAGTCCTCACTGATATAATGCAGGAATGCATAACCTTCTTCAGATTCACGCTCACATTAACAATAGTCCAAGGACCACACTTCAAAAGCTATGTGGGCCAAGGACAAAACATAAATGTCATTTCATTTAAAGTGAAATTAAATGAAGTACTTTTGATTTTCTATTCCCATGCATTTTCCTTTCCGTGCCATTAAAAATTCCACTTCAGTGATAACTTCGGGAGGTCTTTGGGGAAAGAGGTGCAAGTTGCACTCTCTACTATAAGGCAAAACAACACAAGATCATAGAGAAATAATCTTCATAGCAAGTAGCAATCTGAATTCATTGGAAACGATAGCAGACGTATGACTTCATTTGAATAATAAAATCCTGTATATAATTGCCTCAATAATTGGGTGACATCTAACGAGTTTTTTAAAATTATATGTAATATTTATGGAAGTTGTTGTCAATGAACCAAAACAGCCAGCATTAAAATCATGGAACTGTTATAATGAATCGTGATTGCTGGAAGGTGAGTTATGTGTGCAATGATCCATTTATAAAAATGCAATATAGTCATACAAAAAGAATGGATCAAAGGGGATATAAAGTGTGGTCAACAAGATTTAAGGGGAAAAACTTCCTCATATTAAAGAAATGATGCCAAATGCTAAATGGGATGCTTTAAATTAATTTTTTTTCTCTGCAAGGTTAATTACATTATAAACCGTTTAAATTGCAAACAGTTGTATAATTGTGAAATACGTGCCTATGATTGCAGTGTCTTTTGTCCATATTATCAGCTAGATAGCAACAGCCCTGTATATGGAATCTCACCTATTCAAGATGGATTTTGATTGCATCTGAGCAGGCACATCACTAATGATGTTTTGGCACATACCAGTTTTACTGAGCTCCTTGGCCCAAGGTATCTTTTAGGACATCTACTGGTGTCACTGTTTTACTTTGCAAAATGTATTGAGACGTCATGCAGGGAGTTTAACTGACAAGGGATACAGAGAAATATCAAATATACGTCATGCAGTCCTTGTCCAACTTCAGGGGAAAAAAACATAAAATCTTTGCCAAATCAGACCAAAGATCCATGTATCCATATGAGAGCCTCCAAAGTATGAAATGGGTTCATAAAGAAAGCCCCTTCCCTTCCTCTCCTCTCTTCTTGTCTCCTCTCCTCTCCCCCTCCCCTCCTTTCCCTTCCTCTCCTCTCCTCTCCCCTTCCCCTCCCCTCCCCTTCCCTTTCTCTCCCCTCCCTTCTTTTCTATTCCCTTCCCTTCCCATGCAACTGGGACACAAATCTGCTGACATTACCTACATTGGAAATATTCCATAAAATGTAAAATATATGAAAGTCGGAGCAAAAGAGAGTTTCAGCTGCTATCCATCTGCCAACTTTTCAGCCTACTCTCTTCCAATCTAGATCATTGCACAGTGATCACATTGGATGTTCTAAGCATGAGGATTACTTCTACAATTTCCTACTGTTGGTCTCTTGTACAGCATTGGGAAATTAGACAAACTGCTTGTTTATCCTTTTGCCTCGTTTCTAAACTAAATGCTTGCCTGGAGGGCTCTTTGAATATTTCATTTTCCATTTTCATCCGGTCTTAAAGTGCAGAATCTTGTTGCTGGAACATTTACTCAGTTTCTTTTGTCTATATAGTTTTTATGGAAACACTTTTCATGCCAGTTTATTACAGTATATATCAAAAAGTAGCCTTTGTCCACAAGGGGTTTCTGCATGTTGATAAAGTATTACCAACTGGGGAAGAAGGAAACTTGATAAAGATTTGCATCTGTAATCATTTTAATGCAAACATATTTTCCAAGCCTACATATAAATTAGTAGAAGCTGAATCCCACATTCTCCTGAATTTTATACAGACGTTAACTAATGTACATATTGGGAAAAACATGACTTCAAAATGTCTGTAATAGAAAAACACACATGAAAATGCTTTGCATTTAGAAATTATATTTGCAAAAACATGGTCATGCTTGTAAAATTGTCATATAAATAGAGATGGGGGAACACAACAAAATGTATATGTACAGAAACGTCCAGATGAAAATACAGATACATTTTCATGGTTTTTTTAAAAAATGTATTGATTTAATATATATAGCCGTGGTGGTGAACCTATGGCACACGTGCCGGAGATGGCACGCAGAGCCCTTTCTGTGGGCAGTCCTAGGCCTTCAGCTGGGTTTTATAAAACCTTTTCGCTTTAGGCCTCCGCCGCCATGTGCAAAAAACAAAAAAAGATTCAATCAATCAATTAATTTTAACTTCTCACAGGAAAAAAAAGATCTCACAAAGTTGGAATTGATTGATTGAACTTTTTAGTCCCATCCAGTCTGCCATTACCACAGCCATGCCCACCCAATGGGCCACGCCCACCCAATGGGCCACACCCACCTGGCACCCGATGATACTTAAGTGAGTTTTGGGTTGTAGTTTGGGCACTCAGTCTCTAAAAGGTTTGCCATCACTGATATATAGGATAGTACAACTTAAGGACAGAAAAACGAAATCTTAGTGAAATCAAACCAGAATCATAGTACAAAATTAGGGGTGTCTTCAAGATAGAAAAAAGGTCAGATTTTCATCATGTAATTGTGCCTGCCATCTAGACCCTTTGAATTATAGATGCCCCCACTTCTATTGCTATAACAGGAGAGTAATTGCAAAAGATACCATTGTACTGAATTTTTTTTAATGCAGCAGAAGTGGAAAATTATTATGTACAAGCAGAAGAGCCATATCAGCTGAACGTAATTTCTTTATCCTTACTTACAGTAGAAGTCAAGTCAAATTACACTTTCTCTTCTTCAGTTCTTTAATAGTTCCTGGCAGCCCATGAAAGGCTTCAAAGGTGCTGCCCAAACTGAATTCATGACTGGCATCTTGTTATGTGATTCTAAGCTAAGAAAGCAGAGAATCCAACTTGCAGTGGCTTCCTTGGCAGTTTGCTTAGCTGTAAATATGTTTACTAGTTCTCTGACAACTGATCAGTGAGTAGTAGGTCAAAATGATTTGATTGATGTGGGGGTTCTAGCTGAGTAGGAGGACTGGAACTTGTAATGTATTGGCCTAAATTGCTGATCTTAATAGCTGTACTTAAGTAAGTGATTGCTTAATGGTTTGTATTGCTGCAACCCAGACTGTCTCGAGGCAGTTAACAATGTTTTGGGCGGAATGCTCACTTTAAATCTATAGGTTTCCACCTAGAGGCAAACTGTATAAATAGCTGTTCAGCAGCCATTAGGGCTGCTTCTGTTGTGAGTTAATAAACATGCTTGCTGTTTCAACGCTCTGCCTTGTCAATTCCTAACCAAACCAAGAACTTTTGAAAAATCCTTTGTATTGCTAGAGGTGATCAGTCTCTGAAGATCACCTTCCTGTTCCACCTCCAAAGTGTTCCATGGTGTTTTGTTTTGATTTTCTCCTTTTTAAAATGTCCTGCATTGGAACTAAGTGTCATTTTCATACTTATCTGCATATGATGACTCTTCTCTAGGCTGCTTGTACAGCACGTCAATGTGGAAAATAACTAGCTTCTAATTAATAACCCTTCAGTGTTGGCATGCACGGCTGAGTCTACTGTACCTTTGGAAGAAAAATGATTGACTGGGTGGCCAATGCCTCCCACCTTCTCTTTTCTAGGGAACAATCCTCAAGTGGCTGATCAATTCATAATGCTTCAGTGGCACTTATGAAGTCTAAATGTTTGATAATAGCCTAAAAAGTATTTCAAAAATGCATTTCTCTTTACACTTATCCCATTGTTATTATAGTCAGAGATAGGGCTGACACCTTTACATGATTTTGCTGATCAGGACACCTTTCCCACCCACCCAATGCACTCTAAATGTATTAGATATTAAGTCCCAAACTCTCTAGTTGAGACGATTATCAGCTAGACAATTGACACATGTTTGGTTAAATGTAATCTTCCAAATTCCTATTAAGAATGACTTATCCATTATCCAAATGATAATGCAAGACACAGCTGAAGTTCCTTGCTACTTTGATCTTGATTTCAATAGATCATATAAAGCCTAATAGAAAAAGAGGATGAAGATCCAGGTGGAATGTGAAGGAATGCAAGAGCTTTCAAATCAAGATCCTAAGGCTCCTGGTAAATTGTGTCCCACTCTCCAGACAGTTGCTGTTCAGCTCCATGCTCCAAATCTCTTTGCCACTGCCTCTTGGTTACAGGTTCTGGAGAATTCATTAGTTAATCAGTACCCAAACTTCATATTCAAATGGATGTGTGAAGTCCAGCATCTTTCCTACTGCCAGTCAACCTAGATGGCTCTTCCTAGTAAGTCATCATATCTGTAAGAGATTAAACACAGGAACAGAAGTTCCTCCATAAAGGATGGGAACATATCCTTGTTGACCTTGGGGCATTCATGAAAGTTCATGGAAGTGAATAATTATTTTATTAGAAAAATAAATCAGGTGATTGAGCCAGTCTTCCAACTTTCCATCCTGCAAATCGGTTGAGACTACTAGAATTACTAGATTTTTTTCTCTCCATTGCACATGTGGAGGGCACTGGGTTAGAGAAAGAAGCTCTAGTTTTCCCTATTATTCAGTGTGACAAATCCCTGGTTTGGTGCCTCAATATTCCTAAAGCATTTGATAAATCCATGCTGAGAAGCCTGAATAAATGGAATTCAACTTTGGTGTCCCTTCTCCCACGACATTTCATTTATAGAAAGACAGAACAAGTGAAATACAGACTACATTTTTACAATTCCATCAAGGATCATTAGAATAATGTACCCAGTCCTATTACTGGATCCTAGCTCTTCCCCCCCCCCTGCTTCTCCACCAATCATGTATTGGAGATTTGACAAGTTCCTTTGTTAGCTGTTTCTGAAGGACCACTTCAAATACTATCCAACAGTCTGTGAATCAGCAGAAAAAAACATTTCAACACAAAATGTTATGTTCCGACTGCCAATTCCTAACCTGCCTTAAGCACAACACTAGCAAATGATGCTGTCCCTATTTATGGTACACAGAATAAGAATTAATTGACTTCCTGTTTTTGTTTGACAATGCTCCAAATGTCATCAGCTAATTTCACCACCTCCTTCCCCCTCAATTCTTCTTAATATAGGATGTGGGTGGGTCTGGGAAGAAGACAGGTTTTGCCAGCTGGATAGGTTTAGCCATCAGTCAAAACTGTAGATCAGGGGTAGGCAACCTTGGCTCTTTTATGACTCGTGGACTTCAATTCCCAAAATTCCTGAGCCAGCATGCTGGCTCAGGAATTCTGGGAGTTGAAGTCCACAAGTCATAAAAGAGCCAAGGTTGCCTACCCCTGATCTAGATTATCCATTTGTTAAGTCTTTCTCTGGCTTCATGCAAATATTTTGCTGGTGCCCATTTAAAGACAACCTGTCAACTGATATCATGTAGTTTTATCATTATTCTAGAAGATTGTTACACCTGGGTTCAAAAGCAGTTGACAAGCACAGGAGAATGAGATCTGTTTGCATCTTGATAAGAATTTTAGGAGCCAGTTTCAAAACAATCAAAAGGTCAGAAAATAGACAGGATTTCTTCTCTTTATAGGTAGTCCTTGACTTACAGCTATTCATTTAGTGGCTATTCAAAGTTACAATGGCATTAAAAAAGGGACTTGTAATTGTTTTCCACACTTGTGACCATTGCAGCATCCGCATGGTCACATGATTAAAATTTAGATGCTTGGCAATTGGCATGTATTTATGATGGTTGCGATGTCCCAGGTCATGGGATCAGTTTTTGTGACCTTCTGAGAAGCAAAGTCAATGGGGAAGCCAGATTCATTTAACAACTATGTTACTAATGTAACAATTGCAATGATTCACTTAATAATTGTGGCAAGAAGGTCATAAAAATGGGGTAAAATTCACTTAACAGTTTTCTTGTTTAGCAATAGTCATAAGTCAAGAACTACCTGTACATTGAAAAGTTAAAAAAACAAACCAGAATGTTGTCTTAAGTTGCCTGTTCATATGTCTCTTAATTGAAAGAAGAGTTCTTTTACATCTTTTCTTAATAAATAAAAAGAATTTACATGTTCTAAGTTTAGTTTGAAGAAATTTGTTATTTGGACTAACCATCTAAACCATCTAAGTATTTACAAAACTTAGAATGAGCCATCAAATTCAAAACATTTCCCCATTCAAGACAACTTTGCTGCATGACCAAAGGCATGGAACTCTGGGCCTTTTGAAACATCAGAGATGATGTTGGGGTACAACTTCAATCCTAAAAACCTAATCCAGAAATGGAAACTGGCTTCCCTTACATGAACTTCCAAGCTAAATCAAGCATTGATTGCTGTTTTATTCACTTAAGATGTTGTCTGAGGACATATATAGAGTTGCAGTGCTGTTGAGCTGCAACTTGGGCTGTTCTGCAGAAGAAACAGCTTGAGACTGATAATTTATGGAATGAATGAATAAGTCCTGGTAATTCTCTGATGTTACATAGACAGGAACTTCCAAAGTGGGAAATTCCTGAAACTGTGAACTTACCCAAAGGTGGAGTAAAGAAGAAGAAGAAAGAAAGAAAAAGAAAGAAAGAAAGAAAGAAAAAAAGAAAGAAAGAAAGAAAGAAAGAAAGAAAGAAAGAAAGAAAGAAAGAAAGAAAGAAAGAAAGAAAGAAAGAAAGAAAGAAAGGAACTTTGAAGATAGGTATCATGACAAAAATACAATCATTGTGTTACCATGGATACCATTGGTCTTACCTTTTAGAATCCACTGGACAGCTGATTGAAGATGGTACGTGAAACCCAATGGAATTGCTTGCTCTTACTATTTTCTACAATAATTTAAAAAGATTGTCTGAATTCCAAGAAATTTTTGAGCAACTCCATCCTAGGTGAGAACAAAATATTTGTGACTGTTTAATGCTGATGTAGGACATTTTCCTCCAGTGGCCAAAAACATGAAACAGGGCTTTGAACAGATACTTCTCTTTGTTCTTTGAATTGCTTTTTTCCCCTGCAGCCATTGTGGGATGCTCTCAATCTTCATTTCAGCCATTTTGGTCCTCTTCCTTCCTGCCTACGGTCCATATTCCTCTTTCCTCATCCTGCAGTTCCACTGCTCTCTCTTTCAAACAATATGCTTTGGTGAGCAGGTGCTGTCTTTGTCACCAATATATCTTTGATAAGGTGATTGATGAAACTAATGGCTATTTGAAAGATGAGGGTCATCTATTACAACAAGTCCTTGGGACTGTAATCCACTTTCTCTGATGTGACTGATCTTGTATATGAGTCATGAAAAGGATAAGTCATCAATTCCCAAAATATATTTATCCAAGTAGGCAAAAATGTTACTTCCAGGCAGGAAAAATGTTTGGCATAATCTAACTTAAAGAGAACCTGTGACCTACTGAACATTTAGAATATCCTCAATTCCTGCTGGAAAAGAACTTGCTGGCTTGATAACATCAAATCTGATGCAAAGTTGAACATAAAACAATTGAAAGAAGCTGTACTTGACAATTAGCATGGAGCATTTGCCTATAAAGTCACCAAGAGTCGGACATGACTAAATAGTTAAAAACAACAGCAACAATTCCTGCTGAACCAGAATGGCATTAGTTGGTGTTCTTCCAATATTTATTTGCTTTTTATAATAACTGAATTGCTTAAAATTATACCACTGCCATTCAGTGTGAAGAGAAAAAAATGTCTTAGAAAACTTGACAAAGTACTGCAACTGGGTGCAAGTTGTTCCTTTGCTATTTGATAGGAAACCTTGACGTTTTCTGGCTGTTGACAGGCTTTTAAAGGAAATTACATGAAGCCTTCATTTAGCACTGTATGAACTGCCTGACACAAAACAGGATTCACCTGAAGTGCTTTTAATTAAATCTAGAGACTGAGAACTATTTTTTATCCACCAAAAGCAACACTTGCTGTTCTATGGCTTTACTGGTCTCTTGGTGTTTTCAAAAGAATTTTCCAAACTGAAATAGTTTTAAAAACTTTAGCACCACAATTATATCCTCTATAAGCTTGGAAAAATGCTTCATAAAGTATTTATATTAACCTTGTATTGTAGAAAGAGTTAGAGAATATCTCATTGTTTCCTGTTTTTTTATTCCTACTTGAGTTTACACCAAAATGACAATGAGCTGTGATAAACATAAATTCCTACTCTAAAACATTTTCATGCAGCTTTGAAATACATCACTCTATGCACATACTGTAGGATCGGAATGGGGTAAAATGCATTAAAATGCGAATAAAGGTTTTAAGTAAAATTTTTGTTTAGTATTTGTTTTGTTTGTTCCTTAGCATGTGATCAAATTATTTATTGAAATTTATTTTATTTTATTTTATTTTAATTCCATTTATATCCCGCCCTTCTCCGAAGACTCAGGGCGGCTTACAAGCTTAGCAGTAGCCTTCATTCTATGTATATGCCTGCTTATTAGGGCTTTCACACACCCCACCAAGCGGCATTATTACAAAGTCAGCTTAATTGCCCCCAACAATCTGGGTCCTCATTTTACCTACCTCGGAAGGATGGAAGGCTGAGTCAACCTTGAGCCTGGTGGGATGCGAACCTGCACTAATTGCAGGCAGCTGGTGTTACTTAAGGAGGCATTAGCCCACTGCTCCACCAAGGCTCTGTGGACCTGTGTATTTTATTTCAAATTACACATTTTAAAGATGTTTTCTTCAAGTGTTCTTATATATCATTCTTTCCAACTACAAATATTTAAATATATTTTAATATTGTATTTAGGTAAAAGCTTTGCCAGAATGAATGGTGTAGTACAGTGGTTCTCAACCTGTGGTTCCCTGGGGGTGGGGCCACAATGTTATCACAGGGGGTCCATGAAGGTTTGAAGAAATGTTATCATTTAAATCTTGAGTCAAGTCTTGGTTGTCAGTGCCATGGTCCATGGACACAGAGGGTATTTAGAGAGGGTCCGCAGTGAAGAAAAGGTATAGAATGTGTAGAAAAAGGAATAATCGGCAGTACACATTAGTCCATAAAGAAGAAGAACATCACAACATCAAAACAAGGAGTGGAGGGATCAGAGAATCTCTCTCCATCCATCCATAAGTAAATGTTTATCAAAAAATGTCTTAAATCTCTTTTTCAGACATAGGAAATAAGTAGGCAAAGGCAAAGCTTGAGGCCCAATGCCACCATTATGTGATGTCCTATTGATATAATCTCAACTTGCTATGACACCCGTTCAGTATCCTCTTTGCAATCATATGCTTTGAAACTCAAGACCTTGTTCAAGGAGATAATAAGGAACTAATTTATCTAGGCTAATGCTATTTGGAATTCTATCAGTACGATTGTTGCCTTCCTTTGTTTTCCTCTAGAATTTTCTTTTACCTGAAAACTCCTTTTTATAGCTGAGATTTTACTTCTATGGTATTAATAAGGAATTTCTCATTAAAATTATCTCCATGTTATAATCAACAAGATTATACGACTACACTTAATGTCCCAGGGTTGTTTTCTGTATGTCTGTATGTCTGGAGAATCCCAAGAACTTTTCGTTCTGTTTTCCTTGGATTAGACTACAGGGAGAAGTTTGGGCAGAAAGTCTAAGGTCTCATGACAGAGAGACTAAGGATATCAGGAGGTTTAGTCTGACTGATGGCAAGTTATTGCAATTTTCTTTTACTTGGAAAACCTTGGAAGAAAGGATCTGGCAGGGAGGAGTTAAATTTATCTTCAACACAGTCTTTTTGGGGGCACCAAATATTTCTCACTACTATAGAAGGGAAGCGATCCTGCAAGATGGATCTCATTCAGGGCCAAATAGGGTAGTCTTCTAAAGTTCTCATCCGTTCACTAAAGTTCTCATTGGAAGAACCAGGGTAGTTCTAACAAAGTGGTAGTAAGACATATTTCTATCTCCATCTGATTTGATAAGAAGCAATCATAAGGGATGCATGAAACAGTTTATTTAGTATGCATATAGATTTGTGACAAGCTCAGCTGGAGCCTTGAAATCCTATATTTAGAGAATATCTCTTATTTCAAATCCATAAAATATATTCTCTTTTCAAGTTGCTCAGCATAAATAATCTTTTACTTTTATTAATCCCCTACCTGCTAAAGATAGTTATGTGATAAGATTGATATTCTATCAATTTGCTTTATTTTTATTTTTTTGAAGAATTACTTTTTAAGCCTTTTTTTCATCTACATGACGCAGTGTTACAGCTATCAGGAGAACAGTAATTATTAATTTATTTGCAACAAGATATGCAAACAGATTTTTGGCAGAGATAGTCATTGGAATAATTGTGGGTGTGAAATAAATGCACAATTAAAGTAGCTACCTATCAATGCCAAAGTAACACTGGGCTGTATCCAGTAGTGACTTTGCATCTGTGGAAAGCATTTGTATTCATGCCTGGTGGGAATGCTATTTTTTTTAACAATCTCCCTTATTGACTGAGACTCTCCTTGCCTCTAAAAAAACCGTGCTTCTCAGTTTTGAAAGACATCCTAGATGTAGAGAATAGAGAACAGAAAACATTGGATGCACTTCTCTGTCTAGACATAAGTGGTCAGTCTTGAACTCCAGAGACTGCAGCAACAAAATTGGTAGAAATGCAGCACCCCTGAGCTGCAGAATCATTTGTCTTTTTAAATTGAAAATAGAAACCTTAAGTCTTTGCAAGGCTTAATATGGTTACTTTGCACAGAAAAACAACTGTAAATACACCAAGCAAACTGCAAAATTCAGTTATACCCAATTAAATAGTGCCAATGCATCACCAGCCACTATTGCCTTGGAATGCAAAAGGAAAAAAAAGATATAAAAGTAAAAGTGCAGTCCCCAAAGGAAGAAAGCAGCTCCATTTTTCCACTAGGACAGGGGTGTCAAACTCAATTTCATTGAGGGCCGCATCAGCATGGCGGTTGCCCTCAGGGGGCCGGGTGGGTGTGGCCAGGGTGGGTGTGGCCTACTGGGTGGGCGTGGCCAGCTCTACATCGTTCGCATCAAGGGTGCCTATGGAGGCCTGGGCAGGAGTGGGACAGATCTGAGGGTCTCTGGCAGAAGGAGGGTCTCTGGGCCAAGGCCAAGGCGGTGGGGGCCGTTCCCTCACTGTTTCTAGGATGGCTTTGCGGGCCACATGAAACCACTTTGCGGGCCGGATCCGGCCCCCGGGCCTTGTGTTTGACATGTCTGCACTAGGAGATGCAATTCTTGTAGTGCAAAGCCACTATTGGATACAACCCAGTAAGTCAAAATAGGCCAATACAAAGATAAACATAATCAATGAACATGATTATGAACATGAACATAATCAATACCTATGTTTGGAGCCACCATGTTGGTGAAGGTCCCTTTCCTTATTCTCTCTTGTGTTAAAATTAAATATGGGTATTTTAAGCCCAGATGGATGGTTTAAACCTGGCATTGTGAACTCAGACATACAAAGAGTCTGTCCCAGATGTCTAATAAAATTGCTTAGAAGTAGCTTCCTTGTAGAGAAAAAAAAATCATTGTTACTGGGCTTCATGTCACTACCCAGCATTCTTTCTTGTCTGCGACACACATGGATAAACCAGTCACAAACACACTTGGTTTAAACTTGACAGACACTGACACAAAACAATAGCAGAAGAACCAAAGAGAAGCCAATCTTTGCCACTATATTCTTTAACGTGCCAATCTCCTTGTGAAAATGAATGAGGAGAGTGGGGCATGAAGGAGAAAGGCAATTAAAGTTTTCCAATAGGTGATTGCCAGTGATTGATGGACTGAGAGCTAACTTCAGGATCTGTCTTTCATACATTCCCTCCACTTCCTTGGCAGTCACACTAGTTTCTTAACCTATTTCTATAAACCCTGCAATTTAGTGCAAACTTTGGGAATAGATGTGCTTGACATTTCAAACTCAGCCAGGGAAACGTGCCGGTAGTCCCTGACTTACCTCCAGAACTGACCCCCAAATTCCCATCACTAAGCAAGGCAGTTGTTATGTGAATTTTGCACCATTTTACAACTACTTTTCTTGTCACAGTTGTTAAATGAATCACTACAATTGTTAAGTTAGTAACACGGTTGCTGGCTTCCCCATTGACTTGGCTTGTCTGAAGATCACAAAAGATGATCACGCGACCCTGGGACATTGCAGCAACCATCATAAATATATGCCAGTTGCCAAGCATCTGGATTTTAATCAGGTGACTATGAGGAAGCTGCAATGGTCATTAGTGTGAAAAACAGTCATAGGTCACTTTTCTTCCAGCACCATTGTAACTTTGAACAGTCACTAAACGAATGGTTGTAAGTCAAGGACCATCTGTACTTCCAATCACTACCAGCAGCATTTATCTAATTAAACTTAATAAGGCATGTTTGCCTATTGATTTATCACTTATTTAGATGGGATACAACTTGTAATTTGCATGTCAATTCTGGTAGGCATTACCAGTTCATATCCCACCTACATGCATTGTGAAATGAGGGTATTTTCCTCTAATTACTTTCTTCATTTTAGACTTGCCTGAGTAAGACCACCGTTCTCTTTCTCTGTCTTTTTTGCCTCCTCTCTCTGCTCCTCCTTCATCTTCTTCTTCTGCCAATCATCAGTTGTTGTTGTTGTTTTTGTTTTTAAAAAAACCCTGTTGGAGCTTTTTGCAATCCTTAAAAATACATGGTTTGAAGTTTTCAGGGAATTTATTCATTTCACGCTTCTCCTTTGACTCTAAGATTAAATTTGATATGTCAGTTCTTCAAGATGCCTTGATGGATACAGTATGAACCTGGTGATTCATCATTTTGGGGCCTCCCTAAATAATTCATTGACTTGCTTCACTAGTAATCCCAGCAAAGATGCAAAGAGCACAAAATCCAGATCTACCAAACCATGAATGGAAGAGTTCATTTTAACCACAGACTTAAATCTATCAGAGGCTCCTGAAAATGTTGTTTGATCATTCTTTCCCCTTTACTCAAAATCTCTTCGTTTCACTTTTCATGCTGCTTTGAGGGATTTTCCAAATAATGTAGCAATGGTTTTAGACAGCACAGCAAGCTGCCAGGTAGGGAAAACATTGACAATCACCTCCAATTATTCCATCAGTGAGACCCATCCAGTGAGTGCCATCACTGGATGCAAACCTCAACCCCTCTTTCTATGTGTGCATACACACACACACACACACACACACACACACACACACACGTTGTGGTGCAGAAAATGCATAGAATGTACCTGCATTGGATTACAGTCATTTGAAAGACACAGGTGATGAACAATACCTAGTAATGTGACTGCATAAACAAACTAGCAATCAAAGGTGTGAAATGAGCCACAAAAAAGTACCTGCTTTACGTTCTTGAAGATCTGAAAAGACAAGCAGAGAGAACTAAAATGGCCCTCTGATGTTAAATTGAGAAGGAAATTGTCACTGAGGGAAAGAACTATTAATGTGATCTTGGGTATCATAGACTGCAGTATTTATTTTCTGCTTGATCAGCTTTTGTTTACTCTATAATTATACCTAAGCTGGAATACAATGGTCTGTCACCATGAAAGTGATAATGTTAAGGTATTTTTGTTCCAAGGTCTGGGTCTTTACTTTCAAGGTTAGGTAAAATTTACTCAAGGGTGAGTTTTTTTCTTAATAAACAGATGACTATAAAAAGTTTTAAAAACTATTGTAACTTGGTGAATATATTTCACTTTATCCCCATAATTCTATTATGATAGATCTCAAATCTAAATTTGTATAAAAGCCCAGCAACGGCAGAATGTCTACTGCACTCAGATTTTTTTCTTGTCTAACTCTCAAGATAACTTCAGACTTTGGGGTGGGAGGATTTGGAGCTGACATTATCTTCTAGTAATTGCCAGGGAGCCGAGATAGCTAATGTGTGTTTGTTTGGCACTGCATGTTTCTTCCTCTGCACGACAGCATCTATAGCAGGATATCCAAAAAGACAAGATGGTGGCCTTAACCTTGCAACTGAAGCTCTGTCCTTTTTTTTTACATGTCTATGAGGCAGACAAAAAGGTGGGGTGTGATTCACACAGTTGCAGCACTATAGATTTCTTGGCACCTTCTTGTCTTCCCATGGACCCCCATCCCCCACCTCAGCTCTATAGCTCCTCTGATTTTTCTCCTCTAGAATTACATATAGTGAATTTACTTCATAATATTTTTCCTAGCATTTAAATGTAATTTGAGAAAATAAGTAAATTGTGGATTGGGAAATAGCTGGCTCTACAGTGAAAGAAGGATAATGTCCTTAATTTTACCAAAGCTGTTTTCCTCTTCAGGAAAAAGAAATCAAAAGCAATTTCTTTTTTTATTTAACTGAGCAACAAGAAACCAAGCATTTTTTAGCCCAGCTTTGCTATATGCTGCACAAAATTAAGAAATCTTCAATTCACAAATAGTTCATCACTGAAGTAGACTAAGCCAAAGGTGAGAAGACCAATTGACCTTACTTTATGCTATAACAATCAGATTCATTAGGCAGAAGTTTCTTACTCTGTAATTTTGTTGAGGCTAGATTTTTTTTTATTTACTGAAAAAAAGTATTGTGACATGATAATTTTAGAATTGGAAAATCAGAAAAACAGAAGCAACATTAATTATACCCTTTCATTATATGTCTTGAAATTTCAAACCTAGCACCTGAGATGGAAAAACTGTGGGGAGATAAACCCTGATCATGCAGAATTATTTGTCAGTCTTTCATGATATATTAGTAGACAAATGTTACATAGGTAAAGACCAGGGGTGGGCAATTGGCTCAGGAATTCTAGAAGTTGAAGTCCACAGGTTGTAAAAGGCCCATAGTTGATCATCCCTGGTAAAGACTATCATCAAGTCAAGAACTATAATAGATTTGTAACAGAACAAACCCATCTTAACTATGCTAATTGAGTGATAAATCCAAAGTGCTTCATGAATTGGTACATTCCTGATTTTCAGCATACTACTCAAAGTTACATTAACATCTTGAAATCTTATTTTTCTTCTGAACACAATAGTAATATACTTAAAAATATGAAACAAAAATTGGACAATAATTTGCATTGGATAATGAATTTGTAATTCATTGGCATTATATTTCCAATATAATGAAGTTAACATTCTCCCCTTATTAAGCTCTTACTCTGGAATGCCCATTAGATATGAAAAAGAATCTTTTGATGAATTAATCTCATTTTATGATCCTAATACACTTACTCAACATTCCTTAAAGCACTAGCTCATTGTTTTAATAAAATAAGATATTCTATTTTTTTAAAGAATTCTTGCAAATTTTTAATGTCTACCTTAGCCAAACTCCTCAGTTGTCTATAAAAATATACTCTGAACACAGAACAATTAAAATGGGGCACCAGCAGTATAATTCCCAATAGGGCCTCCTTGGACAGGTTGACCCTATTGTAAGCAGTCCTACAAGTTCCTTTCCTACCAAGCCATAATTTGATTTTATAAATTAAAACCAACATTTTAAATTGTACCTGGAATCCTACAGGTACCCAATGCAGGGCCTGCAAGATAGAGGTAATATAGTTTCTGAGTTTTCTTTAAAGGCTGTAGAGTGCATTGCAGAGGTCTACCAGTATGTTGATAAGAGAACGTGTCATAGCAGCCAAATCCTTCCACTCCAGAATGGGCCACAGTGGCATTTAACTGATGTTAGGCACAAAGAATCAGACTGACTGCATTCTCTTGGGAACAGCCAGAAAAGGGCTTCAGGAATTTGGGGGGGAATCGGGTCTGTGTCCTTTCCTGCCCTACAAGGAATCTATGCTTGCCAGTCTCTTCCTCCCCTCGTTCTATTTAGAGAGTCCACCATACCTGACCATGATCTTCCCTTGCCCATTTTCCAATGCTTACCAGAGTCACTGGAGGCCACTATACAGGTCCAGCATTATTTATTTATATATTTCATTTTACTTATTTATCTAATTTATCAGGTAAAGGTAAAGGTTCCCCCGCACATGTGTGCTAGTCGTTTCCAACTCTAGGGGCTGGTGCTCATCTCCATTTCAAAGCCAAAGAGCCAGCGCTTGTCTGAGGACATCTCCGTGGTCATGTGGCTGACATGACTAGACACCAAAGGCACACGGAATGCTGTTACCTTCCCACCGTAGTGGTCCCTATTTTTCTACTTGCATTTTTACGTGCTTTCGAACTGCTAGGTTGGCAGAAGCTGGGACGAGTAACAGGCACTCATTCTGTTACACGGCACTCGGGATTTGACCCGCCAAACTGCCGACCATCTGATCGACAAGCTCAGCGTCCTAACCCACTGAGCCACCACGTCCCTTACATCTAATTTATACAGAGGCCCATATTACCAAAATTGACTCTGGGTGACATTCAACATCGTCCAACGCTTTCAAGACATGGTGGTGCAGTGGTTAGAATTCAAGTATTACAGGCTACTTCTGCCCCAGCCAGGAGTTCGATCCTTACCAGTTGAAGGTTGACTCAGCCTTCCATCCTTCCAAGGTTGGTAAAATGAGGACCCAGACTGTTGGGGGCAATAGGCTGTCTCTGTAAACTGCTTAGAGGGGGCTGTAAAGCACTGTGAAGTGTATATAAATCTAAGTGCTATTGCTATTGCTATCTTCTGCCTCTGAGGTGTGCTGTGTCGGCATAGGCAGAATCCCTTGCCATAGAGCTAGGGACTGGAGCTAGCAGGCAAGAGAAATCTCCAAAGCAGTTGAAGGCAAATTTAGGTCAGCCCAGTTTTGTCATTTCAGATATCATAAAAAGATAAGGCCTGCTAAAAATTGAAAGTCCAAGGTAGTTATTCGAAGTTTGCACAGAACAAGATGAGAAGGGATTAATTTAGGAACAAGAAATCTTAAGTGGAAGTACTGCTGTTCAACACAATTCTGATTATTGACATATGGAAGAACACATGATTAAGCACACAGCATTCAGCTGCTTTTAGGTTTAAAACTGACTGTTCAGTTGGACTCATAATTACTATTAAAATTCAAAAGGTAAGCCTTCAGTTTTATAAGACATGCTAATGCTATATCACCATATGTGCCTGGGCACATTTTTGCTAGCAAGATTAACCACAGTGCACTCATGCCAGAATATTACAACATTTTCAAACACTGTTAAGAAAAGCTCTTCAGGTCATCCAGATCATTCTTGCTTTGTTTTGTTTTGTTTTGTTTTCATTGGTCCCCTGCCTGGAAGATGAAGACCGGAACTAATATTCATTGCTCAGTATATTGGGTCCATGTCAGGTGGGAAACATTAGTGGATGCGATCAAAAGAATGTAGGTTGACTCAAAATGAGTTTGGGGAGAACTCAGTTAATTTTTGAGGCTTTCTCTAAATGGTGTGCTGCTGTTGTGTGGTCATTCCTATGAATGTCTCTGGCAGGGTCCAAATCAAAACAACAGTTGAACCATCAAGCTCTTACTGTAATGAGATTTCATTGCACAATGCAACCCATAAATGTGTTTTGAGAATACTGTATGTAGTGGAGTCATTATGTATTTGAGTATCAGCAAATTTAGCTGACAAGGCAGGAATATTGGGCAATGAACAGGATGTATTCACAGGTGTTTCTGTGTAAGTGAAATACCCTATTTTGTGGTTCATCTTTTCTTGGAGATGTTGTCTTACATGCGGGTCACCTTTATGATCTGTGGGGAAAATTCATTTAAATTTTGATCAGATACAGTGAAATCTCCAGTAGAAGAGAAATCTATAGCTCATTGTTGAACTGTGGAGTCTTTGGTACTCTCTGAGCTTGGTTATTTGATTGCAGATGCTTCATTACCTGACTAGTTAACATAATGGGTGCCCATGAGTGTGTTTGTTTGCTCCCTGTTTAGAGTTTACCACATCCCCACCAAAACTGGAAGGGCCAACAACTTTATTTAAACAGGGAACAAACCCCACACTCACTGGCACTGATGATGTTACCTAGTTGGGTAATGAAATGTCTGTAAGCAAACCACCAAACTCAGAGAGCACCAAGGACTTCACCATCAAAAGTGCTATAAATACATTTATTGGTCAGAGAGGGTTTCAGGGTTGTTTGAACAGGAATTGGAAATATTGATGTGATAACATGGGATCAGTAAACATTGCACAGGATATTCTCTCTATGGTATAGTGTATACAATGATTATTCCTGACTGCCTTTCTTTCAGACATTCACTTATTATCTGTCTCATTTCAACCCCCTTAACTTTTGCTTCTGAATGATTTAAGGTTGAAGAATGAAATTCAATTGACATCTTTACAGTAAAATTGTTCTTGGACAATCAATTCTATCATTGTAAATTCCTTGACAATAATGACCACCACCAATAAGACAAAATGCTGTCTTTTTCTACTGCATATTGAAACAGTGTTCAGTTTGCATTATTTAAGTATGACTGTAGAAAAAGCAGTTAAATGTTGAAGAGATGGAAATGATTGCTGGGACGCTACCTAGAAACATTATACTGAGAAATAATTATAATTAAATCACTATTTCAGTTAATTTTGCCTTCCAGGCATTCAATCAGATTATCAGTCTAATATGATTACTAGCAGTATTTTCTTTCAGTTTGAAGTAGATATTAATTGCTAATGTTGCTACGCTTTACCTGATTTGGGATGTTAATTTCTCTAGCTTGTAATGTTCTGCTACATTATCAGTGATACACCATGTTTGGTGTCTATCCATTTTGAGACAAGTTTCAATATTATCAGGGCTTCATATTATTTTGAGCTAAATTCCTATTGCATAGGCATTGGCATCTGGACAATGAAAAGGTGATTCTCCATACCCTGTTTATATCTACAAGATTTTTGTTCCAGTATTAGAAGGATAAATATATGGCCTCAACAATTCAATGTTTTACAGAATTGATTTCCTTACAGCTAGTTATTTACAGCCACAACTGGGACCAGAATCTTGTTCCTTTAGTGAAGCAGTTAAGCAACCCACCCACATGATGATTTTGTTCAATGACTATAATCTCGTCTCTTCCATGTGCAGTCATTACCTTCCTACTAAGGATGCCTTGCACTGTCCTGCAGATAACAATAGCAACAACAACAACAACAACAACAACAACAACAACAACAACAACAATAATAATAATAATAATAATAATAATAATAATAATAATAATAATAATAATAATAATGAAGAAGAAGAAGAAGAAGTTGGAAGGGACCTTGGAGGTCATCCAGTCCAACCCCCTGCTAATGCAGGAAACCCTATACCATTTCAGACAAATGGCTGTCCAGTCTCTTCTTAAAAGCTTCCAGTGTTGGAGCATTCACCACTTCTGGAGGCAGATTGTTCCATTGGTTAATTGTTCTAACTGTCAGGAAGTTTCTCCTTAGTTCTAGGTTGCTTCTCTCCTTGACTAGTTTCCATCCATTGCTTCTTGCCCTGCCTTCGGGTGCTTTGGATAATAGCTTGGCTCCCTCTTCTTTTTGGCAGCCCCTGAGATATTGGAACACTGCTATCATGTCACCCCTCGCCCTTCTCTTCGTTAAACTACACATACCCAATTCCAGCAACCGTTCCCTATATGTTTTAGCCTCCAGTCCCCCAATCATCTTTGTTGCTCTTCTCTGTACTCTTTCTAGAGTCTCAACTTATGATCTTCGGCAGTGCTTTTTTTGTAAAAGAAAAAGGTGCCGGAACTCACACATGTCATACAACCTGCCTTGCCTATCCTACAAGGTTCCATCCAAAAAAGGTGCCGGAACTCCGTTCTAAGCGTTCTATGACAAAAAAGCCCTGATCTTTGGAAAGTTCTTATGATCGTTGGAAGGTTATTTCTCCAAATTGCCCTAGGTCCTAGGAAGACTAGAAAGCTAGTGAAAACTATTGTTCTGAAATCTACCAATCTAGCTTTCTAGCACTCTTTCCTGTGCAGAAGAGAATAACTTTGCTCTGCTGCAAAAATGGGACTTGGATCTTCAAGATCCAAGCCCTGTTTCTGCAGCTCATGGGAGGGACTGAGTTCAAGACAAAGACAGAAGTCATTTTGGCTGGCAGCAGCAGCTTGCAACCTTTCCTCCCGGCTTCCCCCTTGACTTTCTGGAGAAGCCAGCAGAGAAGATTGCAAATGATGAGCAGATGATTGTGGAGTGCTTGGCAAGCAGTTGTAAATGTGAACTGGTGGCCAAATACCTGAAATCTGGATATGTGATTGTGGATGGGGGAGGAGCATAATGTTTTATGATGGCTGGAAGTGCTTTATCAGCCATTGTAACTTTGAACAGTTGTTGAACAACTGGCCATAAGTCAAGGACTAACTGTAGTGACTTATGAACAAACCAGTTATCAATGAAGATTATCTTTGGATGATTATATTGAAGTATGGCTACCATACATCTGTGAAGATATCTCTTGTAGACCTTCCTTCCTTCCTTCCTTCCTTCCTTCCTTCCTTCCTTCCTTCCTTCCTTCCTTCCTTCCTTCCTTCCTTCCTTCCTTCCTTCCTTCTCCCTCACCCTCAAAAAAGTGTTCATATCCATATGAAATTCCTTCCCTTTCTCTTTTTTTGACCTGACAAGAAACCTAATCACAAACCTCAAGAAACACCACACAACATATGTATTCACAATTTTTTAGATGTCATCCTACACCTAACAAATTGGCTTCAGCTTATCCATGAATGGACTTATCAGCAAGAATATTTATTGATTGATTTAAAATATTTATATGGCTGCCCATCTTAAGCAATTCTGAGATACTCACAACAACAGCAAAGGCAATAATTATTAAGCAATCATAAAACAGTAAAAATAAATAAAAATATATGTTGTAATACTTTTTAAAAGAGCTGCTATGTCCTTTATCTAATCCTGTAAGTTTTCACCAAAATAGCATGAAAAATGGATAATCCATGGATTACCCATGGGTAAGCCAGTTGTGAGAATTAAAGTATTAAAAATATTAAGGGTTGGCACATTTGCAGGTGGCACATTTTTCACTTTATTTAAAAATGTGAGTGTTGGCTTATTTGTGGATGGGCTTATATATGAATATATATAATACCTCTGGACGTGGTCAAACAAGAGATGACAAGACTAAACATCGACATCTTAGGTATCAGCGAACTAAAATGGACAGGAATGGGTGAATTTAATTCAGATGACCATCAGGTATACTACTGCGGGCAAGAATCCCTCAGAAGAAATGGAGTAGCCTTCATAGTCAATAAAAAAATAGGAAAAGCAGTACTGGGATACAATCCTCAAAATGACAGAATGATCTCAGTTCGAATCCAAGGCAAACTATTCAATATCACAGTAGTCCAAGTCTATGCCCCAACCACCAGTGCTGAAGAGGATGAAATTGACCGGTTCTATGAAGCCCTACAGCACCTTATAGAACTAACACCCAAAAATGATGTCCTTATCATCATGGGGGATTGGAATGCTAAAGTAGGAAGCCAAAAGATAACGGGAATAACAGGCAAGTTTGGCCTTGGAGTACAAAATGAAGCAGGGCACAGGCTGATAGAATTTTGTCAAGAGAATACGATGGTCATAGCAAACACTCTTTTCCAACAACCCAAGAGACGGCTTTACACATGGACATCACCAGACGGTCAACACAGAAATCAGATTGACTATATGCTCTGCAGCCAAAGATGGAGAAGCTCTATACAGTCAGTAAAAACAAGACCAGGAGCTGACTGTGGCTCAGACCATGAGCTTCTTGTTGCAAAGTTTAGGCTTAAATTAAAGAAAGTAGGGAAAAGCGCTAGGCCAGTCAGGTATGAATTAAATCATATCCCTGTTGAATATACAGTAGAGGTGACAAATAGATTTAAGGAATTAGATCTGATAGACAGAGTGCCTGAAGAACTATGGACAGAGGTTCGCAACATTGTACAACAGGTAGCAACCAAAACCATCCCAAAGAAAAAGAAATGCAAGAAAGCAAAATGGCTGTCTGAGGAAGCTTTGCAAATAGCTGAGGAAAGGAGGGAAGCGAAAGGCAAGGGAGAAAAAGAAAGATACGCCCAATTAAATGCAGAATTCCAAAGAATAGCTAGAAGAGATAAGAATGCCTTCTTAAATGAACAATGCAAAGAAATAGAAGAAAACAATAGAATAGGGAGGACCAGAGATCTTTTCAAGAAAATTGGAGAGATGAAAGGAACGTTTCATGCAAAAATGGGCATGATAAAGGACCAAAATGGCAGGGACCTAACAGAGGCAGAAGAGATTAAGAAGAGGTGGCAAAATTACACAGAAGAACTATACAAGAATGAGCTTAACGTCCCTGATAATCACAATGAGGTGGTCACTGACCTCGAGCCAGACATCCTAGAATGTGAAGTGAAGTGGGCCTTAGAAAAGCTGAGCAACAACAAAGCTAGTGGAGGTGACAGTATTCCAGCTGAGCTATTCAAAATCTTAAAAGACGATGCAGTAAAAGTGCTACACTCAATTTGCCAGCAAATTTGGAAAACTCAACAGTGGCCACAGGATTGGAAAAGATCAGTTTACATTCCAATTCCAAAGAAAGGCAGTGCCAAAGAATGTTCAAACTATCGCACCATTGCACTCATTTCTCATGCTAGTAAAGTTATGCTTAAAATTCTACAAGCTAGACTCCAGCAGTATGTGGATCAAGAACTACCAGAAGTACAGGCAGGATTTCGAAGAGGCAGAGGAACTAGAGATCAAATTGCTAACATACGCTGGATCATGGAGAAAGCTAGAGAGTTCCAGAAAAACATCTACTTCTGCTTCATTGACTATGCTAAAGCCTTTGATTGTGTGGATCATAACAAACTCTGGCAAGTCCTTAAAGAGATGGGCATACCAGACCATCTTATTTGTCTCTTGAGAAATCTATATGCGGGCCAAGAAGCAACAGTGAGAACTGGACACGGAACCACTGATTGGTTCAAAATTGGGAAAGGAGTCCGGCAAGGCTGTATACTGTCGCCTTGCCTATTTAACTTATATGCAGAGCACATCATGAGAAAGGCAGGGCTAGATGAATCAAATGTTGGAATTAAGATTGCCGGAAGAAACATCAACAACCTAAGATATGCAGATGATACCACTCTAATGGCAGAAAGTGAAGAAGAACTAAAGAGTCTCTTGTTGCAGGTGAAGAAGGAGAGTGCAAAACTTGGGTTGAAACTAAACATTAAGAAAACCAAGATCATGGCATCCGGCCCTCTCAACTCCTGGCAAATAGATGGGGAAGAAATGGAGGTAGTGACAGATTTTATTTTCCTGGGCTCCAAGATCACTGCAGATGGGGACTGTAGCCAAGAAATTAAAAGACGCTTGCTCCTCGGGAGGAAAGCCATGGCAAATCTAGACAGCACACTAAAAAGCAGAGACATCACCCTGCCAACAAAAGTGCGTATAGTCAAGGCTATGGTCTTCCCAGTTGCAATGTATGGCAGTGAAAGTTGGACCATCAGAAAGGCTGAGCGCCAAAGAATTGAGGCCTTTGAACTATGGTGCTGGAGAAGACTCCTGCGAGTCCCTTGGACTGCAAGGCGATCAAACCGGTCAGTCCTAGAGGAGATCAACCCTGACTGCTCTTTAGAAGGCCAGATCCTGAAGCTAAAACTCAAATACTTTGGCCACCTAATGAGAAGGAAGGACTCACTGGAGAAGAGCCTAATGCTGGGAAAGATTGAGGGCAATAGAAGAAGGGGACGACAGAGAATGAGGTGGCTGGATGGAGTCACTGAAGCAGTAGGTGTGAGCCTAGATGGACTCCAGAAGATGGTAGAGGACAGGAAGGCCTGGAGGAACATTGTCCATAGGGTCGCGATGGGTCGGACACGACTTCGCAACTAACAACAACAACAACATAATACCTCTCCTATATGAAAGATAATTTCCCAATATTCCAAAGGGTTAAAAAAAATCTCACAGATCTTGATATTAGAATAGCACCTTTTACATTAATAATACTTGGACTTAAGATCTACATAAACAGCAAAATCAATGGGAATCTTCTATTAGAAAGAATACGCCGATCAGTTGCCTGACAATGTTTTGTTATTTGAAGGTAGAAAGTTGTTTATTGCTATAATGCAGTGACTCATCTTCCTTTATTACAGTCACAGGCCCCATACAGGAAATGCTACTAAAGGTAATAAGATAAAACAAAACAAGAATCTAAAAATGTCAAAGTGGTCAGCAAGTAACTGAATTACAACTAGTGGAGACGATGGTTTAGTTGGTGCCCCATTTTCACTGCTATAGCAACCATGTTGTGCAGTTTCTGAGGTAGCTCCATTATTATTAACATCCTTTGTCTACTATTTCCTTGTTTGCTTTTTATAGTATTTTAAATTGTTTTTATAATTAATAATAATAGGGGCTTTATTTGTTTATTTAAAGTTTTTAGCTTTCTTTTACACTCCCCAGAGTGGGAGTGGCAGCTAGATGATAGATAGATAGATAGATAGATAGATAGATAGATAGATAGATAGATATTATTATTATTATTATCATTATTATCATTATTATTATTATTATTATTATTATTATTATTATTATTATTATTATTATTATTATTATTATTATTTATTTGTTTGTTTATTTATTTATTAAATTTATATGCCGCCCTTCTCCCCAAGGACTCAGGGCGGCTCACAACAACAAAAAATTAAAAAAACATAGAATACAAAGATTTAAAAAGAATTAAACAATAAGTAAAGAAATAAAGGACAATTTAAGCCGATAAAAACCAAATTTAAAAAAACCATGATCAGTCCAGGCCCACTTGTTGGAACAACCATGTCTTCAGGTTGCGGCGGAAGGATCGAAGGTCAGGGGCCGTCCGCAGCTCCGGAGGCAGTTCATTCCAGAGGGTCGGCACGCCTACAGAGAAGGCTCTCCCCCTGGGGGTCACCAGCCGGCATTGCCTGGCCGACGGCACCCTGAGGAGGCCGACTCTGTGGGAGCGAACCGGGCGATGGGAGGTTGACATTGGCAGCAGGTGGTCTCGCAAGTGGTCTCCCGGGCCTAAGCCATGTAGGGCTTTAAAGGTAATTACCAGCACCTTGAATCGAGATACTCCCATAAGCACCCGCGCAGCCACATTTTGCACCAGTTGAAGCCTCTGGGTGCACCTCAAGGGCAGCCCCATGTAGAGAGCATTGCAGTAATCCAAGCGAGAAGCGACAAGGGCATGGGTGACCATGCATAGGGCATCTCGGTCTAAAAAGGGGCGCAACTGGCACACCAGGCGAACCTGTGCAAAGGCCCTCCTGGTCACAGCAGTTAGATGATCCTCCAAATTAAGCCGTGAATCTAGGAGAACACCCAAGTTGCAGGCCCTTTCTGAGGAGGGCAATAGCTCCCCCCATCAAAAGAGGTGGAACATGTTGGACAATACGAGATGCCGGTATCCACAGCCACTTGGTCTTGGAGGGATTCAGCCTGAGCCTGTTCCTTCCCATCCAGACCCGCACCGCCTCCAGGCACCGGGACATCACATCAAGGGCATCACTGGGTTGGCTCGGGGTGGAGATAAACAACTGGGTATCATCAGCATATTGGTGATACCTCACCCCAAAGCCACGGATGATCTCACTCAGCGGCTTCATATAGATGTTAAAAAGGAGGGGGGAGAGAACCGACCCCTGGGGTAGGTACCCCACAAGAAGGGCCTTGGGGTAGATCTCTGCCCCCCTGCCACTACAAACTGTGAATGGCCCAAGAGGTAGGAAGAGAACCACCGTAAAACAGTGCCTCCCACTCCCAACCCCTCGAGCTGTCGCAGCAGGATACCATGGTCGATGGTAGCAAAAGCTGCTGAGAGGTCAAGTAGGACCAGGACAGAGGAGCAACCCCTGTCCTGGGCCCGCCAGAGATCATCTACCAGTGCAACCAATGCCATTTCTGTGCTGTAACCGGGTCTGAAACCAGACTGGTACGGGTCCAGATAGTCCGCTTCATCCAGGAATTGTGGAACCTGACGTGCTACAACACTCAACAACCTTTGCTATAAAGCAAAGGTTGGAGACAGGATGATAGTTATTCAAGGAGGCTGGCCGGGATAGGTAGATAGATAGATAGATAGATAGATAGATAGATAGATAGATAGATAGATAGATAGATAGATAGATAGATAGATAGATAGATAGATCTGAGAGTTGTAGAAGAAGGAATATTCAGAAGCCTATGCATCAACTTGGAAGGAATGGTTGAATTGTTTTAGAATGTTTTAGAAATTTTATTTTATTCAAACTAGAGAATTGGGAATCTAAATCTACTGTCAACGCTGCAATGAAATTAGCTGAAGCCATTTTCACTTCATTTTTGGTTGCCACAGTGGTGGGAGGGGAGATGTGTGCTTTTAAGTTTAGACTAAACAATAAATTGTCCTCTGGAAACCAAGGTCACTGCTGACTGAGTTTTGGTGGGCTGAGGCGTCTGTTAGAAAGCCCGCCAAAGTAGTTTATTGGGGAATGTGATTTATGACATGTTACTGGGATGAGAAATTCAACTATGTAACATTGTAACCTTTGGCAGGGAACTTCAGTCTTGGTTTCACTTATGATCGTGCCGATACTATGTAGCCGATAAATACATTCTTTAAGGAAACATCTTGCCTTGGAGTTCTGTTTTTACTGGCCTCATCTATTGGAACCATGACATCTACCTTTTAAAAGTATTATATCACCTCCAGATTACTTCCTAGAAATAATTTCATTTAATCCTGGAAGTAATTTTAGCGAACTGTATGATGTCCTAGCCTATGGAGGTTGGTAATTATATTCTAATTTAATGAAATTATAGTTTACATATTCCCATTAGAAATGTAGTATTCAGCTGGGTGTTCAGGCTTGCAAAGAATTGTCAGATACTTCAGCATCTAATTATGGCTTTTGGAAATATATGTTGCTTGAGCTTATTCAATTTACATTTTCTTGTATTAGAAACAATCATGATTTCTTATGCAGCCTGGAATTGCATCCATCGTCCGGCAGGAATGACCGTAGTATCTCAAAAGCATTTCTGGATTTTGCTCATCTGAATTTGGTTATATCTCTAGACTAGAAAAAAACTAAATGGCCACTTAATTGCAGCTTAGTCCCTCTGCTGCTGCAATGTGGGTACATCAATATTTGCAGTTGAAATATGGTAGCCCCAAGCCCCAAAGATGTATCTCCACTGGCAGCACTAGGACTATAACTGAATAGTTGAGTTCTCCAACATTTATGGCCCACAAACCAGGTGAATATAGGAAATAGAAATATAATAACACGGATCAGTTGTTCAAAATTTGTACCCCAGGTGTGAAACATCCACTGCTCTCTCTAGGGACAATAGCATCTTCAAAACTCAGTCAACCACATGGAACACGGTGTTTGTTGTTCTCTTTCTGCAGTTCAGACTGGCAAATGCAGAATTAGATTAGGCAAATGTCCAAGAGCCACTGAGTAGAAGAAAGCAAAAACAAGGGAAACAGGGCCAGCCTGTGTTCCAAAAAGCATTAAGTCCAGAAAGTCAGGCGTTGCAAAATCCAAGTAGCAGAAGAAGGGATTCAATCAAGAAACACTAATAAAATTGCTTAGCCAAGATAAAACCTTTTTTTTGTTTTTTTAAAAATGTTCATTCCATGTCATTTAATGCTATTATTTACACTTGCATTCTGCTTTTGAGAGATTTGTATTTTATCGGAATTACACTATGATATGGTTTTAAGACTGCAGTGAAGAATAACATTAATGAAGATTTGGGCTTACTGTATAGGGTTCCATCAAAAACACTTTACACAATGCATAACATTTATACAAATCTAAATCAAAACAGCTCCTCTGCTGTAAGCTTACATTCGGAGAGACGTAACAAAAAAGGAGGAAAAATGAGGACGGAAGAAAAGAACAAGCAAACTCAATGTTGTCATTAGTGGAGCACCAACTGCAAGTTGGTCTCAATCAAGTTGACTCTCTGATGAAAGTTCTCTGATCAAATACTAGAATATACAATCTCAGTTTGTTAACTCTTTCCTCCGAACTTTTTGTTTTGTGGTGTAAGTATATTAATATTCACCTCTAAATGACAAGCAGAGACTTTTATATTGGGTAGTGGTGGGAGGAAACCATGGGTCCTGGGGTCCTGGAAAGATAGCAAAGATAGGACATTTGGAAGTCTTAAAGGAACAGAATTAGAATTAAAATAACCAAGTTGGAAGGGATCTTGTAGATCGGGGTGTCAAACTCGATTTCATTGAGGGCCGCATCAGCATTGTGGTTACCCTCAGGGGGCTGGGTGGGTCTGGCCAGGGTGGGTGTGGCCTACTGGGTGGGCGTGGCTAGAGTGCGTATGGCCCACTGGGTGGGCGTGGCCAGCTCTACATCATTTGCATCAAGGGTGCCTATGGGACCCTGAGCAGAAGTGGGACAGATCTGAGGGTCTCTGGCAGGAGGAGGGTCTCTGGGCCAGGGCCAAGGCAGTGGGGGCCGTTCCCTCACTGTTTCCAGGATGGCCTTGTGTTTGACATGTCTGTTGTAGATCATCTAGTCCAACTCCCACCCATGCAGGAGAACTCACACCATTTCTGACAGATGGAAGTCCAGTCTCTTCTTGAAACCTTCTACTGTTGAAGCTCTCACACCATCTGAAGGCAATGGTTGATTGTTCTCACTATCAGAAAATTTATCCTTATTTCTAGGTTGATTCGCTCCTTGATCAGTTTCCATCTATTATTCCTTATCTGGCTTTCAGGTGCTTTGGAAAATAGGTCGCTCCCTTCCTCTCTGTGACAGCCCCTCAGATATTGGAACACTGCTATCATGTGTCCCCTGGTCCTTCTCTTCACTAGACTAGCCATGCCCATTTCCTGTAACCAGTCCCCTAATCATCTTTGTTCTTCTCTACACTTTTTCTATAGTCTCAACATCTTTTTTATAATGTGGAGACCAAAACTGGTTGCAGTATTCTAGGTTTGGACTTACTAAGGCTTTATAGAGGTATTAGTACCTCACATGATCTTGATTGAATCCCTCTGTTAATGCAATTTAGGATTGCATTGGCTTTTTTGGCTGCCACTGTACACTGTTGGCTCATATTTAATTGAATGTCCACTAAGACTCCAAATCCCTCTCACAGCTGTTGCTATTAAGCCTGGTTTCACCCAGTCTATATGTGTACTTTGGGAGTTTTCTTGCCTAAGCGTAAGACTTTACTTTTCTCTACATTGAATTTCATTTTGTTAGATAGGCCCCTGTGTTCAAGCCTATCATCTAGGTGTTGGCTATTCCTGTCAGCTTAGTATCCTTTGCAAATTTGATAAGTTTCCCTTCTATTCCTTCATCTAAGTAATTTATAAATATATTGAAGAGTACTGGGCCTAAGACAGAATCTTGTGGTACCCCACTACTTACCTCCCTCCATGTAGATGTAGTACCATTAAGGACTACTCGTTGAGTACGGTTTGTCAGCCAGTTACAAATCCATCCGATGGTGATGCTATCTATCCCTCTTCTGACTTCTTCAGTGTTTCATGCTTTTTTTTACCATTGAACTTGGAATATTCAATTGTAACTTTCACAAATCAGCCAAAGTTGGTGATTTGTGAAGGTAACCAATCAACCTTCTACCTTCCCCACATGTTTTTGCATATCACTTGATTGATTTTGCTCAGTCAACCGGCCTAAGATTTATTCTTTTTGCAGACATTCCAAATCTTCCTATTTTCAACTAAATCAATAGGTTGTGTCCAAAAGTACCTTTTGTAATTTGGAATTGATCAAATGTCATTCTGGCTTCAGCTGTTATTGCATTATAGACAGACAGATTGCCCTAGTATTAAGCAAAGCATCCTCCTTCAATATGCCAAATACTGATGTTTTCCTTGACTAACAATTATTTTATTTCACAAGAGGATGTTAGATGGAAATACCAAGGAATGTTATATTGTACTTCAGATTCCAAATGCACCATCTTCCTATGCCACATTTTGCATTCCAGTCTTTGCTTCATTGTGCAGAACAATTATTCCACTGGGTCCTACCTGCCTGTGGGTGAAACGATGCATTCCATTATTTCCTCTGAAAATGAATCTAGTCCTTCACTGTAAATGCCATTCCAAATAGGTAAGGACAGAGAAGCAGGAAAAGATACTAAAAAAGGTAATAGAACTACGTATATACAACCACCATGAAACCCTCAAGGGTCAATTCATTTATTCATAGCTCTTTAAAGAGCAACTGGTACACAGAGAGAAGAAGGAATAATAGCCTATAGGAGATGTGGAGGGCAGGAAAGATCATGGTTATGTGAAGCCATAATCATGATCTTAAGGCAGAGTGGGAATGTCTATACTACTCTCCTAAGAATCTACTATATTTTAACATTAGGGTTTAGGTGCCTCCCATACAAACATTATTAAAATTTAATAAATATAAATTTAATAACCAAGTAAACAAATAAAATAAGCAACCATTGCTGAGTTGTCATTTGTGAGGAGGGGGAAGGGAGACAATTTGATTTCTTCCCATTCTTGGTCCTGTCACACCTGGCTAATTGGTGCCGGAGGGGCTTAGGATGGTAGGAGCCCTTGTAGTGCAGTAGTTAGAATGCAGTATTGCAGGCTAACTCACTGCTCACTGCCAGGACTTCGATCCTGACCAGCTCAAGGTTGACTTGGCCTTCCATCCTTCCGAGGTTGGTAAAATGAGGAACCAGATTGTTGGGAGCAATATGCTGACTCGGTAAATCATTTAGAGAGGGCTCTAAAGCAATATTTTTTTTTAAAATTCCATTTATATCCCGCCCTTCTCCGAAGACTCAGGGCGGCTTACAAGCTTAGCAGTAGCCTTCATTCTATGTATATGCCTGCTTATTAGGGCGGTATGTAAGTCTAAGTGCTATTGCTATTGTTATAAATAATTGCATACGGATTTTCTGTTGAAGATTGTTAGCTCAGATAGGAAGCACCACTGGGAAAAGAGGTTATAGAGAGAAAAATTTTAAAAAGAAAGAAAAAAAATGGAACATGTATGGTATCAACTTGGACCAGCAGTGAAAGTATCTTAGACATAAAACAACTTCAACAATTTTATCTCTGCCTCTTCCTTCCCCACCCCTTGTATTCCTCTCTTGCTATTATCAGATAAAAATGTCAGGAAAACCAGAAACAATGTCTTGCTAGTAGTATTTAATGTATTGGGACAAACAGTGACATAATCATAGTACATTTGCTGTACATTAAAGTACAGCACTGGATTTTCAATATTAATTCTCACTTTTTTTAAAAAGGCATTTTACTCTAAATGCTCCAGAAACGTACCTAAACTAAGGATGATGCAGGGTGGAGATCTATTTTCACTTTTACCTTGAGTCGTGTTAACTATATTCATTTAATTTCAGCATAAAACCCAGTATTACAAAAGAATTTGCACACAAGAATGTATTTGAATATTTAAACTTGTGCTTTGGCAGCCATTACATTATTCATTGAAACTATATTAATGATTCAGTAAAACAATGCAACCCTATGAAGAAAATGGTTTATCAAAGCAGCAATTAAGAGTATTTGCCTGTCCTTCTGAAATTCATATGAGATAATTCTTTTCAGTCTAATTTAACCATCTGACTACTGTATATTCACTACTGTATATTTCACATTGGTACAAACTTGATATTCTATTTCGCGTCTGCCACTTGGATGCTGCATGAGCAACAGGGGAGCTGATTATGAGTCTTTGACAGCTACACCTGTATCGACCTGTAAATTGAGACTACCGTATGTCCAATGTTACATTCAAACTTGGATGGGAGACCACCAGGGGATTCTGGGCTGTGAGCTAAACTGAGAGGTAAACACATGCTGCAGAAATCCTGGCGGAAGGCAATAGCAAAACCTCTTTGATATTATTGTCAGAAAACAAAGTGGACCAGGAGTCAAGTTCAGCTAAGGAGACATTACACTTTCTTTAGCGCGCAGAAGAAGAAAACACCAAACTATATACCTCAGGGTTTTTGGGAGGACACAGCAGAACAACTTAAAAAAAAACACAAGTGCCATTGTAACTTTTCAGAGTCACTAAATATTGTTAGAGGAAAAAACTCCTTTTTTCCCTAATGGTACAAAGTCAAGAAACCCACCTATTTTTACCAAAGCCATCCAGAATCATCGGTGTTTCTGCACACACTTCCCTAGCAGATGATCTGTAATGAGAGGGCTTCATTTCCTGAAGAATAACCTGAAAGCTTGAAGATTCATTGTTTTAGTCCTTTGAGTCCTTGGAGAATTCATCTACTTTAAGTACACAATCCAAATTACTTACTGAATTAAGTAGAGTTTACTTTTAAATGGATAGGGGATCACTGTGTAGAATTATACCACATCACAAGTATACAATGTATTATATTGCTTTATTGTGATTTATCTTTTTTAATAAACCAAAATAGCTATCTCTGATTAATTACTTTCACGAAAATTTATTTATTGGCTTTCGAGGCTGCCCAAATTCCAAAAGACTCAGGGCAATTAAATATTTTTAAATACTTAGAGCATCTTGAAGAATACATATACCTACTGTATTATTATTTTTAATTCCATTTATATCCCGCCCTTCTTCGAAGACTCAGGGCGGCTTACAAGCTTAGCAATAGCCTTCATTCTATGTATATGCCTGCTTATTAGGGCTTTCACACACACCCCAAGCGGCATTATTACAAAGTCAGCTTAATTGCCCCCAACAATCTGGGTCCTCATTTTACCTACCTCGGAAGGATGGAAGGCTGAGTCAACCTTGAGCCTGGTGGGATGCGAACCTGCACTAATTGCAGGCAGCTGGTGTTACTTAAGGAGGCATTAGCCCACTGCTCCACCAAGGCTCTTGAAGGTAGTCCTTGACTTACAACAGTTCATTTAGTGACCCTTCAAAGTTACAATGGCCACTGAAAAGAGTGACTTAAAAATTGAGGACTACCTGACTTGAGCTTCTTAAGTATTATGACATAGAAAGTAGTTGACTTACACTTGTATACTGGAACACTTCCTTCTTCAAATGACATAGTCCATCTAGACACACCCACCGTGTCTTGATCAACTTGAAAAATCCATGACCTGCTTTGTAATGGCCTCATTGGTTCTGAAAGAGTATTGCTGAGCTTGGCTGTTCCACATCCTTCATTATTTGTGTCGGAAGCATCTTCAAATTATAGACATATAGCCTTCAATACTGGGTAAATAAAATAGGTACAAAATAGGTCACAAAAGTATTAAACGGCTGTTTCACAAGTCTAAACTTGCTCATATTTTTCACTGAAAGAAACAGAGTCAGACACCCAGATGTAAAAGTGCGATCAAAAACAGATTTAGGAAAACAAAGTCATTTGAAATGCACCCATGCCAATTTGCTGGTGTTCATCTGTATAGAATAGACACCACCAAAAGGTTGTATTGCCTTCCTCTTTTGCAAAAATCAGATGAAACTGCCCAGTTTTGCAAAAACAAAGTATTTCTAAGTGATTTATTCCTAAGGCTAAACATTTCCTTCAGCGCCTGTGCTCTTTTCTTTTTCTGATAAAAAGCTACACTTATATGAACACTTATTATCCATGACTAAGCTATATGTTCTCAGGTCAGTGGGATGATTCACACCTTTTGTGTTTGTCAAGCTAAATATGTTTTCTGTATGGAGCATTCAGCTAGCTGTGAGTATGTACTAGAACGGTAATAAAGTGTGTCTAAAACAATAGCCCAACATTTCTTCCAGTATTCCAGGAGGTCTTATTCATACCTGAACATAGCTTAGATGTCATGGCCTTATTAGCTTTGGAAAGCAGATGATACACTCATTCTGCTTGGTGGCCCAGGATTAAAGTAGAGACTGCCAATGGTAATAATATATTATTTACTTCATTCATATAATTAACTCCCAGTACCATGTTTTTCTTTGAGTTTGGAAGATCTGTTTAATTAACCCATTGCTCCAAGGTGCTTTGCAAGTCCATGTCTAAATTCTCTAAATTCCAAATATTGTGTCTTCATCCTCACAGGTGTTTTGAGTAAATCAACCTTTATATTTCTTTCTTAATTTCAAGTGCAGTACAGACAGAATTCCTTCATTAATATCTGTGGGAAAATTTTCCCTGTGATCCATTGAAAGCAGGTCTACAAAACAAAACAAGCTGATTTATCAACATTATTTTACTTCCTTGAAATGACTGCAAGGAAAATTTGAAAGAGTGAGTACACCGTATGAGAAGCTCTGCATGTAAGGGATATTTTATGAAAAAATGGCCAGGTTCTGCACATTCATTGTGGGGCAAGAGACTTGGAATTCAAGTGGCAAATGTATTTTGAGTTCAGCATTGATATCATTCATTCATTCATTCATTCATTCGTTCGTTCGTTCGTTCGTTCGTTCGTTCACACAATGATGCATTCAATTTCTATGGCCACCCAACTTAACCAAGTGACTCTGGGCAGCTTACAAATCTAAAATTATAAACAATTAAAAGAATTTTAAAACATTAAAGCAATAAAAACATCTATAAAATAAAAGTACAGCCAGCATCCATGATGATTAAAGCCAAATAACAGGGCCCTTGACACATTCTGAGCCCCAAGCCCAGGTAAATAACAGAGATTTCAAAACTTTGCAAAAGGCTAACAGGGTTGGGGCCATTCCAATCTCCAAGGGGAGATTATCCCATAAGGCAGGGACTATAGCAGAAAAAACCCCCTGTCTTCTAGTTCCTACCAGTTGACACACTTTGACTAATGGGATCTGAAATATGCCCACATTGTTGGATCTGATTGAACGGGTAGAAACTCTTAGAAAAAGATGGTCTCTCAGGTAATCCAGTTCCAAGCCATGTAGGACTTTAAAGTTGACAACCAGCATCTTGAACTGCACCCAGAAACACATTGGAAAGCAGTGCAGCTCATGAAGTAGTGGTGTAACATGTGTCATGCAGCTGCATTTTCCACCAGTTAAAGTTTCTGAATGCTCTTCAAGGGCAGCCATGTGTCGAGTGCGTTACAGTAATCTAGGCAGTCGGTTACAAGGATACATGGGTGCTGGTGAACAAGGCCTCCTGGTACAGGAATAGGCACAACTGGAGTACTACCCAAAGATATGCAAAGGCTCTCAAAGCCACAGCTCTTCAAGCAGGAGCCATGAGTCTAGGACACGGGTCGGCAACCCGCGGCTCCGGAGCCGCAGGCGGCTCTTTGAGCCATCTCCTGCGGCTCCCAGTTGCCCGGTGCGTGCACACCTCTTCGAACGGGCAGAGGTGCACGCACACATCTTCGAATGGGTGGAGGTGCGTGCGGGTGGAGGGCAGTGGCGCTGCTTGTTGTGAAAGCAGCTGTGGTCCGTTTGCAGAGCTGCTGCCTTCAAAGGAAGGCGGCAGCCTGCAAACGGGCCGCGGCAGCTTTCCTGATGGATGGCGCCACTGCCCGTTCCGAGAGGTGCGCACGCACCTCTCCAAATGGGCGGAGGTGCGCGTGCACCTCTCCAAAACTTTGGAGAGGTGCGCACGCACCTCCACCCAAATGGGCAGTGGCGCCGCTCGTTGGGAAAGCAGCTGCGGCCCGTTTGCAGAGCTGCCGCCTTCAGAGGAAGGCGGCAGCCTGCAAACGGGCCGCGGCAGCTTTCCCGATGGACGGCGCCACTGCCCGTTCGGAGAGGTGCGCGCACACCTCTCTGAACGGGCAGAGGTGCGCGCGCACCTCCACCCGAATGGGCAGTGGCGCCACTCGTTGGGAAAGCTGCTGCGGCTCGTTTGCAGAGCTGCCGCCTTCAGAGGAAGGCGGTAGCTCTGCAAACGGGCCGCGGCAGCAGGTCTGTAAACGTGGTAGACTCTAGGAGGACCCCCAGATTGCTCACCAGGTCTGTCTGAGGTAGTGTCACTCCACCCAGAACTAGAGATGGAAGACCCTTGTCTGTGGAAGGTCCAAATAACCCACAGCCATCTTGCTCTGGTTGAGTCAGAGCCTGGTTTGCCCCATCCAGACCCAAACAGCCTCCAGACACTGAGATAACTGAGCAGATGGCTATGAATGTAGGAACTGAAGAACTAATTGGGGATGTAAGCAAATCTTTTGCAAGCTGTCAACTGAGCTTTCATGAGAAAATCAATGTTTCTAGCAGGAAGTAAATCAGTCTTTAATTCTCTTAGTCCACAACTTGACCTTTCTCCGCTATAAAGCTTTCTGGTAATTAGAAAATTATGCTGTTATGCAAATATAGGCAATTAATCCAAATGGTAATTATTCTTAGAAGTTTCCTACAAGATCCTATCTTCCTCTTTTCTGTAAACAGATCAGCATTACCACTTGAGAAATACATCTAGTTATTCCTCAAGGATTTCTTTTTTCTAATTTCCTTATGAAGTCTCCTTCCCATAAAGCACTTGAATATCAAACCATTTTTTCCTGACATAGTTCAGATTTTTTCTCATCTTTCATCATTAATTGTGGATGATCTCTTGACAAATTACAAACACAAAACACAATCTGTTCTAAATTGTACTTTTCCAACAATTGTACTTCCTTTCTAAAGCTCACCGTAATTGTGATTATCCACATTTTGGTGATATCCTTTTCAAGTTTTCTTAAGGCTCAGCTTTGGATCAATAAGGGTCACTCAATTGGTATTTAAGATGTCAAATAGTAGCAAAGGTACAGGTTTCCCCTGTCCAGCCATGTCCAACTTTAGGATGTGGTAGTCATCTCCCTTTCTTAGCTGCGGGAGCCAGAGTTGTCCAAAAATACTTCCGTGGTCATGTGACCAGCATGACTCTATGCCAAACTGCATGGAACGCTGTTACCTTCCCACCAAAGTGGTATCTATTTATCTATTTGCATTTGCATGCTTTTGAACTGCTAGATGGGCAGGAATTAGGGCAAGTAACAGGAGCTCATCCTGTCTTGAACCTGGGCTGTCACAAACTCAGCATCTTTAACCACTGAGCCATCATGCCCCCTTCAAATAGTAGCACTCAATGGCAAATGTTTTGGTCATAAATGTTGTAATTGAGATATTCCTGAGCAATCTTTCCTCAGATACTTCTTTGTGCACATACACTTCCACAACACAGACATAGTCACTCTCTCTCAGCCCAACTCACCTCCATTGTTGTTTTTGTGGGGAAAATAGGAGAAGGAAGAAGTAATATCTTTATTCGCTACCTTGAGTTATTTATAAAAATAATAAAGGCAGAATTATAAAACAACTAAATAGACTTTCCTGAATAATTCTAACTTTCTCTCTTTGCTGCTATCATTCTTTTCCAGATTCTTTAACAAAAAGAAGCCATCTTCTATATAGTACCCATGGAAGAAAATTAAAATATGTAAGTTTAAAATAATAGAATTAAATAAGTTACATAAAGGCTGGGAATTTAAATCACTTCTGGAATTCTATTGCTATGATAATCTGGCTGTAAGATATATATTTAATGTGTATCAAAATTAGGTAGATGAGAGTAAGATTAAGTTTAAATGCTATAATTATTTTGCATGCAGATTTCACAGATCTAACATAAAGGATAACCTCTAAACCTTGGTGTGTAACAATGTGAAATTTAGCGTTCAGCACTTGAAATATCTAGATCAATCTAGCCATTAAAATGATTCAATAATAAGTTACATATATTCCAACAAAAAAAGAAAGAAGTGCTAGACAAATGCAAATATTGCAAAGAGAACATTGTTTGGATACTTGAAAAATTCCATGAGATGCGGTAATTATACAGCATCAATCTCATCTACAATATCTCCCAGATTAAAACTAACACTCTCAAAAACACCTTCAAAAGTAAGAAAGAGTATATTGTAAGAGTGAAGGTGAATGAAGGTGTCCCCTGCTGAAATTACCCTGGAATGTATCATACCAGTTTGCTTGTAGCATAATGTACAATAACAAGAAAGAAATTATCTATATTTAGCAGACAGTCAGTAATGACAAATACTTCCAATATTGAAGTTTTTCCTCCAGTTTTCTGGCAAAGGCCATGGGAATTTTGATATGTATTTTATTTATTTATTTTATTGAATTTATATACCGCCCTTTCCTGAAGGACTCAGGGTGGTTTACAGGGTACTTAAAACATTGATACAAAAATTAAAAACAATTAAAAAGATTAAATTTAATCCCTGGAAAAAATATAAAAAACCCCAATTAAAAAAAACTCTCAGCCTGGGCCGGAAAGCTCGAAGAGCCAGGTCTTCAGGTCCCGGCGAAATGAACGAAGGTCGGGGGCGGTCCTAAGCTCCGCAGGCAGCTGGTTCCAGAGGGCAGGCGCACCCACAGAGAAGGCCCTCCCCCTGGGTGTTACCCGCCGGCAATCTTTAACCGGCGGCACCCTGAGAAGGCCCTCCCTGTGGGAGCGCACTGGACGAAGGGAACTTGATGCCGGCAGCAGGTGTTCCCTCAGATATCCCACACCCAAGCCATTTAGGGTTTTATAGGTCATCACCAGCACCTTGAATCTCACCCGGAGGGCAACTGGAAGCCAATGCAGCTCGCGGAGTAGAGGTGTTACATAAGAGTGTCGGGAACCCCCCATCACAACTTGCGCGGCCGCATTCTGCACCAGCTGAAGCCTCCGAGTGGTCCTCAAGGGCAGCCCCATGTAGAGAGCGTTGCAGTAGTCACGAGCGCATGAGTGACTGTGCGTAGAGCATCTCGGTCCAGGTAGGGTCGCAACTGGCGCACCAGGCAAACCTGGGCAAAAGCCCCCCTGGTCACGGCTCCTATGTGATCTTCAAAATGGGATATAATGGGTTTATGCTGTAATGGTCACTTCTTAAACTCAGTATATGCTCGCCACTAAAGCCTTATCAGACTTCTGCCCAACTGTTCATTAATGACCCACAGTTATTGTACAATATCCTTATGTTGTTATTTAATGCATTTTCAACTTCTTCAGCATAACGTACCTGATTCCCTGACCAGGCCTTCCTTGTGCTTATTGTGGGGAAAATGAAGCAATCTCTATTAGCAGTAGCGACAATCATACCAGCCTTCCATATGAAATAAATACAGATCTCAAAGTTGTGTAGATCACTTTGGAACAAAAATATTATCTGTAGTGATTTTCTTCTGGAACTGCTACAGATCTGCATTTCATTTTAAAAAAAAAATCTAATTGGAACATAATTAAGCAGAAGGTTAAAACCAGAAGTTATCATCTTCCTGTCAAATGCTAAAATTAAAAGATACTTTGGTGCTACTATGTCTATTAATGCTGAGGATAATATATTCATAAGTGTGTTAAGAATGGTTCTTGAATGCCATGCTTTTCCAGGGGTGAAGAAACGCTTACTGGATCAGATTAAGACAGTTGTGTGGGTAGATCTGTTGGTTGTTTTTGATGAAAAGTACCCAGTGCTGTGGTATGAGGAAAAGGAACACCGATGCCCATATAAGTAAAGACCGAATATCCTGTTCAATTTCCAGAATAGAACACAATTAATCACCTTTCCCAGATGTCAAACTTCCATTCCCAGAACTTCTGAAGAATAAATGTGTCACAGATTGTTGGCATACAGAATATGCCCGGCTTCATTAAAAAATTCAGATGGATCCTGGGATGAGAAGGCCTTTTTCCTACAAGGGAAAAAATGCCCCTATCAAATAAATCATTTGCTGGCATTAGTAAGATTTTTTTTTATTTTATTTTTTAATTCCATTTATATTCCGCCCTTCTCCGAAGACTCAGGGTGGCTTACAAGCTTAGCAGTAGCCTTCATTCTATGTATATGCCTGCTTATTAGGGCTTTCACCCCCCCCCCCAAGCAGCATTATTACAAAGTCAGCTTAATTGCCCCCAACAATCTGGGTCCTCATTTTACCTACCTCGGAAGGATGGAAGGCTGAGTCAACCTTGAGCCTGGTGGGATGCGAACCTGCACTAATTGCAGGCAGCTGGTGTTACTTAAGGAGGCATTAGCCCACTGCTCCACCAAGGCATCTTGACAGAACAAACTTTCTAAGAAAAAGCATTCCAAGCTGCCCCATTGTTTGTGAGACTTCTCTACGCTCTTACTGTAAGTCTAGCTTTAATAAAAGGAAAAGAAAAAGAAGAGCCTTGGATTCACTTTCATAAAGCCCAGAGAGACCAAGAACTATGGAACTCTAGAGATTATTCTTGGAACACAGGTAGTCCTCAACTTACAACAGTTCATTCAGTGACTGTTTGAAGATACAAGAGCACTGAAAAAAGTGACTAATGACTGGTTTTCACGCTTGTGACCATTGCAGCATCCCCATAGTCACGTGATCAAAATCTGGCAACTGGTTCGCATTTATGACAATCACTGTGTCCCAGGATCATGTGATCACCTTTTGTGAACTTCTGACAAGCAAGGTCAGTGAGGAAGCCAAATTTACTTAACAACCATGTTACTAACTTAACCACTGCAGTGATTAACCATGGCAAGAAAGGTCGTAAAATGGGCAACTTACTTAACAAATGTCTCACTTAGCAACAAAAACTTTGGGCTCTCTTGTGGTCATAACTTGAGGATTACCTGTCCAAGAATTAAATACTCTCAAGGAAACTTAACACACACGGACTTTTATTTTCAGTGACAAGCAAAAGATTTATTGGAAAAGAATGGAAAATCTCTTTGAAACAAGAGATTTGGGTCATTCTCTAATTCATGCTGTAAGCTATATTGATATACCCTGTGGCACTATTTGTTCTCAGGATATTGTCTCATTTTCAGGGACTTGCTGTATTTCTGACTCTGCTTTAGTTTATTACAAACCAAAGCAAAATGGATATTGAATTTATTTTTCCTTTGGATAATGAAATTTCCAGGAAACCTTAAGGCAGACATGTCAAACTCGCAACTCACTGATGTCACGTGACGTATTGGAACTTTCCCCCCATTGCCGGCAATGGGGTGGGTGCAGTTTTGTCGTGACGTGTCCAGCCCATGGGCCAGCAGTTTGACACCCCTGCCTTAAGGGGTGACTGTTTTCTTCTGAAGGGAATTCTCTCTTTCTGCCACCTGATCCCGTTTTACAGCTGCTGCAGTGGCTTCTCTCTTCCTTTCTTTCACCAAGTTCCTGTCCCTAATATATCTCTTTTGGCCTAAAAGCATAGCTCAGAACTTCTCCTTTTCTCCATCTCTTCTCCAGATCAATATTGCTGTCCTAGCAATATGCAACCATTATCACAACTTTTGAAAAACAATGCCCCGTGGCATGCTATTTCACCACTCAAGATTCAATACAGTACTGAACTGCAGCTACGATAAGCAGGAAGCATTAGGTTTTTATGGATTTTTTTTTACAATCAACCATCTGTCAACTTCTACACAGCTTCCATTCATAATTATCTCTCAGGGTGTATTTTCGTTTTGCTAACCACCAGACAAATACAGCAACCACAATTACAGAAAAGGATATATCCTTAAGATACAGAGAGTATTTTATTTCCTAATTTTTGTTACTCCTTTGACCAATGGCAGTTCAGAAAGAAGAACTCTCATTGGTGTCCTCTCTTGATCAGTTTATGTGATAGAGTGTGAGTATTGAATTGGTTTATGGTGTTCTTTATGAGAAGCTGACCTACAAATGTTGAGCAGATTTTTTTATGTTGTCATAGCTGTAAATTGTGAAGTAGATTGCAGGTCAATTTCTAACTGATTTGTTATGGATTGGAGGTAGAAATGCTGAGGTTATGGAAGAGATTGACAAATAAAATGGAGAAAGTCAAGCTATCTCTTCTTTGTAGATCAATCTTAAAAGGAATAATTGTTTGACATTAGGCTGGATAGTGCACTCTCTGGTTGAGATTTATGATTAGAGGAACCCAGTTATCCAATGAAAATATATGATTGTTTTATCAAATTGTTAGGAAAAAAATGTATAATGTGTTTGTCAGTTAGATACTTCTTTGAGATTGTGTACTCTATCCAATGACTCTGAACTTTCAGTATATAATAGTACAGGTTAATAGAGAGAATCTAATGGTAGTTTTGAATAAAAAAGCAAGACTTCCATCTATTGCAAACTCCTAGAAAAGGGTTTTTATAACAATTCTTTACGGCATATTATTAGAATTTGTCACTGCATGCGGGCACAGGAAGATGGGACTCCATCTTCCGTGTTTGATTTCACCCCACTGGGGATCCTAAAAAGGGTCAAAAGTCACCCCAAAGCGGTGATGGAGAAGGAAGGGACCTTGTTGATTGCGGGAGGGCAGTGGCCCTTCCATTTGATCTGAGGAAGCCCTCCAAACTGGCGGGGGAAAGACTGGCTACATTCGTGTGGCCAGTCAGAAGCTGCTGACAACAGAAGAAAATAAGCATTAACCAGAAACTTTCGAGCAATGTGGATGGAACTGGGTGAGACCCTATCCTCTCTTTATGACTTTAAGACTTTTTCCTGGGGAAAAAACGCCCAAAGCAAAGAATCCTCCATGATGAGAGAGGGAAGGGGAATTCCCACCCCATTTCCTCAGAAAAAGAAAAGCGGTGAATTAGTTGCTTGGGGGGAAAATATAAAAAATTACAAAATTAATTTGGAAGCAATACACATATATAACTGTGAAATTTGAGGACTAAAAGTGCTTTTGAGATTTTTTTTTTAAAGAGACTTAAAAAGCTTGTAATATAAATTTGGATCTAAAAAGCTGGATGACGGAGTCAACAACATCTAATGGTGAACTACAGCACTACAATTTAAATACTAACTGACTTTTAGAGCTGTGTTATGGAGCTATTACCCTATAGAAGAAACATGCATTATTGATTGGGACGATAAAGACTACATACAAAAACAAAATGGATGTTGCATACTTAGTTTCAAATGGTAAAAAACCATCCCTAACACCTGTCCCCAAAGTCCCCAGCTTAACATACCAACAAGAAAATGTTGATGAATTTCAGGAAGAAATTCTTTCTGTTAAAATCAAATCAAGAGACAATTGCCTTAGCCCATGATGAGACTAAAAATAACACAAAGGAGATAAAAGAACAATTCTTTAATCTAAATCTACAAACTTAGAATATAACTATAAAGAAGGAACTAGCAACCCAGAAAATAGAAGGAAAAAGAGGAAGCTGATCCTAAGATGGAGCACCTAAAGAATAGAACTAAGAGACAGATGCAGACAAATGAATAATTAGAAGATGTAGCAATAATATCAGAAATGGAAAAGATATCTTACCTGTCAAGATCTCAGAATACACGTGAGGATAAGAAAGAAGAGCTGTTTGAATGAGCTGTTTGAATGGAAGATAGCGCTGTTAGGATTATTGTGGGGAAATTTGAGAAGGAGGGAGGCTGTTTAATGAAACAATGGGCTGAGCGTCCTTCCAAAAATACTTTAATCAAATTGTCTTTCTTATTCCAAACAATGTACACAAAAATAGAGGAAGAATTACTTGATGATTCAAATACATTGACTTGAAAAGTTAGTTGGCAAAGGAAGAAAGCTAGAGTAAGACTGAAGAAAATAGAGGTTTTGACCCATTAGAAGGGATATTATACTATTAATCAGATGTTTGAACATGGTTGAGAATAGATAATTGTTAGAAATAGAAGTATTATTATAACTAGAAAGATAGGTTTTATAGCTAGAATATTATACTTTGTTATGAGAAGGGAAATATGAAAATGCTAAGAGGGTTTGAATAAGGGAAGCTTTTGGTTACCCAAATATAACTTATTATGAGAAATTATAAGTGATAGAGACATTTTGAACACTGATGGGAAATTAAAATTTTAAAAAAGCAGGAAAAACAGGATATTAATTGAACAAATAGATATTAAGTGCAAATGCAGTTAAGATATATTTTGGTTACAAAAGATATTTTAAACTGACATTATTGATATTATTAGAAAAATGTAACAAAGATGTTGATATTCAATTGTATATTTATTAACAACAATAAGAATTGTAATTGCCTAATGTGGGAGAAGGTGTACTATCGGAAGAAGAGAGGAAGCATTGGATGGTGTAATACTGGGCCTAGACTGAAGAAGTTAATATGTACCACTGAATTACTAATGGACCCAGGAGAACACATTGTTTATTAAGTACTTATGATTGTAAAACTAAAAAATTAATCAAATATTTATTAAAAAAAGAATTTGTCACTGCATGGAACATAGCATTCCTTCATACTTACATGCCCACCTTTCTTCTCCTTTGGGGCTGCTACAAAAAAGTACTACACCCACTTTGTATTATTCTTAATTTAGCATGTCATCCAAACTTTCAATGATGATTGATCACAATTATAGCCAGCTGAAACAAACAAATTTAAATGTTTGTGCTTGAAGATGGCTTAAGCGAATAATCATAATTTCAGGCATATTAAAGTTCAGTCACTTTGGTATGGCAGAAGAAGTTGTAGTTAAGTAAAAATGAAATTTTCCAGCCTCCTACTCACATCCAAGCTATAAGAAGAAAGAGAGAGGAAGCAACGTCTTTGCTTAATGCTAAATCCTGTGTTAAGGTTATGCTGGAGAGGAACCAATGTCCAGGGAAATAGATATATTTTCTCTCATTTGAAGCACCCATTATCTTTGAAAGTCTTCAGAGATGCTATGTCCCCCCCCCCAAAGATGCAGTTTTTACTTGGCTTCTATATAGTCAATGGGTAAAACCTATTTAAAATTCACCCTTTTCCAGCCCAGGTTAACTTAGGCATTTTTTAAAAAAGATTATTCCCATTTTAGGGTCAGTGTTAATAAATCCATGTAAACTGTCATGATTTCTGCTGAGAAGTGGAGGAATGCAATTTGCTGCATGCTATGTTTGAGATCTTCCCTTGGGGGCTGCTATTTATCTAATAAATTGCATTACAAGCTGTAATCATGGACAAAGGCAATGAGGCTGAAGAAAAGAACAATAAAGTGACCATTTTTAAGATGTTTTCTTTGTAAATATCTTTGCAGCATTTTCAGTACTGGATTAGCCAGTGTAATGTAGTAGCTAAGATATTGGATGTGGTTTTGCAAGACTTGGGTTCAGAGTTTTGCTTAGCTGTGGTGCTTATTGGGTGATTTGAGTCAGTTACTGTAGAGCAGGGGTCCCCAACCCCTGGTCTGTGGACCGGCAGTAGTCCACAGCATGCCAGCAAGTGGGCCGCACAAACAAGCAAAGCTTCATCCTTGGGGTGCAGGCACTATTCAAAACCACGCCCCCTCCGGTCTGTGGAAAAATCTTTCTTCATGGTACCGGTCCTTGGTGCCCAAAAGGTTGGGGACCTCTGCTGTAGAGGGAAAAGGGAATGGCCTTAAAGTAGAGAGGAGGAGTTAATACCGAAGCTATTGAGCCCTGGTGGCACTGTGATTAAAGTGCAGTATTGCAGGCTAGCTCTGCCCACAGCCTGGAGTTCAATCCTGTCACGGCTGAGGGTTGACAGCCTTCCATCCTTCTGAGGTTGGTAAAATGAGGACCCAGATTGTTGGGGGAAATTTGCAAATAATGCTTATATATTGTAAACCACTCAGAGAGTGCTATAAAGTGCCATGGGATGGTATACAAGCCTAAATGCTACCAAGACAAGAAATGTTTCAGACAGGCCCCTCCTTAGTTCATACATAGATAAAGAAAGGGAGGGGGAAGTTCATTCAGATCTGCAAGAATCTGTTTCTAAAGCTGTTACAATAAAATTAGAACTGAACTATATGACATTGGTTTTTAAGCCTGGTCTACTTTATTGGATTGATGGCTACTCTCTCTCTCAGCTCAACTAACCTTATAGGATTAGTGTTAGTGTTGTGGGTACAGAATTTAGAGATTCACACTGAGTTTTCAAAGGAAAGTCAAGATGTGTTTGCTGCTTGGAGTTATTTGTAAAAATAATAAAGGCGGGATATGAAAGAAAGAAAGAAAGAAAGAGAGAGAGAGAAGGAAAGAAAGAAAGAAAGAAAGAAAGAAAGAAAGAAAGAAAGAAAGAAAGAAAGAAAGAAAGAAAGAAAGAAAGAAAGAAAGAAAGAAAGAAAGAAAGAAAGAAGGAAGGAAGGAAGGAAGGAAGGAAGGAAGGAAGGAAGGAAGGAAGGAAGGAAGGAAGGAAGGAAAGGAAAGGAAAGGAAAGGAAAGGAAAGGAAAGGAAAGGAAAGGAAAGGAAAGGAAAGGAAAGGAAAGGAAAGGAAAGGAAAGGAAAGGAAAGGAAAGGAAGTAAGTCACACATACATTTTAGGTTTCATTTGATAGTAAAGTGGACTTTCTCTGATAGAACTGTTTTCACTTAGAATTATAGACTTGCAAATATGACCAAACCTGGTAGTGTGATCAACTGAACATGTATACTATTTCCCTGAAGATTGATAGTATCTATCTTGGACTAAAAGATAAATCTCCATAGAAGCTCTTCAATGTGTTAAAGGTAAAGATAAAGGTTCCCCCGCACATGCGTGCTAGTTGTTTCCAACTCTAGGGGCCGGTGCTCATCTCCGTTTCAAAGCCGAAGAGCCAGCGCTTGTCCGAGGACGTCTCCGTGGTCATGTGGCTGGCATGACTAGACGCCAAAGGTGCATGGAACGCTGTTACCTTCCCACCGTAGTGGTCCCTATTTTTCTACTTGCATTTTTACGTGCTTTCGAACTGCTATGTTGGCAGAAGCTGGGACGAGTAACAGGCGCTCACTCTGTTACACGGCACTCGGGATTCGACCTGCCAAACTGCCGACCTTCTGATCAACAAGCTCAGCGTCCTAACCCACTGAGCCACCGTGTCCTTCTTCCAATGTGTTAGAGATGTCCAAACCCAATTTGCTCTGGATTACTCCAGGGAAACCCAAACCAATTTAATCCCTGGATGAGAAGTTTCACTTTTTCACTATATAATAAAGGACAACTGAAGTATATTACTGTCACATGTTTATCTTTTGTTACATGAGATGAAATCTGCAGGACATGTAAAACATTTAATGGGGAGAAAATGGGCCAAATCTCACAAAAACTGTTGCATGGTTTTAGACTATAAGTCTTAAAACATTTTTAAGTGACCATCACTTTTGTGTTTTGGTAGTTTGGGATGCATTTTACAGTAAACTTAGCTGGCTTTTAAGTATGACATACATCAAGAAAAACATTCTTTCCCCCACCCAAAGTATGCTGTTTAAATCACTCCATTCCAGGTGTTCCTTGTGAGAAGGGGTGGGGTGACCTTCTCCTGAGTAGCCTTGCAGCCCTTCTCTGAGCTTGCCTACGCTCCACTCTCCATGCCCTTGGATTGAGTGGAGGAGGCAGCTGTTCCTCATCAGAGGGGATCTGCTGCCCATCAGCACCACTGTCTGTCAGCAGCTGATCCTCCACTGCATCTGTGAAGGCAGGCAACTCTCTGTCTGGTCGACCACTTCCCCCCATATCTGAGGGACCTGGGATACCGTGTTTTCCCAATAATCAAACCTACCCTGAAAATAAGCCCTAGCTTAAATGGTCCCAGTTCCAATTCCTTCTTTTCCTCTGAACCGGGCTTCGATGGGGCCTTGACATACTGTGTATGAAAGTACTCAAAGCTTTGCTTGTTTGTTAATGTTGCCTAATGCTGTAATTGATGACTTCATACTAAATGACTTTATAGAAAAGACTAGCCGAGTTCCTTGTATGCATTCAGCTGAGTAGGTCACATATATTGAACGACTGGTCAATTTAGCATGCATTTCAGAGTCCAGTTGATAGACTTAACCAAAATATATTAAAAACTATCATGCTCATTGTAGAAACATGTTGTAATATAACTCCCACCATCCTTTTGCATTCCAGACATAGTGAGACTAAGGGCTGGGAATTCTGGGAGGCATAGCCCCAATATATCTGGAATGCCACAGATTTCCATATTTAATCAGTAACAATTGTGTCCTGTCCCTGCATTATTAAAACAAGAGTGCTCTACTTTATACAACAGAAAAAGTGACCAAGTGTCCTATCTGGCTTCCCATATGCCATTCCTTTGTACATAGACGTTCGTTCACAATACTATAAAACTGGTTCAAGGAAGCTCTTAACATGATTCAGTGGCATGGAGAACTCTGCAGATAGAAGCAGCTCTTCTCTAAGATAAAGATAATATAGTTGGGTAGGTGGAGGGCAAGCTCTTGTGTCTTCTTCTCCTGATGGCATGTGGACTGTCCTTGCTACATGCCTGAAGAGAATATTTTTCTAGTCTTGCTAAAGCAAACAAAAAGAAGACTTTGGTACAGTCGAAGGGAGAATTAGATACTTTTGGAACGGCTGATGTTCTCCTGAAAAGTAAATCAGCTTCTTTTCTGCCTGACCCAATATTGTCCATATATTTTATAGTTTGTGGTATGGCTTTGAACTTCACAGAGAGTATTAAAAAGATTTCCTTGACTGTAGATCTCTTCAAAGGCAATTTTATCTAGCAAAAGGTAACGTGCCCCTGCATCTAATGTTCAGGAACTTGCTTTTTCTGTCGTGTTGGAAAAGCTTAAATTATGAGTATTATGTCACTTCTGAAGCTCTGTGTTTAATCCCATTGATAATGTTCTGTGACTGACTGTATATTTCATTTCATTTTCTGGTTTAATGTAGCCATGTTAAGTATAGGAGATTTGGGGAAAGCATACAAAAAATGGGCTAACGCTGCACCTTTAAACTGATCTGACTTGAGTAAGAGCAAAACTAGAGGCATACTTTGACCCAATAAAAAGTCTCCGAAAAGAATATTTAATAAATGTATTTTACATGTGCTGGGGATAAGCTGCTTATTCTCTAAGCTGTCTCTTGAATGAAGCTTCATCCATTTTTTTACAGATCAGGATCTAATTCAAACAATTACATGAATTATAGTTGATGTGTCATAGATTCCAACCTGGAGTGTATGGATCAAGCTATTCGGAGGCACTGTGAGGAAGACTGAAATAGATAGGCTCAGAAAGAGGTCTAATAGGTTACCATATCACAATAAAAGTTTATTCCTACAGCTCACTGTCCTGCCCAAATGCCCCTTGTTTCATGGGGTCCTGCTGTTGTATGATGGTTTAGCAATAAAATTCCTTAGGGCTTTTACTGACATTTTTTTTCTGAGAAATTGGGGATGGGCAAAGGAGGAAGTAAGAGCCGCTTACTTACAGTGTAGCAGTTGAGGTACCAGGCTAGAAACTAGGAGCCCAAATATCCTACTCCCACTTATGCCAAACCTTTTCATTCACAGATAATGCGAAGCCGTAGTTTACAAATGGTACTTTGTTGGTCAATCTAGAAATGAGGCAGAATCGGTCTTGTAGAGGAGCAAAATGTGTAAGGTTTATTAGTCAGTTTCTAGTTTTTTCCCCCTCCTTTTTAAAGCTAACCTAAACAGCATGTAAACCAGGGAGCTACAAATCAACCATATGCACTTGTTTATTCATCATACTATCCAACAGAATGGTGTGTGTGTGTGTGAGAGGGAGAGAGAGAGAAGCTCCAGCAGATTTTCACAAAGGGGTCCAGAGAAAAAACAGAGAGAGGGATGATCTTCAGGTGTACTCGCTCTGTAAAGCTAATAGATTGCAGAGTATCACTGCATACACAGAGGAGTTCCCAGAAAAATGGGACAAGCTGTAGCAAAAGCCATGGATTAGTTCTCTAGGAAAAGAAATTAACTCCTGCTTTTTCCCATGAGAAGCTTGCATCTCTGTTTGCAGTAGAACCTAATGATATGATATAGAACTCACGGCTGGGCTGTACGACTGGCCAGTACTGTCAGGGTTTTCTTAGGCTTAGAGGAGGGAGTTTGTGGAATTGTTTAATCTAAATAATTTTAAAGAAATAATCTTTATTAGGATTTACACTAGAGTTAGGCTTTCCTACTTATAAATTCCTGTCTCAAAAAGTGGAGAGGCAAAGCCACCAATTATTGGACATTTTGGTTGGAAGACATCCTGTAAGGGTGTGAGGGTTTGTAGCCCTTGAGCAGCTTTAGACCTCTGTCCTACAAGCATCTATTTACCAGAAGCTTTGGACACAGTTTCCAAGCTCAGATGTTGCCCAAGGAAGCAAATGGAAAACCTCGCCAGTGTTGTGATTCAGGGTCAGCCTGTGGGTTCGGCAGTTGGGTTGGACGACTCAGAGGAGGAGGAGGGGGGTGTTGGAGAGCTTGCTGAGGATAGCCTTGAGGCTCTGCAGAGCCCTCAGCCAGGCCCCTCCCATCTGGTTATGATGCAGACCCAGCTGTGTGAGCCTGACAGCGTGGATGAAGATGACCCACAGCTGGCCCTGTTCAAGGACACCCGACGCAGGAGGCAGTTAAGCAGGAGTAAACAGAGGAAGGCAATGGGGCACCTCGGAAGGAGGCAGAGAGAAGCCATGTCTTGAACTGTTTAAAAGGGGAATGTGTGGGAGGGCTGGTTTGCTGAAGGCAACCATTTGAATAGCTCCTGTTTCATGGTTCGTGTTTTTGTTTGGCTCTGTTTGCTCTGTTTTATGTTAATAAATTTGGCAGACTTAGTTCCAGCCTCTTGCCGTTTTGTAAAGGGGTTGTCCCTGCCTTTTCTGCAGGGCCGGTAGTAGGCTGGTACAGAACAGCCAGCTGCTTTCTGCCACATTGTCATACATTCATTTTTCTCCCTGGTTTTTAAAAAATATATAATACCCCTTGCTTGAGGATGCCTAGTTGAGTGCACATATAACCTGCTATCTTCTTCCCTTTTCCCTTATTGCTTTCATTCTGAAAGAGGACTCATTATCCAGAGCTGTTTGTCCCTCTGGGCAAAACTGAATCACAAACTCAACAACTTACTGAAACTCTTCACTGTACGAATGAAACCTCAAGGGCCCTTCACTCGATGCCTTTTTCTCTCCCAACAAAGTTCTTTGATTGGAAATGCAGTTTTTCTCTGCCACGTTAGGAAGAATAAATCAATAATCAAGGGACTCGTAACCTGCTATTTTCTCTCTTGAGCATTTCCACCAGCAGCCCTTCTACTTTGAAAACTCAGTTATTGCACCAAACAGAACTTTATATCCAAGGACATTTTTGTATCAGGGATGGAACCACTGCAGCATGAAAGATGGCCAACTTTTCTCATTTTTCCCCCTCTGGTATTGCGATTAGCATTATTCCTTTGAAGCATCTAGCACACAGTCTCCAAATAAATTTGTCTAACGAAATAACTTGTTGCAAGTGCTCCTGAGTAAGAAACAAATAATTGAACAACATATAATTAGTAAAAAAAATGAATGCACCAATATATTCTTGTTCTCTTGCATTTAGGTTTCGCCAGTAAATCATTGCCAATATTTTACTTCAGGATTTATTTATTCATGTAGAATGACTCTGGAAGGAGATACCGTAGGAAACTTTTAGAGCAAAATAATGTATGTTGAAGAAAGATGAGAATCTTTGAGGTATTCAGAGATATTTATTGTGTTTGATCTTTTAATTTTCCAAATGGTAAACATCAATAATTAGGAATTATGCAAAAACCTTAACCAAAGTCTGAACTTGACAGGATTTAATACAGCTTTTTTAAAGACTACATTTTTGTCTTTTTCTCATGAGCTAAATTCTTATGATTAAGTATGATGGGTGACCCCAGAAGTAACGTAGTGTTTTCTGCATGGTTTTTGAGAGGAAATACTGTGCTATTATTCACCAGGCTGTATAATAACACAAGGGTCATCCTCATAACTTTCTAACTGTGGTACAAAGATTTTTCATTAACCATTTTTACAGGACATACCTTTCTGACATTGCCTTCAACTTACCTTAGGCTGCAGGGATGTCAAACTGCCAGCCCGCGGGCCAGATGCGTCATGTCGAAACCACACCCACCTCAGCTCCAGCAATAGGGAAAAAGTCACGATACATTGCGACATGTCACATGACATTGCGAGTTTGACACCCCTGCTAGGGCAACAGGAAAATAGCTTAACCTGATTAAGCTATCTTAACAGCTGGTTCTGAGTATCTTAACAGCTGGTTCGGAGGTGTTGGGACTTTTTCAGTTTCAATTGGCTGTTTCAGTTACAGAGCACTGCTCCCACTCCTGGTCATTTTGGGAGATGCCTAGCTCCCTCAGATACCTGATTGGCATTGTGCAGGTACATTTGCTAGAACAGTTTTTAAGCATATGTTTAGCTGTCTTGTGCAGAAGCTCTTAAGCAGTCTTTAAAAAAACAGTACTGGTGCTCTGATTAGTATAAATCAGGAAAGAGACAGAATTGAATTGAAAACAAACGAGCACATCTGAGCTAAGAAGAAAAAGCTTAAGTAACAACTCAAAAAAAACAAAAAAGAAAAAAAAAACAAATCACACACACTTATATTCAAAGCAATTAACTTCTAACTTTTTTTCTCCCATGCTTTCAGTGTGTGTGTGTGGGGAAATACAACATATTGCTTATGGAAATGTGAGCTGACTTGCACTTGCACAATATTTGCACATCATCTGTAAACCTCCTTATTCAAGAGAATAAGAATTATTCGTTGCTAGTTCTGTTTTATTGTCTGCATTCTGCACTTTAGGCTACTTCTATTGATAAGGGATTTCATGTGGCCGGTTTTATAGTATGCTTTGAGAAGGACAGCACCAATTTTAATTACAAATGTGCAGCTTCTGAGTAAGAGTGAGTTTTGGAGTAGTGGTTAATAAGACACAGTAAAAACTCAAGAGTTCACGCACAAAGCCATCTGGTTAACCTTGGGCCAGTTACTCCCTCTCAGCCCTAGGTAGAAGGCAAATGCCAACACTTCTAAAATGTCACCACAAATCTCAAGGCGGTCACCAGGAATCAAGACTCACCTAAAGGCACAAAGGACTTCTGGGTAGCCACTTGTTCCAATAGAAGAGAATATGGGAAATTCAGGGTTGAACTGTGGAGGGCATTGATGAAGTTACTTAGATAATAAATCATCTGCAACCAAACAACCAAATATCTGCCAGCAATTGCCTTCAAGAGGGCACCAAGAACTCTGCTGTTAGAATTGCCATTCCCTTGAAGAAGAAGAACTTCACAATTTAAATAGCATCAAAGCTGCTGTCAAATTAGGTTGCAATGAACTAACATTAAATTGTAAATTGCGGAGAGAACATGGGGGAATTTACTGGTCAAAACTTTTCCCAGAGAAAAATTGGCTCTCAAGATATATTCTGTTTCATCAAAAAGTACATTTTCTTCTCAAGTTGTCTTGGCAATTGCATTAATGCTTTTTGTATTATGTCTCTGACCATATGCATTTAGAATATTAAGTTTATAAATCTTAATATTCAGTGAATTGTGGCAAATTGTCACTATGAGAAAAAAGCATAGGCTCTAAGTCATGTCTTAAACCCATTCTTATTCTGATTAAACATGGCACAGTGTATGGGATCACTTCTGAGTTAAATCTTTTTTTTTGTATGAGTTTGGCTCCTCTCCTTTCACCCTTTTCTCCATAATTGAGGATATAATGTCATGTCTAACTGAAGAGTTTACATAATTATGTGATCTCTGGAACTATTATACATTCTCTGTAGCTTTGACAGTCTACACAGTATATATCATTTATCTAGTAGGACAAGCTGGCAGGAATAGCCAACACTCCAGAAGACAGGCTTAAGAAACAGGAGGATCTTGACAGACTTGAACATTGGGCGCTATTTAACAAAATTTAACAATTCAATGGTGAAAAAAGTAAGGTTCTACATTTAGGCAATAAAAACCAAATGCACAGGTAGAGTATAGGGGGTACCTTGCTCAATAGTAGTAACTGTGAGAGGGATCTTGGAGTCCTAGTAGGCAATCACTTAAATATGAGCCAGCAGTGTGCTGCAGCTGCCAAAAAAGCCAACACAGTGCTAGGATGCATTAACACAGGGATAGAAACAAGATCATGTGAAGTGTTAATATCACTTTACAACGCCTTGGTAAGGCCACACTTGTAATACTGCATCCATTTTTGGTTGCCACGATGTACAAAAGATGTTGAGATTCTAGAAAGAGTACAGAGAAGAACAGCAAAGGGGACTGGAGGCTAAAATATATAAGAAACGGTTGCTGGAATAGGATATGTCTAGTTTAATGAAGAGAAGGATGAGGGGTGACATGATAGCAATGTTCCAATCTCTCAAAGTTTGCCACAAAGAAGAGGGAGTCAAGCTATTCTCCAAAGCACCTGAAAGCAAGACAAGAAGCAATGGATGGAAACTGACCAAAGACAGAAGCAACCTAGAACTAAGGAGAAATTTCCTGACAGTTAGAACAATTAACCAGTGGAACAACCTGCCTTCAGAAGTTGTGAATGCTCCAACACTGGAAGTTTTTAAGAAGAGACTGGACAGCCATTTGTCTGAAATGGTATAGGGTTTCCTGCCTGAGCAGGAGGTTGGACTAGATGACCTCCAAGGTTCCTTCCATCATCATCATCATCATCATCATCATCATCATCATCATCATCATCAGTAGTAGTATACCAATTCAGCTTTGGGAATAATAATGAACTTTAACTATCTGGAAGAATCTAGATACTCTAATCTATTTTCTTTAGTGAGCAGTGAAGGTTCCATGAAGAAATGCCATGCCACGTTCCAGAAGTGTTGTTATTAATGACTTTGGAATGCTATGAAGACATTTTATTTTTTTAAGAAGCAGATTTGTATTTAAAGAAGAATATTTGCATTACTAAAAATAAAATAAAAATGCTGTGACTAGTTGGCCTATACAAATGAACCCAAAATAGGGCTGGTTGGAATAAATTGTCAGGATTAATAATATATGAATATTCAGTCATTAGTGTATGCAATTAAATACAACTCCATTTTACATATTTTCTTTTCTTTCTCTAAAAATGTCCAGAAATATCTTTGAGCATTTTATGCATGTTTGTCTTCAGCTTAGGCATTTTTGTGCAACTTACATAACTATTTTTTTCTGATATTGTCTTTATGTCCCTTTTCTGCTATATACTTTTCCCCCTTACATAACATCTTGTACATCTGCTATATTTAAATACAATATACAGTAGCTTAGCATACTTTTTTATTTTAACTTCCCCATATAAACCTGAACTTTACACAGCTTTCCCTAATGTATGCTCCTTAGTCTGAAACTCTCTAGCTGGTAAATATGAATGATCATGTATTTGATTAAATGCTGTAGGCTATTTGGTAATCAACTTTGGTAATTTGGTAATCATGACATTGCAAGGTAAAAGAAATGACCTGAAACAATAAAGGGAATGCTGTTTTGTTTTATTCAATGCATTTATTGGGAACTTCTAGAGTTGGATATAAGATGGGCAGCTATATAAATGTTTTAAATCAGTAAATAAATTTACAGATGTTGTTTCATCTCACTACTCTTAGTCTATCTTTAATCTCAGCTGTTTTTATTTTTAAAATTGTTGTTAGTGTATGCTTTTGTAGTGTGATAAAAGTTTTTTTTCTGTTGAATCAATAACTTCATTCAGTTATGTTTCATTCCTAACTGAATTTGTTTCTATGGCTATCATCGTTATTGCCATATGAATAAAACTGCATAGATAAATGTAATGAAAAATGATACTGCAATTGCTAAAATACTTATGGAAATGAATTCTTGTTTCATTGTACTCCATAAACATTTGTCATAAGATGTTTCTGAAAGCCAGAAGCCCTCCCATAGCTTTTGTTGTATCACAATATAGTTAAGAATTCTGTCAGTAATCATTCTTGAATGATGTAAGAAACATCCACATTGACTAGAAAAAAAAGAAAGTTGAAATTTTAAAAATGTAAAAGTTCTTTCCTAGAGAATAATAACAATTGCTTGTGCTCTAGCCTTCTTCTTCTATTGATGAACATTGGGGAAAATGCTTGAGAAAGAAAGAAAGAAAGAAAGAAAGAAAGAAAGAAAGAAAGAAAGAGAGAGAGAGAGAGAGAGAGAGAGAGAAAGAAAGAAAGAAAGAAAGAAAGAAAGAAAGAAAGAAGGAAAGAAAGAAAGAAAGAAAGGAAGGAAGGAAGGAAGGAAGGAAGGAAGGAAGGAAGGAAGGAAGGAAGAAAGAAAGAAAGAAAGAAAGAAAGAAAGAAGAAAGAAAGAAGGAAGGAAGGAAGGAAGGAAGGAAGGAAGGAAGGAAGGAAGGAAGGAAGGAAGGAAGGAAGGAAGGAGACTCTAAAGATAAGTATCTGTCAAGTTTCAAAGCACTGTTTACTTCTCAGCTTTACAACAAACTCAGGGGAGTGGGGAAGGATTGGAATGCAGACCTCAAAGATTAAGAAAGCAAACTGTGAGAACCAAGGACAGTTACCACTGGCCAGTGATGCTTTCTCATAATAATATTGTTTTGTATTATGGGGCAATGTGACCTGATCAAGAGTCAGGAGAGAGAATTCTATGCTTTTACTATTTGGGGCTTGGGTGGAGTTTCCCAGAGCTGGTTTTACTTTCACCCATGCCAAAATGATGTACTCAATAAAGTTGTGCATTAAGAGATCAGAAAGTCTTGAAGAGTTTGTTTAGTTGGGTTTGTCAGTTGGAACCTTGACACTATCATGACAAAATGCTGATTAGAATAGTTAGGTTAGCTTTACACTAATCTTTAGATTAATGATTTGGATTCCTCTATTTTTGAGAAGAAACAACTCTATCAGTCATCATGATACCATTGCTAAAGAATCAGAAAGACAGCTGCAAAGTGTTATGTGTACACTTGTTTGCTACCCTTGGGACAAAGTCAGGTGGAAGTACAGAACTAAGGGTGAATCTGAAGAAACAGAGTGGAGAGTAAGTTAGCACTTCCTTATGTAGTTTTTCCTTTGAATTGAGATGGAAGTCTTGCAAAACATTCTAATGGGTGCTTTGCAACCATGATACACATTTATTGACTGCACCATTCACCATTATCCTGTAGTGCATGCCCAGGAAGCAAACTATCAAATAGACTGATATTTCTATAGCAGTAGTTCTTAAACTTTTTTCTCCAAGGACCCCATCTTATTTTTTAAAAAAATATGGAGGACCACAAAGCACTTTTGTTTGGATGGGTTATATTTATCGATATTTACTATATTAAAAATTAAAATGGATGCATGTACTGCCTCCAACTGCTTCTCATGATTGTTTGATGGGATTTTAATATTGTATTATGTTTCAAATTTGATTTTTAGGACCCCAAGAGGGTATTGTGGAACAGAAAAGCTGTTTTATGGAACTGTGTGATAGGATCAAACTGTGAATGCTTAGTAGCTTATGTATAGACAATATAAATCCTGTTTAACTCTTGACCTTAACATCCTTTCTCCACACACTTTTAGCTCAGCAAACTATTAATAGCTGCATACAAAGATAAGGAATATATTCAAAGCACAGATGCCTAGTTCACAATGTACAAGACTCTAGTGATGGGGTCTGCGGGGAAGGGGGGGGCTAAAAAAGATAAGTTAACAGAAGCATTGTTATGATGGATGCTGCCTCTTTTGTAAATCTTGCTGTTTTGACCTTCTCTCACTGATGCCTCTGGACTCTAGTTCACCTCATTAATCCTATGTAATCCTATTTTAAATTTGCATAACACACCCAGCATTTTCTCTAGCAATTTTTCCTCTAGAAATTTTTCTTTCTCCAGCTATAGCTGGAACATTAAATAAACAAAAATCTTGTGCAAACCTCCTTCAGCTTCTGCACTTGAAAAGGAATTATGTGAATTACAATAAGTGGGAAGTGACTTTAGAACAGAGGTCCCCAATGCCGGTGTTGTGGCCCACTACTGGGCTGTGGCCTATTCAGAATTGGGCCATGTGAGCAGTGGGCTAGTGCACATGTGTGCATAGCTCAACTTGCAGTTTAGCTGTGTGGCCACTTGCGCAGTCTGGTTCCCCTCCCCCCCCAAGCCAGGCCGCCAAGCTGCAAAGATTGGGGAACACTGCTTTAGAAGACAGATATCTTGCCTTCTTGTAAAAAGGGACAACCCTTTTTACAAGAAGGCAAGAGGCTGGAACTAAGCCTGCCAAATTTATGGACACAAAAGCAAACAGAACAAGACACGAACCATGAAACAGGAGCTATTCAAGCGGTTGACTTCAGCAAACCAGCCCTCCCACGCATTCCTCTTTTATACAGTTCAGGGCGTGGCTTCTCTCTACCTCCTTCCTAGGTGCCCCATTGTCTTCCTCTGTTTACTCCTGATTGAGTGCCTCCTGCGTCGGGCGTCCTTGAACAGGGCCAGCTGTGGGTCATCTTCATCCACGCTGTCAGGCTCACACAGCTGGGTCTGCGTCGTGACCAGGTGGGAGGGGCCTGGCTGAGGGCTCTCATCAGCAAGCTCTCCAACCCCCTCAGCAACCTCTCCAACACCCCACTCCTCCTCCTCTGAGTCGTCCGACCCAAATGCCGAACCCACAGGCTGACCCTGAATCACAACATATATGATGATGATGATGATGATGATGATGATGATGATGATGATGATGACGATGACGACAGATTCCTTGTTTCATTGTTCCATTAAGGAGAGGAAAAGGAGGAGGTCATCTTTTTATCAGATCAATGACTGGAGTTATGTTATGCACAGTAACCAATAGATGTATTCGTCTTTGCCTATAAAGAAATGAAGGACCAGCAGCAAATACCACAGCATCACTTTACTCAGAAAACACTGTAGCAGGAAAAGATAGATGGTGATTACCATCCTAGATAGACTGAGATTACCATCCCATATCATGTTCTCTTGCCTTTGAGAAATGATCTATGGCCCATTTTTTTGTGCTTGGGTTAGCTGGCCATACAGCCTGTAGCATCTGTGAAAGTCCATAGCTGACTTTGTCTGTATTTGGAAGCTAAATAGGACTGGATATGTTTATTCCTTGGATGAGAGACATAAGGGATTACCAGGACCTCAGATTAACTAGAAATTAGAAAAAGAACCCTGAAAAAAGAAATATACACTTATATTCATAAAGTCAGAAGAATGGATCTTTTACCATGTTTGGTGAATGAAGGCAACATTGCGCTGGGGCAGTAAGAATGCTTTGTGAGTAAACGTTGTACAAGAAATAACTGAGATATAATATACGTTTTGTTGCTACATCCATATTTTTATTCTAAGCACATGAAAAATGTCAAGTACCATCTTCATGAAAGAAGATAATCTGGCAATAGTGTCCGAACCTGGTGGAGGGCTTATATGCAGAAATGTTCCTATTTATAATTATTGTATCAGCAATAGTATAATTTTGCACAGAGAAACCAGTGGGAAAAGTAAAGAGGACCAACATTTTCCTTTTTAGCTTGGAAATGTATCTAAGAAGAAAACCTCTCAAAGCTATTCCACGGTAATGTGGGAGGAACTCTCTCAAATTGACTAATATTTGAAAATTAATTGGGAACAGCTTGCCGTTTTCTTCTTGCAGAATGTATGTTTTCTTACCACCCATGAAACTCAAACTCTGGCATTTCAGTGCTCAAAAGGAAACAACCTATGCTCTTTTTTCAATTTTGCAAAATAGAGAACAGATAGAAAGTCTTTTGCACCCATACTAAAGATAAATGCTACTAGGCCTTTAGGTAGAGTAAGCAGGAGAAAAAGGATGCAAGAACTTTGAAGACTGTTTATGATAAACAAGCTTTGTGCTTGATATTTGGAATTTGCTGGAATTCTTTCATAATTCTTAGTTTATCTTTAGTTTAATGTATTGGGATTTTTACTTGTACTGATTCACGTGTCTGTTTGAATGCTGTTTTAAGGTTGCTCAATGGTGTGTCTTGTAATGGTCACTGACTAACCTAGACTTGTTGTCTCCAAGAAGATCATTGGATGATTCGGGGCTGGAATGGTTCCTTTAAACCTATTGGCCACCGCCTAGTGGCCAACCGTATAAGTAGCTGGGCAGCAGCCTCTGTTTCAGTTCTGTTCCTGTTTGCCTCAATAAAGTATGTTCCTGATTGCAACCTTCCATCTCGCTTATTGTCTGCAAAGAACCGGCTACACAACTTTTAGTATCAGGAAGTAATCAGAATGTTTCTAGAGGTTTGTGTGTAATCCAATTTTTAAGGAGAAACCTGACATCCTGATGGTCTGTTCTGCAAGTGCTAACTAGGTTTATCTCTGTTAGATCCTAAGGATCATTCCAGCTGGTTAGAGGCTGCTATCTCTTGGGGTATATAGTAAATTACAATATTGCATCATTCATGCAAATAATAAAAAACCTCTATTCAAATAGATCCCTACTTCTCTATATAGGGAAAGAGATATAACTAAGGGAAGGGATTTCTTATTGTCTAATTGTCACATTGCACAATTGCTATTCTGGACAAATAGTGAGTACGACAGAGATGTGTACATGATAAAGTGTGATTAACCATGATAAAATGGTCATTTAGCATCTGCAAGTTGTAACTCACTCTAGGAGAATGTAAGAAGCACTTATTGTTCTCTTCACCTACCGTTCCTCAAAACAATAATCTCTCTTGCAGCTGATCCTTAGCTGTTTATTCTTTACTGAACTAACTGTGAGGTGTAATTTAGTCAAGTAAAGCTGCTTGGTTTTATAGATGACTGGGGGAATCCCTTATCTCATATTCCTGTAGTTACATTGGGATTATTAGCTTCCAGTCTTACTGAAATACATTTGCATTTCTATACTCCTGCACATTCCCGTAAAAATACTGGATTAAAATACCCTGTTCAAACAGTTCGATGGTAACTTGTGTGGAAATCAGCTACCTGGGAAAAGGAATACTTTTGGTGCAGATGTTGTGAGCTGCGCAAGTCCTTCTAAACATACTAGAGCTTGTATGCAGTGCCTCTCCTGAACCTTTAAAGCAGCCAGATTTGTAGGCTTCTGTAGCTGCTTGCTGTCCTGTTTGCAGCTCTCTCCATGGCAGAAGCTTCTGAAACAGCCAAAAAGCCTGGTAAAAGAGGTGCTGTTTTTAATGATTTCATTTGTTTCATACACACTCCTGCACATTCTGAAGAAACTCTTTCAAAGGATTTGCTCCACCTTAGTTAATAACCAGCAATGTGTCTTGAGGATATGTTTTAGGAACAGCCAATTAGTAGTGATACTGTACAGGTAGTGCTCAACGTACGCCCGCAATTGAGCCCAACGTTTCTGTTGATAGGCAATACATTTGTTAAGTGAACTTTGCCCTATTTTATGACCTTTCTTGCCACAGTTGTTAAGGGAATCATTGCAGTTGTTAAGTTAATAACACAGCTGTTAAGTGAATCTGCCTTCCCCATTGATTTTGCCCCTCAGAAGGTCGCAAAAGGGGATCACATAACCTCGGGACACTGCAGTTGTCATAAAAATTCAAAGCCGGGTTTGAATTTTGATCATGTGACCATGGAGATGCTGCAATGGTCGTAAGCGTGAAAAAAGGTCATAAGTCACTTTTTTCAGTGCCGTTGTAACTTTGGTCACTAAATGAACTGTTGTTAAGTCGAGGAGAACCTGTGTATGATTCTCCAACAAATGCCAACAATTGGGGAAAATGTTCACCTCTTTTAAAAAGCATAAACCCTTTAGTACCCAGCAACATGTACATTGCCACTCTGGGTTCAGGGATGGAGGTCTGAAATAGCTGAACCTGGGCACCAGCCAAGGCATTATTATTGTCGTACAGACACCTCTGTTCATCCTGAGAACTTTCTGTCCTACCTAATTCTTCTCCCTTAGGTTCCTTTTTGTTTACTGGCAAGAGTGAGAAGAAATACAATATTCCCCTATCTTAGTAACACTCTCACTAGAAGACTCATTGTTGATGTACTAAGCACATGCATTTCTTTAAACCCAGGCAAGCTGCTCAACTTAGACAGTTGGTTGCAAATGCAAGCTTTTTTCCTACGGTACCTGAAATCTAAGACAAATGAAAGCATTTGGTGAAGAAAAAGCCCCAAATACCTTCAGGTCAGCATTGAACAAGCCCCTGCGGTTTTCTTGGCAAGATTTCAGAAGTGGTTTGCCATTGTGCATAGCTTTAAAACATGCCATAGTTTTTTAAAATGCAGCCTGGAAACTTCACACAGGAAATCCTTAATATATTCTAAAGAATGGAAGATAGAAGCTTTTCACTGTGATGTATTCTTTTCATTTAGGCTTCCAATAATATCTGCTAGTAGCAATAAACCAAATGAGGGTTGTATGCTCCTCTGAGAAGACCAATTCCTTTCCTAGGATCTGGTTGCCATGAGTATATGTAAATTTTAAATTGGTTCATGAAGACATAACTGCATTTGACTTTTCAAAAGAGCAATTTCCCTGTGCTTTCTTTCTTTACATAATTTTTCAGTAAAGGGAAATCTAATAATATTGCACCAGGATTGCAGATATGATGCTATGATCTTGTAATAGAAGGTCAGGTACCAGATACAGTTTGTTGTGTTAATTCAAGATTAGGAAAGAAGTATGTAATGCAATAGAAGTAGTCAGAAACCTGGGAAATAATCCATAATACGGATTGTCAGAAATTTCTAGACCAGAGAATAGGAGCAAAAACATAGGAGCACACTCAACACTGTTACTTGATTGGTAGTTCTGCTGCTTCTCCTGAATTAAACATATTTATCCCAAAATAATTGATCCTTAAAAAGGCCTAATATCTAAATTAGGTTCTATGCAGTAAAACTCTATCATTGTTATAACGCAATCTCAAGAATATTTGTTCAGTTATTTCCTCTACCCAATGGAGCATGCATTATTTCCAGACAATCTTTTTAAAAATTATATATATAATAAAAAAAACTGTAGGGGATGTGGTTTCGTGTGCTGCCTGCATCCCATGGATGGGGCTTTGCTTGTTTGCGCGGCCCAGTTTCTGACATGCCATCACCTGGTTCTGGTCCACAGACCGGGGATCTAGAAAAGGCTGGCTTGCTTGCTTGCTTGCTTGTTTGTTTGTTTGTTTGTTTGTTTATTTATTTATGAAAGCTTTCATGAGCTCCATTCACACACAGCCAAACTCCCCTGCAGTTCAATTGTCAGGCAGATCCGGAAAGGGTGAGATGGGGGGATGTTTCTAATTTAAATGAACTTAGTAAATTTAAGGTAACTGCTTTTCTCTGATTACCTGAGAGCTAAACACAAAGTTTTCACTAAGGGCTGCTTGCAGATAGGTCCTCCTGAGCAAAGGCATTTCCAAATTTTAATTAAAACTTTTAATTTAAAGTGTCAGCTGTGCCCTTGTACAGGGATAGTCCTTGATTTATAACCATCCATCTTGCGACCATTCAGAGTGTCTCAACAACATTTGAAAAAAGTGACTTATAACCCATCCTCGGACTTGTGAGCATCATAGCATCCCCGTGGTCATCCAATCAAAATTTGGGGACTTAGTAACCAGGTCTATTTACAATCCTAGAGTCATGTGACCCACTATTTGTGATCTTCCCAGCCAACATCTGACAAGCAAAGTTCACAGGGAGTCTGGATTTGCTTAATGATTAAATGTATGATTCATTTAACAACCTCAGTGATTCATTTAAACACTGCAATGAAAAAGTTTGTAAAATTGGCATGATTCCCTTAACAACTGCCTTGCTTAGCAATGGAAATTCTGCTCCCAACTATGGTTGTAAGTTGAGGGCTAATTGTATTGCATCCTGCTGATCCTGGCTGGATGATTAGTGATGAGTAGCAATTAATTAACTACCCCATCACTAGCCTCTCTTAATAGCACCAATGTCAGGTTCTGTTCTGTGGGAATAATTTATTGTTTCCTTATTTTATTTTTATACAGACTTCATTGGCTCTGTTTTATTGTATAAAATGATGGAAAGGGAAGGGAAATGAGTTAACAGTGGTCCACATCCAAGGCAAAATTGGACATGAGGGCATTTAACAGGCTATTCAAATTACTCTTCATCCACTAGTTCAACTAACAAGAAGCAAATAGAACACGTTAAATTACAGCATTTCAAAGCTTTTGTTTTGAAGTTCTTATGTTGGTTTCGACTGCATTGACCTGACTTATATTTGGATTATTTTACATAAATATAAGCCACCTGGAGAGTTTATTATGAAAGGGGAAAGTGGGGGTATAAATGTAAAAATAAATGAAGTGTGTTAGAGTAATGTTCTGAACAACAGTGATGCTGTGCCTGCTGGGACTGAAATGACAAGGGAATTTTTGTTGCAAAAATTGGTTCTGAGAAACTGAAGCAAGAAAAAAAACCCCCAAAGAAATGGAATTATTTCTCGTACTGCTGTCTCTTCAGAACAAAGCCGGGTGAACTAATCAAGGTAATTTCAAGAAAAATAGTAAAGTATAGCTAACAAAATTATGGATAATCTTCCTCTGAGAGGAAAAGTCACATAACTAAAGTGAAATCAAGCCAGTTCGTGCTTTTGGCTTTATGGCTTTATTTATTTATTTTATTTATAATTGAATTTCTATACCGCCCTTCTCCCGAAGGCTTTGACAATATAAGAAGACAGATATTTACAGAAGACTGTTTTTCTGTCTCTAGCCCCTGAATTCTGATAAGTTGCTGCTTTTGTGGCCCCCTTCCTACAGTAGGGGAGAAAAAGGGAGTTATCTAGGAATCCAGTGATTTTAGCATTGCTTAATCAGAGTGGAGAGTGAGCTCCGTAGCTATAAAGCAGTGTGAGAACACAGCAGAAATCAATTATATTATTATTATACATTTTCCACCCCTGAAGCATGAACCATGCAACTCCCCTAATTGATGCCTTTTGCAATAGCAGCTCCCTTTCATTCTGCAACAGAAGACTGCATTCAGACACATGATAATTATCTTCAAGGATGGGAATTCTATGCGTGAAAGGAATTTTCCAAACTTTTTGTCCGTTTTACCTCCTTAGCATTCTCTGTAATAAACCATTTCCAATTTCTTGGTAATTGACCACTGTCTTCCAGCTACACACACACACACACACACACACACACACACACACACACACACCTCCAACTGAGAGGTTTATTACATCAGAAAGTTAGAGTGGGAGCTGTGTCATTTGCTAGTTCACACACAATCAATGTGACCGCTCAGATTTCACACAATGGTAATAACCCATGAGAACATTATCATCTGGGGAAGAATTATATTTTTTTCAGTTATAGAATATGGTAGCTCATTTTAAGTGCTAGGAGTATGAATATGCTGTGAGTATAATGGAGACAAAGCTCCGTGGACAGTTCTGAATGCAATGGTGAATGACTGTGTGGCTCAAGAAAGAAACAAAAGCATCATAAAAGTTCTAAATTGATGGGGCCTCTCTAATCCACTGTTTTCCAGCGGTGTGGACTTCCTTCCCAGAATACTCATCAATGGCCATGCCGGTCACTAGAGTAGCTATATACTATTTGTTTCTTATGGATATTTTATGTTTATGCATCAATAAATCTGAGCTAAGTCACTGAGGAACCAACACATAATGCAGTCACATATTGGATCTGTTTTTTGTCTTGAGATGATTAGAATTCAGAGATATTTCTATTTGTGCCTTATCATGGGTAAATTAATAAAGAGTGATCTAAGCCACTAAAGATTTACCTGCTCTCTGCTATGGGGAGGTAGGATCCATTTCATTGGTTTGCCCCTGGTGCTGGATAGTCTATTGGCTTTCAAAGGGTATCTAGAGAAGTTCCTAAGTGAAGATGGAGGGTTTGACTAAGGTCTTAGGCATCTCTTGGAATGAAAGAATGTCAAAGGTCCTATATTGGATTGTACCTGCATAGCGCCTCTCTACAGGTGGATCTTAGAGTGTCCCCTGTTTTCAGAGGAACTTGTGGAAATGAAATGATAGAAGAAAGGCTAAGGCACTGCTGGAAAAAGATCAAGAATGAAGCTAACTGAACATGGGCAAGACCCTTTAAGGATTATACCACGGCAATATGTTTTTCAGATTGTATTGAATTGGGATATTGTTGCATGGTGACCCTGTTTAAAATGACCCAGTCCCTCTTCGAAAAAGGGATGGTCAGAAAACCATCTGAAAGGCCTTGTGAATATTACTTGAAAAACTCTGTGCTGGACTCCAGCTGCACAGGTCTTGTTGAGTTGACTGAGGTACAGTATGGCAAGATTATCTGGAAGGAGTTTGAGTCTGTTGGCCCATGAAAGTAGACCGAGTCATTGAATTGTTTGTGGAGCTGCCTGCATATTAGGTCCATTTCTTCCTGGCTAGTCAAGGTCTTTTGGAAGGTGACATGTCAATTGATATAAATAATGGTGACCTCCTTTTTGAGAAAGAGGCTACTTCCAACTATACTTAAGGAAGTGGCAGTTTGCCCCTCCTCAAGAAGCCATTGCTAGACTCAATGGAGCTGGATGAGTTTTGAACCATTTTCATTTTTCCATTTTTGGGTGAAGCTGGTTCAGCTACAGCTTCAGAAATTTCTGGAGGAAGCAGATTATTCGTATCCCTTCTAATCACTTTAAGGCCTAGGCACTAATAAGAATGATCACACTTCTAGATGACTTATGGTTGGACTGTGGTTGAAGCAGTGCATTAATCATGCCTTTCCTTGTGTTGTTGTTGGCCTTCAGGACCACCAAAGCTCTGACCAAGTGCTTATACTATCACCTTTGCGAGGTGCTTCAGGGCTCAATTTTCTTCTCCCTTTTGTTTAACTTCTAGATGAAAATAATGGGTGAACTCATTAGTTGGCCTCTTGATGACAGCTGGTTAATACATTTTAATGCCTGGCTAGTCTATCAATATCTGGAGATTGTGGGGATTTGTATAAGGGATGATAGGCTCAGATTCAATCCTAGCCAGACGAGATGACTATGGACTTGGGTATCTAAATTCAGAGTTTTCATCTTGGTTATGGATAGTGTTGCAGTACTCTAGATAGTTGCCATGCTCAATTTGGGATTCCTCCTGGAGTCACAGCTCCTGTTTGAAGTGTAGGTTACAGCTGAGGTATAAATTCATTTTGTGCACCAAATGCACCCCTTCCTAACCAGAAAGCTTACTAATAGTCATTTGTGAGCTGGCCACTTCTTGGGATACTGCAATGCATTCTGCATGGGGCTATTCTTGAGGATTACTTGGAAGCTACAGCTAGTCTAATTACATGCATAGTTATAGATGCATCTGGGTTTACCAATGTAACATTTCTGCTTTGTGAGCTACATTGGTTATCAATACAGTAGGTGATAGGTTATCTGGATGCACTGAAGCTGCTTGTTGTTGTTGTTGTTGTTGTTGTTAGTTGCGAAGTCGTGTCCGACCCATCGCGACCCTATGGACAATGTTCCTCCAGGCCTTCCTGTCCTCTACCATCTTCTGGAGTCCATCTAAGCTCACGCCTACTGCTTCAATGACTCCATCCAGCCACCTCCTTCTCTGTCGTCCCCTTCTTCTATTGCCCTCAACCTTTCCCAGCATTAGGCTCTTCTCCAGCGAGTCCTTCCTTCTCATTAGGTGGCCAAAGTATTTGAGTTTTAGCTTCAGGATTTGGCCTTCTAAAGAGCAGTCAGGGTTGATCTCCTCTAGGACTGACCGGTTTGATCGCCTTGCAGTCCAAGGAACTCGCAGGAGTCTTCTCCAGCACCATAGTTCAAAGGCTTCAATTCTTTGGCGCTCAGCCTTTCTTATGGTCCAGCTTTCACTGCCATACATTGCAACTGGGAAGACCATAGCCTTGACTATACGCACTTTTGTTGACAGGGTGATGTCTCTGCTTTTTAGTGTGCTGTCTAGATTTGTCATGGCTTTCCTCCCGAGGAGCAAGCGTCTTTTAATTTCTTGGCTACAGTCCCCATCTGCAGTGATCTTGGAGCCCAGGAAAATAAAATCTGTCACTACCTCCATTTCTTCCCCATCTATTTGCCAGGAATTGAGAGGGCCAGATGCCATGATCTTGGTTTTCTTAATGTTTAGTTTCAACCCAACTTTTGCACTCTCCTTCTTCACCTGCAACAAGAGGCTCTTTAGTTCTTCTTCACTTTCTGCCATTAGAGTGGTATCATCTGCATACTGAAGCTGCTAGATATCACTTATAAGCCCTTCATGACACACAGTGTATTTGCAGGGCCACCTAATTCTGAGTACTTCTCTCCTCCTAGTAATATCTGCCAGGGTAAGCATGCTCTGGATCATTCTGGAGCAACCACATTAAAAAAAGGGAGCACATTTTTATACCATTCCATGGAGAGTTCATCTGAGGACAACAATTTCAGTTACGCTATTTGGTGTCTCCTAAAAGTGGCAGCTTATTTGCTTTTCATTTTCTGTGTTGGTACAAAACAGTGTAATTCTGTAAACCAGTACTGGAAAGGTAAGTAGAATTTATATAAGAAATCCCTGAAAAAACTATCACAGTGTAGAATCAAATGTGCAAGTTATGTGGAAGCACGCTTCTATTATATCATACATTTACTGAATGAAAGCATTGCTTTGATTCTGTAGTGCTGATTCAACTATTTTACTTATTGAAAAGATAAAGATTTTTAAATCACTGACTGAAAATTTCATAGTATATCTAACAGCATATCAATGGCACAAACTCATACTGTTGTACATGTATTTATATATACAAAGAGGTAAAAAGTTGAAGAATTTAGATACTGTATTTTCTCCTGTTTTTTTAAAAAAGTATACTTTGTACTTTTTGCATAAAAAAGAAGGATATCTTGGATGTTATCTTTGCAAAAACTATATGATCTTCCATTGTAAATATAAAAATAATTTGGATTTGCCAATCACATATTTTGAAAGAAGCGACTTTTAAGACACCTACTTTAAAAGCAAAGTCTACTTAGAATGCTTTTTTGGCCTATTGTGGTAGGAAAAATGTATATCATGACCAATTAATTCAGAACTATAAAGAATGAGCAAGTACTGTATTATTAGGTTGGAGAAGCAAGTAAAAAGCAAATTTGATTTGTCCAAATCAGCTTCAGCCTTACAGTTTGATATTCTAAGCATCTACAGAGCTGAAAAGTTTGTTACCATTGACAATTCCAAATAAGTTCAGTTTCTTACTTCTCCATGTTTTAATCCCACACTCCTAAAGGGCAAGCTATTTTTTCACCCCATCTCTTTATGACTTTCAAATATTTTGGACAGAGTACTTTTAAAATGATTCATGTATGTGAATAATTGGTTATCTCTCAGTCATACAAGCAATTATTATTACAGCCTTGAGCAAAACTCCAAGATAAAATTCCCAGGTGAATAGATACTCATTGAATAACCCTTTTTTGGCCTATCGCCACATAAACAAAATTTGAAGTGAAGCTGATCTAGATGGTTCTAAAAACAAGACACAATCCAGTTACGAACAATTGTAACTCTGTGGGAAAGTTGAAACAAAGGATAAGGTTCAGTTGTATAAAATGTGAAGCTGAATAGGTCTGAATTTAAAAAAAGATCAGTAAAAAAGAAGCCTCAATTTCTTGTTTTCTGGCCCTCTTAATTCTTTCCTTTTATTATATTGGTGCATTTGCCATCATGATATCTGATAGACAGGCTCTAGTAAAACAAACATGTGTCAGAATGAAAAATGAAAAATCTCTAAGATTTTCAGTATGTGCATGTACCGCTGAAACTCAAAAAATTAGAATATCGTGCAAAAGTTCATTTATTTCAGTAATGCAACTTAAAAGGGGAAACTAATATATGAGATAGACTCATTACGTGCAAAGCAAGGTAGTTCAAGCCATGATTTGTCATAATTGTGATGATTATGGCGTACAGCTCATGAAAACCCCAAATCCACAATCTCAGAAAATTAGAATATTACATGCAATCAATACATCAAGGAGTGTACATAGAACAATATCGGACCTCTGAAAAGTATAAGCATGCATATGTACTCAGTACTTGGTTTGGGCCCCTTTTGCAGCAATTACTGCCTGAATGCGGCGTGGCATGGAAGCTATCAGCCTGTGGCACTGCTGAGGTGTTATGGAAGACCAGGATGCTTCAATAGCGGCCTTCAGCTCTTCTGCATTGTTCGGTCTCATGTCTCTCATCTTTCTCTTGGCAATGCCCCATAGATTCTCTATGGGGTTCAGGTCAGGCGAGTTTGCTGGCCAATCAAGCACAGTAATCCCACGGTCATTGAACCAGGTTTTGGTGCTTTTGGCAGTGTGGGCAGGTGCCAAGTCCTGCTGGAAAATGAAGTCAGCATCCTCATAAAGCTCATCTGCGGAAGGAAGCATGAAGTGCTCCAAAATCTCCTGGTAGACAGCTGTGTTGACCCTGAACTTAATGAAGCACAGTGGACCAACACCAGCAGATGACATGGCTCCCCAAATCAACACAGACTGTGGAAACTTCACACTGGACTTCAAGCATCTTGCAGTGTGCGCCTCTCCATTCTTCCTCCAGACTCTGGGTCCTTGGTTTCCAAATGAGATGCAAAAGTTGCTCTCATCAGAAAAGAGGACTTTGGACCACTGAGCAACAGACCAGGTCTGTTTTTCTTTAACCCAGGTAAGACGCTTCTGACATTGTTTGTTGTTCAGGAGCAGCTTGACAAGAGGAATATGACATTTGAAGCTAATGTCCAGGATCCGTCTGTGTGTGGTGGCTCTTGATGCACTGACTCCAGCCTCAGTCCACTCCTTGTGAAAGTCCCCAACACTTTTGAATGGCCTTTTCCTGACAATCCTCTCCAGGCTGCGGTCATCCCTGCTGCTTGTGCACCTTTTTCTTTCACACTTTTCCCTTCCACATAATTTTCTATTAATGTGCTTTGATACAGCACTTTGGGAACATCCAACTTCTTTTGCAATTACCTTTTGAGGCTTTCCCTCCTTATGGAGGGTGTCAGTGATGGTTTTCTGCACAACTGTCAGATCATCAGTCTTCCCCATGAGTGTGATTCCTACTGAACCAGACTGAGAGACCCTTTGCAGGAACCCTTTGCAGGTGTTATGGCTTAATTAGCTGATTAGAGTGGGACACTTTGAGCCTAGAATATTGCACCTTTTCACAATATTCTAATTTTCTGAGATTGTGGATTTGGGGTTTTCATGAGCTGTACACCATAATCATCACAATTATGACAAAACAGGGCTTGAACTATCTTGCTTTGCATGTAATGAGTCTATCTCATATATTAGTTTCCCCTTTTAAGTTGCATTACTGAAATAAATGAACTTTTGCACGATATTCTAATTTTTTGAGTTTAACCTGTATGTATACCTGTACATACATTCACACACATGCATGTATATGTGTGTGTACACACATACACAGATATTTCAATTATTTCAATTGTCATCACAACAATAATTTGAGATGGTTGGATTGAAAGCATTAGCCGTTAGTTGGGTGTGAGCTTGAATCTGAGTTTCCCCATTCTAGCCCAAAACCAGAACCCATTTCCCACCTGTAGTTTTGAGGAAATAGTTTAGTCTCTTGTCACAATAAAGCAGAAGCCCCCGTATCATTTCCTTTAAGAAAAGTTAGAACTGGCCAAGAACAGAAAGGGAAAATTGAGGCAAAAGAACAAAAGGCTCTTTAAAAGACAGGCATTAATTCAGGAAATACAGAAAGAACAGATAGAGGGGAGTAATAATAATAATAATAATCAGTGCCTTTTTTGTAAAAGAAAAAGGTGCCGGAACTCACACATGTTATACAACCCGCCTTGCCTACCCTACAAGGTTCCATCCAAAAAAGGTGCCGGAACTCCGTTCTGAGCGTTCTGTGAGAAAAAAAGCCCTGATAATAACAATAAAAGAATCGGGAAAAAGAGCAGTTGCATCTTGAACCCCGAAAGACCAAGTTTTAATAAGTAAATGTAGGATAGTGTAAGCTCTATCCTGGCTTTTAAGCAGGGAAGTCAAACGGATTTTAAGCAGTTTAGGTGTCCATTTCAATAGGCTGATCACCGATGGGTTTGTCTTCTTCTTTTTTTTTCCCAGCTCAACCTACCATCCATGGTTTGTGACAATAAAAATAAGGGAGATCCCCCACTAAGCCACCTTGAGCTCTCTGAGCAAAGACAGGATATAAATGCAATAAATATGTAATACTGTAACTATAAAAGGCAGCAGATTGGAGGGAAGAGGAATTTATTTTCAATCTTGCTTCAAAAAGGATTAGTAGCCATGGCACAGCAATGGACCCAAATGTATCTTTCTCAGAATTCACCACCTGTTTTGAGAGGGTATTTTTTTTTCCTCAAGGGAAGCCCAATAGTTCTCCAAAAATATTTTTTATTCAGGAGCTTTTTAAAAAACTCTACTTTTTGGTAGGAGATGTTACACAAATGCATAATTATTAAATATGAGCGTTCTTTGGTTGGCTTCATATAACATGTTTGGCTTATCACCTTTTCTGTGTTTGAGAAATAACACTGAATCACAAATGAACTAAATAGCCTGGATTCATAGAACATGCTGAGTTGTGTTTTTTTTTAAAAAAAGGCAAAGAACCCTAAAGTTAAAACTAACACAGCGTAGAAAATTGTATTAATCCAGTCCTTACTTTGAGGGTACACCCTAACCCTCAATGAACCAGTATATGTAGATATATTATGAGAGTAGCCTGTGTATGTTTGTGTAAATAACATACAAAACGGAATTGCATTAAAATGGTTTGTGGGGGGGGAAACACATTTAGGCGCATCGCAAACAAAATGGGGTATGTTTGGAGAACTGTGCAAAACAATGAATTTATGAATAGAAAATTGAGAATCCTGCAGAAACCAAAATGACCTGATTTGTCCTCCCTTAGAAAGGTGATACCCTTAGACACCTAACCACAACCAATTGACAATTCCTTAGTGCTTCCTTTTGCCTATTTTCTTCCCCTGCAATATTAATGTCTCTTTTCTTCTCTCTTTTTAACTTAATCAACTCTTTATCTTAGAAGATAAAGGGCAATATTTTGGGGGAACAGTTAAGCTTCCCTTGCGGAAAGACAATACGCACCCTCTCACATACAAAGTAGACCAGATTGGAAAACTGACTTCATAGAATATTAGAGGGATACTATATTGAGTTAGAATACAATAACATTTTTTCCAGTTGGATTATGCTTTATCTCCCCTCCCTCTTATACCCCAATGAATCAGAGAGAAACCTACTTATATCTCTTCTCAATTCTGTCTTGCTTCCCATAACTTAAGGAACCTTTCAACCCTCTTTGCTTATGTGATGGCTGAATGGTTCTGCGTAATATACTGCAAGGGTTCCAGGCTACTTCCCCATAAAGTCATTCACCTGATTCTGTACACCATGGCTTAAAGAAAGTGAAGATGAGTTCCTGTCATCCATTGGTGGTGGTGGGGGGGGGTAGCTACCTAAGGTAGGAAGCTATGCTTGCAACAATCTATACCTGCAGAGCTGTTTAGATTAGGAATTGTCAGACTGCTCTTGACCATAGATTTACATTCAAGTGGGACTGCAATGTAGGCATGATGTGTGGTCAGCTAACTCAGACCACACTTAAAATGAAGGAGCAAATTGGTTCCTCCTTGTCCTCGTCATTCAGTTTCTTCATGCTGATCAACTCTGGAAGTCATGGCAAAATTTGTGGGTTTCTGAAGGGACATTTGTAGAATCTATCAGCTAGCTGCTTTCTCTAACCTTAGTTGGCATCTAGGCAATTGAAGAGTATACCTCTTGGAATTCAAAGTACTTTTATGATTGTTAACACAAGGACACTTGCATCCATCACTAGTTATGTGACATTTAAGTACTACTGTTATTTTGGATTGACCTATGAAACGATAAAAAAGATGCAGTTATTGAAGAACTATCATTTTTATTTCAACCAAATGACACCCAGAAAACCCTAGCATTTAGAAATGCCTGGAAAAAAGTACCATTTTTGGAAAATTGCATGCACAATTGTAACTTCTGTTCATGTCATAAACTGTATAATATTTTTAAAATTATAATTGTTTCTTGGTCAACACACACTCACTCACTTACACACACACATACCATTAACTTATTTCAATATGAATTACGTGAATTACTGTTAATAGGAGAACCATCACCTCCATACTAATGGCCTTTACAAATTGTCATGAGTATACATTGATGCTTAATCTTCATACCTGAACAACAGAAAAAAATATATTATCCAACAAACAGTTTGAATTGACACTATAATATCCTGCTTTCCACTGGCTGGAATAGCATAACATTTTAAAACAGACTTTAAACCAACAATATTGATACAGCTTTATTAGCATCACCCTTCCTAAACAGTGACTGCATAAATACAAATAAAAAACAGATCATTCTTTACAGCTTGTTCTTTTGGGATTGAATCCAGAGTAAGTTATTTGGATATGGGTCTATGAGGCACCTTCATGAAGATCATATAAAGATGCATAAAAAATAGCTTAAACAAGAAAAAAGATCACAAAAATAAATTATCTGAGGTTTATCTGAGAATCTGAGGTTCAGGTTTCTTTCTTCCTTTTTTGTGGATAATTATTTCCCTTTATTACTGTTAGACAAGTGTCCTTTAATATTCCAGTGTATGCCATATTTTATTGTTCACCTAAATTCATAATACTATGCCTTATTTTTAAACTATACATATTTCCTATACTACAACTCTTATCTAATCCATTTTTTCCTATATTTTACCTTTCTCTTAGCTACACCATTTTTTTTATATTTACTTTGTTTTCTATGCTAACTCTGCCATGCCCAGGTAGCCCAGACTGCACAGGCATTTAAGTGGAAAGAAACACTTGTGATGTGACAATTGGACTGAGAGTTGGCTGCCATTTTGGGTTCCTTTTCTTCTTCTGCTATTTATTATTTATTTAGCATATGGCATATCATACACGGACTAGCAATATAAATTAACATGTCAACTAGCAGAACCCAATAAATATAAATGTCAAAAAGATTGATGTTCGGTCTAGGCCATCTAATCATTGAAGTGCCGGATTGTTTATATTAAAAAAAGTCAGATACTGAACCAGTATATGCCCTCAACTCACAGCCAGTCATGATGTGACCTACAGTTTGACATGGGACCCCACAGTCACACTGAGACAAGGATACTATGCCCTATTTAAACAGAGAGTCCTGGCAGACCCATGGGGGGGTGCGGATCCTATTCAGGATTGTCCATTGACTTGGTAGTTCAAAGCCTGGCACCTATAACTGGGCGTTCAGTGACCTATTTGGCTTTCCATTGGGAATTGATGTTAAAGTTGTTGGGCAGATCTTCGGCTGCTATTGCTATTTGATGCTAGGTCCTCAGGCCTCTCTTCCAGTGCTGACGGTGCCACCAGCACTCTCTGGTATTGGCTGATGCTCATCTCTGCCACTGCCAATGATGTCTTCTAGGTGCTTTGTGGTTTCAACTCTTTTTTCTGTCTCTCTCCTTTCTCCTTCCAACAGATCTTCAGCTTCTCCTTTAACACCATGATTTATATAAAAAACAACCCTCTTATACTGTTATATTCATGGTTGGATCTAGACATGGAATCAAAACAACGTATGAAGTGTCCTTACCTAAGGCCGAACAGATGTATCACTTCTGACTGATGTAGGCTTTCCTATACCTCAGCTGATCCAGAAACCTGAGACCTGTGGAGCAAAGACCCTTGTAGCTTGTCTTGAATATTCCATGGTGGAAACAGGGAGTAGAATCAATATCTTTTCATAGACAAGGGCAATACAAAATGAGAACAAAGCCTGATGCCCTTTGTTAATCTTGCGTGGCATAAATTATTCCATGGAGAGTTGAAAAATTTATCTGGAAAAACAAAGAATATCCAGGGAGTCAATGAAGACGTTACATATTCAAATATTTCTTGATTGTAAACATTTAAATCTGCATACTTAAATGTCAGTGAAATTTGACATACCATTCTCTGGTGACTGCAATCAGTAAAGCAGCTTGTCAGTTCACATTGCAGCTGCTTGACTGTCAATTCTGGGCTATGTCATAACTGTACGCATCTCAGATTGTACAATGAAACAAAGAAAAGCAAACAAAAACAATGAAGAATAATTGTTTTTCTTGCCTAATTCTAAGGATGGCCATATAATCTAGAGTATTATTTCAAACTTTGCGGTGCTGAGAAGACTTATGGGTTGCATTAGATATGTGAGATGCCATCAATAAATCTTCAGTTTTTATTGTCATTGTTGCTATTGTCTGTATTTTCTGCATTGTTTGGAGTGAGATGGCCTATAGTATTATTGTCCTTGTTTTGTATTAGGGTGCAGCACCACCAATAATCTAATGAGAAAGAATAACAGAAGTAGAAAGTCAGAAAATGAGATTTCAGCAGCAGAAGAACAGAACAGAACAGAGTAGAATAGAGCTGGAAAGGACCTTAGAGGTCATCTAGTCCAACCCCCTGCTCAGGCAGGAAACCCTATAACATTTCAGGCAAATGGCTGTCCAGTCTCCTCTTAAAAACTTCCAGTGTTGGAGCATTCACAGCTTCTGGAGACACGTTGTTCCACTGATTAATTGTTCTAACTGTCAGGAAGTTTCTCCTTAGTTCTAGGTTGATTCTCTCCTTGATTAGTTTCCATCCGTTGCTTCTTGTCCTGCCTTCAGGTGCTTTGGAGAATAGCTTGACTCCCTCTTCTTTGTGGCGATCCCTGAGATAGCGACATAACAGAAATTAAGCATTTGAGATAGCATGGAATTTTCTTGTTGGGAGTTACAGCTGAAATCTATTTTTTTTTAAAAAAAAACACTGAATTCCTCTTAAAAATATATGAAAGTATAAAAGCCATGGTTTCTTCATAGTAGCAAGCTTCTTCAATATTTCCCTAAAGCGTGGAGAAAACAATGAAAGGTTAATTGTTTAGAGTTTGGAAAGCAATTATGGCCACATTTGACCAAACAAGATTACCATCTGACATGCAATATGGAAATTTACTTTTCTGAATGTTGTGTCACAATTCATAACTCAAATGAGAAAAATTATGCACAATATTAGGAAAGCTCTGCATGACAAATATGTACAATGCACTTTTTCAGCTCATTTTTTAAAAATTTATATATTTATACTCAGGTTATGTCTAAAACAAGAAGATGAACAGAGGGAACGCTAATTTCCACCAGCTTCTTTGTCATTTTCTGAATGTTTTAGTGTCTTGTCTGTAGTTAAACATCATATAATGGCTCTTCTCATCATCTTATTCTATAACCCATCCTTATTACATCAGTGCTTTGGATGATGCATGGATAGTTTCTTTTCCCCCTTTTCTTTATGTCTAATTATTATTGAGTTGACTCAAGGCTTCGTCACACTTGAAAGCAGCTCCACTGAAAACATGATGCTGACGTTATGATGAATTCAATAATGATGAATTTAATCAGTATGAAGAAACCTGGGTACAGCCCTGGATTCCTATTATCAGTGCTTTGCAGACTATTGGGTTGTTCATGGAAAGATGCTTACACTTCATACCATCTTAAAACAACTATACAAGTTCTTCTGTTAGTTGCAAAGAAGATCCATCAGCCCTGATGATGTCTGAGCTGCTGCTACTGTATGGAACTGTTTTTATTTGTTACATTGGTGATTCCAACTCCCTGTGTATAAAATCACCGAAGTGGCTCCCAACAGGGGAATTAGGTTGACAGTCAGTAAAGTCTGAATTGTGGAGATCAGCATTGCTTTCTTGCACTGTGTCAGAATTGCCATGCCGTGTCTGCTATGCTTCGCTATATCCCAGTGTCTGCCATGAGTAATGGGGGGAGGGAGCTCCAGGGGTTTGTGTGCAGGGGGGGGTCTAGAATCAAGGGAATTGAAAGTATTTGTTGTGTTCCATGAGAGCTGCCAGCACTTCCAAGGTCACATCATGGAATGCAACACCATCTTGCCCATCAGCCCAGGGACTGTTACCAAAACAATTTGTTTGAATATAATTGGGCAACTATAGATAATCAAGGTGCAAGGGGGAGAAAGGAGAGAAGTTAACCATATGCTTTGGGCGTGAAAAAGCAGAACCGGCCTCACTACACTGTAACCCATTTGGCTTAGTAAGGTGTACTCTTTGGTCTTGAGAGTCTTTCTTTGCTACTGATCTATTGGGATGGCTAACTAAAGTGGCTGGACAGACCACTCCAGACAGCTGGTAACCTTAACACGTTTATTAGAACAGAGCAATAGGTAACAGGAACACTTGGCTATTTATAGTCTGGTGCCGGTCATTCGGTCCAATCACAAGCCGGTCTTTTTCCCGCTTCTCTTCTCCTCCAATCAGCTTTGCGGTTCGTTTGACAGTTCGGTTCCTCGTGCTGGCGGCTTGTGTTGCTTTGACAGCCGAGAGCTGTCAACTCGTGCGCATGCGCGAGTCGGGAGTTTTGACAGCTGTCAAAACTCCCTCGTGTTCCGCTGTCAACGTTTTACCTCATGTTCAGCTGTCAAATGCTTAACCTTTATGAACCAATAATGTTAACACATAAACTGCCCCACATAACTGAACTATATACATATAATACACCCCTTACCCTTCCCCTGGTTCGTTTCCACCCCCATGTGTTTGTTTGTTACTTCCTTCCCACTCGTAGTCCCGTAAGTATGCGGGTGCTTTCCGCAATCGGCTGGATCGTCGCGGGGGAGTCTCATTTCCGGGTTCTGGTTCCTCTTGTGGTTGAAGTGGCTGTGCTTCTTCGGCAGGCGGGATACTTGGTATGAAGGAAGGTAAAAGGGGTTGTTGAGGTGGTGGGGGTGTAATTTGTGGTTTGCGGATACATAGTTGGTCGACGTGCCGGCGTAAATGGCCTTGTGAGTCTGAATGAATTAAGTATGAGACGGGACCGGTTTGTTTTATTATAACCCCCTCAATCCACTTTTGGTTGCTGGTGTAATTCCGTGCCCAGATGGTTTGGCCAGGAGAGAAGGTTCGTGGTAATGGTGTTGGGGGTTCTTGGTGGTTTGATGTTCTATCAGGGTGCAGACGGTCTAATCTCGTTATTAGTCTCCTGCCCCATCGAAGCTCAGCTGGCGTTTTCCCGGTGGTGGTGCCCGGTGTGGTGTGTTGGGCTAGGAGAAATTGACTAAGCCGCTGGTGCCAGTTCCCTTTTATGAACTTATTAAGTGCTTCTTTAGTGGACCTTACCATAATTTCTGCCATCCCATTCGATGATGGGTGGAATGGCGCTGACGTCACCAGTCTAATACAGTTCCTCGAAGCGAACATCTGAAATTCACGAGAAGTGAATTGTGGGCCATTATCAGAAACTATGACGTCTGGAAGGCCATGTGTTGCGAAAACTTTTCTAAGTGCTTGTATAGTGGAGTATGATGTAATTTTATTTAAGGGAATCACTTCGAGCCATTTAGAAAAACTGTCAACTATTATTAAGAAATTCTGCCCTCGTATCGGTCCCGCAAAATCTAGGTGGATGCGGGACCAAGGATTTTTTGTCGTTTCCCATCTATGAACTGGGGCGTGGGGTGGCTCGCCTCTCGTTAGTTGGCAAGTATAACATCCCCCTACGTGTTGTTCTATGTCTTTGTCAATCCCAGGCCACCAAACATAACTCCTTGCAAGAAGCTTCATTTTGACCATCCCTGGGTGTCCCTCGTGAAGGGTTCTTAATGTTTGTTGTATGTTTGTGTGTGGTATCACCACCCTGTTCCCCCATAATAAACAGCCTAAGTGTGAGGTTAGTTCTAATTGTTTGGAAAAAAATGGACGGAACCTTTCCTCTGGGCATTTGTGAGGCCATCCGGTTGTGACCCATCGCAGGACTCTGCTGAGAGTGTTATCCTTAACGGAGTTGTCAGCAATGATTTTTGCTGTGAGGGGGCATTCTGGTAGTTCATTGATAGCCAGTATGCCACCGGCGGGGGCTGGGTCTGGGTCGTAGCGCTGTATTGGAAGCCTGCTTAAACAGTCTGCATGTCCTAGTTCCCTGCCTGGCTTGTATATCAGTTTGTAAGAGTATGCTGATAAAAAGGTTGACCAGCGCAGGATTCTCGGGGATAATATTTGGGGGGTTGTTTTATTCCAGGTAAAGATGCCTAATAGGGGTTTGTGGTCTGTGAAGATAGTGAAGGGTCTGCCGTACAAATAGTCATGAAATTTTTTAACCCCGGCAACGATGGCCAGAGCCTCCCTATCAATTTGAGCGTAATTCCTTTCAGTTTTAGTTAGTGTTCGGGAATAGAATGCGATGGGTCTTTGAGTGTCATCCTGGTCAAGGTGGCTTAAGACGGCTCCTATTCCATATGGAGATGCATCGCACGCGATGCAGACAGGGGCGTCCTCTTTGAATAAGGTGACAGTGGAGCTTTTGCAAATGATGTTTTTAAGTGACTGGAAACTATTCTCGTGTACTTTTGTCCAGGTCCAGGGACTGCCCTTGTCTAATAATCTATGAAGCGGTTCAGCAATTGTAGCCTTGTGGGGCAGGAAGGCGTGATAAAAAATTAATAGTCCTAAAAACGCCTGAAGTTCTTGTTTGTTTTTGGGGCTGGGGGCTGCTTGAATAGCTTTTAGTTTGTCATTGGTAGGGTGGATGCCTTGGGCATCGATTTTGTACCCGAGGAATTCTGTAGACGGAACTCCTATAGAGCACTTTTCTCTCTTTAGTTTAAATCCGGCAGTTCTGAACCGGTCTAGTACAGCTGACAACCTGTCAGCTAAAATGGCTTCTGTTTCTCCGGCGATGAGTACATCGTCAAAATAAGGAGAAACCCCGGGGATTCCTTTTAAAGTTTTTTCCATGATACTTTGGAATATGCCTGGGGCTGCCGAAATGCCAAATTGTAGTCTTGTCACTTTAAATGCTCCGCGGTGTGTGACAATTGTCTGGGCGACCGCAGTGTCATCTGTCACAGGCAATTGCAAATACGCCTGCGTGAGGTCTAATTTCGCAAAAATGGCGCCTGAGCGAATAGAAGCTAGGACATCCCTTACTGCTGGAATGGGGTAAGAATGGGCATTGAGCGCTAAGTTCAGGGTCCCTTTATAGTCAGCGCATATTCTAATTTGTCCATTAGGTTTTACTGGTGTTACGATGGGGGTTTCCCAGCTGCCCCCGTCAGTAGGTACTAAGACCCCCAGCTTGACGAGGCGTTCCAGTTCATCCTCAATTTTTTGTTTGAGGGCGAAGGGGACCCTCCTGGCCCTGATTTTGACAGGTTGTATGGCGGGGTTCAAGTTAAGGGTGATGGGCGGACCTGTATATTTGCCTAAAGAACCGTCAAACACGTCTGCATATTTTCTGCAGACGGCCTCGAGGTTTGACGTTTGTACCGTGTTGACGCCAGTAATGGCGATTCCTAAGGGGTTAAACCAATTTAACCCTATTAGATTAGTGCGGTTTCCGCGGGTGACTATTACTTCTAGGGGTCCCTTGAACTTTTTGTACTCCACCCAGACCTTAGCTTTACCCTTAAGCTGAATTGGTGTTTTCTGGTAGTCTGCTAATTGAACCTGAGGAGGTTCTAACGGTATTATTTTTTTACTGTTCCGGCAGACTTCCCTAAACGTCTTAAACGAAATTAGTGTTACAGCTGAGCCTGAATCCACCTCCATGTCACAAATGACCCCTTGCAGCTTAGTTTTAATTTTTACCTTAGGGCTCAAATTGTGCACCCTGTCAATTGCCTCTATTAACGCTTCTGGAATTTTTCCCTTACTGGCTCGGTAGGTGATCGTACCTGGGGGGGTAGCCTCCACTTCATGCAGATTGTCACGGGGACGGCTTCGGCAGACGGGTTTGATGTGGCCAGTCTTGCCACAGTTGTGGCATTTAGCGCTCCTAAACCGGCAATTGGCCCGGGCATGGTTGCCCCCACAACTGGCACAGACGTTGCGTTGTTCACTTTGAACTGGCGCGAAGTTTCTCGGCTTGGACCGGTCGTTGGTGTCACTGCGTCTGTTTTGCCTTCTCTCCATACGGCGTTGTATGGCGTCAGTGTCGGTCAAGTCTATGGACTCTTCATCGCTGAAAGATGCTTCGTCCTGGTGGACGCTGCTCTGGGGTTCCGTTGCTGTTCGGGTGAGGGACTTCTTATGGTTGTCCTCATATGCCAAGATCTCCCGTGAGACCTGGGCAAGCGTCATCTCAGGTTTTGACGTGAGTTTCTTCCTGAGGCGTTCGTCTCTCAGGCCGATGACCACCTGGTCCCGGATCCGCTCTTCTAAATCAGGGAAGTTGCAGCTTCGTGCAGCGTGCCAGACTCCTGCGATGAAGTCGTTCGCAGCTTCATCCGGCCGCTGTCTTCGCTGGGCGAACTGTACTCGCCAGTACAGTTCCGAGCGGGCCGGCATGTAGTGTTTGCTAAGCCGGTCGATGAGCTCGGCATATGGGACCTCGGTGATCGGCACGGGGCTGAATAGCCCGACAGCAGCATCATAGACGGGTGGCCCGCTGATGTAGAGAAGGGCTGCTGCTTTGGCTCTGTCATCCGTGATTTTGCTGACGAGGAGGAACCCCTCGACCTGCCCCAGGTGCGATTCCCATCGCTCGGGGTGGTGAGTGTCGAATTCTCTCACTCGTCCGAAATTTGCCATGCTGTCAAGGTTCGGTGGTCCGCTTCACTGTGGAAGTTAAAACTTCCAGTGACTTAGCTCGGTTGGCCGGAAACTGCCTTCCTGGCCGTGACTTCAGCTCGAGAAGCGGATCCCATCCTCGTCGCCAGTAAAGTGGCTGGACAGACCACTCCAGACAGCTGGTAACCTTAACACGTTTATTAGAACAGAGCAATAGGTAACAGGAACACTTGGCTATTTATAGTCTGGTGCCGGTCGTTCGGTCCAATCACAAGCCGGTCTTTTTCCCGCTTCTCTTCTCCTCCAATCAGCTTTGCGGTTCGTTTGACAGTTCGGTTCCTCGTGCTGGCGGCTTGTGTTGCTTTGACAGCCGAGAGCTGTCAACTCGTGCGCATGCGCGAGTCGGGAGTTTTGACAGCTGTCAAAACTCCCTCGTGTTCCGCTGTCAACGTTTTACCTCATGTTCAGCTGTCAAATGCTTAACCTTTATGAACCAATAATGTTAACACATAAACTGCCCCACATAACTGAACTATATACATATAATACACTAACCTACTGCCTTCTCAAACTGTGCCCAGCTGAAACAAATGCTCCCCATTCATCCTTTTTACAGTGTGCTTGCCTCTCATCATTTGATCTGCAGCAATGTCTCTGTCTTCTGTGGGAAGCATGTGAAGATACTGCATGGTGCTTATTGGGTTGTGGAGGAAAGTGAAGGGATGATAAGCAAGCTTTAACAGCTAAATCTCTGATACATTGATCTTCCCAAGAAACTATTGTATATGACAGGAAAACAGAAGCAGGAGGTCACAGCCTCCTTTAATGACATTCTTACTCATAATGTATCACATATGCAGCCAGAAATGCGAACCATTTCACTTTCGGCATTCCATCTAATTGAAATTACACTATATCATATTATACTTCCTCTTGTCTATGGAGATTCCCAGTCATCTAGGTCATGGATGTCCCAAAGATGCTTGTTCAAGATGTTTCGCTTCTCATCCAAGAATTTCAGAACTGAAGAAGCTTCTTGGATGAGAAGCGAAACATCTTCAAGGAAAAACAAAGAAAGTCCTATTGCCTTTTGAAAAAGCACCTTTGGGAGTTCTTTCCTCTTCTTTCCCTCTGCCTCCTAGCATTAATGGATGATGAGACTGAGAATTCGCTAGTTTTTTAGATGCCCTTGTTATACAACACTCAGATGACCAAGTCTGCCATCTGTGGGCTACTCTACAAATCTCATTTGCTGTTCCTTAATCATAGCCTCCAAGACTCCATACTTCTTATCCTTCTTACTTTAGAGGTGAGCATAAAACAGAAAGTATGCTGTGTTCTGAGTTGAGAACAAAACAGTTCAGCTAAAACTTTTTGTTGGAACATTCCAAATTGGTTGTATTTTGATGGAGTAAAATTCAAAACACCTCATGTATTTTTTATTCCTTCGGAAGAAAGCTCAAAACCATCTGAATACTCTAGGATAGGTCTGCTAAAACCTGATTTGAAAGTTTGTAACACTCAACTTACATGGGATTCAATTTGTTGTTGTTAGCTGCGAAGTCGTGTCCGACTCATTGCGAGTAGTTGGCAATTCTTTAGTTGACTTTTACTGATCTCCCAAAAATAAGTTAGGAAAGACCTGATTTGTTCTTGGAAATCAGTAAAGCTATCAGGAAAGCATGAAGCAGTCTAGACTGAAAAATTTGTGTGTGTTGGTCTGCCTGTGTGTCTGTGCGTAGAACATTCTGGAAGAGGGCAATGACAAACCATCCTTGTATAATATTAAGGTGACTGCATGAACTCACTAGGACTTCAGCTTGACTCAAACCTTGAGTTCCTGACTTTTATCAAACAATCAGAATAGAGTTGAAATGGACCTTGGAGGTCTTCTAGTCCAAGCTCAAGCAGGAGTCCCTATACCAGTGATGGCGAACCTTTTAGAGACCGAATGCCCAAATTGCAACCCAAACCCCACTTATGTATCATTGGGTGCCAGGTGGGTGTGGCCCATTGGGTGGTAATGGACTATTGGGTGGGTGTGGACCATTGGGTGGGTGTGGGTGCGGTGGTAACAGCAGACCGGGTGGGACTAAAAAAATTGGAATCAATTAATTCCAATTTTGCGAGATTTTTTTTCCCCCGTGAGAAGTTGAAATTGATTGATTGATTGAACCTTTTCTTTCTTGCACACGGCGGCGGCAGCCTAATGTGAAAAGGTTTTATAAAAGTCAGCTGAAGGCCTAGGACTGGGGTGATGGTGAGGATGCCCACAGAGAGGGCTCTATGTGCCACCTGTGGCACACATTCCATAGGTTTACCACCATGGACTTAGGGTTAGGGTTAGGTCACCATGAACTTACTTTTCTAGGCTGCCCTATATATGTTTCCTGGTAAAATACATGGGAAAATCCCATTGGAGGAAAATTCCACTTAGGGTTAGGGTTAGGTCACCATGAACACATAGAGGAAAATGAACATCCCCAACAAACCCGACGTGCTTGGGTATGGTTAGGATGGCACTTACCTTTCAAGACTTCCCTATCTATGTTTCCTGATAAAATAAATGGGAAAATCCCATTGGAGGAAAATTCCACTTAGGGTTGGTGTTAGGTTACAATTGAACATGAAGAGGAAAATGGAAATCCCCAACAAACCCAGAGTGCTTGGCTATGGTTAGGAGGGCACATACTATTCTAGGCTGCCCTATCTATGTTTCCTGGTAAAATACATGGGAAAATCCCATTGCAGGAAAATTCCACTTAGTGTTAGAGTTAGGTCACCATGAACTCAAAGAGCAAAATGGACATCGCCAACAAACTCGGACTGCTTGGGTATGGTTAGGAGGGCACTTACCATTCTAGGTTGCCCTATATATATTTCCTGGTAAGATACATGGGAAAATTCCATTGGAGGAAAATTCCACTTAGGGTTAGGGTTATGTCACCATGAACTCATAGAGCAAAATGGACATCACCCACAAACTCAGAGTACTTGGGTATGGTTAGGAGGGCACCTACCTTTCTAGGTAGCCCTATGTATGTTTCCTGGTAAAATACATGGGAAAATCCCATTGGAGGAAAATTCCACTTAGGGTTAGGGTTAGGTCACAATTGAACTCATAGAGCAAAATGGACATCACCAACAAACTCGGAGTGCTTGGGTATGGTTAGGAGGGCACTTACCATTTTAGGCTGCCCTATCTATGTTTCCTCATAAAATACATAGGAAAATCCCATTGCAGGAAAATTCCACTTAGGGTTAGCGTTAGGTCACCATGAATATTCTGACTCTGACTGTTGTTTAATGATGTATCCCCTTGCTGAGACCCCTGTGCCTGGCCTGTATAAGTGGATACTATCACTGCTAACAGCTTTTGCCAGGTAGCAGAACTCATGAAATTACCTTTTTATCATCCAGAAGGACCTTTGTTTGCATGCAGAGAAGTTTACAGCAGACAAGGTGTGGTAGATGATGAAATGGACGGTATTTCAAGGTCAAAAGACAGTAATGGTCCTAGCATGTAGAGACGGTGTATGTAGAGATGGTGGCAGGAAGTGATAGAACATTCAGAGTTAAGAAGAAAGAGGAAGTACGTCACAAATGGGAGGGGTTGGCTGAACAAATTAACATAATTTTGTAGTTCCCCAAAACAACCACATGGTGGCAGCACAATATGCACTGCATAATACTTTATGGCTGATGTAATAGCACAATGAACATGTAGAGGAAAATGGACATTGCCAACAAACTCGAAGTGCTTGGGTATGGTTAGGACGGCACTTACCTTTCAAGGCTGCCCTATCTATGTTTCCTGGTAAAATACATGGGAAAATCCCATTGGAGGAAAATTCCACTTAGGGTTAGGGTTTGGTCAGCATGAACTTGTAGAGCAAAATGGACATCGCCAACAAACTCGGAATGCTCTGTGTGCCATCTTTGGCAGGCATGCCATAGCTTCACCACCATGGCCCTATACCATTTCAGATAGGTGGTTTTTCAGTCTTTTCTTAAAAACGTCCAGTGATGAAGCACCTACAATATCTGAAGGTAAGCTGTTCCACTGGTTAATTGTCCTCACTGTTAGGAGGTTTCTCCTTAATTCTAGGTTGCTTCTCTCCTTTATTCATTTCCATCCATTGTTTCTTGTCTTGCCATCTTGTGGTTTGGAAAATTAGTTAACCCCCTCCTCCTTGTGGCAGCCACTCAAATACTGGAATACCACTATCATGTCTCCCTTAGTCCTTTTTTTCTCTAGACTAGCCATATCCAATTCTTGCCATTGTTCTTCATGTTTTTGTCTCCAGGCCCTTAATCATCTTAGTTGCTCTTCTTTGCACTTATTCCAAAGTCTCAATATATTTTTAGTAATGTGGTGACCAAAACTGGATGCGGTATTCCAGGTGTGGTCTTACTAAGGATTTATAAAGTGGTACCAATACTTCACATGGTTTGGATTGTATGCCTCAGTTTATACAACTAAGGATTGCATTAGCTTTTTTGGCTGCTGCCTCATGTTTAAGTGATCATCCACTAGGACTTTCAGGTCCCTCTCACAATTACTGTTTTTAAGCCAGGTTTCGCCTAATCTGTACTTGTACCTTTGGCTTTTTCCTGCCCAGGTATAAAACTTTGCTTTTCTCCACATTAAATTTCATGCTGTTGGTTAGAGTCAATTGTTCAAGTCTGTCAAGATCTCTCAGTATCTTCCCAGGAATTGATGTTAGGCTAATTGGTCTGTAGTTTCCTGGGATCTGTCCCCCCCTTTTTTTTAACTACCTCCGGTAGCTCCCCAGCACATGAAGATTTTTTAAAGATATGGTACATATCTTTAAAAAATATCCCTTGATATCCCTTGGCTGAATAGTCTGAGCTCAGATGCTAAGCAGTGTCACACCTTATTAGTACCTGGATAGGAGTCCTTGCACAGTAAGTGTGAGGTAAGAAGATTAACACATTTCCCAACCACTTGCAAAGTCCAGCAGCCATGAAACACAGTAATCAGGGTGACTGACATAACTAGTTCAATCATATCTTTGCACCTTGGGGCATCTTCCCAAGAGCAAGTCACTGTGATTTCAGAGAATGATGGCTGATGAAAGGTAATTACCATTGTGTTCTTCAAGGCCATTAAAGCTTGCCTGTCCTGCAGTAGGATCTACGGTGGCGAACCATTGGTAAAGAAATTTAATGAACTAATCTCACAATATATCATTGGAATGGGAGGGGAAGTCGTGTGTTTTCTGCAAGATAATTTCAGTCTCTCGCTTCCAGCAATGAACTTGAAATAATAATAAAAATACATACTTTGAAAAGACGTGCTTGCCATGGTAATAGGGCTGCCAAGAATTATTATGACATCTTGAACTTGGCGAATGCAAGGAGACATTTGGGTAAAGAATTTGACTGTTGAGTGTTGCATGAGGTAGCACTGTGTGAGCTATTAGAAAGATTAATACTGTGCCATGACACAGAGTTTCTCGGTGTAAACTGTGAAGGGAGGCGTAGTAAGTGATACGGCTTAATGATGATAAGAATTATTCCATCACTCAAAAGTGAGAATCCAAACAAAAGATTCAATCAGATGGAGTTTGCTAGAAATTGCTAGTCTAGACTGTCAGAAGCTTCATCATGATTGAACTCACTAAAAGTCATGGGAAGTATAAAATGAATGGAAATCACAGATTCAAGATGTGTACCGTTCAAGAGAACTTTAATTCAGGTTGTGTAAAGGTTTAGCTAGATGTTTCCTTTACCCCAAATCACAAAAACATATAGGAAAGTGTTGTGTAGCTGGTTCTTTGCAGGCATTGAGCGAGACAGAAGGTTCAAACAGCAACAGGCTTTACTGAAGGTCAGAACATAACAGAAGCAACATAGGAGCTGCTGTGCAGCTATTTATACAGTTGGCCAACAGGCGGTGACCAATATGTTTAAAGCAGTGGTTTCCCGCCCAAAGACCTACTTAGCCGGCTGGAGACAACCAGTCTAGGGCGGCCCAGCAACCATTACAACATACATGTGAATAGAGCAATTAACAAATGATACAGACAAGCAAGTACTTTCAGCATAACAAAAGGCCAGTACATTACAGAAAGTATTCAGGCTTTCGAAATGAGCTCCAGTGAGACTGACCCATTCTAAAGAAGCATGCCTAGAAAATCAGACTAGTTCTGATTTTGAGGAAGTAAGCAATTAGTTGATCCTTGACATAGTTGAATTTAAAACATTGAATTGTTTTAAAAAACATTCTAGCTCTGCCAGTTTTTCACCCTGACCTGATTTCTGAGACGGCTGGTCCCAGAATAATTAAAGATTGAACATGACTCTCACTATGGGTTACAGCCATAAGGTTAATTTCAGAATGCTTAATAATATGGGTCCATCTGTTCCCAAGGTATAAATATGTGGGAGAAGAGACAAATCTTTTCTTAATTTGATAACCTTCAAAACAAAAGTTCATCTATCCTGTTCCTCCCAGTTCTTCCTTCTGCAAATTATTTCGTGTGCTTATTTCATTGAAACAGCATTGGTCACTCTGCTCAGCTTATTAAAAGCTCATGCTATAGTATTTCTCATGTCTAAGAGCCTGTTTGAACTGTGGCAGTTAGCAGAAACAGCTGAAGGGAATAATAATAAGGGCAGCCTGAACAGAGCAAGTTTCACTAGAGCAAGCTGGCATTAAGCAGAAATTTTGTAAAAGCAGTCAAGAGAATTTCAGAAATGGCTCAGGGCACTTTCTGAGAGGAAAAAAAAATTCAGAATTCACAAACAGACTGCTCTCCAGTCTATGCATTTATTTTGTAAAATTTACTTGCTGCCCCAAATTATACCACTGTGGGGCAATTCACAATCATTACCACAAAATCATAAAACAACAAGACCAGAACCAGACAAAAAATAGCAACAGCAGCAACCAACCCTATATTTGACAGCCTTTGTGCCCAAATCCCAATAGAAGATGATAACAGAATAACAGAGTTGGAAGGGACCTTGGAGGTCTTCTAGTCCAACCCTTTGCTTGTGGCAGCAAATCCTATACCATTCCAGACTTTCTTTGGATTTGATGGGGTGAATACATCGATCATAAAAAGAATAACAGAGCCAGTGCAATACAGTGCCCTTATCCCCATATGTGATCCATAATGGTACCACAGCTGGTGGTATCAAACACTACTAAGAGGTCCAGCAAGATCAGAGCAATACTTTCCCTATTCCAGTTCCATCCCAAGTCATCCATAAGAACCATCAATGTAATTTCTATCCCATCCTGAAGCCCAAATTTCAACTAGAAAGAATCCAGATATCCTCTCCAACAAAGTCCATCATCTTCTCCTAAACATTTCTCAAACTGGGATGATTGCAGACTGAACAGATGTTGCCCAGAAGTAGCTGGACTGAGAATAGCTGAGTGAAGTTCCATTACCTCATTTAAGGCAATTAGCAGATTGCCCCTACTAAAAGAAGGCATTCACTAACCCTCAAACTCAATTTCTGGACCTTCTCTGGAAACTGAAAGTAAGGTAGCCTACTACTCCCAATTGGCTCTCAAGACAGACTTTGTTAGCTACTTACAGTATGTGTCAGTCTTTCCATAACCCTAGCAGAATTAACACATGGTCAGTCTGAAATTAGCTTGGGAGATATTTTTATCAGTCAACTAATATTACTTGTATATCAGCTGAGCAGTGGATAGATTTTTAGAATGCATGGATTCAAATTATTAAACTGATAAAATAAAGCAGCTATAATTTTCCTCCTTTGGGAAATTATAATGCATATTTGTAATGCATATTTGAAGATTGTTTGCTTAATCCAAAGCATTTACTAAAATATCCAGGGGGCTATCTAAATATATACCATTTGGTGAATGATGGTCTTCCACTGTCCATTGCTACTTTCTATGCCTTAATGGTACTGATTTCTAAATCATTAATATTAACCAGTAGAATCCCTATTTTCAGACAGTTTTCATCAAAGCTTCTCAGGGGTGTTCATTCTTTGCAACATATTATTCTCTGTTCTTTGAGATGCCCCAGTGATTACTATAGTCTCAGCATGCATTCTGAATTAGTTTCCCTCTGTGTATTTGCTTAGATAAGTGTTGTCATGAATTAAATTATTATTTCTCTCTTAGGACAACTTTGCTGAAGATGCAAAAAATGTGCTTCTCCTTTTAACTAATCCCTGGACTTGTGAGTTTGTAATGTGGGAAAGCCATTTTCAAATTATGCTTCTTTCATGTCAGCCTCTTTTCAGCAGCAAGCATGTGGCCCCAAGGAGGACCAAAAGAAAGCATAAATCCATTTTTTCCTAACTAGAGGAAGACCCAGAAGCAAAAAAATAATAATAATATTTGCTTGAACCTCTGTTTCAATGTTGCTGGGATCTCTATCTCCTTGTCACTCTTATATCATTGCTTGTCTGAGTTGTCATCAGAAATCTGGCATGTCAGAGATGGTCCCAAGGACATTGGGGAACTGCTGGACAAGCAAAGGCTTTCTATTTCTGGACATGCCTTCCAGGATGATGGGTTTTTCCCACAGTCACTGGCAGAACCTGAGGATGGACCTGTCAACCAAAGCAGAACACCAAAGCCATTGCGTTCTCTAATGTATACTTTATTGAGCAAATACAAACCAGCAGGGTTAAAGGAAAGCTATCTCTGAGGAAAGGTCAGGAAGCAGTTAATCAAAAGGATGGAACTTTCCCTCCCCTCTCTGACAGGTTGGGGTCACATTATCAAATACATCATTCAGTAATTATTATGACAAGAAACTTTAGTTCAGGGGTCTTCAAACTTGGCCCTTTTATGACTTGTGGACTTCAACTCCCAGAATTCCTCAGCCAACATCGCTGGCTGAGGAATTCTGGAAGTTGAAGTCCACAAGTCATAAAAGGGCCAAGTTTGAAGACCCCTGCTTTAGTTCACCAAAACAACTCTTTAACAGCTCCAGCTGTCATTCTGATAAGGACACCTGTGGATTCAAAATTCTCCCTTCTCTCCCTCCCGCACTGTTAGCAAGTTAGAAATATGTAGCGGTCCCAAAGACCGTAGGGTCTACAGCTTGACCAGACCTTGTTTGGTCTTGAATTCTCCTCTTCCTACCTCTTTGCAATCATTTTGTCCACTGAAAATATTTCTCTTTTAAGCTTTTATTAATGTGTGGCCTGCGTCATAATTTAATTTCACTGTGACATTTCATACTTCCCAATTTTCTTATTGCAATAACTAAGCCATGTAGTCCAGCAACAAAAAGCCTTTGAAAATCCTTGCAAAAGCTAGAAATGTCTTATGTAAAATGGAACAAGAGATCAAACCACCAAGATTAAATCTGAACTCCCATTAATATTTTTTTTTCCTCTGCAACAGCTTCCTTCCAAATTATGTCTTGAGAAATTTATCCCAAATTCTATTTTATCTGTTATTGTTTTATCCCATAATCATCACAGGCTGGAATAAAAGAAAAAATAAAACAACTTTGTCAAAGAACAAGTTGTAGGGATTAATTCATGGATAAATATGTCTTCTTAAAGAGTGAGTTCACACATTATCTGTTTGGTTTGGTAATTTAGATAACGTTTGGTGCTATAATAGCAATAGTGATAGCACTTAGACTTATATAAAGTTTCATATGCATAATAATAATAATAATAATAATAATAATAATAATAATAATAATAATAACAATAACAACTTTATTGTCACCTTGAATGTACACCAATTGGCATACATCAAAATGAAATTTCGTTTCATACAGCTCTCAAAGGGTCACCACCTATGATATACACTCCTTGTTCGTGGCCAGCTCAAGTTTCAGAGCATCCATTTTACCTCTAGGGAGCGAACGATGTAAAACAGGACAGATGGAAATGGAGCTCCATGTGGATTAGCCTTCAAATTAGCTTGTATTCTTACACAGCAACCTCACTGTCAGGACCCAACCCAATCCACATCTTAGGAAATAAGAACTCTTGGATCCAAGTTTGTCCAAAAGGAAAAGTTTACTAGGATGAGATCGGTTGTGGCAATACAAGACGGGATCTGACATTGAGTTACATTTCAATACTATATAAAGCATTCCCATTTCAAACCCTCCCCTCGAATCCATTTGGTCAGGCTCACATCATTTACTTAGGTGTCAGGCCCTTTCGTGGGAAAGGGAAATCTTCTTGCGTTTATTGTTATTGCTTTCTTCCTTTCAGTTTCAAATGGAGATGCAACCCAGATCTCTCTCTCTCCCTCTGTTCCCCCCAGATCAAAAGCTTTCCTGGTCTTTGAAAACAGCCTACTGCAATCTGAATAAACATCCTCCTCCCCCCCCCATTGGAGAGATGGCAGAATCCCGAGAATAGGCACAATATTCTAACCATACATTTATGAAATGTGAAATAAATGGATTCTGACACTCACCTCCTTTTCTTTTTCTGATCCTGTCTCTTCCATCTTTTTCTTAAAGGGGCCTCACTCCTTTTCACCCCTGGAGCAAGCTGCTGCCACCTCCAACTCCTAGCATTCTCTGAGCTGTTTACAAATGTCAGCCTACGGCCCCCAAAAATCTCATTTTACTGACTTTGGAAGGATGAAGGCTGAGTCAACCTTGAGCCGGTCAGGATCAAACTGGTGGGTGTGGGCAGAGTTTGCTTACAATACTGCATTCTAACCATTGTGCCACCAGGGCTGCTAATGCAAGTTCAGCTTAAACATTTGGATTTTGGAAATTAAATACTGAGAGGCTTGATTTTCATACTAACCAGTTTATTTAAGTGTGATAATCGTTAACAACAAATACATTTAAAGGAAAATATTTGTAGCTCATGGTTGAAATCAGGGGTCCTTGGTGCTCTCAGAGCTTGGTTGTTTTCTTGCAGAACGCACTGATGATGTTACCTAACTTGGGTAATGACACATCTGCACACATAAATATATTTTTATTTATAATTTATGATAATATAGCCCTGTGCCCTGACTATATTGATATCCATGATAATTTTTTCTGCCATATCTATTTAATTTGTGCTTTATTGTTTTGTGATTGTTCACCACCCACAATCACTTGCTTGATATGGGAGGCTATAGAAATCAAATAAATAAATGAATAGTCTTTTATTTGTTTCTCAAACTCTGACACGGTGTTCTGGGTTCAGTATCACTCAAGGATGTCTGCAAGGAAGAGTAAAAGAAAGTTAAGATGGTAGCCATGATGGTTCAATCAAAACTCTGTCCATTTTTATGTGTGTCACTCATGCTGTCATTTATTTATTTACTTACTTACTTATATTTCATATTTCTTAACCACCCATCTCCCTTAGATGTGCAAAAAACTCTTTATTAACATTATCGCTTCAGGATTTGCATGTATCTGTATGATTACGCCATAATAAAAATGAAAAAAATAATATTTCATTTTTGTCACTGTGAAATTGTGGACAACATTTAAATATACCAAATAATGAAAACATATATTGTGCTTTTAAAAATATTTATTTATATTGCTTGTAGATTGGAATTGGTTGTTTGGGGATCTGTTCAGACATCAGAAGACAATAAACATAGCATGATCGTGGATTTTTCAGTCTAGATCAGGGTTGTCAAACTGCCGGCCCGCGGGCTGGATGGGTCACAAGGAAGCCGCGCCGACCCCATTGCCGGCAATGGCAAAACTGTCCCAATACGTTTCGTGAAGTCATGTGACATCATGACTTTGACATGTCTGGTCTAGATCAATGTTTCTCAACCTTGGGGGTTCTAAGGAGGGTAGACTTCAACTTCCAGAATTTCTCAACCAACTGTGATCTGATTCATAAATTCCCTGCAAAGCATTTCATTTAAAACATTTAGGAATGCTGAAAAAGATGCACAGATAATCCTAAATATTTTCTACCAAATTATTAACTCAAGCATATTTAAAGTTCAGTTCCACCTCCATGTGAAATAATGAGCCTCCAAACTCTGGTTTGACAAAGAATGCACCTCAGGAAGTGCTGGGATAATTTTCACCTTCAAATCCATGAGGCCCTTTAATAATCAACATTCCCGAGGAACCTTAATGAAAAGAATACTCTTGAGTCTCTCCTGAGGAAAAAAGCAAAGTTACGTCTTAACCACCAGGAAAGGCTCCAACAAGGTTTAAACAAAAATAAAAAAATCAGAGCCTGCTTTGGTGGTCTGTATCCCGTATAGCTTCTAGAGCTAGTTTTAATAATTCAAGTCGGGCAAGAGCTTGGAGCCACCCTTACATAACTCTGTCAATGGAGAGAGCCTTGATTTTCTCTTGCCTATGTAGCTGCTTCTTTTAAATTCACAAATTCTTACAGACTCCCAAATGGAGAACAGTAACATGTCAGGAATTGACACTTACTTTCCCCAGAATTCTTAAAAATAATTCCTGACTGGTGGGGCTCTCTACTAGCTCCCCAATTTACACTCAGGAACCATCTATTGCTACCTAATGGTAGAGTCATTCAATCATTCTTTTTCTCTTAAAAAAACAACCACCAAGAATAATCTGGTTAATGAGCACCCAGTTAGCCTGTTATGTACAATTAACAAGCTTCGTGCAAATAAACTTGCTGATTGGATGATTCAGAAGGATATGCTGATGGGAGAAGAAGCTGATTTCAGATCAGGTTGTTAGACCCTTGATTAGTATACAGTCTTACACCATCTGGCTGAGAAATAGGAAGCTGTCTTTATACCATCTTTTTTGATGTCAAGGCAGGTTTTGTTTTACTTGGCAAGTCTGTGGTGACAGTTAGCTGCTTCTTCCATTGATTGTCACCTTCTTAGACTGGCAGTGCAGCATGAGAACCCCCTATGAAAGTCAAGTGTCAAGCAAGTGGGAAATGAAGTACTCCATTCCCATTTCCAAGGGATGCATTCTGGCATCCTTAATGTACAGTACAGTGTTTTTATATTAACAATATTGTTTTGCCCCTTGTAAATGTGAATTTCATCCAGGCAACACAATGGCCTAGAGGTGGAGCTCTCACCTCACAATCAGGAGGCTATGAGTTCAATCCTAGGCAGAGACAGATATTTCTCTCTTTGGGTGCAATGAGTACAGGTAATCCTCGACTTACAACAGTTCATTTAGTGACTGTTCAAAGTTACAATAGCACTGAAAAAAGTGACTTATGGCTGTTTTTCACACTTACAACCATTGCAGCATCCCCAAAGTCACATGATCAAAAGTCAAACATGAGCTTGGCTCATGTTTATGATGGTTGCTGTGACCCAGGGCCATGTGATCACCTTTTGCAACCTTCTTACAAGCAAAGTCAATGGGGAAACTAGATTCATTTAACAATTGTGTTACTAACTTAACTTTACTGCAGTGATTCACTTAACAACTGTGCCATGAAAAGTTGTAAAATGGGGCAAAATTCACTTAACAAATGTTTTCACTTAGCAACAAACATTTTGGGCTCAATTGTGGTCGTAAGTCAAGGACTACCTGCAATTGTCTGCTGTGAATTCTGTGTAGACGTCAGGAAGGGCATCTGGCCAGCAAATGCTCAGCTCCATTCAGTTGCCCCAACTCCATCCTGATGCAAGGGGTTACAGAGTCATTAAAAGAAAAAGAAAAAAAGTGAAATTCAGCCCTTATCTCATCCACTAGGTCGAACATATTTTACTCTGTGCAGATAATATCACCACTTCATTCATATCTCAAGTTGTTCTCTGTATTTAGGAGCAGTAGTGTCCTTTTGTTCTAGGGAAAACCCAGAGATGAATAATGCTAAAAGAAATGTTCCAGTTTACACTTAAACACATTAACCATTCCAATAATTGGCAAATCACGGACAAACTTACTGAGCAAGTCAAGAACTTTGAATATTTACATATTCATTTCTAACCATCTTCCTCTTGGAAAATCACCTTTTCCAGTCAAGCTTGTAATGAGATTATCAAATTTGCAAGCCACAAAGGCAATAGCTATGCCTGCAGCCATCAAATCACTCCAACTGAAGGTCTTAAATTTTCTGCTACGTGATGCACCACTCTGTGCAAACAGGACACTTCTATTCTGGGAATAATTCAGACCAACTTTTGAAGGCCATTCTCCATCTCCCTCCTTCAGTCATGAACGTAGTCTCTTCTTTGGAACTTGCGTTGTCTTTCTTGAGGCTTGCCTGAGACTTTGGTAATTGAAATTCTAGCCTAAAGAAACATTCTGGGGTGATTCCCTGGCCCAGCTTCCACGTTTTGAACATCTCACCCTTAAAAGAGCCTTGGTGGAGCAGTGGGCTAATGCCTCCTTAAGTAACACCAGCTGCCTGCAATTAGTGCAGGTTCGAGTCCCACCAGGCTCAAGGTTGACTCAGCCTTCCATCCTTCTGAGGTAGGTAAAATGAGGGCCCAGATTGTTGGGGGCAATAAGCTGACTTTGTAATAATGCCGCTTGGGGGGGGGCGAAAGCCCTAATAAGCAGGTATATACATAGAATGAAGGCTATGTATAAGCACATTGATTTGTGCTTAGATTGTAAGCCGCCCTGAGTCTTCGGAGAAGGGAGGGATATAAATGGGATTTTAAAAAAAAGCATACAGATTTGGATTTCAATAGAAGGGAAGGTTTGTAGATCAGGGTTGAACTGTGGGGTCCTTGGTGCTCTCTGAGCTTGGTCAGACAAACAAACACTAAACAACAGCCTAATCAAGAACATTCCCACCAACGCTGACAGGGCAAGCCACTAGAATATAAATAGAGAGCAAAGCCCACTCCCTTCTTCCACTGTTGATGTAACCTAGTTGGGTAATGAAATGTCTGAAAAATCAACCAAGCTCAGAGAGCACCAAGGGCCCCACAGATTTGAATTTGTTTTACTGAAGGCTCTTCTCCCACTCCTGCCCTTTACTGTATGCTCAGTGGACCCAGATAAAGCCTTGACAGAATTTAACCAGGCAGGGTTGGCTCTTGATGTCCCCCCCTCACAAAAAAAGGATTAAAAACTTTGTATCTCTTTTAGTGCAAACTCATATTTTGTTATACCTAGAGTTTTTTAATCATATGCTTAATGTCCATATTGAAGGACATTCATGTTGGCAGTTTAACATCCTGCCCTAGATAGATAGATAGATAGATAGATAGATAGATAGATAGATAGATAGATAGATAGATAGATAGATAGATAGATAGATAGATAGATAGATAGACAGACAGACAGACAGATAGGCAGGCAGGCAGGCAGGCAGGCAGGCAGACAGACAGATAGAGAGAGAGAAGCAGGCAGGCAGGCAGACATACAGACATACAGATAGAGATAGACAGACAGTCAGACAGACAGATAGAGACTGACAGACAGACAGACAGATAGATAGACAGACAGACAGACATTAGAAGTCAGCAGTTTGCTCTACCACCTGTAGTTTTTGTCTCCTGGTCCTTGATAGTCTCCTCTGCCACTGCCTTGTTCCAGACTCTCTCACCAGTCTGTGTATGCCTTTCACAACAGTTTTATTACTTGTTGAGTTGGACTTTTCCACATTTTATAGACTTCTGCTGTGCATTAAACACTGCTGCTTAACATAAATCTTGATGATTTTTCTTCTTCTTTGTGGTGGCTTACCGAGCAAAATAAATACACATTACTATTTCTGAAGTGGCGTTTGTCGCCTTAAACAGCATTTTCCCCATCCAGACATCCGTTGCTGTTGGCACAATGATATACTGAAATTGCTCACAATTGGAAGCCTCTGTCTGCAATGTCTTGTAATTATTAAGAAGGTTATCTTACTCCACTATCAGAATATAATCTTAAAACAAAACCCTTCCTCCTCGATGTACTGTATACAGTGATGGGATTCAAATACGTGAACAACTGGTTCTCTGTGTGGATGCCGCTTCCGGAAGTCCATTCTGGGCCTGGGCAACAAAAAATGAGCTATCGGTTCTGCCAAAGTGGTGCGAACCAGCTGAATCCCACCACTGACTATATGTCATCAGAAGTACCTGTTTCTCTAACCCCTAGTATATGTCTGCCTCTCTGAGCCACTAGTGGATGGATATCTATCGTTAATAAAATACCTCTACAGCTTACAATTTGCTTACCACTATTCAGAAGATATCATTCTACCCAGATGAACCTACATTAGACTATACATATCTGAAACTAGTCACTTAAATTGGATCCAGATTGCCTTTCCTTGAGATAGGAATAATATATTATGTGGCTGCAAAATTTCTTTTGTATTGATTTTTGATATGCTGACTTGCACAGTATGCTTCTAGCAATTTAAATAATTGCCTCATCAAAACTGGAATTATTTTTTTTTAAAAAAATTGCATCCAGTTCTCTGATTATACATAATATTTCATGGTGTAGTGATCTTAACTTCATATCAGCTTTTGAGACTATATACTTGGTTTATATTTCCACTTATTAGGTTCGCTTCTGATAACAAAACCTCCCCATAGGGCTTTTCTCCACTGCTAATTTAAGCACTCTCTGTTTGTATCCAACTTACTGGCAAATTATACAGCAAAAAATATCCAGAGCATCCAAGCAACAGCTGAAAGATGCTAGTAGAGAACTCACTGCATCTCTCTTCCACTTCACATTATAGTTCCACCTGGCTTGGAGCCCTAGTGGGTATGTGGGTATAGGTAAAAGCATGATCTGAAAATACAATCAAAATATAATTGTCCTTTCTGGCTTATGGGGCAGCCTGGTGGGCTGAGCACAAATCTGTTTTTTTTACAGAGCCAATGAATGTGACCAAAATAGGAGATGATGAACTCCTTTCTGGATTAAGGAGAAGACAAGGATTGCCCATGTTTAACTCCATACAGATTCTCTGTGCAAATAGATTACAAACAACAACAACAACAACATTCTCCATCAGATTTGAAAAGTCAGGGGGCTGGAGGGAATATTCATCTTGCCTAAACCAGGCTAAATAAAATGAATCTGTTGGATATAAACATACAGTACGTTACAGTTTCTGGTAGCTGTTAGTGAGGTTTCTTTTTGACTAGAATTGTATGATGAGACTTTAAAGATTTGTTTATAAGTGGTTTAAAGAAAAGGATAAATTTGGATTATAAAACTGATTTTTTGAATTAAAATTAAAACATATAGATTAATATTTTTGGTAGCTCTTAATAGACATTTGCCAATTAAGATTTCATGACATGTTCTTGTAATTTGACTATTAATAAATGATGAGCTATGGCAGACATGTCAAACTCGCAACATCACGTGACATCACGCAACGTATCGGGACGGTTTTGCCATTGCCGGCAATGAGGTGGGCCGACATGACCCATCTGGCCCACGGGCCGGCAGTTTGACACCCCTGAGCTATGGGAAGAAAATATCTTTTTAATTGAAATATTAGAGATGTTAAGTTATCCAAACTATTTAGACTTGTCTGGAGGTGGGAAGGGATCATCTATTATATAACTTTACTTTTTTGTTTTGTTTTTCTTATTTTTGGTCTCTTCCACTGTTTCTTTTCTTCATTTTTTTATACTTTTCTTAGTTTGTATTTGGTTTTTTATGTTTGCATTTGTAAACTTTAATAAAATTATTGGTAAAAAAAAAGGTAGAATGGACCTTTATCTGTGTACATTTGGCACCATGCACAGTGCATTTATTTTTCCATGTTAAGGAACAGAAGAGAAAGGTCAAGATCATCTCCAAAAGAAATTGCAGTCTGGCATACTTTGCCTTTCCCAAGATAACCCAGAGACATTTCCAGAAGTAACTGTGAATAACGAATGAGCAACTGAGATGTAAATTACTATTGGCACAGAAATCTCTGTCTTCCTTGTCTGCTTGACTTCTGCACTTGTCTCCTTTTTTTTTGACAAAAGTAAAAGAAGAGCCAAGGGATGTGGTGGCTCAGTGGGTTAAGACACTGAGCTTGTCGATCAGAAGGTTGGCAGTTTGGCGGGTCGAATCCCGAGTGCCGCGTAACAGAGTGAGCGCCTGTTACTTGTCCCAGCTTCTGCCAACCTAGCAGTTCGAAAGCACGTAAAAATGCAAGTAGAAAAATAGGGACCACTACGGTGGGAAGGTAACAGTGTTCCATGCGCCTTTGGCGTCTAGTCATGCCGGCCACATGACCACGGAGACGTCCTCGGACAAGCGCTGGCTCTTCGGCTTTGAAACAGAGATGAGCACCGGCCCCTAGAGTCGGAAATGACTAGCACGCATGTGCGGGGGAACCTTTACCTTTACCTTAAAAGAAGAGCAAGTACATTCAGGAAATCAGTCCATGGCACAATATCCAGTCTCCCATTCTCTTTGGACCAGTATATGGCTGACAAAAATCTAATGGAAAAGGAAAGAAGGGAGAAAAATGAATTATTCTCTTCTCTTCTCTTCTCTTCTCTTCTCTTCTCTTCTCTTCTCTTCTCTTCTCTTCTCTTCTCTTCTCTTCTCTCCTCTCCTCTCCTCTCCTCTCCTCTCCTATCCTATCCTATCCTATCCTATCCTATCCTATCCTATCCTATCCTATCCTATCCTATCCTATCCCCTCCTCTCTCCTCTCTCTCCTCTCTTTTTTAGCATCCATATTTCTCTTTCATGAGATGAAACCAGGAATAAGAACTGGTAGTAATAAGAACTGGCAATGAACCTGCCTGTCAGGATAAGGACAGTAGAAAGAAGTGTCCACCCTAGAATCTTGTGGAGTGTGAAACTTTTCTGCCATACCTATTATATCTCATATTTTTGATCATGTGAAATTGCGTGTAGGTGTGCATTGCCAGTTTTTTTTTAATGCCAACCTTCCTTTCAGTTGATACAAACACAGTATGATGTGAGAACATTGGAATGGAGATTCTGCTTCAGCTGTGATTTCATTGTCTAATTAAGAACTACCATTATGCATTTGTCAGAATTCTTCCATATTTTTACTGTATCACATTTCTCTTGGATCATTGATGGCACATGTTTTTATATTTATTTAGAAAAGAAAAACATGCTATGCAAAGTATTGGAAAGAGGTCTCTGCAATGCACGGGAGTCTATTGTAAATGAAGTATTTTTCTTTGAATCATTACAGCAGCCAGATCTTTTGAAAGATGGTGCACGGCTTTTTTCAACAGAGAGGAATCTGCTTTTGACTTCCTCTGGGTCTACTAGCAAAGCAGAGTCACTGCTGTGTATATCTGAAGAAATGGTTTGAAACAGCGTTCAAGCCAAGCAGGAAAACTTCACAACATTGTGAAGCTGCTTTAATAATTCAAAGAGAGAAACTTTGTTTGGATTCCCATGCACGGCAAAACACATTTTCAATGCTTTTCATTATCTTAGTAAAGAATTATCCTCAAGGAGTTTCTGGCTTAGGTTTTGTGCAACTTTTTTCAACACCAACATTAATCCTCTTTTATGTTTGCCACTTGTTAGCTTGTGCTAATGTTGTAACAGTATATTTATAAAACATGGTTACAGATTATTGAAGAAAGAAAGCCACAGAGGAACTTTGTACCCTCTGGAACGGCAGTAAAATACCTATAATCCCATTGTTGGAGAAAAATATTACCTGTTAAATTTTACATTTACCTGGTATATTTATATGTGCTCTTGTGAAAATGCTGCTTGGTATATTCCAAGAAAACTAACTGATGATTCTAATAAATGATTGAAATTTGGGCAAAGAGCAGAGCAGTAGCTTCAAAACTTCTGTATAATGACATCTATTGTTTGAATGGATAATACTTCTGACACTAGTGCCTAGCTTTTCATGTTGAACAACAAGCTATTGCTGCATTTTGGCTATCTATTCTGTTTTGCTCCTAGGGAAGCAGCAATTTACAGTATTCAGCATATGAAGTTTTATAGAGGGGAAATAGATCTTGAAATCTGTTTTGCAATATAGCTTGTTCTCATAAGTAATATATTCAGAAGATTATAGTTAGCCACAGTTCAATAGTCCTTCGGGAGATAGGGCGGCATATAAGTCCCAATAATAAATAAATAAATAAATAAATAAATAAATAAATAAATAAATAAATAAATAAATAAATAAATAAATAAAATAGGCTTGATGGATACCTGCCTTTGAACTAAAATAAGCCATGTCTCTACTTGCATGTATATTTTAGTAGAGTTATCCTGAAGTTACAGGGTTTAGAGTATGTGCAAGGTGACATGCACTTTCTAAATGTATGCATGTTGCCTTGACACATGTTTAGGTACTGACATTCCTGAAATGGAATGTGAAGACTAGCACTGATGACGTTACCTAGTTAGAATAATGAAACATCTGCAAGAAAACAAGCAAGCTCAGAGAGCTCCAAGGACCGCTCATTTCTACCAGGAGCTGCAAATATTCTCCTTTGTTGGAATGTGAAGAATATCTCTGCAACTGAATTGTGCAATACATGATATTAATTAAAATTTATATGGCTGCATAACATGTGTGATCATGACTCTGAGCACCATATATCAAGCAAGCAACTAAATTTCATTTTTAATGTGTGCCATTGTGCCCACAGTAAAAAATGACAATAAAGGTTATCTATCCATCTATCAAAAAAAACCTACCCCAAATTATAATTCAAACCAATGATATCCACAGAACAAAGGAAAAATCGACATGCCAATGGCATACACATGGCCATTGAAACTCATCAAATACTCACCTCCCACAATGAGCTCATTATAATCCTGTTCAATACCAGGTGGGGAAAAAAGTTTTTAAAGCCTTCCTAAAGGCTAACAGGGTCAGGGCAACCACGTCTTAGAGTCAGGCCGGAGATAATTCCAAATGGCATGTGATGCCACACCGAAGGCATGTCTCTTTGATCCCATCAGATGACATCAGGGAAAGGTTTGGCATGTAATTATCCTGTTAGAGTGTGTCACACAGGCAAAAATAAGAAAGAAGGCAGGCAGTTTCACAGACAAGCAGTCTAATGCCATGTAAAGCCTTATGGGTGATAATGAGGACATTGAATTGCAGCCCATAGTGAGCCATTGCAGTTTGTGAGGTAGTGGTGATATTACCAGAAGTATCATGGTGTGTCCATAACTATCCATGTGGCTGGATTAAATCTGGTACCCAGATTTATTGCCCCTTGTAGATTATCTTCAAAGGCATTGCAATAGTAGAACTGGGAGGTGACTAAGACATGAATGACCATGGACATGAATGAGTGCAATTGCTGCACACGCTGGAGCTTTGCAAAGGCCCTCCATCTGATAGCTGAGCCACCTGATGCTCAAGTAAGTGCTGAGAATCTAGAACTCCCAAATTTTACATTGGTTTTGCATGGGGGAATGCAACATTTCACCCCTCACCAAACCAATAGTGGAAAATACTCAGTTCTGAGATCAGAGGGCCTTGCTAGGTTTGAACCAAACTTGTTCTTCCTCCATCAGTTCCTCACAGTTTCCAAATGCTGGGGTGGAAACCTGAGGGTATTTACTGGTTATTCTGGGATAAAAAGGTACAATTGAGTATCAGCAGTTTTGGGGAGCCATGGAATTGGCCTCGGAGAAGTCATCCAAAAGCTGTTAGGGTGAGATTTATGGTTTGGGTTGCAACTGCAGGAACCTGGGCTAAACCCTGTGACATGGGAAAATGTTAGAAAGAGAATCAGGCTGTCTCCCCGCTGATTCTCTGAGATACATGTAGGGAGAAGGAAAAACACAAGATTCTGTTACTGTACCTTATCTCAACAAATAGTCCTTATTTTCTTATGGAGTCAGTTTCTGATCTGTTCTACTCCACAGGGTTGACATGAGTGTACTGGTGATATTTCATCTTGTGGCAACAAATGTCCTCACCAAGGTTTTGTGTAGATGTGAAATGAGCAGGGAGAGGATAGAAGGCACTTGCTCCCCCAACTGGAATTGGCCCTGGAGGAAGAAGAACCCCCATAACAATATGCCTCTTAGTCCCAACTCTTTCAATTGGTCCAGATGTATAGTATGGTAGATGAAATTGAAGGAGAAACCAAAGATTGCCAGGATGGACACAATCCCCCATTCCCAGTCCTATCATAGTTTTCCAACAAGTGTGATCAATTCAGTGTAGATACTATGTCATTGTCAGCTGAAAGAGGTCTATGCGATCCATTTCTTTCATGGCCCTTTGGAGTAGGAGACCAACTATCTTCTCAAAGTTTTTAGGTAAGATTGGAGACAAAATTGTTCACTCTGTTGGAACCAACCATGGCTTCTTGAGCATATGATATCCAAGATGTTACATTATAATATTCTCTAGCCTTCCTCACTGATAGGGGACCTTTCTCTGCTAATTTTCAGTTCTTTCTCAGGATTACATGGCTATGCAATTTGTAAATGTAATGTTGAGAAGGTTCTCAAGATAGTCTAGAATGGTTTTTAAAAATACACAGATTACTTTTTCTCTTGATATATTGTCAATCTTTTTTCTATATATTACAAGTAGTACCCAGCACTATTTTGTCACAACTTCCATTTTCAGATAATAAATGACTTTCATGTAAGGGGATTTTATTCACTGCTTTGGGGCAGAAGTTAGCTGTCAGAGTTCAGTTTTGGCTCCTACCAGAGGACCGAGATGAATTCTGTAATCAGAATCATGGTTCCACAGGACACTTCATAATGCCATAATTCTTCACACAGAATTATGTGAAGTGTTCTATTTTGCTTTGATGTAACTAGATTTTGACTTTTTAGCATGGAGTTAGGAGGTTTGCTTTTTATTGTTTTAAAAGGTTGTTATAATGCTGTCCAAATATTTCACATCCTCTAGCGGCTGTCCTGCTTAAATTTTATTTTATTTTTTACCTTCGTGAATTGCCTTAGGAGTCTTTTCAGATGAAGTATAGCATAGAAATTATGATTTAACGTAGCATACAAGAACAGTCTATAAAACATTCACAATTCATTTTCTCGGTTTTCCTAGTTTTATAAGTTATATCATTTTTCCTGGTGACAGGGTCAATTATTTGGAGCTTTAAATTGTGCAGTTAAGAACTACAAATGGTAGGGTCCAAACAACACATAATGATACATTCCATGTAATGTTCACTTTCTTAAGAGTAGAAATTTATTTGATCAGAGCCAAGTGTGAAGTTCCAAGGTGAGTTCAGTTAGCATTGTTCTCTTCATACATTGCAGTTCTGATCAAGATTTTGCCCCCAGCCCTCCTTGTGCCAGATTTTAAAGAAGCTGGAGAAATCAGGTAGAGCATAGTTTCTGGGATTCGATCCAAAATATTTACCATCACGGCCATAGAATGTTGTTATTTCCCACTGTGAAACAAAGTTTATATTTCTAAAATTATTATTATTATTATCATCATCATCATCATCATCATTATTATTAGTAGTAGTAGTAGTAGTAGTAGTAGTAGTAGTAGTAGTAGTAGTAGTAAATGTATATGCTGCCTGACTCTCATCAACTCTGGGGGTGGGGATTTATTTTCAGGAAAAATAATGAAATGCAAAAAAAGTATATGTTGTATAATGATAATGTATTGTTTATTTATTTATCAAATTTAGGAACTACCTTTCTCCCTCTCAGAGGGACCCTGGATGGTATAAAGACAAAAACTATATATAAAGTTTATATAAGAGGCACAGATAGTTAAAGTGCAGCATTAACAGTTAATTAAAAGACATATAAATCATAATAGTTAAATGCAGTAAGCAAAAAAAGGGATGGAAAGAAAAGATCCATATGGCAAATGTAAATAACTATATGCAATTAATTAAATTGTTAAATCTGGACCTTACAGAAACATAATGCGTCATCATCTCATTTTTAGAGGAGAGGTATTTTTTTCCCCCAAAATAGATAACAAACTCATGTCCTGGATCTATCTTCTGTGTACAAAAGTAACATGCTGTATGTGTGTGTACATGTTTAATCAGAACAGGTGCTTTTCCATGTGTATATTTCTGTTCTCTCCTTGTGTTATAACTGGGTGTTTTGTCCACATCTGTGCAGTGGAAGGCATAAGGCCTTCCATCTGCTCAGCTATGGGTTGTATGGTGAAGGGCGAGGAGGCAGAGGATAGTGGCCTCTTCCCCAGCAATGCATCAGAGGATTTAAAAAAACACACAACTCTATAGCCCAGGTCAGATCTAGTCTATGTTAAGACCCTACAGCAGTGGTGGCGAACCTATGGCATGCATGCCAGAGGGGGCACTCAGAGCCCTCTCTGTGGGCACGCATGCCGTCGCCTCAGCCCCACCTCCCCACATGCCCCCCTCCTCACCAGCAGCCCCCCTCAGAGGAAAGCTGCCCCTGGGCACGGCCCACGCGGAGCAGCACAGCCAAGGACATGGCAGCCAGGCAGCAGGGACAAGACTCCGCTGTTGTGCCCCATCATGTGCAGATGCTGCTGCGGGGCATGGGTGGAGGGCGTGGCCACCATGGCACTGCTGGGCCACCTGGGTGATGTGCCGCGGTGGGCCGTGGAGGTGGTGGGTGACCCTGCAGGTGGGCAGGGCAGGGGCAGGGCAAGGGTGGGGCAGTTTGGGGGCACTCAGACCCGAAAAGGTTCACCATCACTGCCCTACAGGTTGCCAGCTTCTCCTGGCACATCTGATTTGGTCCCAATCCATTATGTTTCAGGAGAGTTATCCTGCCAATAGACAGACATAAGAGTCCCAGGCCCAAATCAACCTAATTTCTTTTTAAAATGACCTTGATCTGGAAAGAATGAAAAGGCAGATTTGTAAATGCCTATCTGAGTGTTATGTAAAATGCCATTTGGCTTTCAGAGAGATATTCTCCATATTTCATTTTTTTTTCATTTCACAATAAATATAAGGCAGTGATTCATATAAGGCAGTGATTCGTTCATAAGGTTGATTTTTCAATAGACACTGAAGAAAAGAAAAATAATTTCAATCTGTCTTTTTTTGGGGGGGGGTTCTTTCCAGTGCAATTGATTGCAGGATTTACGTAATCTGAGTCAGTCACCAGGACTAGAGGTTTAGTCTTCCAAGCTTTTAAACTTGTCCTGGCGCCCATCCTCATTCTCTCTCACCAAAATGTGTGACAGATACATTCTGGTGAGAGAGATGTTCCCTGAAGATGGGTGCCAGCACGAGTTCCTGGACACATATATTTGCCTTCATTTGTGAAATTGGTTTCACTGGGGTTGCATCCTTTTGTTCATTATGGGCATTATTGATAAATACATGGGAAAGTCAACATGAGTTCATTCATCTATTGTTGGTTGCAGTATTGTTAAATTTGACTTTGCTAGAATATAGCAGGGAACATTATCAAAACCACAGAGCAAATTTATCTAGATGTTACTTAAGACCGGGAGTGCTTTGACTGAGATCAAACTGATTTAAATCACAATTTATTCACTGGTTAGGAAAAGCAACCAGAAACATTCAATATATCTGAATACGAATTTTTTGGGACTCAAAATTAATTTCTGTTTTCAAAACTACATACCAAATCGCAAAATTATTTTTTCAGATCAATCTTTATTGAACAACAGATTATCTTGGTACCAAGAAAACAGATAGATACACCATGGAGAAGTCAGCTTGTGTATCTGTTTCGATTAATTGCTGTGAATGTTTTTCCTCTACTGAACTAGGAAATCATATTTGTTAAAAAAATATAGCAATAATTTATTTTGCTTTGGCTAACTTTCTTCAATCAACTGTGTGTGAGAGAGAGGGGAGAGAGAAAGAGAGAGGGAGAGAGAGAAACAAGCATAACATCTTTAATTAATTTATTTATAAACATTTTTTTCTAAAAAAATTCATTGTCAGCAAAAAAAACCTAAATGTAAGGCTAAATTTAGTCTTCACCTATGTGGAAGAAATAAGATTTCTAATGTTTAAGTTTCCAAACTGTTTCATAGTATTCTATGGAAGAGAACATTAATTCTACACCAGCAGAAAATGCTAGTGCTGGTAAAAGCTGAATTACAACCTCTGCAGTTTGTGAGTAAATGTTTAGGCAACTTCCAGCTGCTTAGTTGTGTGGCCTTAAAATGTCATCAGCAAACATGTATTACATGAACCAATTCCACTTTGTCCTGAAACTTACTATTAATGGCATTAAGGAAGGATGATGGCTGGATGACCTTATCATAACTAATTCCTCTTGTTAAGCAGTTAAGGATTGACCCTGGAATTGAGAATATCGGCAATGAAATGAGCCAGAGACATCATCCATTCAATATGCCATTAAGTGTCTAAAATATAATTTTGTCAACTCCTGTTAATTTTTCTGACCACTTAGCAGTCTCTGATATAATCAAGCATGATTGTCTTCTGGACTATTCAGCAGAAATGGGCCTTGGGGCACCATTTTTCAGTGCTTTCAATCCCTCTGATTGAGCTGTGTCCCAAATATGTTGTTGAATGATACCTGGATGCCCGCAGGGTTCTGGCTTGTCCTCTCTGTTGATATTGATCAATATTTACATTAAACATCTAGTGAAGGTAACTGGCACAGATAAGCATGGTACAGATCAAATCAATGGATCATGTAACAGAATAGTTCTTCCCAAACATCAACAGCATCAGAAATAAAACACACATTTCCCTGTGCTTTTTTCGAGGCAAATAATTAGCTTCAAGATAATTAAGACTGAGTATCTCTGTGTTGCAAACTCTGGCTCTAACAGTTCCAACTACTTTTTCAAATTTTATTTGCCAGTTGCCCATAAATAGCCAGTTCTTGATATAGTTATTCAAACAGTTCACTAATTCTTCCATGGGAGAATTTGGTTTCCCTGTGTGTGTTTTTTTTCAGAGCAGCTGCTGCAAACAGGATAGTGTAAAAAATATTTTGTAGTGCCTGCTATATTAATCCTTGTTTCTGGAACACCAAAGACTTTTGCTAGGTAATGCATCATACAGGTACTGTACCAATAAGTAATTCTTTAGGAGACTTACGGTTCTTCTAGGTTTTTTTTCAACCATTCCAGGAGACAAAGCTGAATATTAGACACTGAAATGTGGTGTCCTTAGTGCTCGTTAACCTTGGTTGTTTGCTTGCAAATATTTCATTACCTGATTAGGTAATATCATCAGTGCATCACCTAGATTAGGGGTATCAAACTCCTGGGCCAAGGGCCGGATGCATCATAGTGAAACTGCGCTCACCCCATTGCCGCCAATGGAAAAAAAGTCGCGATATGTCATGACACATCACATGACATTGCAAGTTTGACAACCCTGACCTAGATGGATAATGAAATGTCTGCACACAAACAAACAAACTCAGAGAGCCTCGATGGCTCCGTAGTTCGAGCTGCAGATATTACCTTCTATTGATTTTTTTTTTGTTTCTTACAATGTTTATTGCTACTACAATAATTGTAAATATTTAATAATATGTGCATTGCCTGGCCTATCAATTGTTTTAGTACGAAAATTCTGTTGAGATACAAACCTAAAAGAAAAGACCATGGTAGCCATGTCGACATTTCACCATTTCTTCCTTGCAGACATCATCCAGCATTTTCCTTGCAGTATGCTCCATGCTCCAAGTTGCTTCTTTTACATTTTGTCATTTTATGGGACCTTCTGTGGTTGTCCGTGGTCTCTGGAACAATCTCTCCCCCCCGCCATTCAATATATCAGAGGTCCCAATTCTCCTTGCCTTTAGTAAGTCCTTAAGACTTGGCTGTTCCCCCAGGCTTAAGGGGTAGGTTGAGTGGAAATCCCCCCTCTGAGGTTTGTTTTATTTTGTGCTTGATTGTCACTTTACATTTTAGCCTTTGTATTTATAAATCGGCTGTTTGTTTTTTGATGATGATGATGATGATGATGATGATGATGATGATGATGATGATTTGTCTATGTTGAATGCTGCCCAGAGTTACAGTATCTGAACTGAGGACACTTCTAAACCTTGAAATAAATAAAATAAAAAATAAAATATCTGTCCACCAGATAGATTGTATGCTGGTCAAAATGACTGAACCACATCAATGAAATATACATTTTCACCTATATAAAGAACTGGTTTTTTGAATAAAAGATAAACATTTCTTTTTTCATCCTTCTTGCTATAATCTACTGGTTTTTTTCATTCCTGAATAATATTTTTTTCTCATTACAATTATGGGAGGTCCTGTTATGGATCTGATACCTATCTGTTCTTGGAGCAGTAGGTGGATTCTATGGCCATGGTGCTATCATTTATTTAGAGCTGTTATGACAGTCGGTCCTTCTTTCCTTTTTTCACCACCTCTTGACTGGATTCTTAATAGAGCTGGCCTTCAGGTCTACTCAGAAACTGCAGTTGATGCAAACTGCAACAACCGGCATGCTGACTTAAATGAGCCAATTCAAAAGTCTAGCATCTATTCTGTGGTGCTGCACACACTTCCAATACATTCTGAATTCAGTACAAACTCTGGCCATAACCTATAACTCTCTACAGAGCTTTGATCTGGGTAATTTTCAGGATTCTGTTCTTCAAAGTGACTGATCTGTACAGAAAAGACACTGAGTAACCTCAGCCAGTGGTGGGATTCAAATACGTGAACAACCGGTTCTCTGTGTGGATGCCACTTCCAGAAGTCCATTCTGGGCCTGGGCAACCAAAAATTATCTACCGGTTCTGCCGAAGTGGTGCGAACCAGCTGAATCCCACCACTGCCCTCAGCTCATCAGGATGAAGGGGACAGTGCTTCAAAAGCAGCCTTTCTCCACCGCTGTTACAAACTTATGAATATTGGATGCCTCCTGAGATACAGGATGGCATTCATACCTCTCATCTTCAGGAAATCACTCAAGACCAGGCTTTTCAGAGATGAAACCTTCTGAGACAAACTGTTAATGGCTGCATGGCTTGCCTGCCATCTATTCCTTTCAACAAATAGTGTATGCATGTCTTGAGCATAGCAAACCAGGGCAGTGCTCAAGACGAAACAGACAAACATTACAGAACCCTGAAACTGAGAAGCTTTTAGAGTTAATCATGTGTAATTGCTTCTCCAAACTGTTTTTTTTTTGGGGGGGGGGAATATTCTGCCCATAACGGTTTTAACTTGCAAGCAAAGAACAGTATTACGCTATCAATTTCTTGTACCAAAAATTCTGCCTGAATTTTGTAATCTGCCTGTTCTCCCTGTGTAAGCCTACTGACAACTCTTACCCATAGTAATCATATTATGAAAGCAATTTCATTTTGCTCTTTACATTCTGATATTGTTGAGGAGTCCCTGAGATCTGCCTACCTCTAATGCAGACAGATAAATGATCAAAGAACTGAGCATGGATGAATTCATTATTTTGCAAATGAACAAAGTATTCTGCAATTCAAATGCAGCTACTTCTCTTGCAAAAGTACTGTGGCCAATATAGAATGCCTGATCAAATTGGCTAAATGTATGTTTTGGTTTTACACTATGACCACAGACTCACTTTCATATTCTTTCTGTTAAACATTCCTTTAAGCACACATAAAGAATGACTTTATGTCTCAAATACTTTGGCCACCTAATGAGAAGGAAGGACTCACTGGAGAAGAGCCTAATGCTGGGAAAGATTGAGGGCAATAGAAGAAGGGGACGACAGAGAATGAGGTGGCTGGATGGAGTCACTGAAGCAGTAGGCGTGAGCTTAAATGGACTCCAGAAGATGGTAGAGGACAGGAAGGCCTGGAGGAACGTTGTCCATAGGGTCGCAATGGGTCGGACACGACTTCGCAACTAACAACAACAAAGAATGACTCACCAGGGGAGTAAGCAGAATGACATATAATACAGAACAGTCCTTCCTTTTTTCCATATATTATAGTTTACATAAAATTTATTTAATTTTATATTGCATACAGTACATATATAATTTTAATAATACTTTATTTTATCTTTTCCTAGAGTTCAAATGACACAGTCTCCCAACTATTATCCAAAAATAAATATTCCATTTATTGACAATATTTTATGATGAGAAGATTCTGAACATTTGCAACATCTCCTTTGTTATTTGTGATGACTCCCCAGGTTGCCTCCCCAGATAGCTGTCCAGCTGGAAGGAAGATGAACCAGTTCCAGGCACATCTGGAAGGGAGTTGGTCAATAGGGATTTGGCAAAAGCACAGATGTAGCAGAACAGTCCTGAGGCTTCAGGTGGGGATAGCATGCAGCTGCAGCCAGTCAATGAGGAGGAAGAGGAACTGCCTTCTGCACCTGATCCAAGAACACATAGAGCAGAGAAAAGGCAGAAGCAGAGAAGGTCAGCCAGATTATTCGTGAGGAGAAAGCCTTGCTCTTCTTGATCAGCTGCACCAGTAGCTAGCTATTTAGCACAGCAGACAGGTGGAAGCGATGGTGGGAACAACGTGTTCATTTCCTAGCTGTGTGTTTTCTGATCACTGTGATTCTTGCCTTGCTTTGGACTGACACCGTGCCTTGACTTGGATCGTGCCTTGTGAACTCTAGACTTTTCCTGCTTTGTGAACTTCTTGTATTGTAGATTTAATTTTGTCTGGTGGGTTTATTTTGATTGGGAAACTTTCAGTCTTGACAGATTCACCTCTCAATTCCATATCGCAAAATGGTCACAACCATACTCTTGCACACAACCATTTTCAAACCTTTCAACAAGCACTTATTTCGTACAACCAATCAGGTGTACCTATTACCCACTGCCAGAATTCACATCTCTTTTATAAGCATTCTATGAAGGCATACAAATTACTTGTGTATCCTGAACAACATAGGTCTGATTTCTTGCTATGTTGTGTTTCATTCTTTCATTTAAGAAAGAATGCTAATTCATTATCTCTTCCATCTCTTTAACACTAGCCTACGTTCCAATCTACAGTCTTTCATATGCTACGATTTTCACAAGATTAGCCCAGAGGTGCTAATCTCCACCACCTGCCTGGCTTTGGTCAACCCAGGCTTTTATACCTCCTTTTTGAGTAAGACAGAGAAGGTATAGGCTAGGTTACCAGCCTCAGTCATATCCCGGCCACCTTCCTACTAATGCCAAGGACTGCATCTATCAGTTTTGTGCACTCCTGACCCAAATGTTATAATTGCAAAGCTCAGTTTTACTCCAACCACGTACACAATATTCTCTTCAAAGTTCAGTTTCTAAACTAGAAACTATTTTGCAAGCCAGCATACTATTGTCTGTACCCCTTCAGTTTGGATTAGGATCATCTGGTACCAATTTTAATTATACTTATCTAGGACTAGGTCCCACTGAACATAGTCAGGGACATTTAATTTCTGAGCAGACTTGATCAGGCTGCACTTTCAGAGAAATAGAGTAAAAACTAATCTTACTCTACTGACATTTACTTTTGGCAAAAGAAGAAGAACTACAATAAAAAATATGCACATATTTATATATTGGGCAGACTTCACAACTATATTTTCTTCAGCATTTACCACATGCATTCTTGCGGCTGGCCATGCCAGACATTAAAATTAATTTTCTCTTTAATAGGAATGACGCTTCCGCCAAAGCTGTTATCAAAAGAGGGGCATTAAAAAAAATCATCCACCTTTGACATAAAGCTCCCAGATTTTATCGTCTCTTCCTCAATCAGATTCAGTTTTGTGTTTGATGCTGTTTGCAACCAAGGTTACAAAATGGAGACAGCTAGCTTTGCTTCTGTAGGGTTCCCCCCCACACTCACACAATATTTTGATCTCCGGAGCCTGAAGCAAACAATATTTCATAAGCCAATTTTTCCTCCCAATGAATAAAACCTGCACGTCTGTGACAAGTTCTGCCCTGGTAATAAAAGCAATAATTATACATGCGCACATATCTTCCAGAAGCTGCAATCATAGTGATGTTACCAGGTCAGGCAGGTGCCCTTTTTTTACTCATGGCCTGGTTTATATGGATTGTTAAAAGCCTTCTGGTTTCCATAATGGGGAGGCCATGCAAGTTAATGAATGCCACCTGTGCCAATAATTGGATGTGACAGTACAGGGAAGCTCCAGGTTTCAGCCAGCAACAATTGATAAACCAGCAAGAGGCACCTTATGCCTGGAAGCTACTTCAAGCACATTATTGCTTGGCATTGAGCATTTAACAAGAACTGAAATGTTCCCTGAACTAACATAGCATTTGATCACAGTTTTCCTGAAATGTATGTATCAAATCAAAGCTGGATCTCTCTGGATTCTGGAAACTTCAGTCGATAGAAATGGCTTTAATTCATAAGTCTTGCATTACAATTCACAGTTAATCTATTTATTCCATAAATTGCCTGGGACTGTCATGAAATAAAGTGCAGGAGAAACCTGGCTGTAGAAATCCTGTAGAAAAATTACCTCTTGGATGTCCGGTCCAGTAGTAGCCATTTACAGGGTCATGCAGTCAATAAGATAGGTTATTAAGAGGAACTGACTATATATCACCAACAGATGACTGGGTTAGGCTACAGGATGCTATAAATTAAAGGTAAAGATAAAAGTTTCCCCTGCCCAGTCAGGTCTCACCCTTGGGGGGGGGGGTGCTCATCTCCATTTCTTAGCTAAGGGAGCCAGCATTGCTCAAAGATGCTTCTGTGGACATGTGGCCAGCATGACTATACATCGAGGCCTGTGGTGGGATTAAAATAATTTAACAACCGGTTCTGTTTGTCATTATCAATGGCATGACATGGCTCATATATTTGTCATCAACTGTGTGATGCGCATCACATTTATGTCATCACTGGCATGACACGCATCGCATTGATGTCATCACTGGTGCAACATGCCTCGTGTCGTCATCATCAACAGAACGACACACCTCACAAATTTATCGTAACCAGTTCACCGAACTCAACAAAAAATTAGGTATTGGTTCTGCTGAACCAGTGTGAACCAGCTGAATCCCACCACTGGTTAAGGTGCACATAATGCTGTTACCTTCCTACCAAAGTGATACCTAGTTATTTACTTGGATTTGCATGCTTTCAAACTGCTAGGTGGGCAGGAGCTGGAGCAAGTAATGGAAGCTCACCCTGTCACAAAGCACTCGAGTCTTGAACCTGAGCTGTTAGATTTCCAGTTGATAAGCTCAGCATCTTTAACTGCTGAGCTATGGAACTAGCTAGTGGGATCTGATGCATCCTAGTAGCTGTGCCCCTTAGGCTGCACTCCTCTCCTTATTTAAATGGCTACATTTCAAACTGAATAAAGCTAACCATAGTTATAAATGTGGTAAAACTCTTTGAGGCAGAGGTGGGTAAAGTTTTATAGGCAGGAGAAACACCTTTTTCATGACCAATAGAAAGCCATAGGATACCTTCTGATGACACAGTGAGGTTACCAGGTGGAACAGGACTGATATTTTGGGGCCTTAGGGGAAGGAGTTTACTTGAAGGATTGGGAGAGGCAGGCAAATTTTGTCATCAAATTTTGGTGGCATATCTTAAGGTACTCAAGAATTACTAGCTACCCAGCCCTGCTCTACAAGGATTGCACTATATAAGCAATCATTCTAGATTATAAAATGTCCTGGCCCCAGAATCCAAGAATCAAGACCAGTTACTCACTAATGTGAGAAGGCCACTGTGACTAACCTATCCCAAAGCCTCAATGCGAACAAACCAAATTAAAAACAGTTTTTATGAAGATGCCAGTCTCTTCCCTAATAAACTTCTATATGTTGCTGTATCTGGAGTGTTACATGATTGACCATCTTCTAAGAGCTGGGCATTTTGTGGGTGAAAAGAATTCCCTGCTCTTCCCTTTGTGTCCAAGTAGTTGACTTGAAGAAGCTGAAAGAGCAGCTCCAGGGAAGCGCTAAAAGTGTTCCCCTCCCAAGACGATAACTCCCCTGCTCTAATGGAGAATGGGGGCCGTGAGTAGATGTGGCTTTAAAGTTATGGAAAGCTGAAATGATCGCTTGATATCCATTTTTCAAGAGATGATATGAACAGATATGGTATCAAATGAAGGATCGACCACTTCATGCTGAGAAAACGTATGTTTGGAGGATAGCCAAGACATAGCATTTTTCGATTCTCTAGCTGACCACGTCCTGGAACCAATCAGAGCAGAAGTAACTCTCGTCATAATTCTAAGAGATGCTTGAGTGCATTCTTGGCACCATAAATTTCAATTTGCTTCATATTGACAGATTTCTATCACCATATTCTAATGGAAATCAAACTGAACAAATTATTACCTTTCAGTACATCCTGCAATTATTGCCACAGTTCCAATTTGGAGGGGAGGGAAGCCCGGTGTACTTTCTCTCCCTAACTTTCTTTTTTTATTTCTTCCGTGTTTTCTTTTTCAAATTATATATTTGCAGGTTTTTAATACAGCAGATATTTTGGGAGGATAAAAATGATGCTTTTTAAAAAAAATATTGAAAAAGATCCCCAGCTATATAGAAAAATAAATAAAGTTCTTACAGCTGAATAGTTTTGCTAATAACATTCCACTTCTGCTCAGATTAATAGAAGTTTCGTAATTGAGTTGACTGTATTGCATATTTTGTCGTGTATTTTGTACAGCAGTGGTGTACGGGATAGGTTTCCAAAACAGTATTGCTCATCTGCTTGGATAAACGATTAATTTGGGATGAAAAAGATGGTTAAGGGAAAGAAATGTAGTGTTTTTCAGACTACGGAGGACTATAGACTTGAGACAACAAAGCTGAAGAAGAAATGACACAATCGTCACTGAATTGTATGTGTTCCAAAGTTTAGGTTTAGAAATAGGAAACAAAATAATTGATAGGAAAGGAAAGGAAAGGAAAGGAAAGGAAAGGAAAGGAAAGGAAAGGAAAGGAAAGGAAAGGAAAGGAAAGGAAAGGAAAGGAAAGGAAAGGAAAGGGAAAAGAAAAGCTTGAAATAATAATAATAATAATAATAATAATAATAATAATAATAATAATAAGAATAAGAATAAGAATAAGAATAAGAATAAGAATAAGAATAAGAATAAGAATAAGAATAAGAATAAGAATAAGAATAAGAATAAGAATAAGAATAAGAATAAGAATAAGAATAAGAATAAGGAGAAGGAGAAGGAGAAGGAGAAGGAGAAGGAGAAGGAGAAGGAGAGGTAGTAGTAGTTGGAAGGGACCTTGGAGGTCATCTAGTCCAACCCCCTGCTCAGGCAGGAAACCCTATACCATTTCAGACAAATGGCTGTCCAGTCTCTTCTTAAAAACTTCCAGTGTTGGAGCATTCACCGCTTCTGGAGGAAGGTTGTTCCACTGGTTAATTGTTCTAACTGTCAGAAAGTTTCTCCTTAGTTCTAGGTTGCTTCTCTCCTTGACTAGTTTCCATCCGTTGCTTCTTGTCCTGCCTTCGGGCGCTTTGGAGAATAGCTTGGCTCCCTCTTCTTTTTGGCAGCACAGCTTGGAAAGAGCAGAAATTTGCTACCATACAAGTGAGAGTTTGAGTACTTTTTCCTTGTGTATTTTAAGTAATCCACTGGAATTTTATACTATAACAAGGGAATGAAGGAAACATGCCAGAAGATAAAGCACAGGAGTGAGAAAACCCCAGCAATTCTTTTTGATTTTGTTTGGGAGGAGTGGGAATGAATGTTTTTTTTTTGTTTAGGCAATGACCCAAGGGAACCAGCAGGGGCAGCCAAGGCACTTAGTAATCTGCTAGCTTCAAAGGTGAGTAGGCAAACCCTAAAGAGGTAAATAAGGATGAGCTGACAATGTTGCATGATTTCTAGAGTTGCAAATATATAAATACAGCTATACCTGTAGTTAGGACACAGAGAAGCTGGCAACCTTGAACAGCTCAGAATGGCTTTGCAATTTCCTTGCAGAATAGATGTGGGATGGCGAGGTGTGTGATGGGGGACAGAGCATTTTCCTTCTCTTAACGAGGCCTCTTCTCTCATGGCACACAAAATGTGGAGTCTTTTTCTGCATTAATGGTCATAAAACACCATTCATGTAAAGTTTCTTTGTTACTGTAGTGATACGAGCTGGAGACAAGTAGCAAAATGTCGGGCTTTCCTCCTCCAGTGAGTAACATTGTCCCAGGGAAGCATTTGTATGCTACCAGTGAACTTGTTTCTGCTTTAAAATGATTGTGGCATGAATTTTGCAGCTAGCCTTTGGCGGACTATTATATTTCAACTTCAGGGTTCCATGCAAAGTATAGAAAAAGCCATGCAAATAAAAACAAAAATAGCCTTGTGAGGATCTTTGAGATCATAGCAATGTAAGCAGGACATTGCAAACAAGATAAGGGTCTTCTGGACATTGTGGAGATCTGGAGGTCACCCCCAAAATACCAAGGCAGATGCTCTCTTTTGAGCTACCTTGTTTTAATCTGCCAGACTTTTTGTAGAGGTGACTTTCGTCTTCTTGTATCAGCTAAGCCTTCTGTTACCTAGTCTAGAATGTTTCCAGTTTTGGCCTCTTCCAGGGATAGAAACAGACCTACTAACATTTCTTCTAATCTATCTAAATCAGAGGTCTTCAAACCTGGCTCTTTTATGACTTGTGGACTTCAACTCCCAGAATTCCTCAGCCAGGCATGCCCGAGGCATGCCTGGCTGAGGAATTCTGGGAGTTGAAATCCACAAGTCATAAAAGGGCCAAGTTTGAAGACCCCTGATCTAAATGATCTAAAAAGATCTAAATGGCATAGTTCCGTCTCCCTGCATTAGTCACAGTATTATAATTTAGTTGTTATTTATGATCAAGGCTTTGAGTGCAGAGCCAATCCCAATAGCTTTTTTACAATCTATTGCATTGGTTCTTAATTTACTTGGCAAATTTTATTTATTTTATTTTATTTTTATTCCATTTATATCCCGCCCTTCTCCAAAGACTCAGGGCGGCTTACAAGCTTAGCAGTAGCCTTCATTCTATGTATATGCCTGCTTATTAGGGCTTTCACACACACACACCCCCAAGCGGCATTATTACAAAGTCAGCTTAATTGCTCCCAACAATCTGGGTCCTCATTTTACCTACCTCAGAAGGATGGAAGGCTGAGTCAACCTTGAGCCTGGTGGGATGCGAACCTGCACTAATTGCAGGCAGCTGGTGTTACTTAAGGAGGCATTAGCCCACTGCTCCACCAAGGCTCAATAACTTGCAAATTAAAGTTCCTAAAATTTACTTAGCAAAATAACCACTGCAATGTTCTTAATCTGTTCTTAATTTACTTGGCAAAAGCTAGTCCCAGGCTGCAGGAATATCTTGAGTTGTATGTCCTCTGCTACTTATATAAAACAATACCATCAGATTACATGAGTGCAAGTTATAGTTTGTACGTAATCCAGTGCAGTTTACCATCTTCCCCAAAGATCAAGAATCTGATAATAATTGATCCTTATGCTTCTGCCATAAACAGAATTACAAAGCTCATTGGATATTTTAAATTCAACTGAACATGTGTTTGTAATTTTAATATTTATCTATCTTTACAGGTAAATCATGCAACTTAAAGCATTTTTTAGATTTCCCATTCTACAAATATTATGGAAGAACCTGAAAACTAACTGTCAACAGTGCTAACATCGAATGCTCTTGCTTGACAAGAGATGAAGAAGCAGCTATTTCATATGTTAAACTTGTGTATTGCTTTAGGAGATACGGTTAAGGCTGGGAGGAGGGAGAAGGAAGATTTTATCTCAAGGCTGTCTGAAATAAAAGAAGATAAGAACTTGGTGGGTTGTCTAACGGAAGAGAAACTAATTCTTTAAATTAATTGGAGAATGTGATTAATGACAAAATTAGAAAGGTGGAGAATTGTGTTTAATATATTGTGCAAGGGGGCGGAGATTTCAGATTCCAGCTTCCTTCGAGCAAGCATTTGCCGATGTATTGGGCTAATAAAGGACTTTTAAGGTAAACAATGCCTCAGAGTCACTTGAAAAGCTCATACGTCGAAACTTGACACTAACAACAAAATGGTCATTTATTCATTGCCAAACAGTTTTACAGATTGGCATAATGTTTACATATTCTGATTTACATGTATAGATTGAAATTGAAGTAATTAGTGTAATTTCCCTAGGGATGACAGAGAAGAATGTAATTAAATGGCAACTGTAATTAGTAGAAACTCTTGATGTTCAATTTATAGAGCCGCCCATCTCGCGTATGTGACTCTAGATGGCTCACAACCATTAAAAAAATGTCAAGCAATACAAATAAAAGCAACTAACATATACGTCTCACTAATCCCATTAGAAACTGTATGAAAAACACACAATCAAATTGACAATAGAATTGTGTGGTTCACATACAGCACAGGCATTGAAAAAACTCCATCACACAGCCAGATCCCAATGGCAAGGGCAAAGTCACATCTTCCCAAAAACCAGCAGAATTGGGGCCCTATCTGAACTGGGCAAGTCTTCAACACAGCAGATCTTCTATATATAAAGCTACATAACTGTCCTAAAGATGACTTCAAAATGCGTGATAAAATAGGTATTACCGCAATATAATTTCTTTCTCACCAACAAGAACTCCACACTTCACACTCTAGAGGCACCAAGAGACCCACCTCCTGACCATATTGTTAACAGGCCAGATGTCTTGCTTTGTATGTACTCAGATTAGACGTTTTTATGTGTTTTTAAAAATTGTTTTAATGGGGTTTTTTTTACTTTTTTTACTATTTTAAAATGTTTTTAAGGTTTTAATTATAATATAGGTTTTGGAATTGTGAGTCACCCAGAATCATTTAAATAGATGGGCAGCTATACTGTCGAATTCAAACAAACAAAACTTTGGTGAGTAAATGTAGTCTCTACATAGACTTCCAGTTGTGTGTTGCAGCAAGACAGGATGCAAAAAGGCAGAGCTCAGCTTTCTGTGTCCAATTTCGCCCTGCTGGGGGCCCTGAAAAGGACCTAAAGTCGCCCCGAAGAGGCGATGAAGAAGGAGGGGTGCCTTGTCAATCATGGAGAGGCAGCAGTCTCTCTGTTTGATCCAAGGAAAGCCCTCTAAACTGGCAGGGGAAAGACCAGCCACACCTCTGCGGCCGGCCACTAGCTGCTGACAACCAACGAACAAAAGTTTTAATTAGCACAGTGTAAACAGCATGTTTGGACTGGGTGAGAATATTGATCCTTTCTTTACTATTTTACAACTGAATTTCCTGGGAAAAGCTTCCAAGAACCTTTAAACCTCTGGATGTAAACGGAAGCGGCATTTTAAATTTTTTTATGGGGGACAGAAATACACAATACTGAAGTGAAAGTAGTACAAAGCCACAGTTTTGATAAATCTGAGAACTGAGATAATTGTTAAGATTTTCTTTAGAAAAAAAAACTATTGAGGTGAAATATAAGAAATATAAGAAATCAACCCTTTGTTTTAAGAGTGGGAAATGGACTTTGAGTGACATCTAGTGGTGGATTTGAGTACAGCACCATAACTAGCTGCTTGGTGACTTTCAGGTTAAGGGAGTACAGCTGGCAATAAAGGAAAATATTTTGGCATATTTATCATCCTGACCTCCAGGGACTATAAATATCTACTGAGCTTGTATTTTTAATTTCAAGAACTAATGAGAGAGAAAGAAAATTTTGACTTTTGAATACAGGGAGGTTGAACATTTAGAACACTGGGTATATTGTGGATTACAACCTTGCTAATTGATAATTTTCAGGATACCTGAGACAAAAAATTACTATAAAATATTTCTATTAGGACTGGATTATAAAGACCATATATAAAGACCAGAAAACCAGAGGAAATTTTGTTCCGCTCTCACTGAGACTGGTGATACTAGAGGATTTCTAGGAATGATGCCACAAGAAAAAACAAATACCTTTCAGAAGGAAATACTCTCTATGCTACAGCAAATTCATCAAACAATTCTTGCACATAAAGAGGACATAAAAAGAAACCATAATGAGACTAAAAATAACCTAGATGATATAAAGGACCAAATCTCCAAACTGAGGCTACAACTGGAAAGCTCCCAGACAATTACAAATTATGAACAAATAAACCAGAAATCAGAGGGTGAAGCAGAAGAAATGGACCTAGAGATGGAGGAGATAGGAGAAAGGAAATATGGACTACTATACGCAAATAAAATACTGCAAGACCCACCTATAACAATCAAAATATAAAAGACCCTTTACTCCTTTCTCCAAAATACACCTGATGACAAGGAAGAAGATTCTAGAAAATGGAACATAGAGTCGGCAGGGGAAATGTCTAGGGAATATGGATGGACAGAGTTCCTCTCAAAAAATACTCTACCTAGAGTATCTTTCTCATGCCAAGGAGCTTTCACAAAAATAGAAAGAAAATTCTTGGGCAATTTAATTGCCTTGGCCTGGAAAGCTGCTTGGCAAAGAAAGAAAGTGAGAGTTAGACTTTAAAAACAGAGGATTTGATCTATCAGAGGGGGCATTTCTAATCTGTTTGAATATGATTAAAAGAACGGATGACCCTTAGATATAACTAGATTTTTATAATGGAAGATATGATTTAGAATTAAAATAGCATTTTTTCTTCTTCTTTTGATATGGGAAATAAAAGGAGGATTGGTATGAATAAAAATTTTTAGCTATATAAATGTAATTAATATTGTGAAAATCATAATTGACAAAGATACTTTAAATACTGATGGGAAATCAAACATTAATAAGAGCACGAAAAACAGGATATTGACTTGTGAATTGATATTGTTATTTCTATAATATTAGTAAAATATGATGAAGATGTCTATATCTAATTTTGTATATATAAATAGTATTAAGAATTGTAATTGTTTAATGAGGGGAAAAGGGAAAAATATGGGGAAGAAAGGAAGATTAAGGAAAAAATACTGGATTGTGCAGTAGAGAAAAGATTTATATTGGAGAAGTTAATGTTAAATATGTGAACCCAGGCAACATGTTGTTTACTAAGCTCTAAAGATTGCAATTTTAAAAAATTAATAAAACTTATAAAAATGTAGTTTTACCTAGCTATTTAGTCATAATGTCACATATGAAAATGTTTTATCTAACCCTGAGGTAAGACCAGGGCTTTTTTTCTCATTGAATGCTCAGAACGGAGTTCCGGCACCTTTTTTGGATGGAACCTTGTAGGGTAGGCAAGGCGGGTTGTATAACATGTGTGAGTTCCGGCACCTTTTTCTTTTACAAAAAAAGCACTGGGTAAGACTATATTACAATTGGAAGGAACAGCCTTTATTTGAAAAAGCAGCATATTTTTGGTGCCATGTGTTTTGTTCTTTCTAACTACATGCTCCAAATGAACTAAATAGCACCATACAAACATATTTTCCAAAAATCAAGGAACAATTGAAATAAGTGAATGCAACATTTTATTACATTAGAGATGTAAAGAATTCACTGTTGCATAATATAACCAGAGAGGCACCTTTTTGCCTATGCCTCTCATTCTTTGTTGATTGAATTATTTTGTTTTAGCACCTCATCAGTAGTTGCAATAGTTGCCATTCAAACTCATAAAATGCACATTCAGTACAAAGAAATACAAATCTGTTTTCCCCAAGGGAAACACCAGATGGCCTTTAACTAAGCATTCTGCTTTTTCAGCAAAGACTTCATAAGCTTCCAAGAGACTTTAATGGTATTTAATTCTAGAAAGCTGAACCAGCTACCCTACCCTGTTTCCCCCCCCCCCCGAGAACATCAGCTTGTTTTCATTTATGAGCATCAATGTTTCAATAATACATTGTCTTAGAATATCAAAACATTATTCAGCTGGATTGTGACCTTATAATGATTATCTTTATGAGACCTGGTCGCAGACCTTCAGACTTAGTTTGAGGTAGGTTATCATCAGGGATAAAAGACAAATTGGCACTTCCCATCCATTTGATATCAGGAAGCCAGGTGAATGCCACCTCTGTCCTTGGAATTAGATTTCATCCTCCAGAACTCCAGCAGAGCAGCTTAGGGCAGGGGTGTCAAATTTGCAACATCACGTGACGTGTTGTGACGTATTGCGACTTTTTTGCCATTGCCAGCAGTGGGGAGGGCACGGTTTCACTATGATGCATCCGTCCCCTGGGCTGGCAGTTTGACACCCCTGGCTTAGGGTGTCCTGATCAAGCAGTTCCTAGTTCTGTCCTTCAACAAAGGGAATATGGAGGTTGAATACTGTAATCAGGAATGGTTGCTGTAATCAGTACCTGACATTTTATATATCACATTGCCTAAAAAAGGGTGAGTTATAAAGAAAGGGAGTTACCCCAACATATTTTCCAATTTATTGTTTAGGGGTGAAACTTAGAGGTAAAAGAAGCTATAGATAGAACCTATCTGAGACAGAATAGCTACCGGATATCTGTCTCTGCCTAAAGCTATACTACACAAAATAGCCTGAAACATTTCAGTATATTTCCTGAAGCTTATTCAGAGTACTTAGGTTATACTGTACCTTAAAAATCTAGAACTATTCTATATTCTGATTCATCGTCTGATATCATCAGCTATATTCATTCTTCATAGAAATAAAATAGAAACACAGCTTAGAAATAGAAACACAATGCCTTTAGCAGCTATACTGCAGTCCACTTAAATATAGTTCAGAATTCCCATCTTCTTCCCACCACGCAACGTTGGGTATAAAATTCACATGTCTCTTATTTAAGCTAAGCATTGATAAACTCTTAAGATACTAGAACAATTCCTTTCAGGGAATGTTAGAATCTTCATACTTTGAGGACTGTCTTTACATATACTGAATTTGCCTCCTTTGATTTGTAGCTCATTGCTTGCGATCTTCTTAAAGGTGTTTCCCTGGGAGGATTCCATCTGGCAAACTTACAAGACACAAACTTTTCAATTGTGATCAGACCCTGAATTTGGTAAGTTGCAGACAAATGTCTTTCATTAAAACCAAACTGTTATGTCGTGGGCTCTGGTGAGCAGGAATGAAGACACACAGCTGAGTACAGAGAAACTCATTCTTTTATTCAAGCTGGAACTGTACTAGGACTTGGGGCGCACCCCGCCACAATATATAGCCAAACCCTATGGTAGCAACCAATCAGATTGAACCCGTGCTTGCCGCCCGAGATTGACCAATTGCAGGACCGGAGACGTCCTGTCTGGGTTGCTGGAGAGCCGTTAGCTCTCCAGCAACGCACGTGGTGTGGTACCAAAAGCCCAGTACATAACACAAACTATCAACTGTTTACAACAGGGGTCCCCAACCCCAGGTCTGTGGACCAGTAGTGGGTGCCAGCATCCAGTCTGCACAAACCAGCAAAGTCCCATCTGCGGGATGCAGGCAGCACACAAAACCAAGCACCCTCTGGTCTGCGAAAAAACCTCTCTGCACGGAACTGGTCCCTGGTGCCCAAAAGGTTGGGGACTTCTGGTTTACAATACAGGTAATCCTTGACCTATGACCACAACTGAGTCTAAAATTTCTAACTTTACTAATTTAACAACTGCAGCGATTCACTATGGCAAGAAAGATCATAAAATGGAGCAAAATTCACCAAACAAAGGTTGTTAGGTGAATTTTGCTCCATTTTATGACCTTTCTTGCCATAGTTGTTAAGTGAATCACTGCAGTTGTTAAGTAAGTTACACGGTTGTTAACTAAATCTGACTTCTTCATTGACTATGCTTGTCAGAAGGTCACAAAAAGTGATCACATGACCTGGGCCATGTTGTAACTGTCATAAATAGGAGTCAATTGCCAAGCATTTAAATTTGGATCACGTGAATGTGGGGAGACTCCAAGAGTCATAAGTATGAAAAACGGTCACAAGTCACAATTTTCAATGCTGTTGTAACTTCAAATGGTCCCTAAATAAACTGTTGTAAGTCACCTGTAATTCCCCCCCCTCTTTTCTTGCCTTATGTATGTTGAAAAGGTGAAGGAATTACCTGTTTTCACTGAATAGGCTTCTTCCTAGTATAAAATTTTCTTGCTTTTAAGTAATTTTATCATGCAGAGGCAGCAAAGTTATAGAGATGATTGTTCAGTTATTTGGCTATAATGTAGACAGTGCTGGAATTGATAGCATGTATTATTCTCAGGCCCGACACTTTAATAGAAAGGAGATATTGCTGAATTTGGCTTTCAGTATTCCTCATCCATGGCTCTGATGCCAACTGAGAGCTATAATTCAGCAATTTCTGAAAGCCCACAGACCTTCCTCTTCTGCTTCAAGGCATTAGGTGCCGAGATCCACATTCTCTTTACCTTTTCTGCCCAAGTTGTGCCTTTTCTCTGCTATCTCAGAAAAAAGACCTTGCATCCTTAATGTTGTTTTTGTTCAATGAAAAGCACAAGATGTTGACATCTTCAGTTAGTGTCTGTCTGGGCTCCTTTACATTGCAAATCAGAAGCATGCAATCTGCATCCGTAATTGTGTCCATAGATGGAAGATACATAGTTTAATGAAGGCCTGAGCATTTTGCTACTCAACCATACCACTTCAAAGGGAAACCTGATGTTTCTGCCAACAGCATTTGTGACTCTTCCTTTTGGTAGAACTTTTTTTTTTAAAGTCGGAAGGGGGAAAATAAATCAGGGCCTGGTTTTTTTTTAATCTTTTCATCTGGGTGTACTTCACACAGCTTGAAAAACTCTTTTGGTTATTTGACTTGTAATTTACTTTGATGAAGATGAAATTATAAGAATTTTCAAATCGATCACTGATAATTTCTATAAATGAAACTCTGTCCCTGGTATAAAGGGAGCAATTAAATGGACAGGCGACCACTGAGAATTCCCTGCAGGCAACCAACTTCCTGTTTCCAACTCTTCCTGTTTCCAACTCATAAAGAGAAATAGTTCAATGATTAGTTTGAAAAAGGGCATTGAATTCTGCAATGGACAGTTGCAGGCATATACATAGAATGAAGGCTACTGCTAAGCTTGTAAGCCGCCCTGAGTCTTCGGAGAAGGGCGGGATATAAATGGAATAAAAATAAAAATAAAATAAATAAAATAACATTTGTTTGTTTGTGCTATTACATTTAGGAGCTGTATAACTTCAGAATAACTCTGGACAGCTTATCGTATCAATCAACAAGACAAAAAACACACACACACACCACACAATATAAGTGCACAAGATAGCATCCATCCAACCAATGTGCTACATGTACAGAATTTTAAATGTTCTGTTACTGTACAAATGAATTTTTAAAGGCAGGCAGGATGAAGCTATGTATGTGGGGGGGGGGTTTCTACCAGGACAGTGACTATTCCAGTTTTAAGTGAAGTCTACAGGTAGGCTTTGTTTATCAACTGCCTTGTTTAACAACCATTTACAGTTATGACAGTGTTGAAAAAAGTAACTTTGTGACCAGTTCTCCTATTTATGACCTTTGCAGATCTGTAAAACAAAGGAATGCTGAAGATCATAAGCACAGCTGTGGTTTCACTTGGCAACTAGTTTGCTTAACTACCATGTTACCAGTCCCAATTGCTGTTGCTAAGTGGAACTACTTGTATTCAGAACAGTCAACCAATGTTGAGATTTAGACAGTTCCGTTTTTAAAGGTGCTAATAGGTAAAGGTTCCCCTGCTCATGCATGCTAGTCGTTTCCGACTCTAGGGGCCGGTGCTCATCTCCGTTTCAAAGCCAAAGAGCCAGCGCTTGTCCGAGGACGTCTCCGTGGTCATGTGGCTGGCATGACTAGACGCCATAGGCGCACAGAACGCTGTTACCTTCCCACCGTAGTGGTCCCTATTTTTCTACTTGTATTTTTATGTGCTTTCGAACTGCTAGGTTGGCAGAAGCTGGGACGAGTAACGGGTGCTCACTCTGTTATGCGGCACTTGGGATTCGACCCGCCAAACTGCCAACCTTCTGATTGACAAGCTCAGCATCCTAACCCACTGAGCCACCGCGTCCCTTTTAAAAGGTGCTAATAGCTTGAAGTAAATACACCCCAGTGACAGCAAAGACTCATAATACTGAATGGCCATGAATGGCTGCTGTTCTATGGCATGAGCCAGCCATTGGGTTAAGTAAAAGAGAAGAAGTTGTTCAAATCTGGAACTGCGCCATCCTGTGGAATGATGGGCTGACCTGGCTGCTAGTCAGGGCTGTTGCGGGGAGATGTAGAGGCAGCAGTCCTATTGGTGCATTGAGGTATACAGTATAGATATTGGGGACTAGACTCCTGGGGAGAAGACCCAACTCCTCAGTTACTGGGGCACCTGCTGTTGGTCTGACTATAGACTGGAGAGAGAGAAGAGGTAAGAAGAGAAGAAGAAGAGAGAGAAAGTCTGTGTGCATGGAGTGAATGGAATGGCTGAGAGAAAAATTGGAGAGGAAGTTGAATATGTAGAACAATTGTTGGTTCCTGGTTGGGAAGGGAGAAGGGAGCTCCATGGAAGAAGACAAGACCCAGAGGGAGAGAAGTTATGCCCAAGATCCAAGGAAGGGAAGAAGGAATCAGTTGTTCTTGGCAAAGCCTTGGACTTTGGGGAAGGACTGGGCCAAAGACTCTTCCGGCAATGGAGAAGCAGTAGGTGTTTGGCTGACCAGATCCAGGAGCAGGCCAAGCTGTGCTGAGGAAACTACAGTAAATTCAGCCTATTGCTTTCTTTTTAACTCTCTTTTATCAAGACCAGAAATGGAGGAGGGATTTGGAATGAAAGCTGGAGGAAAGCAAAGAGGAGACCAGGGAAAACCTGACACAGGGTGAAAAACAGGACTGTTGTAAATACTTGTTGTAAAGAACCTCACTCTAAATAGCAAAAAAAGCATTATGTCTTGTTTTCTGAGTCAGTTGCCACCCTTGCAGAACAAAACACACCTCTCCTTCAACAAGAACAGTGTGACAATGCTTCTCTTCCACCCCCAGTAAACAAACAATTACTTCATGAACAGCTAACATGGTAAGTGACTGCATAATAAGGCTCAGGATATGAATTTCTTCAGTAATATGCAGAACCAACTGGAACAATTCAGGCAAAGCTAAAACACAGCTCACTCATTTCAAGGGAAGATTTAGTCACTGTCCTAAATTTACTGTCAGATGGAAAGCTGGAGCTTATTCAGCTGGTAAAACAATTCCAGCTATTTTCCATTTTGCCACAAGAGAAGTTAACTTGCTTCAGCATGGCTGGCTGAGGAATTCTGGGAGTTGAAGTCCACAAGTCATAAAAGGGCCAAGTTTCAAGACCCCTGCCTTAGATCTAAACATACAGTATACAAACTGAGCAACAACAAAGCTAGTGGAGGTGACGGTATTCCAGCTGAGCTATTCAAAATCTTAAAAGACGATGCAGTAAAAGTGCTACACTCAATTTGCCAGCAAATTTGGAAAACTCAAGAGTGGCCACAGGATTGGAAAAGATCAGTTTACATTCCAATTCCAAAGAAAGGCAGTGCCAAAGAATGTTCAAACTATCGCACCATTGCACTCATTTCTCATGCTAGTAAAGTTATGCTTAAAATCCTACAAGCTAGACTCCAGCAGTATGTGGATCGAGAACTACCAGAAGTACAGGCAGGATTTCGAAGAGGCAGAGGAACTAGAGATCAAATTGCCAACATACGCTGGATCATGGAGAAAGCTAGAGAGTTCCAGAAAAACATCTACTTCTGCTTCATTGACTATGCTAAAGCCTTTGATTGTGTGGATCATAACAAACTGTGGCAAGTTCTTAAAGAGATGGGAGTACCAGACCATCTTATTTGTCTCTTGAGAAACCTATATGTGGGCCAAGAAGCAACAGTGAGAACTGGACATGGAACCAACTGATTGGCTCAAAATTGGGAAAGGAGTCCGGCAAGGCTGTATACTGTCGCCCTGCCTATTTAACTTATATGTGGAGCACATCATGAGAAAGGCAGGGCTAGATGAATCAAAAGTTGGAATTAAGATTGTCGGAAGAAATATCAACAACCTAAGATATGCAGATGATACCACTCTAATGGCAGAAAGTGAAGAAGAACTAAAGAGCCTCTTGTTGCGGGTGAAGAAGGAGAGTGCAAAACTTGGGTTGAAACTTAACATTAAGAAAACCAAGATCATGGCATCCAGCCCTCTCATTCCTGGCAAATAGATGGGGAAGAAATAGAGATAGTGACAGATTTTATTTTCCTGGGCTCCAAGATCACTGCAGATGGGGACTGTAGCCAAGAAATTAAAAGACGCTTGCTCCTCGGGAGGAAAGCCATGTCAAATCTAGACAGCACACTAAAAAGCAGAGACATTTCCCTGTCAACAAAAGTGAGTATAGTCAAGGCTATGGTCTTCCCAGTTGCAATGTATGGCAGTGAAAGTTGGACCATAAGAAAGGCTGAGCGCCAAAGAATTGAGGCCTTTGAACTATGGTGCTGGAGAAGACTCCTGCGAGTCCCTTGGACTGCAAGGCAATCAAACTGGTCAGTCCTAGAGGAGATCAACCCTGACTGCTCTTTAGAAGGCCAGATCCTGAAGCTAAAACTCAAATATTTGGCCACCTAATGAGAAGGAAGGACTCACTGGAAAAGAGCCTAATGCTGAGAAAGATTGAGGGCAAGAGAAGAAGCAGACGACAGAGAATGAGGTGGCTGGATGGAGTCACTGAAGCAGTAGGTGTGAACTTAAATGGACTCCAGAAGATGGTAGAGGACAGGAAGGCCTGGAGGAACATTGTCCATAGGGTCGCGATGGGTCGGACACGACTTCGCAGCTAACAACAACAAAAATTGATATATCAATTACACAGTGCTGAAAAATAAGGCATTCCTGCTTTGGAAAGTGCTAATTTGTAGTAAATGCTTGTAAGTGACAGTAAAGAATGGGTTTTTCCTTGCCCGAGAAACAAAGGATTATTCAGTGCACAGCTGAATAGTAAGTGGGGCAATATATGCCTATAAGGAAACAAGTAGAAACAGCTTCTAAACTGTTACAAATTCTCTTTCACAGCCTTGGGGAATAAATATTATCTAGCCCTGTGATGCAATATTTTTTCCTGAAATCAAGGGGATGCACATGGAGGGGAAGATCGCCCCCTTGTATAAATATCCTGAGAGCAAGATAATATTAATGGCATTGACAAAGCCTGTTCAGGAGCTTCTTCTGCATAACAGAGATTCAGAAAACCCAGGGAGGTACAAAATATTTCAAAGAGATAATTGATGCCTCCTCTTCACTTCAGCAAGCAAATTGTGGTGCCACCACACTGTGAAATATGTTATTACGGTGAATTATAGCTGCCTTGCACATCCCTAATATTTATGCCCCAAAGAGGTCTCCTGTATAAGGGAGACTTTTGGGGCCATTTGAACCTGTCCCTCTGAGGCTGTAAAAGAATCTTTCTCTAATAGTACCAGTTACCAGTTGTTGAATAATAATATCACATATAATTTTACCTCCATGCTTTAAGAGAAGATGCTACTATTTTCTTCTTTGTGCTGATTAAAACAGAGGGCTCTGATTAAATCATTAGCAAACATTATAAACTGTCACCAGATACCTGAAACATGCTGACAGATCTTGTCCAAGTCCTAATAAACCAGACAATGTTTTTGTAAATGGTTCTCAATGCTGCCAATTTTTATTTCCCCCCCTCTGTGTTTGTGTGTGTGTGTGTGTGTGTGTGTGTGTGTGTGTGTGTGTGTGTGTTTCCATCTGCTGCAGTGATATTTTACCTACATCAGTTTTTAGATATTCTGTCACTTTCTGCTCTTACCAGAATGTTTTGTACGGTCTTTGAACTGATAGATGGGTTGGAGTGGGGGAGTGGGGGGGTGGGGCGGGTTTGAAATTTGTTTGCTCTGCCTTTTAAAATAAACCAGCCTGAATTGTATTTCCAAAACTAATAGGCAAAACTGGGAGATGACTATCTTTCAGTTTCTCCCTTTGGTGAATTATGCGATGCAATTTTCTGATCAGAAAATGTGTACACAGATGTGTATGTTGCAGGAAGTCACATAAAAAAGAGCAAATTAGAGGTAAGTGGAAAAAATGTGTACATTAGGGGAAATTATATACAAGAGGGTACATAAAGAGTGTGTGTGTGGGGGGGAAATCTCTAAATTAAACTGTGAACAGATGCAAAAATAGAGTAAAAAAACCTTGTACTTGGCACATTTGGCACATTAAAAATGGGAACATATTCTTCCATCTTTGTATCATAGCTACTCCCATATACAATGTATGCCCATTGTGAAAAACATGGTTTATTGTTATGTGCTGGTTGCGCCCACCCATGGACTGTGTGTCAATGACAAACGGAAGAAACTTCTTTTTGCCTCTCTTTACATTTCTTTTTAAAGTTTTTGCCAATTATAAATTCACAGATTATTGGAAATGGGACAGAAGTGTAAACTAAGAGAAGTGTACTGAGTAGGAAGAATGAGCCTGATTGGCAGATAATACACTGAGTTTCCATTCTCTGTACTCAGCTGGCTGGTCCAGGCTGAACTGTGACTGGCCACAGGTAACCTCAGCAGGGCTGAACATTCTGAAAAAATGCATTTGGAGGGGTGGGAAGAATGAGAACGGAAGACTGGTTGGTATTAAAATAGAGGCTGGGGACAATGGTCCTTTTATGACCTGTGGAATTCAACTCCCAGAATTCCTGAGCCAGCATAGCTGGGAGATGAAGTCCACAAGTCATAAAAGGGCCATCATTCCCCACCCCTGCATTAAAACATACTGGGATTGCTCTGCATGCAGGATAGATTTTGATATGACAAGAGTTCAATATTAGGAACTAATCACCTTAATCAATATAATGTAGTGTCTTATGTTTTAGTTAAATTGTTTTCAACACAAGGATTTATTGATGTGAAACTTCACTATTCACCCTACATCTCTTAAAGAGACAGAGAACTTTTATTGTGATGTGTTGAATTGAAATCTCATTGTCACATATGTTCTTTTTATTATCTGTGTGGGTTGGGTTGTGTTTTGGGTTTGTTTTTTGCTATGCTTTCCCTTCTTAATGTAGGGTAATGATTCAGAAGGCAAAGGTTTAGTTTGGAGGAGTCTGTTTAATTAGTCAAATTTATGTACTGGTGGAATTCCAGATTTCCTGGCAATTTATGATGCTAATAACAAAATAATACAGATAAGACCACAACAGAAATACCATTAAAACGAAACCAGCTATGCCATTCATTTCAGCCATCAAGTAGCAGCTGTGAATGTAATGCAACCTTAGCTTTCAAAAGCTCTGAGAAATAACTCTTCACACCATTTTGAAATGAAACTGGGCTCATCACTGAGAGAGCACAATTCCATTGGATGTAAGCCATTGCTGAGAAATACATCCCCAGATATCTACCTCTCTTGGCAATTATGAGTGGAAACTCACAGCATTCCTATCTGGGATGGTTGTACTGGATTTCTCAAGAAGGAAGTCCTCAGGTAACGAGGAGTTAAGATTTTTGGAGCCTTAAATGTCAAGCCAGTGCTGAATTATACCTAGAAGACTACTGACAGCCAGGTGGGTTAGCTGTCTCTAATCAGCACATGGGCCATACATTCTGCCCTACTTGCAGCTTCCAAATTGCCCCAGATACTGTGCCTTATAGTAATTCCTTTGGGTGGCGTGAATCTCCTACTTCAGATAGATCTGTGCTGAGTCACTCAAGTCCCGGTCATCTCATGCCTGGATTACTGCAATGCACTTTTCATGGGGCTACCCTTGAAGCTTCAGCTGGTGTAGAATGTAGCTGCACGGCAGTTCTTGAGGACCCTAGGGTGGTTCATGTTACACAGCTATTTTGTGAGCTGCATGGGTTGCCAGTTTGCTTCTGGGTTCAATTCAAGGCATTGGTTATCACCTTTAAAGCCCTTCATGGCATGGATCAGTGCCTTCTGAGGAACCAGCTTACCCTGATGGCATAGACACACACACACACCACCTGCACCAGCAGAAGGGGTATGCTGTAGACCCATTGTTCAAGCAATTTCAGCTAGCAGGTTCAAGAAGAAGAGCCTTTTCTGCTGTGGCTCCCACCATCTAGAACATCATGCCTCCTGAGGTGAAATCCGATCCCTCCTTTTTGGCCTTTTGAAAGGTCTTGAAGACATGGCTGTGCCAACTGGCCTGGGGCTCCAATAGTGGTGTGACATTTTGGAGGTGGCTAATGGAGTAGACAACATCCCATGTCTTTCTCATGCCCACTTTACTCCCTCTTTCTCCATCCTGCTCAATTTTATTTTAACTGACCTTTAAATTTAAGGCCAGTGTTTATTGTTTTAATGTATCATATTGCATTTTAACTGAATGACTGTAAGCTACCTAGAGTCACCTTTGTAAGTCTTTCTGGTCATGGCAGATTCACACTAACTTCCTTCAGGAAAGTATCATCCCACTCAGCCTATCTGCTGGAGCAGACAGATGATTAGTTGTTCTCTGGACCAACAGCAACTCCTAGTTTTGTTGAAAATTGTTTATGCTGGAAATGTAAATAACAACAGGGGACTTTTTATCATGTTCGGTAGGCATGTTAAAAAAATGGATTCAACTTCAAACATTAATTCAGAAGATTTTAAAGATTAATATACAACTGAAGCCAGAAGTGGTTTTTTTGGAACTGATTGACAAAAACTTGGAAAAAACTCGAAGCACTTTTATTTTTATATATAAGAGCAGCAAGACCTTTATACACACAAGGGTGGAAATATTTGACATTGCCCACAATGGAAGAGTTGATGGTAAAGATGATGCAGCTGGATGAGATGGCCACTTGGATGGTTTTGATTAGAAAAAATTGATTATATATACTTATTATTATTATATATGCTTATTATTATATTTAGATCTTTGGTCATTCGGGTTTTTCCCCACGTAGAATTGAAGGTATAAGAGCAACGTTTCGACGAAATCTCATCCGTCATCCTCAGGCTGGTGGCTTCAGCTTTGTTCTTCTGGGAGAAGTGTGTGGTAGTGGCTGTTTGTTCCTCTTTTTTAAACTGCCAGAGGGGGTGTGTTCTGTGGGTGGAGGTGTGCTCTGATTGGGTGGGGGGTTAGCTGTGTTCTGATTGGGTGGGAGTGTGTTTTGAATGGGGGCTGTGTTCTGATTAGATGTGTTTTGAGTGGATGGGCTGGTCTCAGCTGCCAGCCTTAGACCTGAACTGGTGAGTTGTGCTGCTTTTGTTCGGCTCCGTGTTTGTGGTGGTGCCATGTTTTTATAGTGGGTGTCAGTTTGCTTATTGTGTGGTTTGGAGGGGTTTAAAGTGGCTGATGTTGCAGCTGTAGTTAGGTTTCTGTTTTGTGGTTGTGTGTCATTATTGTTGTGGGTTCGGATTTGCTTTTTGAATGGTTGTGTGGTGGTGATGTCATGTGATGTTATCATGAGTTTGGGTCTGGTATCATTCTTGGTGGTTGGGACTCGTCTGTCAATCAAGGCGGGTTTCCAAATGGCTGGTAGGCGAGAGGTATCATCTCGTTTGTTCATGCTGTGGGGGCGTTTTTCTATCTCAATGGCTTCTCTGATTATTCTGTTGTTAAAATGTTCAATTTTGGCGATAGTTTTGGTTTTTTTTAAATCAATTTCATGTCCCGTGGCTTCAAAGTGTTGGAACAGGGATGAAGTTTGTTCTCCCTTTCTGAGTGAGTTTTTGTGCTCTTCAATGCGTGCACTTATTCTTCTGTTGGTCTGTCCAATGTATGTGGTGGGGCAGGTGGGGCATGGGATTTCGTATACTCCTTGGTTTTCTAACCCAATTATGTCTTTGGGGTTTCTTAGGATGGTGGATATTTTTCTGCCTGTGTAGAATGCTGCTTTGATGTTGTGTTTTTGGAGGACCTTGCTGATTCTGTCTGTGGTCCCTTTTAAGTATGGGAGGAGGGCTTTGCCATTTTCTTGTTCTCTGTCTTGGGTTTTTGTGGGTGTCTCTCTTCGGATTAAGTTGGTAATCATGTTTCTTTGGAATTATTATATTGTATATACTTTTGATAACTAGAATTTTTTTTCCTGGACCTTATAGTATAGCTCACTTTTGTAAGTTAGGAAGACATACCATTTTACTAGTTACTTTATTATTTCCTTCTGTCCTTATGTTGAAGGAGAGACCAATGTATAAACATCCTATTTTTTGTTTAAAGCATTAAAGTACAGGTAATCCTTGATTTACGACACCACTGAGCCCAAAATTACCACTGCTAAGTGAGACAGTTGTTAAGTGAGTTCTGCCTCATTTTGTGACCTAATAGGTGACATTAAAAATGAAAGGTATGTTGTAACCTTAGAATAAGAGGTCAATTTAAATTTATACTTATAGCTATTGTAAGGGAAAATCAGAAGTCGTTTTTTTAAATATTTGTTTTTCTTCCTTTTCTGCACTTTTGGCTTTGTCCCCTCTGGTTTTCTTTATTTTTTCCCCCTCTTTTTCTCCTCCCAATTATTAGTTTCTGTTAAGTTTTATCTCTCATCTTTTAAAAAAATAAATAATGTTATCATTGGAAGAACAAAGAGAAGAAGGAAGAGCCTTGGTGGAGCAGTGGGCTAATGCCTCCTTAAATAACACCAGCTGCCTGCAATTAGTGCAGGTTCGCATCCCACCAGGCTCAAGGTTGACTCAGACTTCCATCCTTCCCAGGTAGGTCAAATGAGGACCCAGATTGATATGTATTCATATGTTAATTGTTAACTGTTAGTTATTGTTATATCAAGTTGAGAAATGGTTTAAACGCTACGTGAGGTAAATCACCATTGACAGTTGAACACGCAGCAATTTGACAGCTGTCAAATTGCCGGGAGCGACTACGCAGGCGCCACGTTTGACAGCTCCACACGCGGACCGAGCTGTCAGAAACCGACGCAGACGATTGGCCCATCCGGCGAGCGGGAAAGCAGCGGGTCCAGGATTGGCGGAGCCAACTGACAGCGGGCTATAAAAGGGAGCTGTAACCCCATTGAATTGCCTAGTGTGTACCTCAATAAATTAAGGTAGCCGAGCCTGCTGTTTCCGTGTGATCCCTGACCCACGTATCTACCACTGGCGACGAAGGTGGGATCGGCTTGCTAAGCTGAAGTCACTGAGCTTAGGAAGGTTCCCTTCTGGAGGCTCAGAGCTAGTCACTGGGAAGTTGTAACTTCCACCTCAAGCAAGCCGAGGGAAGAACCGAGACAGCATGGCAGCTTTCGGCCAGATACGCGAATTCGACACCCGATTTCCCGAGCGTTGGGAATCACACCTAGGCCAAGTTGAGGGGTTCCTGCTGGTTAGTAAAATAACCGAGGACCGGGCTAAGGCAGCAGCTCTCTTATACCTCAGCGGGACCGCGGTGTATGACGTAGCCATCGGTCTATGCAGCCCGGAGCCGGTCGCGCAGGTAACCTATGCTGAGCTCACCGAAAGGCTTAGCAAGCACTATATGCCGACCCATTCCGAGATCTACTGGAGAGTCCAGTTCGCGAAGCGTCGCCAAAGACCAGGGGAAACGGCAGCCGACTTCGTAGCGGGAGTAAGACAAGCCGCCAGATGGTGTCACTTTCCAGACCTGGAGGACCGGATAAGGGACCAGCTGGTCATCGGTCTCCGAGACGAGCACCTCCAGAGAAAAATAATGGCGAAACCGACCCTGAATCTAGCTGAAGTCACTAGGGAGATTCAGGCGTACGAAAACACCCACTCCGAAGACTTCGCCAAGGTCGAAAATAACCAAACCGGGGCCGTGAATCAAGGGGAAATAGTTCCCAGAGACCAGGGGGAACTAGAAGACCTCACCGACGTAGACGCCATCCACCGTAGATTCGAAAGGCTCCAAACCCGGAAAGCTGACAACAAGGAAGGGGCGAGACCCAAAAACAACAACCGAGAGCCCCAAATCGCTTGCGCAAGCTGCGGAGGAAACCACATCAGATCCTCCTGCAGATTCAGGAACGCCCGATGCCACAACTGTGGAAAATCGGGTCACATCAAAACTGCATGCAGAAGCCGCAACCGCGGAGAGCTCCATGAAGTCGAGGCAACGTCCCCAGGTATGACACCCTGGCCCAGACCAAAAACCAGGCCCCCCAGACACCTAGTACAGGCCATAAACAAAAAGGTAGGAGGGGGGGAAGCCACAATCTAACCCCTAAAGTAAAAATTAAAGCCAGGTTACAAGGGGTACCTTGCGAACTGGAGGTAGACTCCGGCTCAGCAGTCACCCTCATTTCAGGGGAAACCTTCAGAGAAATTTGCCGCAAAAACAGGAGGCAAATCCCTTTAAAACCACCCCAGGTGATCCTAGCGGACTACCAGAAGTCCCCAATACCCCTGAAGGGCCAAGCTAAAATACTAGTGGAATTTAAAAAATTCCGAGGACCCCTTAACGTCCTAGTGACCCAAGGAAACAGGTCCAACCTAATCGGACTGGACTGGTTCAGGGCACTAGGCATAAAACTGACAGGCATCAACAAAGTACAGGCCGCAAGCCTCAAAGACATCTGCAAACAATTTGCAGACGTCTTTGACGGCTCCCTAGGGACTTACACTGGCCCCCCGATCACCCTTAATCTGAAACCAGACATGCCACCCATAAGGATTCGGGCACGAAGGGTCCCGTTCGCCCTCAAACAAAAGATTGAGGACGAGCTGGACCGCCTTGTCAAAATAGGAGTCCTAGAACCCACCGACGGAGGGACCTGGGAAACCCCTATAGTGACACCTATAAAACCTAACGGCCAAATTAGATTATGTGCTGATTATAAAGCTACTCTAAATCGGGCACTCAACGCACATGCTTACCCGGTCCCCGTGGTGAAAGACGTCCTCTCTTCTATCAGGTCCGGCGCCATCTTTGCCAAACTTGATTTGGCGCAGGCGTATTTGCAGCTTCCAGTAACTCCTGAAACCGCAGATGCGCAAACAATCGTAACTCACCGCAGGGCTTTTAAAGTCAAACGCCTACAGTTTGGCATTTCGGCAGCCCCAGGAATCTTCCAAGAAGTAATGGAAAAAACGTTAAAAGGGATTCCTGGGGTATGCCCCTATTTCGACGATGTCCTCATCGCCGGAGAAAATAAAGAAATTTTGGCAGAGCGCCTGTCAGCTGTTCTGACCAGATTCAGAACAGCAGGTCTTAAACTTCACAAACAGAAATGCCAAATAGGGGTTCCCTCAACAGAGTTTTTAGGCTATAAAATAGATGCCCACGGGGTTCACCCGACAGATGCTAAAATCAAAGCTATCAAAGCTGCCCCAACACCTAAAAATAAGCAAGAGTTACAAGCGTTCTTAGGACTCTTGAACTTTTATCATGCATTCTTACCCCACAAAGCTACCCTAGCCGAACCATTGCACCGCCTGTTAGACAAGGGACGCCCCTGGCTCTGGACATCTGAACACGATGCCAGTTTTAACATACTCAAAAACGCCCTGTGCCACAGTTCTACAGTCACATTATTCAAGGAAAACCTTCCCCTCTGCATCGCCTGCGATGCATCTCCATACGGAATAGGAGCAGTATTGAGTCATCTCTTAGACTCAGGGGAACAAAAACCTATAGCGTTCTATTCTAGGACCCTTACAAAGGCAGAGAGAAATTACGCCCAAATTGACAGGGAAGCTCTAGCCATCGTTGCTGGAGTCAAAAAGTTCCACGACTACCTATACGGTAGAACGTTTACCATCTACACCGACCACAAGCCCCTTCTGGGCATATTCACGTGGAACAAGCTAACCCCGCAAATACTCTCACCTAGAATACTGCGATGGTCGACCTTCTTGTCGGCCTATTCGTTCCAATTAATCCACAAGCCATGGAAAGAATTAGGACACGCAGACGGCCTCAGCAGGCTGCCCCTGCCTGATTCAGATCCGGACCCAGCTCCAGCAGGGCGTATTTTGGCAATCACAGAACTTCCAGATACCCCCTTGACAGCAAAGGACATCTCCTCTGCTACAGTCACTGACAGAATTTGCAGACGAGTATGTCAATGGGTCTCCGCAGGATGGCCAACCACTTGCCCGGGTGAGGAAATTAAACCATTTTTCACTAGACACGAGCTGTCAGCCCACCTAGGGTGCCTCCTTTGGGGAAATAGGGTGGTAGTTCCCCAGAAACACAGAGAGAAAACCCTACTAACACTACACGAGGGCCACCCCGGGATCGTAAAGATGAAAGCCCTAGCAAGGAGTTATGTGTGGTGGCCGGACATAGACAGCAACATAGAAAAATATGTTGCCGGCTGTTACCCATGCCAATTAACAAGATCAGCTCCGACTCAAAACAAACCACACAGATGGGAGGCAACAAAAAACCCGTGGTCTAGGGTCCATCTGGATTTCGCAGGACCATTCCAGGGGCAAACATTCCTAATTGCAGTAGATAGTTTTTCAAAATGGCTAGAAGTCGCCCCAGTCCACAGCATCACCACTACCAACACAATCCAGGTTCTGCGGGGGTTTTTCGCTACACACGGCCTTCCTGACACCCTGGTTACTGACAATGGACCCCAATTTACCTCTCGCGAATTTCAGATATTCACGAGGGGCAACTCTATTAAACACATTACATCGGCTCCCTTCCACCCCTCCTCCAACGGGATGGCTGAAGTCATGGTAAGATCCACCAAGGACGCCCTCAGAAAAATAGTGCAGGGCAACTGGCATCGCCGACTCTCCCAATACCTCCTCGCCCAGCACACCACTCCATGCACTACCACAGGAAAATCACCAGCAGAACTACGATGGGGACGAAGGCTGATCACCCGCCTGGATAGAATGCACCCGGACAGAAGCAACATCAAAATTGAACAACCCCTACCCTCGAGAACATTTTCCATAGGCCAAACTGTATGGGCCCGTAACTACACATCTGGACCAAAATGGCTGCAGGGCACCATAATCGACCAAACAGGACCACTCTCATACGTTATACACACACAACACAATGAACAGATCCGCAGACACATAGACCAATTAAGAAACCGACAACCCCAAAACATTCCTCCACCAACCCCGCCCCATACATCACCCCCACAGATGGTGCCCGGAACCCGTCACCTCCCCACGTTCAACCAACCAACACCGGGGGAAGGGAAAAAAGAGAACGACGGAACCCCGAGACGCTCCTGCCGGAGAAGACAACCACCAACATATTTGCGAGACTACGAATGGCAGGGCAACACACAACAACCAAGGGAGAGGAATTGCACCAGTTCGGGGGAGGGGTAAGGGGTGATATGTATTCATATGTTAATTGTTAACTGTTAGTTATTGTTATATCAAGTTGAGAAATGGTTTAAACGCTACGTGAGGTAAATCACCATTGACAGTTGAACACGCGGCAATTTGACAGCTGTCAAATTGCCGGGAGCGACTACGCAGGCGCCACGTTTGACAGCTCCACACGCGGACCGAGCTGTCAGAAACCGACGCAGACGATTGGCCCATCCGGCGAGCGGGAAAGCAGCGGGTCCAGGATTGGCGGAGCCAACTGACAGTGGGCTATAAAAGGGAGCTGTAACCCCATTGAATTGCCTAGTGTGTACCTCAATAAATCAAGGTAGCCGAGCCTGCTGTTTCCGTGTGATCCCTGACCCACGTATCTACCACAGATTGTTGGGGGCAATAAGCTGACTTTGTAATAATGCCGCTTGGGGTGTGTGTGAAAGCCCTAATAAGCAGGCATATACATAGAATGAAGGCTACTGCTAAGCTTGTAAGCCGCCCTGAGTCTTCGGAGAAGGGCGGGATATAAATGGAATTAAAATTTAAAAAAAAAATAACAAAAATGAACTGAGTAATTAAGATTGAAACTGTGTATAAGAGTCACACCCCATTTATATTTCTTGACCCCTGGCCAACCAAGGGATGCTGTTGAAGTCCTGACCCAGGACCTGGAGACTGTGAGGGCCTGGATATAAGGAGAAACAAGACCAAGTGGCTTTGTTTGCTTGACCCCAATTCTGGGGACTTTCCATCTTTTGAGGGCCTTTAATTTAAAACACAAGGGGTAGGCACAGGCTTCGGTAGAGAAAGTGCCAGGCACGATTACACTTGGCAATGGTGTCTGAAGAAGAGCAAAGAATATGGCAATATGTACAAGAGGAAGTGTACATGGGACCAAAAAACAAAACAATGAGAGAACCTGACATAATGAAAGTTGTGATTGCAATATAAAACTGGGAGGATATTACTTATTCAAAAGAAGATGATCCAATTGAAAGGAGAGCCGAAGCGGCTTCATAAAAATATCATGTGCCTGTGAAGAAATTAATGTCCTTGATATTGGAAATCCTGTTGAAAGCATCTGAATGAGATTAAAACAAAGAAAGAAACTAAAGTTGTAACATTTTAGGAGTTTATTAAAAACTTTCTCCCCATCCAGAGGATGAGAGTTATGCTTTTTAAAATCAACTCACCAAGTTCTCAAAAAGGGCAGGCCGTGGTCGTATTGGAAGATCTCAGGTACCTCTGCAAAAGTAAGTCATCTAGGTATGGGAAACAGATCTGTGATCTCTTGATGACAACCACATCTTTCAAACGATGGAAGGAGAAGCAAGGCAATCCAGCTATCCTGGGCTTAGTCCTGACAAACAGAAAGAATTGATTGACCAGCGGAACATTTTAGGTACTGATATCCTGCATTCATGTTCATCCCATTGAAGGACAAGAAATCTAGGGGAGGAAAAGCTGATACTGGACAACCATGAACTCTGAGCTTCAAGTACAAGCTTTTAATGAAATGAGGAATAGAATAGGCAGCATGCCATGCCCTGAGATGTCAAGGATTAAAAAAAAATGGGAGGAGGGATCCTGCAAAACAAGATACCAAAAACATAAGCACAACTCATCTGCAGAAGGAAAAGTAAGTTAGCTTTAAAAGGCCTTTATGGATGAATACTGAGCTCACTGACAAGGTGAAAAACAAAAAGGAGTTATATAGGAAATTGAAGATGGGGCTGATTACAAAGGAAGAGTAGAAACTGATAGCTTGAGCCTGTAGCGATGGAGTCAGGAAAGTTAATGCTCAGACTGAGAGGAGACTGGTGAGGAATGCAAATAAATAAGAAAGAGGTTTAGGGATGCAGTATGCCTGCAATAAACAAAGAACCCAGGAGGCTGTTGGTCTGTTATGCAGGGAAGGTGAGAAAATAATAAGAGAACTAGGAGAACAGGAAACTGCTTAATATCTTTTTCACTAAGTTGGTGGCAGTAGGTGTGCAAAGGATCTAAAAGCAGATATGCATGTCTGGTTGAACATGAGCCATCAATGTGATTCATGAATTAAAGAGGCTGATGGAATTTGGGATTGCAGGAAAATAAATTTATATTATGGTAGGTCATGGATCCGTGGCACCCTGCACCTGTTAGACTGCATTTGGAATACTACGCACTTGAAAGAACATATGGAAAAGTTGAAGAGAGCTGCCTGGAGAATACAATGTCTAGAAACCAAGATATTTGAGGAAAAGCAAAAGTTGCTGGGCTTGTTTAACATGCAAAAACAAAGAGTTGGTCGAATATGACAGCAACGTAAACTATCTAAAGGACTGTCAAGGTGAAAAAGAACCTATTCTCTGTTGAAACCGAGAGCAGGACAAGAATCAGAGAGTTGAAATGAAAAAAACAACAAACTGGTAGAGCTATGAAGCAGTGGAACAGATTGTCTAGAATGGGTTTCTCCACACCACAGCTGGCAGGCTGCATGCAGCCCTGGACAGCTAGTAATGTGGCCCCACAAGATCATAAACATTTAACGTTATTACAGTATGTGATTTATTTATTTATTTATTTATTTATTTATTTATTTATTTATTTATTTATTTATTTATTCGGTTTATATACTGCCCTACTCCCAAAGGACTCAGGGCGGTTTACAAGGGAAAATTTAAAAACAATACAATATAAAATTAAAATTAAATTAAATTAAGTCTAGCCCCAAAAAATTAAAATCACAATTTAAAAACATTAAAACCCCTCAGTCCAGACCAGATAGCTCAAAGAGCCAGGTTTTTAGGTCCCGGCGAAATGAATGAAGGTCGGGGGCAGTCCGGAGTTCCGTTGGCAGTTGATTCCATAGGGCAGGCGCGCCCACAGAGAACTATGTGAGAGAAAAAAATGAAAATCTGTTCAATATTTGCCATTATGAATACAATCTTCTCACCACCACCACCACAGCCTCCCGTGACAGTGTCTTGGATTACAAGTGCTCTCTCGTAACTGAGCCTTCCATCACTGTCTCTTGTGCTTCTTGCCAGGAGACTTGTCAGGTCAGCTCGTTTGTGAGGTTACAATTCAACCCCAATTTCTCCCAGCCTTTCAGTGAACGTATTTTAGCTTTGCCTACTTTCCAATTTGGCAGGCTCTGAAGGAAGCCTACGTTCAACTGCCCAGATTTCCCCAAGAAATATTAATGGAAATGTCCCTATCTCCAAATTGTGGACTAATGGTGTATCCACAGGAGACTAGGGAACTTTATTTATGTTCCATGTATAGATCTCACATGGTGATATAAATTATGCCGGTACAGAAATGAAAAGTAAATAGATTCCTTGTGTGTGTGTGTGTGTGTTTGTGTATGTTTCCTATTAAGTCTGCTTCTTCAAACAACCTAGGATCAACTACATATGTGGAAGATGCTATACAGATAGTCCATGACTTACAACAGTTCATTTAATGACCATTCAAAGTTACAACAGCACTGGAAAAAGTGACTTATGACCATTTTTCACATTTATGACCGCTGAAGCATCCCCATGGCACGTGATCAAAATTGGCAACTGACTCATTATTATGATGAATGCAGTGTCCCAGGCTCATGTCATCAACTTTTGCGACCTTCTGACAAGCAAACTCAATGGGAAAGCCAGATTCACTTAACAGCCCTTCTTACTAACTTAACAACTGGAGTGATTCATTTAACAACTGTGGCAAGAAAGGTCATAAAATGGGGCAAAATTCACTTAACCAATGTCTCACTTAACAACAGCAAGTTTGGGCTGAACAGTGGCCGTAAGTCGAGGATTACCTGAAATATGTGCCAATTACATGTCAATTGGCATTCTTCTGTCGACTGGTGGCCCCCAGGGGGAGGGCCTTCTCTGTGGGCGCTCCGGCGCTATGGAACCAACTGCCCGTTGAGCTCCGGATGGCATCGGACCTTCGCTCCTTCCGGCACGGTCTGAAGACCCACTTATTTGAACTAGCTGGTCTGGCCTGATGGGGAAGGTTAGGGTTTTTTAATGGGTCTTTTATTGTTATTGTATTTTTTTAACTGGGCACTTGTTTAATTCCTTTTAATTTTTGTATTTGTTATTTATATATGCCCTGTTCACTGCCCTGAGTCCTTCGGGAGAAGGGCGGTATACAAATTTAATTAAATAAATAAATAAATAAATAAATAAATTATTGAAATGGCTACACTATAATTTTGTCATATTGCCCATTTTTATTTAAAAAAATGTATACTTAGTCATAAGTGCTGTAAAAACACAGTTCGTCATTGACATCATCAGCCATTCAGTCATATGGATCAACACTTCCATGCCCCTCTGTCTTGTACTGCCTCCTTCAGATCTCCCATGGTCATCTCGGTCTCCTCCTTTATAGTGTCCAGTCATGGGCACTAAAGCAGTCCCTTCTCCTTTCTCCACTGATCACTCCCAGCATGACTGACTTTCCAAGTGAGTCATCTTGCCTGACATGGCCAAAGTATGATAGTTTTTGCTTGTGCTCTTGGCTTTGAGTGATATTTTTGATGAGTCTTGGTCTAGGCCTTCTTTGAATTGTGGTGCTGGAGATGACAATTACACAAAAACATGTAACAGAAACATTTCTTGACAGAAAACGTCTGTTGAGAAATTAACACAGAGACTTCTGTGTATGTCTGAAATATACGATAGGTAAATTATTCTTTAAGAAGGGCCAATGTTTACATGACAAATGGGCTAGAAAAGGGTGGGCCCCAATGCTGTTAGTCTGACCTTCAGATGTACATAATGTTAGCTCTGTCTTCAGGGAATAGAGAGGCTGACTTTAAAGGTCAAAGCTGCAGCTGGCACAAATAGACATTCCATAACCAAGTTGGAAAACCAGGTAGGTATGACACAGTTTGAATTAGACCAGTGTTTTCTTAAACTTGCTGGGGAATTCTGGGAGTTGAAGTCCAGTTATCTTAAAGATGCCAAGTTTGAAAGACAATCCAAATCAAGTAGAGATTTCCAAGGCAGCTCTAACCTGGCAACATTTCATGGATGAAATAAGGACACTGAACTGTCTTTTTTCTCCTTTTTAGAATGTCATGGTGTATGAGCAGAATAAGGTTAACACTTTATCATTTATCTCGCAGGACCAGCATACAGAGTTTTAAAATGGCTTTAAGAAAACAAAAGAAGAAAGGAAAACATGTACCATAGAAGCTGTATTTAGATTACTCATTACATAGAGGAGAAAACATCATTAATCTGTGCTGTGCTGTGCTGATGACACTATCCTGATTGCCGAAAATTGAAAGGAAAGGTAGGGGAACAGTGGGAAAAATCAGACTAAAATTAAATATAAAGATGACAAAACTAATGATAACAGATAGAATCAACAGCCTTACATCTGATAATGAAGATATCGCAGTAGACAACTTCTGCCTTGTGGGATTAACTATCATCAGTAAAGGAAAAAGCAGTCAAGAAATCTGCCACAGATTAGAACTTGGTAGAAGAAGCCATGAATTTCTTGATAAAGTTATTCAAATACCGTGATCTGTCTATCTGTAACTACAAATATCAGAACTCTGTAAGCAATAGGATTCCCTGTGATACTCTGTGGAATTGAAAGTTGAAAGTGAATGCTGAAGAAACTGGATAGCAAGAGTATTGGTGGCTTTGAAGTTTGGTGTTGGGAAAAACTCCAAAAGATACTGTGGACAGCAAGAAAACAAGCAAATGGATCACTGAATACATCAACCCAGAGTTCTTACTTGAGGCACAAATAACCAGGTTCAAATTATTCTACTTCAGACACATTATGCGAAGACCCACAACTCTTGCCGGTTGAGCTCCGGATGGCGCCCGACCTCCGCTCCTTCCGACGCGATCTGAAAACGCATTTATTTGAACAAGCCGGCTTGGCCTGATGGGGGATGGGTTGGGTTTTTTATTGTTCTTAATATTTGTATTTATTGTTTTTACCTTGGGCATTATGTTTAATTCCTTTTAACTTTTGTATTTTTGTATTTTATACATTTGCCCTGTTCACCGCCCTGAGTCCTTCGGGAGAAGGGCGGTATATAAATAAAATAATAATAATAATAATTATTATTATTATTATTATTATTATTATTATTATTATTATTATTATTATTATTATTATTATTATTATTATTGAAGGCTCTAATGCTGGGAAACATGGATTCAAAGAGTTGAGGACAATCAACAGCAAGGTGGATTAATACAGTTACAGTGGTGATGAGTGCACTGTTGGTAGACTTAAAATATCACATTAGGGACAGATCATCCTGGAGTAAAACTATGTGAATCAATAACAACTTGATGGCACACAATCAGTAAGGCAAAGAATAAGATTCAGTATGAAACCTTTAGGTTCCTCACAATGATTTTTTTCTTACTCAACGGATTATTTGCAAAATAAAAAATATATAACACTTATACTACTTAATTCTCAGCGGACATTACTAGACAAAGATTTACACAGCTTGTTTGTGAATTTAACAATGTTATTCTAACCAGGTTAAAAAAACACACGTCACATGTAAAATTAATTACAACAAGAAAGCAACAGATAATTACCAGTGAAGCAATTACTTATTGGACAGTCATTTTAAATTAGCTTTCTAATGCCTAACCTTGTGATATATATATTAGAGCCACAATAACATCCCTGGTATTTATTGATTGGCTCCATAATTGTCTTTTATGCTGTGTCTTCAAGAAAAATCACTACACAATTGTTTGCAAACTCATAAAATATGTGGCACATGAGTGGAGTTCTTAGTTTAGTGGAGTTAAATGACTGTGGTCATTAATGAGGATCTCTTCTTCCTTTTTGTTTCTTCTCTTTTTCCCCTTTTGTTTCAATGACACCACAAAGTGTACATTGTCACTGCACAAGAATGCCATGCTGTTTGCTTTTACTACTGGAAATGTGCAGTGAGAAGGCTCATAGCTGTCTAGTTGTGTTGGAGGCTGAATGACTGTCAGCCTGCTGAATCTAATTGGTTTCTTTCTGCAAAAGTTGGAAGCAGCTTGAAAATGATGAGGGATCCCTTATTAGGTCCTACCATCACACCACTGAGGAAGCAAAAGAGCATCAAGTGATGTTCTCTGCATCAGGATGTTCACTTAGGTTCTCCAATATCAGTATATTTACTGATACTGGAGAACTTAAGTGAATATCCCAATACAAGTTTGCACTAACATGCTGCTGTCGGAACCATTTAAATGGGAAGATCCATTTGAATGAACTACAGTAGGCTAGGGGAATTCAGTACTGCATAGGGCAGAACTGCTTGTTGGTGGAAACAGGAGAAAGCAATTGCCACCTCCCAATTTGCTTAGGCTGATCTTTTCTGCTCCCACTGATGGAGGCAAACATTCTCCCATCTCTATTTGTCTTAATCTTGCAGACTTGCACATACACAGAATAGATACTGTGTGTTTTTCTTTGTTTTCAGTTTAGTTTTTCTCTTCTTTTGAAGAGGCACTGTGGGCTCTTTCACAATCAAGTCAATACACAGCATTGTTACTTCTATAGTTGTGGCATTTGGAGTAGCTCAAATCAATGTTTGAAATTTAAAGCCTCATTTTTTGGCTTCCCTACTTAGTCCACCCAATTTATAATTCATTTCTGCAATGTCGCGTGGTCGCACAGAGAGACAGACACTTGAGCTGGGTATTACTTCTTTATTGGATCAGGAATGAAGCTGGGGCAAAGGGGTTACCCGGCGTCTCTTTATACCTGCCCAGGTGAATCGCGACCAATAGATTCAAACCTGGGCTTCCCGCCAGTGCAGGTGGCCAATGGATTTAAACCCTGGCTTCCCGCCAGAGCTGACCATGCCCTGGGGCTGTCAACGACTTGCTCTATTCAGGCTTTCCCGCCAAAAGCGGTTATAGCCTGGAGCTGTCCAGCCCCCTGCTGTGCTAACATTCCGTGTATGCTTTAAGAGCATACACTACAATTTCCAATAGAGGAAAAGGAAAAGCAAATAAAGATGGAGACTGGTTTTCTTGTTGTGCATGCTTTCAGAGGGAAGACAACCACTTTCCTTGTTTGTCAGATTTTGGCAAAACAACAGCCCCAAACATAAACAAATATCTGTAGAGCGAATGAGCCATCCATAGTACAGAAGAGGGACGCCTGTGCTATCCTGCTTCTCCACCAACTACTCAACACACACAGCTTCTGCCATGTCACTTTTCTCAAGAGAGCAAACCTTATGGTTATTCTATGAACATTGCTTGCCTCTGGAAAATTCAGAGGCACTCTTGCCAAGACCCTTCTCTCTGCCACTTGCAGCCAGCCTCCATCTCCGTCTGGCATCAGTCTTTGGTCTGCTTTACCAGCCAGCTTATGTGTCTATAGTCTATGATGCCAGCTTGTAATTGATTTGATTCCTGGACTTGGATTAAGGCCCACTGAATAACCTCAGCATCAGTCAGTAGGAACGCCTGATGGGTAAGTTCCTAGTAACTTATAATTTGCTTAAAAGTAGATTGGCACCAAGCTGATGATGCTGGAGACTGTTTCCACCTTACCTGCTTCTGTTGTTTTTTTTCTTTCCCCTCCGACATGTGGTTCAAATAAGTGACAAGGAAAACACTTTTTTTTTCTCCTGGAACAAAGCAGTTTCAGTAACACGACAACTTGTTAGCAGCATTTTTCACCTGATGCCAAGTGAGGATATCCAGCCAGTTGCATGTACTCCTTTTTCTGACATTCTAGTGACAACCCAGTTACTTGAATGACTTTATGATCTTCTGTTCCTCTGAACTGCTGGGCCACTTGGTGAAGATAAAGGAAGCTGATAAAGGAATCAGAATCAGAATAGAGCTGGAAGGGGCCTTGGAGGTCTTCCAGTCCAGCCCTCTGCTCAAGCAGGAGAGCCTATATCATTTCAGACAAGTGGCTATCCAGTCTCTTCTAAAAAACTTCTAGTGATGAAGCATCCACAATGTCTGAAGACAAGCTGTTTCAGTGGTTAATTGTCCTCACTGTTAGGAAGTTTCTCCTTAACTCCAGGTTGCTTCTCTCCTTGATTAGTTTCCATCTGTTCCATTTATGCAGATAAAGCAGGGGTGTTAAACGGCTGGCCTGTGGGCCGGACACATCATCCAGAAGCCGTGCCCACCCCATTTTGCAATGGCAAAACTGTCCCGATATGTTGCATGACAGCATGTGATGTCACAAGTTTGACATGTCTGAGATAAAGAAAAGCTTCTAAATCAAGATTGCATAACCTGAGACCACATAGGTCTATGAAAACTTTGGTTCATGCAAAGGGGTTTAGAGATGACCTTTTATGGAAGAACTGTTAAGAAGAGACTTGGAGAAGCAATTACATTATCTGCTTTATTACAGCAGGATAGATATTGGAATCCCTGTATATCTATATCTTAGTATGGGTTACCTTGAAGAGCAGACAATGTCAACCCCACAGCTCTTGTGAATGTTGTCACCAAATTTTATTTTTTAATGAGACAAAAGGGAAGTAATAGCAATAGGCTTACATACCATCCCACAGTGCTTTACAGCACTTTCTGAATGGTTTACAATGTAGAAGTATTATTTGCACATTCCCCCCCCCACCAACAATCTGAGTCTTCATTTTACTGATCTCAGAAGGAAGGAAGCCTGAGTCACCTTTGAGTCCCATCAGGATCAAACTCCAGGCTGTGGGCAGAGTTTGGCTGCAATACTCATATTAACTACATTAACTTAAATCTTGTTTGGTTTATGCCAGGTTCTGCCTTTATCTGGAGTATTCTTCCCAACATAGCATATCACTCAGGGTACAAGTGTAGCCTTTAAGTTGAAAAAAAGATGCACATCCGTGATCTAGATTCATGGTCCAAAAGAGAATTTTATCTGAACACCGTTAAGAGTCTCTCTGTGAGGGAGATAAATGGTTTTAAAAATTAATAAAAAATAAAATAAAATCTCGGCAGGAATCCCAAAATTGTTTTTCCAAAAGGCAACTGGACTTTCTTCATTTTTTTCCCCTTGAAAATGTTTCACTCCTCATCCAAGAAGTTAATTCACTAATTCTGAAGAACTGAAGAAGCTTCTTCGATGAGAAGTGAAATGTTTTCAAGGAAAAACCCCAAAAAGTCCAGTTGCCTTTTGAAAAAGCACCTTTGGGGCAAACATGACCTAGATGAATGGTTCTTAACCTTTGCTTCACCACCATACCTTTTGTGGTCATGGACCATGGCCACGGACCCCCAAGACTTAATTCAAGATTTAAATTATAACATTTCTTCAAACTTTCTTGGACCCCCTGTGATAACATCATGTCCCCACAGGGGTCCACGGACCCACAGGTTGAGAACCCCTGACCAAGATGATTGAGAATCTCATAGACATCCCAACAGGAAAACGGATATCAAACTTCAACCAGAATTGAAACTTTAAGATACTATTCATTAGAACAATGGCATTGGTTATCTTTTGGAAAGATCACAACAGAACAGAGCCTATGTAAAGACTGCTATCATGATGTAAACAGCCACCATCACATTGGAATTTCCATCACATAATCAGCTTCCAGTGAAATTTATTGAGCTCCTTTGATAAAACTGTGACTGTGTCAGGACCAAAGGCATGAAGTGGACTTCAGTGAAAGCTCTTTTGGAATGACCTCACTGATTAAGTAGACATATGTTTGTGAATTATGGGATTTGATATTTGAAGGTCTAACTTTGTAACATTTAAAAGATCTTGTACTTCAGACGCAAATAGAAGAAAGATTAGGAACAATCTGTTTTAAATTAGTACGGAATTCCAATTTCAAATTCAATATCAATCAAGACTCAATCAGGTTATAAAAATCCATAAATTATATTATAGAGTAACTTAGTTTTATACTTGCTTGAGAATAATATTCAACATATGGCTGAACAAGTATAGCCAGTGATTTTGTAAAGCCCTTTGCAAAGGTTGTTCAAGAATTGGATTTAAATATTTAGGTTGTGCACACTTCAAAAATGAATTTGATGAAGAACTTCAGAACTTGTGCACACAGATTACTTCCTGGAGGGAAAAATCATGGCTGTTTTGATTAGTAGCAAAGAATTGATATGCTCACGCAGTTCCCAAGTACTTCTGAATCATTGTGAGGCATGCACAGATCCAATAACTGCTTTGAATGACTGAATGAATCCACTGATTCTCCAATGTGCCAGTTTTCAGTTGATTTCAGCAGGGAGAAGGGAGGGAGGAGGAAGGGGGAGGAGGAGGAGGAGGAGGAGGAGGAGGAGGAGGAGGAGGCATCTTCCTACATTCATTACCCTGCACCGACTCAAGAGAATCTATTTGAAACCTTCAAACCTTGCAGTGATATATTTGGGCTCTCAGAGAAGATTGTTTTACCAGTTACCTTCTTTCATCATATGCTTTCTTCATATTATGCCTCTATCTTATGCCTCTATCTGTTTCTAGTGATATGAGTGAACATTAGTTTAGGCAGCTTATATTCTCTCATCAGCTGGTAACAGGGAGAAGCTGGCTTCCAGGGAGCAATACGCAGCACAGTTAAGGTTATCTTTATCATTTAATAAATAAGTTGGTTTTTTATTTAAAAGACTTCCTTTTCTATACCCTATACTGTACATGTTTTTTTTTCACAGAAGAGTATTAACAATTCTCTGGAACTGGCCTAGTGCCAAAAATGGCTTCTTTCTACAATGCATGAATGTATTAGCTCTAGTTTCAAAACTGGAGTGACCTCATTTAATTAAAAGATCAAGAAAGTTAACATACCTCATCCTTTTAAATGTTAACAGGATCCATCACCATAGTGCTGGAACCACAGATCTTTGGCAAATTAAGATGGCCTGCTTTGGCCAGGCAAATGCATGGAAATGCGCCAAGCAGTGTGTCTTAATTTGCCAAATACATTGTTGACAGCAGGTTATAATATGCTGTAGAAGTTCCCCACCCTGTTCTGTTCAAGGTAACGTTGGATTTGAGCACTAATCCTTGGACAACTATTCTGGCAAAGTTAATTCTCACTTTCAATTAAGAGCTTGGATAAGACTGGATGCCTTGCCGTCTCTTTTGTTTTTCACCTTTGTAATTAGCTATGTCAGGCAGTGGTGATTTTTTCCTCCAGAGCTTGTCAAATATTCAGAGCAAGTTATATTTGATTAACCTTGACTACTTTAATGTATCACCCGTTTCACTTAATTATGAGAACATTTCAGGGCATAAGTATGAGTAGGGCCAGGGAGCTCCTTTTTTCGCATTCATAAGGATGTTCTTGATTCACAACTTCACCATTCCCATCAGAAGGTTATAGCATTTTGGGGACAGCAGATAGAGATGAATTATGAGGAGACTTCAAGCATGACAGTATTTTTCCCCCCAAAATTTTCTAGAAGCCACCAATAATTTATGTCCTTATTTATTCACTTCCTCATTTGTTGCCTGGAATTATTTATGAGATATAAGATAAACTCTGCCAACAAAACATACAGTCATAAAAATCCAGTAAAATAATGATTAAAATAAAACTAACTATACTCTGTGGATTATTTATAGAGTGAAAGTTGCCTTCTTGAGCTTGTTTGCTGCTCCGCAGGCCCATGAGCCAGTTGACAAGGGCCTATTTATTCAAGCTCTTCTTGATGGTGAGTATGAAGAAATGCTGGAAACGCCACTACCTGAAATCTTTACTGCATATACGCTCAGCTTTTAGTAGCTAAAAAATGGCAAACAATTTAAAAATACGATACTATGGGACCATGATGTGTACTGCTCTTCTGTTCATTATTATTTGATGTTAACGGTGTCTTTTCATTCCAAGGAGTTTGTAAGGAGGAAAATAATAGTCACTGGAAATGACATAAATGGCAAATACAGTATATCAAACCTGTGCAGGCCTGGACATGTTTCCTGGTTCTGGTGTGAGACTGCCTATTTGTAATTTGTTAGCCTTAGGATAAGAGGAAGTATGGATGCTAAGTCCTGAATAAAGGCAGCCTTGATGCCCAGAAAAATGAATGGGGAATTGACAGGCTGAAGAGAAGGCATTTAGCAAATGCCTTTGTGAAGCTCCTGAGATGAGCTTCTCCTTGTATCATGTGTAATATTGAGGAACAAAGAGGAACACCTAATTTCTGAAAGAATGCTAGAGCCCTGGACAACTGGTAGACATCTGCTGACCTCAAGTACTGAATCAATGCATAAGCCAGCAAAGGAAGCAGTTCAGAAGAGAAAGTTCTCCATAATTGGAGGATGATATACCTACACGTGTGATGTATCTTCATGAAGCTTCCAGATAGTAGAAGATGACAGATCTATCTGAAAGGGAAAGGACAAAAAAGGGAGACAGAGACAAAGCCATCTATAACATAGATCCAGATTAGGTTGCAATGTCTATTTCACCAGTACAAATTTGCTTACGATTCCAAGATCACTTAAGTGCAGGTTCGCATCCCACCAGGCTCAAGGTTGACTCAGCCTTCCATCCTTCCGAGGTAGGTAAAATGAGGACCCAGATTGTTGGGGGCAATAAGCTGACTTTGTAATAATGCCACTTCGGGGGGCCAAAAGCCCTAATAAGCAGGCATATACATAGAATGAAGGCTATTGCTAAGCACATTGGTTTGTGCTTAAATTGTAAGCCGCCCTGAGTCTTCGGAGAAGGGCGGGATATAAATGGGATTAAAATAAAAATTAAAATAAATAAAAGTGTCTTGGGAATGTATTTTAGGGAAAGACTACACTAATACGATCTGGTTATTGATTTCATCTTTTCTTTTTTGCCATTAATTGGCAACTAACCTAAGTTATATGAATGGTGATCAACACTCAAGCCCTAGTCTATAGGAATCTCCTTTCATACAGAACCCACCCAAAAGCTGGTTTGAGTGAGGAAGATAATTATCAGGATTGCAACTGCTACTGCTAAAGGGACTTTTTTTTCCTACCAAGCTCTTTTCTAATGAAAATCCCTCCTTCAATATCTGATAATTGTCAAGGGTTGGACTCCATTCTTACTAAAATCATGACTTTTCCTTTTATTTCTTCTATTCTCAGTAATGAAAACTACATGTTTTCATTACTAAACACTTGTTTTTTTCATTACCAGCAAAGCAATGGAGACCTGGTTAGAATTATAGCTAGAAAGTCATGCTCCATCTGACATCCTTTATTCCAAGAGCTCCTCTCCAAGTTCCTCTTCATGCCTTCCTTTCAAAGGAGTCTCTCCAAATGATAAATAATCACTCAATGTTCAGAATAGCTAATCTTTATATTAAAAATATAAAGATTTTTTTTAAAAAAAGCTGCAATTATTTGGCCTTGAGATGTCATACAGGAAACCACAGAGAAGGTTTTGATAACCACCTCAAGTGCTGCTTGTTATTTATCCAAAGAATAAAAATGCACAATAGTATTGTTCATTTTCTGGGCTAAAAGCTTCACTTAGATCTGTCTGCTTCCAAATCTAGCTGGCCAAGCTATGTTTGAATGCAAGAATCAAGATGGAACCCCAGCATGCAAACTTCATGCTGTGTGGTGGCTATAAGTACTGTAATTCCCATCTGCGTTTAAAAATTCTGACAAGGCATGGCCAGCCTCATCTTAATACTTTTCTCATGCCTCCTAGTACTTTTCCACTTGAGAGCCATCATTTGAACACCATCATTTATTCTGAGAAGCATCTCATGTTGTGTCTTTTCAGAATTTTTCATGCTGTCATCTTTCCAGATGTTTCAAAAACTGAAATCTTCCAGAACTAAACTTTTCGCACTTTTAGTGCAATTCAGTGTGACTAATTCTTTGGAAGATATCAATTTTTCAGGCACAGAATCTTTATCCAAATATTAAGATATTTTTTTCCTGCACTAACTCCAAACCCATATCATGCATATACATCTTGGTTGAGTAGGTTCAATGAAACTAATTCTGCTGGTGAAACAGCAAGATACTAACATTTCAGGTGATAATATTTGTTGATTCCAAGGAGTTAATGTGGTAATTACCAGTATGTAAAATCTGTAACTTCATAGCTTCAGCACTTTCACCCTACAGTTAATGCATGTAACGAGAAACACTATACTACATTTAGAAGAAGTCCATACAACTGAGTCCTGACACACAACAATGTAGTTTGTGCAAACTGTTCATAGTGCTTAATACAGTATGTAGTAATTGAATTTCTTCAATTTTGATTCCAGTTTTAACTAAAGTCTTATGTAAGTTCAAAACATTCTAGCTTCCATGGAATAAAGAAAACAGCCTTCCACAAGCTGGCCTTCTGCAAGGATTTGGGAATCACATATCCCAAATTTCTGAGCCAACCTGGTTAAGATGCTGAAAATGCTAGGACCTACTATGAATATGATCCCATTAGCCTTTTGATTTATTCCTCCTTTCATGTGTAACTTCTTCACTGGATTAGAACTAGATGATGGAGCAAATGGAAGTCATACCATTGTCCCATTCTCCATTGAGTCACTACTTAGCTCTTCTACCCCTCAGGCATTGGGACTAAAGATCTGTGATGGATCTAGGATTCTTGTGTAGTTTTCTACACAATTGATAACCATACCTTGAAGAAGGCAAGTTTCTAAATCAGGTAGGAAGCTGGCACAGGTCCTGAAAGCTCCATAGTTCAGGATTTTCTCCATCATCACATAGAAACTGATGGAGTGTGGACAAGTTAGATACTGTATAATCCAGTGGATTCAATTGTAGTTACTGCTCAGTAACAGGGAAAAGCTGATGTGTACGATTGCCACCTTTATTTGCTTGACTAGATCTTTACAGCTAAAGGATTGGTTAAAAATAAATGAAGTAAGGAAAATCATTTAAACCTGTATCATGAGTGTATACTATTGGCTTATTTGGTTGACATATAATTAAAAGGCAAGATTTACAGCAGCTGCCTGCAGGGACCTTTCTGAAGTCAATGAAGCCAAAATCAATCTGCTACATAGGCCAGCTTCAAAAGAATACTTGCTCCAGTTGATTATAATAGACTTCCATCTCATTCAAACCACTTTTTTCCCTGGAGAAAAATCTGTAATTCTGGTATTTTAACCACAGGATTGGTGTGGAGGAATTTAATAGTTTAAATAATTTTATTCCCTTAGGTATATGGTACATAGAACTTTGTATGGTTCTATATTTTCTTGTAGTGGTCTAGTATTATGGTAAAGCAGGCATTTTTTGTAGTCACTAAATGGCCATACCTCATTTATACTTTGTTCTGCCTTCTCCTTAATAAGACACCTATGTAGAATAGGATTATCTTTCTCATCTTCAATCCAATTAACTTTGAGAAACAGATACTCTGTAATATATCAATGCAGCTTTCACTGCTAGTATCAATCCAATGACAATGAGCTTACAGGTTAAAAGATTGCAGCCTAATTATTGGTATCCTGATGTTTCACCAGCAACTATAACTTTATTTATTCAACTTATATGCCATCCATCTCATCCAGATGTCACTCTAGGTGGCTTACAATCATTAAAAAGCAATAAAAACATTAAAAAATAAATAAATAGAACATTAAATTAATTTAGAAGGAGTGAGGCAAAGTAAACCCCCCTCAGAGGGGTTCAGAGACACAGTAAACCTCTTTGTAGCAGATTTGGAAAACCATGGGCAATTAAACAGGAACAGACTGGGCTCTTGTACTGGTAACAGAAATGTGTAATTTTTAATAGGACCGGGTCATCAGAATTCTGAAAAACCAATTTCTCATTGATTCTTTGAGCAGGTGGATTTGTAATTGGTCTCATTTGAAGATGTTCCAATGGCAGTAATGTTTGATTGGACTCTCTCTGAAAATCCTGCTAGTTATTTTTTTTTCCATATTTATTTATTTATTTTATTTATTTAGATTTATATACCGCCCTTTCCCGAAGGACTCAGGGCGGTTTACAGGGCATTTAAAAGAAAGTCAATACAAATGTTAAAATAAATTTAAAAAGATTAAATAAAACCCTGAGAAAATTAAAAAACCAGTTAAAATTAAAATTTAAAAAAAAATTCTCAGCCTGGGCCAGAGAGCTCGAAGAGCCAGGTCTTCAGGTCCCGGTGGAATGAACGGAGGTTGGGGGCAGTCCTAAGCTCCGCAGGCAGCTGGTTCCACAGGGCAGGTGCACCCACTGAGAAGGCCCTACCCCTGGGTGTTACCCGCTGGCAATCTTTAACCGGCGGCACCTTGAGGAGACCCTCCCTGTGGGAATGCACTGGACGAAGAGAGCTTGATGCTGATGATGAGACTGCTGTAGATTCTATATGGTGCTGGTTAATTTGTTTTGGCAGAAACCCCCTTTTTATTCATCTTCAGAGTCTCTTCATATTAAAATTGATGGGAAGTTTATAAGTCTCAATTACTTTTCCTTGCAGTCATGCATGATTATTTAGTATGATTGTTGTACTATTGTGACTCTGAATTGAATCTTAGGCCCACTATGTAGCAGCCAGTGTACGGCATTGTATCAGTTTCAGATAGTCTTCCAGTATGAGATGGTGATGTGTGCTTTCTGGCTTTGAAGGAGTCACATGCTGCAGAAGGGGTTTAAGGTCTTTCTTTCCATGTCTTCTTGGATATTATTTATTGCTGTCTTGTGTTAATATTCTTCGAATGCTGTCTCATGTTATGCACAGAAGGCAGAAGGAATGGTCTTGAGGACATGGAGTAGAGCTGACTCCAAGTCCATGGTGAGATAAAAGAGGACTGAGTAAGAGACAGAAATGAATAAGTGTCTCAGGCAAGATCTTCTCTAGTGCTCATGATAAAGAAGATCAGCAGGGAGGGGAGAAACACATTCAGACTTTCCAAGATTCCGTTACCATAGTTAACAAAACTATATTACGTAGTTCTAATTGTTCAGAATAGCACTATAATAAAAGTACTGCTGACCTATATGATGTTGGAGTTCTACTCTTATCTACTTTGAAGAGCAGACATTATGTGATTACATTATGTTTTATACTGTCTTGGAATAAAGGCTTAAGAACTACAATTGGTCTGGTCATTGCTTCCAAATCCAAAGGAATCTGTTACCCTATCATGCTGGACTGGGATTAAACAATACAAAGTTTCTGCATTTACAGAATGAAGAGAAAAGTGTCCTTATTTTAGCTTCTCCCTTGTCAAATAGGACTTCCAAGAACGAAACCATAATGGCTACGTAGAAGCAAGGAATATTTTCTTCACTCACCTTTCCTGCTGGGAAGGAATATTGATCAATCAGTGTGGTAGTATTCTTCCTGAGCAATGTTTACAACTGAGCTATGTGTTCTGCAAGGAGCTTTTTATTGGGGGAAAAATTTTGCCACTTTATTTACCTCCTTGTGGGAGCAATGACTCCAATTGCTTGTATGCATTCCATAAAGTCAAATGAGAATAAGAGAAATATAATTTGTCATCTCCTTGAATTAATTACTTCTTCTTTTACCTTCAATCTTTCCCAGCATCAGGAGCTTTTCCAGTGAGTTCTCTCTTATGGCCAAAATACTTGAGCTTCAGCTTCAGTATCTCTCCTTCCAAAGGACAGTCAGGATTGATTTCCTGTAGGATGCATGACCTTACAATCTCAAATTAAGCAATAGCACAATTTGTTCGGACATAGCATGTTACCTGAGCACAACCATTAATTTTAGGTAACCTAGATGGAAAATTATGTATGTTGTGTAAGTCTCATCCAGTGAGACATTGTTATCAGAAACCCAAATCATATAGAGGTGTAAAGTCGCGTGCTTCACATAGAGATGGACACAGAGCTGGGGTAACGATGAGTTTATTCTGAACAGAACGAACTGGGGAAACAGGGAAGCCTGGCGTCTATTTGTACCTGCCCAGGTGGATGGTATCCAATCAGTTCAAACCTGGGCTTCCTGCCAGTGCAGGTGACAATGGTTGTAGATCCTGGCTTCCCACCAGGCTGACCAGCTTAAGTCATTAGGCTTATCCTGAGTGAGCAGTCATCGCCGGGAGCTGTCCAGCCCCTCTGCTGATCATCAGCCTCCTGCTGTGCTGTCCTTTGTGTATGCTGGGAGGCATACACTGCGAGAGGGTAGTGCTTCGAGCCATCGTTCTGGCATCATAGGTGTGAGGAGGCGGGGAGCAAAATGGTGTAAAACAACAGGGAGCTCTGCCACTACTAGCTATGTATTGAGTATTGAATTATAGCTTTATTGAGAACAGTGCCTAGGCCAAAGTATCTGTAGATACAATTGCATATTGATGTCTCAGAACAAGTTGGTAGCTACTTAAAACTTACTGTCTAACGTCTTTGGCTTCCAGGTGGGTGGAGAGTTATCTGTGCCTTATTTGCTCTCAGGCCAGGCTGCCTAGAACTACAGAAGGAATTTTAAATTGGATACCAGAAAGCGCGCTCTGCTGCTCCCCCACCAGGTATGTCATCACCCAGTTAACTCTCAAGAAAAAACGTGACTTGGACTTCCGGTGGCGACGCGACGCTGAAAGACAGCCGTTTTTGGGCTGCCCGCTCCGCAGCTGTGTTTTTCCATCGTAAACAGCGTCGATCAGCTGTTTAGATGGATTTGAAGCCCCCTCCTCGGGAGAAGAGGAGGGGGTGAGGCCCCAGGTAGGGGTTGAGCTCTCCGGGCCGCCTGAGCTGAGAGTTTGGGCGGCTGAAGGATGAGCCCCCCCGAAGCCTGGGTTGCTCTGAGCTGCGCAGTGCCTCTGCTCTGGGATTTTTGGAGCAGAGCCAGGCGTTAGCAACCACCCCTGCCAAAAGGAAATACTTTTGATTATCAAGATGCAGGCAGAGCGGTACAGGAGGTCAAGGTGAAGTGGACTCTTTATTTTTACTCTCTAGCTCAATGGATTTTATAGCTTTAAAGTGAAAGTGCATAATAAGTGAAAGTGGGGGAAGATGGCGGCTAAAACTTCTAAAGCTCTTCGGAATGCGGGGTCTTCCCTGGTGCAAGAGACCTCATTGCAAGCTTTGCTTCCTCCTGCATCTCCCCCGGTATTGACGCTTAAGGATTTACAAGACGCTCTTGGAAAGCATGCACAATTGATGTCTGATATGATGGATGAAAAGTTGAAAAAGCTGGAGGAGAAAATGGAGGAGAAAATGGAGAAATTGGAGAAGAAGATGGAAGAGAAGCTGAGAGCAATGAGGGTGGACATCTTGTCTATGGTTGAATCCGTAGCTGAATGTGTGCTACAGCTGGATATAAAAGTGGAGGACCTCAGTCAAAAGAACTCTATATTAGAAGCAAAGGTATTAGAAAATGAAAATATAAGGGATAAAATGGACGAAGAATTGAGCCTTGTTCAGTATAATCAGATGCAGTATGCTATTAGAATTAGGGGTTTAAAGGAGAATGGTAAAGAAGATTTAAAGCAGCTGATTTCTGAGGCTCTGGAAGGGGTACTGGGCCAGTCAGCATCTGAAATTGAGGGAAATATGGACAAAGTTTTTCGTGTAAATTCATGGATTGCAAGACAGAGGAAGTTACCCAGAGATGTGGTGGTCTATTTTACAAAGAGAGTAATTAGAGATGAAGTCATTCAAGCTGCTTATGATACTAATTTGGTAGTGGCTGAGCAAGAAGTTTTGGTTTTAAAAGAGATCCCTCCGAAGATCCTAAGGAGAAGGAAAGATTTTGCATTTCTAGTACAGGAGCTTAAGAAACGTGATATTAAGTTTAGATGGGAGATTCCAGTTGGATTGGTGGCGACGCACGAAGGTAAAAGACATCGTTTGGTTACTGTGGCTCAGGCACGTGATTTTTATAGTAATGTGTTAAAAGCAACCCCCCTATCATTTTTGGAAGCTGCAAAAGGATACGGTGTGGGAAAGCTTCAAGATGTTGCAGATAGACAGACAGAGGACAATGGTGTTGGAGGGGATCAAGTCACAGTCTCATCGGTTGCTGCAGGAGGCCAGAAAATGACGCGTGCCGCCCTAAGAAGAGCGAGACGAGAGCAAGAGCAAGACCAGCAGAAAGTTATGGAATCTTCAAAGTGTGCTTACAGTGAAGATATGGGAGGAGAGCGGTCTAAAGAAGTTTTGGGGGTCATGACAGACGTGCTCCAAAAGTTTTGGGGCGTTAAGATTGCTGATTAAATTTTTAGATTAGAATGTCAATGGAGTAAAATTATTATAGAGGAGAAAGAAAGTTTTTTTTTAATATTTTACACAATTTAAGATTGATGTTATTTGCTTGCTAGAAAAGTATATTAGGGTTATGGACTTAAAGTATGTGTTGAACTAAGAATGGGTATGTAAGCTCCTAATTAACAACAAGTTGTCTTAGAGATTGCCTAAATCTTTTTTTTATATACTCTTTTTATTTGAACTTTTATTTGAACTTAAGGATGATTTGGAACTGCGAGACATTTGGCGTGATACATGCAAGAACTATTTTTGATCATAGTTTAGTTTGGTTGGAGATTATTAAGATTAACAGAGATAGGCGCTTTTGGCGCGTAACTGAGAATTTGTTTGGAAATTAGAGAAAGGTGGGAGAATGCAAATAGCAGGTGAAAGTTTTTTTTTCTTTTCTTTTTTTTTTGAAATTAATATGAATAAGGACTGGGATTAAGAAAATTTATTTTGAGTAAAGCTCTTTTTCTGTTTTCCTCTTTTTCTTTTCTACTTTATTTGTAATATTAATATTGTTTGTACTCATTTTATATGAGCTAGAGAGAGATAGAATTTATAGTTTATTGTTGATAACATAGGGGTGTTTATGTTTGTTTTTCGATTTTATGCCCTGTATTTAGCTCTGGGAAGTCGGGGGGGGGAGGAGGGAGTGGGGGAGAGGGATAGGGAGGGTTGGATAGGGGTGGGGGAGGGGGGATTAAAGTCAAAATGTATTGTAAAACTTTTTAAATAAAAAAAAAGAAAAAAGAGAAAACATGACTTGTGGCTACTTTATGCTTAGTGACTTTCCAAAACCACATTTGGGCCTTTGTGATAGAGCAGGGGAAAAACCAGCATAAACTTGAAGAAAATACATTCATCTGCTTGATGGATACAGAGTTAGGAATTCCTGCTGAATTTAGCCCCAGCCCTTATACATTGCAGGTACTGTAGTCCTCCACTTATGACCACAACTGAACCCCAAATGCTTGTTGGTAAGAGAGACATTTGATAAGTGAGTTTTGCTCCACTTTATGACCTTTCTTGCCATGGTTGTTCAGTGAATCACTGCAGTTGTTAAGTTAGCCACACGGTTGTTAAGTGAATCTGGCTTCCCCATTGACTTTTTTTGCCAGAAGGTCCCAAAAGGTGATCATATGACCCCGGGACACTGCAACCGTCATAAATATGAGTCAGTTGCCAAGTGTCTGAATTTTGATCATATAACCCTGGGAATGCTGCAATGGTCCTAAGTGTGAAAAATGGTCATAAGTTCCTTTTTTCAGTGTCACTGTAAGTTCAAACAGTCATTAAATGAATTGTTGTAAGTCGAGGACTACCTGCATATTTGTGAAGTCCTATGATCGGAGAAGAGTAAATATTGTTTTTGTCTCATGTGGTTTCTTTGCCTTATTTCTTGGGTAACTTCAAGCAGAGGCTGAACTTGTTGGGAATGCTTTTAGATCCTATCTGAATCATGGGGATGAGAATTAATGGTCTAAATCACGGGTCCCCAACCTCTTGTCCATGGACCGGTACCAGGCTGTGGCATGCCAGCAACTGGGCTGCACAAACAAGCAAAGCCACATCCAAAGGATGCAGGCAGAAGACAAAACCATGCCCCTCTCCAGTCTGCGGAAAAACCTCCCTCCACGTAACCAGTCCCTGGTGCCCCAAAGGTTGGGGATCTCTGGTCTAAATGGCCCTTTTCATCTCTATGATTCTATGAATAGCGTGGGAATCTCACATTTTTCAAAATCCAGTTATGCTATAAGAACAAGCATTTTAAAGATTTTGAAAATGAAAGTATTTTCTTTTGAGAAATGATCTTAAGGTTTTAAGAATCAAGCTTTTCACATGAAATCATGAGAAACCACAACAAGCTCATCATAAATGATCCAGATGAGGAGAGAGGAGGAGAGCAGCAAATTAGTAGATTATACCAAGTTGGGGGAAATTGCTAACACTTTGGTGGATAGCCCCAAGATACAGAAGGATCTTGACTGACTTGAGCTTTGGGTCCTAGCTAACAAGATGCAGTTCAGTGGTGAGAAAAGTGAGGTTCTGCACCTAGGTCCTGTAACTGTGAGAGGAATCTAGGTGTCCTAGTGGACCGCCACTTAAGTGAGCCAGTAGTGTGCTGCAGTTGCTAAAAAACCCAATACAGTCCTAGGCTGCATGATAGTACCGTTTTATACTGCATTAGTGAGGCCACACTTGGAGTACTGTGTCCAATTATACTCATCAAGATACAAAAAGATGCTGAGACCCTAGAAAGAGTGTGGAGAAGAACTACTAATATGATAAGAGATCTTCAGGATAAATTGTATGAGGAATGGTTAAGGGAACTAGGTATGTCTAGCGGCTAGCCTAATGAAGAGAAGAATTAGGTGTGACATGATACCTGTCTTCCAGTACTTTAGGGGCTGTAACAGAGAAGAGAGGGCTAAAAGACCTCCAAGATCCCTTCCAGCTTATGATTCTATGATTTTATGAATTGTTATGATTGCTACGATAGTGAAAGCAAGGGCGAGATATGCCAAATGCAATAGTCCCAACAGCTGCTCAGATTCAAAAAGTAGGTATTGTGTGTTAAATTGTGAAAAAGATTCCTCTGCAAAACTCTAGATCCCACCCAACAGGACGTGGAAAAGAACAAAATTATTTTGTGATTAAAAAAAATACCTTCGCATTTTACACTTTACAGAAAAATGACCATACTGGCAATCATTTAGCAAATGTCCTTCATCTGAAAAATTCTATAGTTTGATTTTTACCATAATTATAGAAATATCTGCTATAGAAATTCTGTCATATCTTTCCATTAAATCAGTTATTTTTCCATTTCCCCTAGCTCTGCTGATTATCTAATCACAGTGGAATGAGGTTTTATTTGAAAAAAAAAATTCTTACAGAACAGTGCCAAAAAGTCACCTGAAAGGGCAGCTTGCAGCAACAAAAAGAACAAATGTTCTAATCCCCCCCCTCTTTTTTTCTGTATATAGGAGAGAGCAATTAAACCATTTTCTATAATCGTACAGTCACTGACATCATTGCAAGGAGCATGTGTTCATTATAAATAGTTGCAATTTCAGATAATCATGTTAGGTATAATTTTGGAAAGTTATATCTCATAAGAATATGATTATTAATTAGGTAACAACTAAGAGAGAATGCTAGTATTTATCAAATTGGATCCACTTAAGTCCTGCTTCTAAATTAATCTTTCCATACCTTGTTTAATCCAAATATGTTGGATTACAAATCCCATCAACCTCAAGGTTCTTGGCTTTGCTGAGACCATGTTGTCTGGAAATTATGGGAGCCAAAATCTAACATATTTATTTTATTTATTTATTTTAATTCCATTTATATCCCGCCCTTCTCCGAAGACTCAGGGCGGCTTACAAGCTTAGCACTAGCCTTCATTCTATGTATATGCCTGATTATTAGGGCTTTCATACACCCCCCAAGCGGCATTATTACAAAGTCAGCTTAATTGCCCCCAACAATCTGGGTCCTCATTTTACCTACCTCGGAAGGATGGGAGGCTGAGTCAACATAACTGGAAGACAGCAGTTTGGGAAAAGCTGGAATACCTCTACAACAAATCTGGCTAATATGTCAGCTGAGAAGAAACTACCTTTAAAATGAGGTAGATATGGATTTTTGTGTCTGATTTTTATATTTTGATTCTCTTCTATTGGTAGGTCTGCATTTATAGCAAATTACTAAATTTCATAAAAGTCCCCTCATAAATTTGACACAAATGTTGTGTCTTTTTAGGCCCTAAGCTCTTCTTTAAGGAATTACAATAATAAAAACAAATGATATCACTTCCCCAATGGAGAATTTATGATTTTTTTAAAAATAAAAGTTTAATATTTTTGTAATAAATCATGTACATTGCAAAGTCCTTTTTCACTTTTTGTTTGTTGCTGTTTGTTGCTGCCCTTTTGTTCTTTTCATAAATCTTTTCCAATGCCCTTCATTTTCTATCTCAGTAGCTGTAATAAGACACTCACAAGAAATATCAATAATAAACTAACCATATTTCGTGTAGAGGAGTTCAACTCTTTTGGGAGCAAACCTGCATGATCTTACCTGCTTTTCTGTTATTATTCTGAGCATCTGTCCCAACATTCTTTCATCTATAAAAAGAAAAATAGCCCACTATTATCAGAGAAAAAGAAAGTGGCTGAGATGAAAGATCCATCTTCTTAAAGGTCCTGTGCAGAACCAGGTATCCTGGGATGTTCTCAGCAAAGCTGGTCACTTCTTCAGATTGAATTATTGCCATCTAAAGAAAGCCCTATTACAGAGTAATAGATATAAGAAGCACAGAAGACCTAAACTTCTAGGGCCTTTCATCTCATTTGTAATGTTTGAAGTTTAATTTGTTTTTCCAAATGCTATCTGAATGGTACATTCCAGGAATTTCCACATGAGGAAGGAAGGAAGGAAGGAAGGAAGGAAGGAAGGAAGGAAGGAAGGAAGGAAGGAAGGAAGGAAGGAAGGAAGGAAGGAAGGAAGGAAGGATTTGATGTAATGCATCCAAGATACAAATCTCAAAAAAGTTTCTGTTCCTCCAAGTGCCCAGCCTGTGTAAAGTTAGATACCATTTCATTTCCATATTCATTTTTTTTTGGTCATTTCCCCCCACAATTTCTGATTTTTGTTGCCTTTCGCTCTAGACTAGAGAGGCCTAGTTTTAAAAGAATTTTATTTTCCAGAGTAAAATAGGACCTCTAGATCCTACATGGTGTTGAGACTTTAGAGTAAGAAGTAAATTTTTCACTGTATGTATGATTGCTGTAAAGAAGAAAAGAAGTAATTTCTTTGTATCTTTTTCCTTTCTCTTCTTTCATTTTTTTTCCTTCTTGCACTTTTGAGATTCTCTTTATTTCTTTTTTCCCCTTACTTTACATTAGTATTAGTTTTCACCTTTTTTTTTTTTGAAAAAAGAACTCCATCATATTAAAATATATAAAGTAATCCCTTCTCCTTCTCCAAGCATATCCCCACTTTCCTCCCTGAATTTACTAACAGGAGTACATACAATCATATTTAGTTCCTCTGTATTTATTCATCGTGTCATTTTTCATCATGACTAAGCATGGACAATGTGGGAAGGATAATTCTCTTAGTTTCTGTTGCAGTGTTGTTATTTTCCCAATTCTAAACTCAGTTTGAACTGTTTCTGCATCAATTTGGAACAGTGGTGGGATTCAAATATGTGAACAACCAGTTCTCTGTGTGGATGCTGCTTCCGGAAGTCCGTTCTGGGCCTGGGCAACAAAAAAAATTAGCTACCGGTTATGCTGAACTGGTGCGAACTGGCTGAATCCCACTACTAGTTTGGAAGATCCAACCCTGATTACAGGTAAATGTGTGTAATCTCTAAAACAGGGCTCTTCAAACTTGGCCCTTTTATGACTTGTGGACTTCAACTCCCAGAATTCCTCAGCCAGCGTGCCTGGCTGAGGAATTCTGGGAGTTGTAGTCCACAAGTCATAAAAGGGCCGAGTTTGAAGAGCCCTGCTCTAAAATGTTCTTGGGAAATGTGCTCTCTCTCTCTCTCTCTCTCTCCCACCAAGCTCCAGGAAAAGTGTTGGGAATCTCAAATAGATGATATTGACTCTCAGGAGAAGGATCTTATTGAGAGGAATAGTCTTCAGATCTCCTGGTTTATATTATTGTTTGTATTTATAGTTTCGTCTAATAGGTTGCTTAGGAAATCAGGTAAGAAAATAAAGGTTTAAGCTTTACTTAGCTGTCTCTCTACACACACATATATGTTAGAATAATGGGTTTTCTAGTGATAGAAAGTTATAAAGAAGAAACTAGCATTAGCTATGAATTTGTTCCTTTCAAAGTTCTGGGTGGGTGTATGCATATGTGAAAAAATCAAAGAGAAATAGAGATTTGGATATTGTTTAATTTTAAATAAAGGTTATTTACACTGTTACATCTCTCACATGACAGCTAAACACAGGAAATCATAGCATACCAAAAAACCCATGAAGAATAAATAAGCATTTTTCTCATAAGTACAGATGACACTTGAAAAATGCATGCATCTTTAATGATATGTGTTTATCTGGAAAGTAAAATTAAAAAGCAGTATGTTTCAATTCCGGGAGCGCTCCAGTTTTCATAACAGCACAACAGACCTAGATAAGCAGTTTGTTATCAGAACTAATATTTGGCCACATTATTTACTTTGCTTAGAACTCCGAACAATTTTAGTTGCTATGGCAGCATCCTTTGCCTAAGGGAGCTTCTCAATGGTGGCCCACAGTTACAGGGGATCATGGAAATTACCCATTTAAAAAAATATTCTCCTGATAGCTTTCTTCTAGAAATATGATATACCACATAAAGTGTGAAAAATTAGGTCTTCCTGTACAACAGTAAAATGTCTTCTCAGATGTTGAACTCATTTTAAAATTATGAGAACAATCTTTAACAATTACATTCCACTAACATTTAGCCTTTAAGTAACATTTAAATACTGATAGTAAAGGACACTTAAATCTCAGGGTTTACTAGAGCCATTTGACAGGTAATAAAGCTAGCTTTGATTAGGTTATGATCCATTTCAAGAGGTCTAAGTGTGGGTTTAATATTGTTGAGAACTTCCACATAGTATCTTCCAGGGTCATTGTCCCAGGAAACAATAAAACAACTTTTGGAGTTAAAATACTCAGAACCACAACATGGTAGCAGTCTCTTTGCATGGCAACAATCCATTTAATTTTCCAGTGGGCACAGATCTACAGAAGCAATTATACTCCAAAGTGGTTAAGAAATAAGGACGGTTGGTCCTAGTGTCCATATAGACTACACCAGGAACAAAGATAGAATCCCACACTTTCTAGTCACTCAACTAGCTAGCCAAAAACCCCAGCAGTTAACTCACAAGAAAAGTCCATAGATATTAAATGGGTTGATTTGTCTGGAGAAAGTTTGGCCTCCAGCACTAGCTGCTGGGTGCTGATCAAGTGGTGGTATCATCTCGGAGACAAATTAAACTGATGTTGTGAAAATAGGAAGAAAGAGTATAAGATATATTCAACACATTGAGTTGTTTATAAAAAAATAAAGGTAGAATTTAAATAAAATAATAAATAAAATTTCATCCTCATCAGAAACAAAATTTCCTTCTCATCCTTATGACTGGTCCTCAATCTAGGGTCCTCTACCAGAGGTCTGGGAGTTTCAGGGTTCTGCGAAGGGGTTTCGCTGTTTCTAGCACTGCACTCTTCTGGACAGGTTGCTGTGATGTCATTCCTGGGATCTGTTGGAGTCACTCTCCCAGCCTAGGAGTCACAGCCTGAGTGTTCTTAACACTACTGGAACCAATTTGGCCTTTACTTTCCACATCCTCTCCAGTTCCTCCTTTAGGCCCTGGTATTTCTCCAGTTTCTCATACCTCTTATTCCAATGTTGCTGTCATTTGGCACCACTACATTTATCACCACCACTGTCTTCTGGTCTTTGTCTGTTACCATCATATCTGGTCTATTGGCCAGTATCTGTGTGCCTGTGTAATTCTGAAAGTCCCACAGGATCTTAGCCCTATTATTTTCCACAACATTCTATGGGATCTCCCATCTAGACTTAGGAGGGTCTAATACAGGGGTATCAAACTGCCGGCCCATGGGCCAGATGCGTCATGCTGAAACCGCGCCCACCCCAGCTCCGACAATGGGGAAAAAGTTGCGATACATCGCGACACGTCATGTGACATTGCGAGTTTGATATCCCTGGTCTAATCCATACTCCATACAGATGTTCCTGTACACAATGCCTGTTACTTTATTGTTCCATTCAGTGTATGCTTTTCCTGACTGCATCTTATACCCTGCCACTATGTGTTGAACTGTCTCCAAGGCCTTTCTGCATAGTCTACACCTTGGATCTTATCTAGTGTGTAAGACTCCTACTTCAGTGGATCTAGTGCTTAGTGCCTGTTCTCGTGCTGCTATGATCAGTGCCTCAGTGCTATCTTTTAGTCCAGCCCTTTCCAGCCGTTGGTAGGATTTCCCAACGTTTGCCACCTTAATTATCTGTGGATGGTAAATTCCATGCAGGGTCTTGTCTTGCGATGGCACTTCCTCTGCTTGATCTTTCTTCCACATCTGCTGCTGCACAGAGACACACACAATCACAGACACAGACACACATATACAAACGCTTTTCCTTGGGGCACAGCAGGATTTGTAAAACAAAATTTCAATCAAATATGATCCATTGTAGTCATTCTCCTTAATGATATTTTATACTTATATAGCTGGAGGCTGCTCATTAATTAAAGCTTGGCATATATTTTCAAATATTGTAGAACTTATCATATTAAGGATAAGGAATGCAATAAACCTGGAATGGGAGATAGGGTTTGCCTCATCATTATATAGTGTATAATTATTACTCTATTTCAGAATAAGTAAGGAGGGCTTTAATCAGGAAGAGTCTTCCCTAAGGTATTGTAAAAGCTCAGTCATGATACATCTCCTCATTCATCGTTTTAGAGGAGACAGATTTTCTATATGATTTCATAACATTTCAGAGATGCTAAATGACAGACATCAGAAATACAATGAAAAACTATATTAGTGGGAAGACCATTCTCCTTGGAGATATATGTTTAACTGTAACATATAATAGCCAGCAAGTGAACAAGGGAGGGGAAAAGGAAAACTAGTACTGAAACATTGAAACAGACCCCTGGGGGGGGGCAGGAAATGAAAAACTAACTGGATGATACTGCACCTGCCTTCAGAGATAGTACTGGTACACGAAAAAAAAGAATACTCAACCAATGTTTTAACAAAGCACAACTATTTTCACATATCAAACAATAAAAAAAGGAAAAACTAATGAGGGTCAGATGAAAACTTTCAAAAGTTCATTAAAGCCCATGGGCTGTCTTGTGGCTTTAGTAGCTAAAAATAATGGAACCACCAGGATTTGTGGCAACTTTGAAGTTACTACTAATCTGCTATTAAAAGCTGAGCAATGTCCCTTGCCATGAATGAGGACATTTTTGCTAACCTTGTTGGAAGACCATATTTCTGCAAAATAGACCTAGCAGGGGTTTATTTACAGATATCACTGGAAGAGGATTGCAAGGTATTTCTGACCATAAATACATACAGTACAAAACATTACATCATACTAGGCTGCATTAACAGAAGGAAGGAATCAAGATCACGTAAAGGAAGAGCCTTGGTGGAGCAGTGGGCTAATGCCTCCTTAAGTAACAGCAGCTGCCTGCAATTAGTGCAGGTTCGAGTCCCACCAGGCTCAAGGTTGACTCAGCCTTCCATCCTTCCGAGGTAGGTAAAATGAGGACCCAGATTGTTGGGGGCAATAAGCTGACTTTGTAATAATGCCACTTGGGGGGGGGGGGGCGAAAGCCCTAATAAGCAGGCATATACATAGAATGAAGGCTATTGCTAAGCACATTGATTTGTGCTTTAGATTGTAAGCCGCCCTGAGTCTTCGGAGAAGGGCGGGATATAAATGCGATTTTTTAAAAAAAGTGTTAATATCACTTTATAATGCCTTGGTAAGACCATACTTGGAATATTGCATCCAGTTTTGGTTACCACAATATAAAAAAGATGTTGAGACTCTAAAAAGAGTGCAGAAAAAAGCAACGAAGATGATTAGGGGACTGGAGGCTAAAACATATGAAGAATTTTTGCAGGAATTGGATATGTCTAGTGTAATGAAAATAAGGACTAGGGGTGTCATAATAGCAGTGTTCCAATATCTCAGGGGTTGCCACAAAGAAGAGGGAGTCAAGCTATTCTTCAAAGCACCTGAAGGCAGGACAAGAAGTAATGGATGGAGACTAACTAAGGAGAGACCCAAGCTAGAACTAAGGAGAAATTTCCTGACAGTTACAACAAATAATAAGGACTTGCCTCCAGAAGTTGTGGGTACTCCAACACTGGAGGTCTTTAACAAGAGATGGGACAGGGGACTGGGTCATAAAACCTCCAAGGTCCTGTCCAACTCTGTTCTCTTATTAAAATAGACTGGCTTTTGGAATAGCATCTGCATTAGGATTTTGGCAGAGAATCATGGACCAATTGCTAGCAAGCTGTTCGGGCACTCAATGGTATTTAGATGACATCATTGTCATTTATGACATGATTGTCACTAGAGAAAACGATCAGGTGCATCTGCAAAATTGTAAAGCAGCATTGCAGAGATTGCTGGGCTATGGCCTTTGAGGATGACACAACAAGTGGTCATCTTTTAAACTTAATATTGCATATTACAGTCACACCATTGTTGCACAAATCCTATGCAAATGTGCGCAGAAAATTCAAGTAATTGTGGAAGCTCCAGGTTTCAATCAGTTTCATGGCTTGTTACTTATTACAAGGGATTCCTATGAAATTCAGCTACTACACTATATACCTGGAATACTTAATTGTAAGAGCAAAGGGCACAGCAGTGGAAAAGAACTGTGTGAATTGATTGGGGGGAGGGGGTTGTGAACGCAAGGTTAAATCACACATCTTTGTTAGTGAGAGAGTTAACTGGAAACGCCACATTAATATTGCTCCATTTATTGTTTACTTGTTTAAACATTCTTTTTCTATTCATCTTTGATGCATTGTTCTCAATTTTGGTATTTCAGGGGATTAAAAATTTGCTCTGTTCTTCTTTTGACTTAAACATTACATTTGTTCATTGCAAGTAGAGTATTATTTTCTGTTGAACAAATTGTTCACAAACAAATGCCTTTTATATTTTTTTTCAAATCTCTGCAGTCATTTTGACTAGTAGTGGTCTTAAGTACAGGTGTGCATCTTTTGAATGATTTGGGTGGCTTGGTTATCATTTGTAAAATATGTTTATGGCTAAGTATAACTTGAACATTAATCAGATTATGAGTAGAACTTCCATATAGCTGGAATTCATGCATCTTTGGCCATTAAATACAAATGCTCCATTTCTCAGAGATACTTTCATTAGTAAAATATAAACAATAATTTGAAACAGTAAAGGTGTATTTATTAAAATCATCCTTTGCAAGAAATCTTTAAAAACTCACAGAAAAAACAGACACAGTTCTGACACTCTAGATCAGGGGTTCTCAACCAGGGTTGTGAGATCATATTCTAGGGCAGACATGTCAAACACAAGGCCCAGGGGCCGGATGCGGCCCGCGAAGTGGTTTCATGTGGCCCGCGAAGCCATCCTGGAAACAGTGAGGGAACAGCCCCTGCTGCCTTGGCCCTGGCCCAGAGACCCTCCTTCTGCCAGAGACCCTCAGATCTGTCCCACTCCTGCCCAGGCCCCCATAGGCACCCTTGATGCGAATGATGTAGAGCTGGCCATGCCCACCCAAGTAGGCCATACGCACTCTAGTCACGCCCACCCAGTAGGCCACGCCCACCCTGGCCATACCCACCCGGCCCCCTGAGGGCAACCGCAATGCTGATGTGGCCCTCAATGAAATTGAGTTTGACACCCCTGTTCTAGGGGGTGCGAAAACTTGGGTTTTCAAAATTATAGTGTATTCGGATAATTCGTTGCCGTTTTTTCAAACTTTTGTAAGGGGTGCGAGAATATATCAGAAGCGTTCTAGGAGCGCAGGGTATAGAAAAGGTTGGGAGCTGCTGCTCCAGATAGAAAACATATCACACCTATTACCCACAGAAATGAATGGTACATGTCAGTAATATCTCTTATTGACCCCTTTCTACTCAAAGTATTGCCACATCAGATTCTATGTAAACAACAATTCTAGCAAGAAAATATTTTTCAGCATATTTGCCAAATAAGAAACATTCCATTCATGTTCACACTTGTCACTGTTGATAAATTCTTATCAAAAGATAATCCTTCAAACATGGTACTCATCCTCAGCTAAAAAAAATATCATAGCAAGCAGAAAGATAATTGCTTTTAAAATCTTGAATCTCTTCATTATGTTCAAGAAGAAATGTTGAATATACTTGAACAACAGTATATACTTAATATTCTCTTTCCATTGAAACAAGGGAGAACATTGTTAACCTGAAAAGGCATCTTAACATACTGTATGAATCCAAACAATTGTGATTTAATCAATAAATCTTAGTTAAGCTAAACATGATTTAACATGTGTGACTCAGTCATACATCACTTACATAAAGCATAAAACAAGGATCAAGTTGAGCATTAGCAAATTGGAGCAAGATTAGAATGGAAAAAATAGGGGATTACTGGGAAGTTTGGGCAATACACAAATCTTTTCACAAAATATTAACTCACATCCTACAATGTTACTTTTTCTTCGAGTCAGTCACATTTACCCAATCCAAATATTCCTATAATTCCAGGATGCTCCTTCTCCAATTCTGGTATTTCAATCCCCCTTCGGTATCATTATCTCCTTTCTAGGTGTTGCATTTATCATTTTATGAAACTGGGGGTTGAATTCTCCAGCATCTTCCTCAGTTTCTTCTATCATTCCATCTGTACTAATAACATATACTGTATTTGTATAGTGCTGATGTATGTTCCTTGAATATCCACTAATTCTAAGAGATATGCTTGTACTATTTACAGGACTATAACATCCTTTTTCGGTATCATTGCTATTTAATTCCTTCAGGTCTCACATTCTATATAAATATATCAGATAATCACATGATTTAAAATAGCAGCTCAGTGATTAAAAATGCTGAGCTTGTCAGCTACAAAGCTGACAACCCAGGTTCCAGATCTGAGAGCCACATGACAGAGTGAGCTCCTGTTACTTGTCCCAGTTCCTGCCTACCTAGCAGTTTGAAAGCATGCAAATGTGAGTAGATTAATAGGTACCACTTTGGTGGGAAGGTAGCAGCATTCCATATGCCTTAGTGTATAGTCATGCTGGTCACATGACCACAGAAATGTCTTTGGACAACGCTGGCTCCCTGGGCTAAGAAACAGCAATGAGCAGTGTGCTCTTTAGAGCAGGGGTGTTAAACTGCTGGCCCACGGGCCAGACACGTCACAAGGAAACTGCGCCCACCCCATTGCCGGCAATGGGGAAAAAACTCCGATACATCGCGCAATGTCATGTGACATCGCGAGTTTGACATGTCTGCTCTAGAGTTAGACATTACTAGCAGGAGAAACCTTTAACTTTACCTTTTACCAGTCCACCAAAACTAATTCATTCCTAAAACCTCTAATCTACTGTTCTTTATTTCCACTTTAACAAATATTCCTTTGTTTAGGTTTCTTACATGTTCCAACTCCCATTTTAATCCTACACCATCAATCAACAGACTTGCCCTACTTCACCATCTTCAACTTTGCTCATGAGAATTTGATTGTCTTCCTCAATAGCCAGAGGAATGTTGTCTAACCTGTCCCAACTTTGTCTAAATGTTTGAGACATGCTCATATAGCTCTCATGGCACTAGGATAAAAGTGGTTTGTTACTGCCTTTTCCTGGATATGATTTGGAATTTCTCTAGGTAGGATAATTTCCTACATACCAACAGAGTCTACCTTTCTTCAGTCCTGTTGTGAATTATTCTTATCTCTTCCCTCTCTTTTCAACCTTATTAGCCAGGGTACCCTACTCTGTTTCTGCTAATGTAACTCTTAGGTTACTGGAGCCTTTGCACTCTTTCACCACACTAGACTGTAATCCCCTGGAAGGAAAATATATGGGTGGCCATATAATCAAGGAAAATTTAATCTATTTTAATTGCTATTAATTTTTGTATTGTAATGTTGTTTTAATTGCCTTGTGAACCGCCCTGGGTCCTACGGGAGAAGGGCGGTATATAAGTTTTATAAATATAAATATAAATATAAATATAAATATAAATATAAATATAAATATAAATACATAGATAGATAAACAGACAGACAGATTCAATATTTGTGACATTTCCCCCAAGTTTTAATAAGGATAGAATTAGTTAATAAGTAACAGGTAGGCAATTATTTGATGGCTGAGGACCACATTCAGTATGTGGAAGAGTCAGAGGATGCACTGTGCAGGATGATTACAGAATAAAATATATTAGGATTTGTGGTTCTCTTGCCAAGATTTTTGAAACAGTTGTGTGTATTTTGGTTTTAGAGCTAATATAACACATTTCTTTTTTTCTAAAGAAAAAGAAAGCATTATCCTCAACCCAAACCATTGTTTTCCAACAGTTATTATTAGTGACATTTCTAGTGGATGTAAGCATTAAGATTGCAAGTTACCCAGTCCTGCTATAGCCCTTTCTGTTATGCTTCCAGATATATGAAGGAAAGTTAAGCACACTAAAATATACACAGCGTGTTTGGTAACAATGGCCTCACAATCCCAACAAACAAATCAACAGCTCCAATCCCCAAATTTCAAAGGCATTTATTACTTGACATTCACAGTTCATTGCAAAAGAGAGAAGCACCTACTGTAGCATTGCATAAAAACTGTCTATGAATGTGCAGCACGAAGGGATACAAACCCTGATAAAAGGGCAGAACAGATAAGAAAGCAGGATAAGAATTCTACAGCTTTAATTTCCGTTTGGGTTTTTTTCTTCTTGACAGACTTGTTGCTAAACTTAATAATCATTTCAAGGGAGCAAAAAAACCCTCACAGTATTGTTTGCAGGTTTAAGCTAAAGATTATGCATAATACCAAAGAATTTCCCTTTGTTACAATGATAAGGCATTAACTCCCTCTGATAATGAACAACTCTCATTACCTGGATCTGGAGGTTATACAGGTAATCCTTGACTTACAACCAGTTGTATATTGACTGTTCAGTTACAATGGCCTTGGAAAGGGTGTTTGCAGGGTATAAAGAACTTCTGGCCATTGGAAAATGTTTTGCTGCCCCTACACTGTGGACACATGATCACATTTCAGGCATTTGGCAACTGTTGCACATTTCACAATTCGTTGCAGCATCCTGCAATCACGTGATCATGATTTGCAATGTTTTTTGCTGGTTTTTTGCCAATTTCAGCAGAAAATTGAGGGGGGTTGTCATATTTGTCAGTCTGATGTTCTTAGCTTTTTAAAAAAACATAGCTCTTTTATATTTGTGGACAGATTAAGAGAAAAAATTACCAAAAATCCCTCAGATATTTTAATACAAATAAATATTTTCAGCATTTCCTTTTCCATCACAAAATCCCTGTTGCACTCTTCCACAGAGGCCATTTGCAGCCATTGTTGAACAGTGGCCCTGATTCAAAGAACAGAAGGTTTTTGAATGTGTCTGCCAGGCAGCTCTCAAAGCAACTTTGCAAACTGCTTTTGACTTTGAGGGAACAGCTTGCCCTACTCCTTATTCCTTTAATTCTTTGTCTGACTCACCCTGCTGTGTGCTCTAATGATCCTGAATGTGAGCTTAAATTCCTAAAAGTAATTACTGGATTGTAGAGTGAACATTTTTTTCATAGCTTTGTTTCAGTTGCATCTTCTCTTCATGTTACTGATATGCATGAATACATGACAAAGAATGCAAAAATAGAGCAATCTTTCTGTGGTAAATATCTTAAGAATCAAGTATTTCATAAAGATTCTTGTTTTACTGAGGTCTTTTCCATTGGTCTGTTATTAAAACCAAATCAAAGTGAGTTGTATTAGATGTCCTGCTTCCCTTATATAAAGTTGGCATTTCTACTGCATATTTAAGAAGGGGGTTGAGGGTTCAGTGGTTAAGAAGCTGAGTTTGTCAGCTGCAAAGCTGACAGCCTGGGTTTGAGACCCATGTGCAATGAGGCGAGTTCCTGTTCTTGCCCCAGCTCCTGCCCACCTAGCAGTTCAGAAGCAGCCAAATGCGAGTAGATCAATAGGTACCACTTGGGTGGGGAGGTAACAGCATTCTGTGCTTTGCCACATGCTCTGCGATGTGGTGTATAATGATGCTGGCCACATGACTGCAGAAACGTCTTCGGACAACGCTGGCTCCCTCAGCTAAGAAACTGAGATGGCACCACCCCTTAGAGCCGGACAGGGGAAATCTTTTCCTTTTATCAGCAGGAGAAGAAAGTAGGATTGGAAGCCATGTTCCTGAAGATACTGTCAGCAGAGATGGTTGGGATCTTCCAGTATAGTCCATTGAAATGTTAGGTGGTCAAAGTGAAACAGCATAGCGTCTTTAGGAGGTAAAGGCAAATAGGTCTATTGAGGGAAGGAGGTTGAAATCAGGCCCAAGAACAAAGAATGACATATGGAGTTACTTCCAAGTAGTTACTTCATTGTTATTCACCTAGACCAGAGGTGTCAAACTGCTGGCCCACGGGCCCTTTTCATCATACTGAAGCCGCGCCCACCCCATTGCTGGCAATGCAAAAAGAATCGCGATAGACAGAAATCTTGCCAGACTAAAGCAACTATCTGCATAATTATTGATATACTTTTTAAAATGCTAGTATGTTATGTGGGATAAATATAGAAGCTACTCTATATGTTTATTCTGAATTTAAAACTACTCCTCCAGGAAGTTGAGACAAAACAAACCAGATACAAAAACACATCATGTCTACTTCCTTTATTGCATTCTTATTGAATCTCAGAAGACTATTTCATTTTAAAAGCGAATTATTTCAAGGGAAAAACTAGTCTTCCCTTCAGATGGCAAAGATTAGTTCTTCACTATGTATTATTTATTATCCTTTGCACCTGGCTCTAATGGTGATTTGGATCTATTAGCAAGCCACAAAAGATCTTGAATGCCAGAATTCCACCTGCTCATGAATTAATCTGAAACTATCATCTGAAAAAAATCAATAGGAAAATATGAAAGGTATTTAATCCTGGGCACCCAGGTGGATGAAAAGGCAAAATTCAAATTATAAAATCAATATGATTTTTTAAAGAGGATCTATCAGAATGTATTGCATGGGATGGTTTAAAATATCTTGATAAAGAAATGAGCAGTAAATATAGAATTCCAATATGATTGGTTGAATGAAATGTTTGTCCTATAGAAACAACTTATAAGAAATGGATTAAATTTGTTGATGAGATATGATAACCTTTAAGAAACTGAACATAATTTTAAAGATCTTACATGCATATACCTATCTCTAGAGTATGTGATAGTCAATAAGAATCACCAATCACAAACTAACAGAAAGCATAGATTTTTGAGGATGATGGATGGACAACAATAATTATTATCTTTGTAGCTCTTTAGTCTTTTTTAATCAAATATCTGGTAAAGTATTTTGCCCCTCAAACAACTTTTTTACCTCAAGTGACTAATATCCCCCCCAAAAAAGCAGTTTTCATAATTTTTGGTTAATTTATCTGACAGGTGCTTCAAAAGACTCTGTAATGGTCATTAGGACTTCAGTAATGATAGAGACAAAAAGATAAATAGCTTTGTGTATTGATTTCAAAATAGGGCATCAAATGCAAATTTCATATTGTTATGGCTTATGTTTATAGAGCTACATTAACTTAATTGTCCTTTTATAATGACACTTTCCCATTCTCAGATGGATTTTCAAAGTAAATTAATTTGTGGGAAAGAACTAGTCTTCCCTTCAGAAATATGTTATTGATGAAGGTTTTGCTGTCTTTATCAGTTAAAAACCATATAAAGAAATGGCTACCCCCATACTTTGCTGGTGAAAAATTATGGCGGTACCCAATTCTTTAGGTGGGTTTTATGGTGAGTTTGAAAAAAATCATGGGAAATTGTTATTAATCATTGCAATTATGTGGCTCCTTCTTTTTTCATGAAGTGATAGATTATAGCGTGAAAAAAGTGCAGAGCCTCACCCTTCTCTAATGTTACTGTGAAGGGATGCCTCATTTTTTTTCTTAATATAACTAAGACTTAATATAACTAAGATCTTCTAGATATAAATCTGACCAGAACAATATGGAAAAATTAAGCCCTCATTTCAGTGCTAAGGCTGAATTTTCATTTCTCTGAGACAGAGTTTTAGTATATGGTGGCTTACACTCCTGTTAAATAGACTGGTACCCGAACTGTTTACTTCACTAGAGTTAGACTCGGTTCCATGTTAAACTGAATAGTTAGTAATACATTCTTTAATATCAGTTAACATCAGACAAACTTCTCTCTTCTTCAAATGAAACTTCCTTTTCAGGTGGTTCCATACTTTTACAATGTTCACCTTGGCTGTTAAAGGTGTGTAAGAAGTTAAGACTCTCTGAATCAAGAATTCTCCGAAGTGCAATCTAAAATCCTGTCACAAAATCCTACTGTCATATAAACTCTGTTCCACGATAGTAGAGTAGGATTCTTAATGTTTCCTAAGGGCTAGATTTATAAGGAAAAATCTGCACAGGCAGAAGAAGAAATAAAATTATAATGGTGCCATTGTGTGCCATAAATATCATACAGTGAATGAACACAAAATAAAGATTTATTAGCAGTAAAGTGAAATTTGTAGTATTTTAAACTCACTCATTGAAATTATGACTCCCAAATCTCCAGAAACCAAAAAAGTACATTTTTTCCTAATGACTATTGTTTTCATATAGATATAAACTGTGCTAGCATCGTTTAAGATTCTGAACACTCCACGTTGTGTAGTTTCTCTGACTTTCTCTTAATCTCTATTTGATTAAGTGATTTAGAGGGCTGTTGATTTCAATAAAGTAGAGCATTTGTATTCTCTGCTGGAAATTTCAAGACAACATGGAGCACTCTTTCTTTAAAATACATACTTTTAAAAACATTCCTTAGGATCTAATTCTTCCATTGATTTTTGTTGGCATTAATGTTATCAATTAGTTGTTTAAAAACCACTGTTTATTTCTATTGAAAAGCCTCAGGGGATGGTCCAGATCCCTGTTTTTAAATTCAGATTCTAAGAAGAATAAAAGTTGGAGAAAATAAGGCTGGAATATAGGATGAAAGAAGGCTAAATCCTAACATGGAGACCTGTTTTATCGGATTAGCTATTTTCTTCAATATGGAAAAGCGTGAAAAGGCATAGTTTAGTGTTATTGTCTATAAACGTCATGAACTGCTTCATAATGTTTACGACAATATATGTTACATCTAAGTCCCAGGCAAGGGACAGCCCTAAATTCATTATTATAAATCAATACAATAGCAGCTAATTCTGCTAGATAATTTTCAGTTGATAGTTTCCTCAGCTAATTGTACTTTATTACTGTCCTCTGATAATTAAACAGATTCAAGCCACTTTCTAGGCTTTCTCACCACCTGGTACCCATTCAAATAAAGCAGTGAAACAAAACAAATACGGTATATTTTGTGAACACTGAATTCATAAAACTTCAATATGTCTTATTTATATAGTTTTATTTAGATTGTAGCAAATTATTAGGATACTTTCTAACAGTTACTAAAACTATTTCTTCATGTACTATATTCTGCCTTTCTTCATTCTCAGCTCTGTTAATCCCTAGTAAATTTATAATTTCATTAACAGGTTCCTGTGACACCGTTAAGCCATCAGCGAAGATGGTTTACCATATCATGCATGAAAAACATTTTGTAGAGACCAAACCACTTACAGCTAGGCTCTTGTCAATCAAATTGTCCATCTTTGGGGGACGTTCAGTCTTCTCTACAGAAGCAACTGCTCCGTGGAACTGGTCCCTGGTGCCCAAAAGGTTGGGGGCCACTGGTCTAGAGAGTGAATTTGGAGGTATTAGCATACCAGAAAAGATCATAATAGCCAGAACTCCACCTGCCGTTAAATTAGTCTGAAACTGTCTTCAGAAAAAAATCAAAAGGACATTTAATCGTGGATTAGGATTAGGATTTATTAAATTTATACGCTGCCCTTCTCCCTAAGGACTCAGGGCAGCTCACAACAATAAAAATTAAGAGACATAAAATACAAAAATTAAAAAAGAATTAAACAATGAATGTAAGAAATACGGGACAATTTACACAATAAAAACCAAATTAAAAACCATGGTCAGTCCAGGCCCGCTTTTTGGAAAAAAACATGTCTTCAGGTCATGGCGGAAGGATCGAAGGTCAGAGGCCGTCCGCAGCTCTGGAGGCAGTTCATACCAGAGGGTTGGCGAGCCCACAGAGATGGCTCTCCCCCTGGGGGTCGCCAGCTGGCATTGCCTGGCCGACGGAACCCTGAGGAGGCCGACTCTGTGGGAGCGAACTGGGTGATGGGAGGTTGATATTGGCAGCAGGTGGTCTCGCAAGTACCCCGGGCCTAAGCCATGTAGGGCTTTAAAGGTAATTACCAGCACCTTGAATCACACCTGGAGGGCAACCGGAAGCCAATGCAGCTCGCGCAGGAGAGGTGTAACATGGGAGTATCGAGATAGTCCCATAAGCACCCGCGCAGCCACATTTTGCACCAGCTGAAGCCTCCGGGTGCACTTCAAGGGCAGCCCCATGTAGAGAGCATTGCAGTAATCCAGGCGAGAAGTGACAAGGGTGTGGGTGACCGTGCATAGGGCATCTCGGTCCAAAAAGGGGTGCAACTGGCGCACCAGGCGAACCTGTGAAATGGCCCCCCTGGTCATGGCGGTTAGATGATCCTCCAGGTTAAGCCGTGAATCCAGGAGGACACCCAAGTTGCGGGCCCTTTCTGAGGGGGGCAAGAGCTCTCCCCCCATCAAAAGAGATGGAACATGTTGGGCACCCTGATGGGTGAGAAGGCAAAATACAAATGATAAAATCAATACTTTAAAAAGAAAAGAAAAGAAAAGAGGATCCATCGGAGCATATTGCGTGGGATGATTTGAAATATCTTCATAAAGAAATGAGCAATAACCCTAAGCCTCACCCTCAAGGCAAAGAAGCTGCAGAAACATTTTCTTGGCTTCCTTCCTTCCTTTCATCTATCTTCAGCCTGGCAGTAACTCATCCAGGTAAGTAACTTATAGATTTCCTCGCCCTCTTTCCAGGCATACAGTAAATCTAGCAAATTAAATGGTTAAAAGGGATTGAGATTGAAGGGCAAAAGCAGACGGTTTTAGTTTCAGTACCTAATTTTTTTTGGGGGGGGGAAGAGCAACAAGTCTACCTCTCCCAGCTATTTTTGGTTTTGTTTTTATTGAAGAGATATGGATTTCTGGGGAAGAGGGGTGAGTGTTAAGCAAGAGAAAGTTTTGGGGAAGCTCATTCTGAAGCTGCTGCCTTTGCATGCAGGCAGTTGACTTCCCCAGAGCTAGCAAGAGCCAGGAGAGGTTTGCAGTCTCCTGAAGGCCAGCTGATTGAGGGAAAGGACCAACCAACAAGCATGGTTCATCAGCCAAGCCCGAAGTCTTGTTTGGAAATCTCTCTGGCATTATAACACAGTGTTGGGCCCTAATTTAGTTGGGCTCCTCCCATCACCACGACTGGGCTTTGCAAAGTTTTTTCCTATGCGGAATGAGACAACTTGCCACAACTCGCTGCAGGACAACTCGCCATTGGCCAACTCGCTGTGGGACAATTTAACAATTCTATTTAATTATTTTTTAAAAAATTAATTTTTTAAAAAAAAAATTGCCTTTCACATTTCATTTTGTCTCTCCTTTTGCATCTTTTCTTTAATGACTGTATTCCACTATTTCTTTGATATTAGTGTAACTCTTGTCTTGCACAGCAAGTTATCTTGATGAGTTGGCCACGATGAGTTGGCCGTGGCGACTTGGTCGTGGTGTATTCTCATAGACCCTTTACTGTTTGTCTCTTTTATGGACCCAGTTGGGTTGCAGTTTCCCACCTACCCATGAGATACCCCATGTTTGCTTAATGGCCCACACATTCATTTAATGGTGGCATCAGAGGGAACAGAGGGTGGGGTAACTAAGCAAAGAAGGTGATTGAAAGGACCCATCCAACATTACTCGGTCTTACTTTTTATAAAGTAAATCTAGGTGGCTTAATATAGGAGAAGCTGGTGCTTTGGTGTTCTGAACAGGAGCATATCTCTTGTGGAGGTAATGAGAAAGATTCTTTTTGCAGCTGAAAGATTGTCTATTATAGTACTTTGGATGCTTTAATTAAAGGAACTTAATATGAATAGCACAAACTTTGCCAGCCTTTGATTCAGTAACAATTTAAATCGTTTTATTATGTCCCCGAATCCACAAAGGGAGGTCAAATTATGAATCAGCAGCAGAGATTTAGGGCTGAGGCCAAGATCCACACTTTTAAACATTATATTATGTAGGCAAAGAAGACCAGAATTAGTTTTTCAGTCAGAAATGTTTCTATCCAACTGCAAATAACTGAGCAATATGAGAAAGCCATGGTTTTAATACAAGAAAGAACAAAATTAAATCTCAAGTATCATACTATCCCAGGTCATATCAATAGGTTATTTGTATTTATTTATTTAAGATATTTTTTAAACCCATCTATATTATTTTTACAAATAACTCAAGACAGTGAACGTACCTAATACTCCTTCCTCCTCCTATTTTCCTCACCACAACAACCCTAGATGTTAGGTTAAGCGTGACTGGCCCAAGGTCATTCAGTCAGTTTCATGCCTAAGGCAGGACTAGACCTCACAGTCTCCTGGTTTCTAACCTGGAGCCTTAAGCACAACATCTAACTGGCTCTCCATATTGATACACATTTACTTTCTACATTTCTCAACTACTGTGATAGCAACTGAGAGAATATCTGAGAGACTGGAAGGCACATTTTAGCAGGGCACAATAGGCAACAGCTTTTAAATAGCAAGCTTTCCAAAATTGAATCTCATTTTTTTTAATTCTTCCACTATTGATACCTATTTCTCAACTTAAGAAAAGACACAAGAATTATTGCCAAAACTCATACACAGATTCTGTCTGTCTGTCTGTCTGTCTATCTATCTATCTATCTATCTATCTATCTATCTATCTATCTATCTATCTATCTATCTATCTATATCTATCTATCTATCTATCTATCCATCCAGCCATCCATCCAGCCATCTATCAACTATCTCTCATTATTTAGCTATCTCTAGCTATCTAGCTGTCTACTTAGTCTATATCTCTTTGTTTAGGAATTTTGCCAAAAGCTCTCCTGTGTAAGTACACACCACCATGCACACACATACACATACTAAACATGCAAACTCCCATAGTGTGATTTGTAACCTGAAGTTACAAACTATGAGTGCTTGTTTGCATACTCTGAGGTAGCAGCTTTCAGCTATAGATTTCTATCGAGTTTCCAGAAATCATTGAATATTTTCCCAGCCTTACTTTGAAAAAAGCTTTGCAGCAGAGCAGTGTATCGGGCTCAATTCTCTCATTGGCCCCTTCCAAATTTTATAAGCGTTATGCAGCCATTAGCTTCCATCTCCAAATCTTCCAAATCATTTTTTGTGTCCAATCTCATTAGCGCTGCCACTGCCCTCCTTCCATCAGCCAAATCTTCATCAGCTGCCCAGGGCTCCCTCCAGCTGACCACTGGCGGAAGGCAAAGTTTGGCATCCAGTTATTGACATTTTCATCATCATTTTCTTGGTGTATTTACTCTCATAGTAAGGGGGGAAATGTCAACCACCATGAGGAGGTACTGCTCGGCCTAAAAAGTGCAGTGAAGTGGTGACAAGGCACCATTGTAGTTTGACTTCAGCAGGAATGGAGACAGCCACGTATTTTCCCTGATGAGAAAGATTCCATTTCAGAGCTCAATAAAAAAAATAAAAATCAGATGCTAAAATTAATAGTCTTTGTTATCTATCTACTAACGCTTAGCGTATGGAAAATAAACAATCTGGAGCTTCAGCTCTTAGAACAGAAGGCAAATATAATTTAATAGATATGCAGAGACCTCTTTAGATAACACCCTTCCCTAGCATATAGTACATGAGAGGAACAATTTGTTTCAAAGAAACAAAAAGCAATAGGAAGTAGGGGATGAGTGAGGCAAGCATATTAGTTAATATAAATGGAGGAACAAATAAAAGCAATGTCTTTATGGGTGTCTTTTATCACTAACACAACCAAGTAGAAGGTGTGGATGAGGCAAATTGATGGTCTTTCAAAAGGACGGGAAGTAATAGTGATGGTAGACTTTAATTAACCTCAGTATCTGTTGGGAGATGAAACTGCCAATGACAGTTCCTTCAGAAAAGTCCCAACTTTTCTTGCTGATACCTTTTTCATTCAAGACAAAAGGCATTTAAGAAGATTGGCTTTTCTTGATTTGATACTTTTCCAATATTTCGTCAAGGAAGTGAAAGTAGTAAGAATGCTGAGAGAAAATGTTCATATCATGCTGAAGGTCAAAGTTTAGCAAAATACATATCTTGTAATTCACCAAAGTATATTTGAATCAATTCAGAGCAATAATAATTAGAAATCCATGCCAGGAGAAGCTAGTGGGAAAACCAGTTTGGGAAGGAGGTTATTTTTTTTAAAAAAAGGAGATATTTAAAACAGCACTGAGAGGGGGGGAAAATAGAGGGTATTAACAATGACAACAGGGTTGCGCAAAAAGTGTCAAATTTGAAAAAAATGTTTTGAAAAGGACATGTATTTCAGGTAGTCCTCAACTTATGACCATAACTGAGCCCAAAATTTCTGTTGCTAAGTCAGACATTTGTTAAGTAAGTTTTGCCCCATTTTACAACCTTTCTTGCCACAGTTGTTAAATGAATCACTGCAGTTAGTAACACAGTTAAGTGATTTTGGCTTCCATTGACTTATTTATTTATTTATTTATTTATTTATTTATTTAATTATATTTGTATACCGCCCTTTTCCCGAAGGACTCATGGCGGTGAACAGGGCACATATAAAAAATACAAAATACAAAAATTAAAAAAGAATTAAATAGTAGCCCAGCTAAAACAATCAATAACAATATAAAAAATCCCCATTAAAACCCCAACATATCCCCCATCAGGCCAGGCCGGCTTGTTCAAATAGATGGGTCTTCAGACCGCGTCGGAAGGAGCGAAGGTCAGGTGCCATCCGGAGCTCGACCGGCAGCTGATTCCATAAAGCCGGAGCGCCCACAGAGAAGGCCCTCCCCCTGGGGGCCACCAGCCGACATTCTCTGACCGGAGGCACCCTGAGGAGGCCCTCTCTGTGGGAACGCACAGGGCGGAGGGAAGTTGACGCCGGCAGCAGGTGGTCCCCTGACTTTGTCAGAAGGTGGCAAAAGGTGATCATATGACCGCAGGACACTGAAACCATCATAAATAAGAGTCAGTTGCCAAATGGCTGAAGATCGCAAAGATCGTAAGTGAAAAACGCTCATTTTCTGTGCCATTGTAACTTCTAACAGTCACGAAATGAACAGTTGTAAGTTAAGGACTACCTGGACTGTTTCCTTCCTTTCCATGAGTCCCATGGACTATAGATGTACTCCAGATTAGAATGCTGCACAATGAAGATGTGGGTAGATGTCAACCTTTACCTGTAATCTGGATGGGGTAGAAAATCACCTTCTTTAGGACTAGACTTTTTAGGAATTTATTACAATTACCCTCTTTTTATGATGATGATTTAGTCCAATTGGCTTTGATGTGTATGGTATTACTATAAACTAAACACTGGAGCAACAGTGAATAAAAGGATTACACTGTAAATACAATTTAGATAAATTGGATAAATAAGGTGTTACACAGGAAAAGACCTATTCTTTATTGTTCCTAAATGTAAGACAAGGAATTTTAGTGAGGGGGGGGACTTTGAATCATAAGAACAAAAAGAGGGTGCACTCCAGTGCTCAAGTCTGAGCAGAAGTTAAGAAGCCATCTGTTAAAGATGATTTCAGTCAGATTCCTGCACTAAGCAAGGCTGTCTCCTACCAAGTGTATGTTTCTATGACTTGTGTTAAGAACCGACTGATTGTTTCTATGCAAACTTTAGGGTTGCCCAACATTAATCAGTTCTACAACATACCATTCTACTTTTTGAATTCAGCTGTCTTCCTGGCATGGAATGTAATGTAGGAGGGATTGCATTCCGGAAGTCTAAAAGGCACAGAGAAGACTAAAGAGTACAGAGAAGAGCAACAAAGATGATTAGGGGACTGGAGGCTAAAACATATAGGGAATGGTTGCTGGAATTGGGTATGTCTAGTTTAATGAAGAGAAGGATGAGGGGTGGCATGATAGCAGTGTTCCAATATCTCAGGGGCTGCCACAAAGAAGAGGGAGTCAGGCTATTCTCCAAAGCGCCCGAAGGCAGGACAAGAAGCAACAAATGGAAACTAATCAAGGAGAGAAGCAACCTAGAACTAAGGAGAAATTTCCTGACAGTCAGAACAATTAATCAGTGGAACAACCTGCCTCCAGAAGTGGTGAATGCTCCAACACTGGAAGTTTTTAAGAAGAGACTGGACAGTCATTTGTCTGAAATGGTATAGGTTTCCTGCCTGAGCAGGGGGTTGGACTAGATGACCTCCAAGGTCCCTTCCAACATTGTTGTTGTTGTTGTTATCCCAGATATCATGTGTGAAAGAAAGATGGTATATTTCCTAACAGGGTATATTGTAGATGCAGACTTGCCAGTCTGGTATGAAACAATGAAGAATTCACCTTGAAAGAACTGCCATGTGTCCCAACAGCCATTCACTCCTGTGGGTCCATCTCCTCACTACATTAAATCATACTTCCCAAATTGAATGATATGGGCATTTGGCCTTCAAATCAAGCAGATACAAAATTTCACTTGGCATGCAACAGCCATGACTCTAAAAAAAGGCCATCTGACCACTGGCACATGTATATATCACTGCTCCTACAAAGACCCTGGTTCAAAAGTGACTCTGATCACAGAGCATAATTTATTTTATATATCTAATTGGTTTTTTTTTAAATAAATAAGGGTGAAAATGAAGCTTGAGCTTCAGCTGCCACATAAGTAGGGCCAACAGATACATTTAAGAAAAAAGTACAAACTGAACTTTTTGTTTCTTTCTGTTTATTTTTAATCATGTGTCAGTTGAGACAATTTTGGGAATTATCCAAAATTTTCAGTGATAAAATTAGTTAATTTCACTCTTTGAAAATGAAGTTTATTTTCTTTTGTAAAATAAGCCAAGTGTACTGAAAAAAGATCAGGAGGAAATGTAAACACAGCTGAGTATTACAAAAGCAATACTGGAGCTTCTCAAACTGCTACATAATTCAATTGCACTGGATTATTTGTTCTAATAAGGTCTCATGTCTTATACTTATAAAACATTTTAGGGTTTGCCGTTACTGAGGGGCAATTACTTTAGACAACCCAGAATGGTGGGTGTCAAAGTGCTTCTTCTATTTTACATGGCAGGGGTCCCAAAATGGCATCACCAATGCAATGAAGAGTCATTTGAATTGCACTCAATATATTTAGTAGGCCTGCCCTGGGGGGACTAAACAGTTTCAAACTCCAAGTATATAATCAGAAATCAGAATGATCTAACTGCGTTCAGAGAGCTTCTGATTGTTGCCCTGTGCTACACCTCCTATTTGCTTTAATCTCATGCAAGCCAAACAATTGAGATCAAGTTTCAGTTACTGCACTACCTGGAGACAGCAGAAGAGAAGAGAAAGAACTGGAGAAAATCACAAAATACAAAGATCAGCAAATAGAAGTAGAATAACGGTAGCAAAAAGAAAGCAAACATAGTACCAATATAATAGATGCCTTGGGTACAATCCCAAAACACTGGAGCACCACTTGAATACTGTTGTGTCCATAGTTATGGGAGTGGTTTCCCTTCAGCGGGAAAACCTAGTGCAATCATTGGCTGTTACTTCCCGGCGGGAGATTCTGAGCCGGGGATTGGTTATGTTTGAATGGAACCTAGTATATAAGGTAGGGTTCAACGGCTGCTAGCCAGTTGACCCATGTGAGTTTGAATAAACGTTCCTTGTTCTACCTCGCTGTCTCTGCTCGTCATTCCGGACTTAACAGTGGCGACGAAGGTGGGATCTGACGGCAGAACAGCGAAGGAGCCGCAGAAAAGCCGACAGAGTGAAAAGTGGGAAATTTGAATCACAGTCAACCGAGCAGCAAGCGAACTGAGCCTACAGGATGGCGCAAGTCGGTTCCCTGAAGGAGTTCGACCCTAATTACCCTGAAGACTGGGAAGAATATGTCGGTCAAGTCGAGGGGTACATGCTGGTCAATGGGATCACGGAGGACAGGAAGAAGGCGGCGGCTCTCCTAACCATCAGCGGCACTCCGGTTTACCGGGTGGCCGTCGGCCTGTGCCAACCTCTGCCGGTCTCCAGCGTATCGTACGCCAACCTGTTGGCCAAGCTAAGGGTCCATTTCACCCCTAAAAGGTCGGAACTGTTCTGGCGGAAGATATTCGAGAAGTGGAACCAACGGCCGGGCGAATCTATCCAACAGTTTGTAGCGGCAGTCAGAGAAGCAGCCCTGCGCTGTAAATACGACAATCTCGAGATTCGCATTAGGGACCGAGTGGTTTTGGGGCTGCGAGACGAACACTTGCAAAACCGGATTATCTCCAAGCCCACAGGCAACCTCCAAGAAGTCTTAGACGAGCTACTCACGTACGAGTCTACAAGCAGACGCGACCCCCCCTACAACAGCATGGCTGCCTCAGCCGAAGTAAACCTTGAGAGCCATGTGGACGGTGGGGAGGCGGACTACCAGTGGGAAGCCGATATTGCCGAGATTGCCCGAAGGTTCGGGAAGATGGCGCCGAGACCACCGCGCGCCGACGGACCGGACCAGAGCAGAAGACAGCAACCTCCTGCGTTCCAACGACAACAGAGGGACAACCCAACCAGACCTCGCGACCCAGAAACGAGGTGCGGAAGCTGCGGCGGAAATCACCTAAGATCAACGTGCAGATTCAGAAATGCCAAATGCCGAGGGTGCGGGAAAACGGGCCACATCCAGGCCATCTGCCAAAGCCGACCGCGCGACAACCATCTCCACGAGCTCGAAGCTTGGGCCTCAGGTGAGGTAACCCCCGAACGGAGTGGCGGAGAGATCCCTAGGCCTAAGGCACGCACTTCCAAACCGGGGGCAGGGGTGGGGGTCAATCACGTGGGAACCCCTAGACTAATTCATACCCCTAGAATTAACCACATTTTGAGGCCTAAATTAAGAATAGAAGTCCAACTGCAAGGCATCCCTTGCAAGATGGAAGTGGACTCCGGGGCCTCAGTATCTATAATTTCAAGGGACACCCTTAGGTACATAGAAAACAGAAGTGGCCATAGAATTCCCCTTAAACCCACTAAACTACAATTAGCCGACTTCCAAAAAACACCTATAGAATTAGTGGGAGAGGCCACTATTAAGGTTAAATACAAAGGGTTTAGCGGATTATTAACTGTTCTAGTCACTGAGGGCCAGAGAACTAGCCTTGTAGGCCTTAATTGGTTCTCGGCCCTGGGCATCTGGGTGGGGGGAATTAACACCATACAAAGTAAAACCCTAAAATCTGTCTGCGATAACTTCGCAGACATATTCGACGGGTCGTTAGGGAGGTACAAGGGACCCCCCATTAACTTTAATCTAGACCCCACAGTTAGGCCCATTAGGCTTAAGGCCCGGAGGGTGCCTTTCGCCCTTAAACAGAAAATTGAGGCCGAACTAGATAAGTTAGTAGGCCAGGGCATTTTAGAACCCGTAGAAGGGGGCCTGTGGGAGACACCGATCGTCACACCCCTGAAACCGAACGGGGATGTGAGGATCTGTGCTGACTATAAGGCCACCCTGAACCTAGCCATGAAAAAACACGCTTACCCGGTCCCGACGGTGAAGCAGGTCCTCGCGACGATCCAGGATGGCGCCATTTTCGCCAAGCTCGACTTGGCGCAGGCGTATTTGCAACTTACTGTATCTAAGGAAGCCGCCGAGGCTCAAACGATAGTTACCCACAAGGGGGCGTTCCGCGTTCACAGACTTCAGTTCGGGATAGCTGCAGCTCCAGGCATCTTCCAGGAGGTGATGGAGAGGACCTTGAAGGGCATTCCAGGTGTATGCCCTTACTTCGACGATGTCCTCATCGCTGGAAAAACTGAGGACATCCTAGCTGAGAGGCTAGAACAGGTATTGGGGAAGTTTAGAGAGGCAGGGTTGAAATTAAAAAAGGATAAGTGCTGCATAGGGGTAAAATCAACAGAATTCCTAGGGTTTAGAATTGATGCACTTGGCATCCACCCTACAGAAGGAAAAATTAGGGCAATTAAACAAGCTCCAGAACCCAAGAACAAGGCGGAATTACAAGCTTTCCTAGGCTTAATAAATTTTTATCACACATTCCTGCCTCACAAAGCAGCTATTGCGGAGCCCCTCCATAGACTTTTAGACAGGAAGACCCCCTGGCAGTGGCAGAAAAAACACAGGACTAGTTTTCAAACACTAAAGGACATATTGTCCAGCAATTCTACAGTCACTCACTTTATTGAAAACAAACCCATATTCTTAGCGTGTGACGCTTCTCCTTATGGAGTGGGAGCAGTCATAAGCCACATGGATGAGCAGGGTCAACAGAGGCCTATAGCATACTATTCCAGGACCTTAACAAAGGCAGAACGGAATTATGCACAGATTGACCGGGAAGCATTGGCCATCGTGGCAGGCGTAAAAAAGTTCCACGATTACCTGTATGGTAGGGACTTTACCATTTACACTGACCATAAACCCCTGCTAGGGTTATTGACTACCGATAGACAGACACCACAAATCATGTCACCCAGGATGCTCAGATGGTCAATTTTCCTTTCTGCATACACATTCTCAATTAAACACAGACCGGGCAAAGAGATGGGGCACGCTGATGCCCTCAGCAGGTTACCTCTAGAGGATACTAGCACAGACCCCGCACCGGTGGGACAAATCATGTCCCTACAAGAACTCTCTGAATGCCCTCTGACTGCCAGGGACATTGCAGCAGCTACCAGAAAAGACCCCATACTCAGTAGAATAGCAGCGTGGGTACAAGGGGGGTGGCCTAGCAAAAACCCTGACCCTAAGTTCACACCGTACTTTAGGAGGAAGGACGAATTGTCATCACACTTAGGATGTATCTTGTGGGGAAACCGGGTTGTTATCCCAGAGAGTCATAGGAACACAGTGATCGGGGAATTACACGAAGGGCACCCTGGAATTGTGCGTATGAAAGCCCTAGCTAGAAGCCACTTATGGTGGCCAGGGTTAGACAGCCATAGAGGACAAAGTAGCTGGGTGCTATCAGTGTCAGCGATCTAGACCAGAGCAAGCACACACAACAGTACACAAGTGGGAGGAGGCCAGAAACCCGTGGTCTAGAATCCATATTGACTTCGCTGGCCCATTCCAGGGCCTCACATTCCTAGTAGTAGTGGATAGCTACTCCCGGTGGTTGGAGGTCGTGCCTGTTAAGTCCATGACGTCAGCCAAAACCATACAGGTCTTACGGGGACTCTTTGCCACTCACGGGTTACCTGACGTAATTGTTTCTGACAATGGGCCCCAATTCACATCTAATGAATTTCAGGACTTCCTCAAGGCCAACTGGATTAGGCACGCGACATCTGCACCCTTCCACCCCTCCTCCAACGGTTTGGCAGAACGAAACATCAGAACAACCAAGGACGCCCTCAGACGAATCATCCATGGCGACTGGCATCAGAGACTGGCTCAGTTTCTGTTGGCCCAACAGACTACACCGTGCACGGCCACAGGGAAGAGCCCTGCTGAAATGAGGTGGGGCAGGCGTTTGATAACAAAATTGGACAGACTACACCCTGACAGGCTACCTGCAGAACATGACCTGGTCAACCCGACCCGGTCTCTGAACATTGGGGACACTGTGTGGGCCAGAAATTATGGACAAGGGGACAAATGGGCACAAGGAGTAGTAATTGACAAAACCGGACCCTTATTTTATTTAATTGAGGGGGAAGGGAATCAGCTGATTAGGAGACACATCGATCAGTTAAGGAAAAGGGCCCCTGAATGCGTACAGGCTAACATAGAGAGGGAAATCACTACAGCTGACACTGCTTTTCCCCCAGCCAGGGTTAACACAGCACCAGGGGGTAAAGGGAGGGGAATGCAATTCAGGTCAATAGAAGCAAACCCCCAGAATTGTAATGCTGAAATAGAAATAGCTCCCCCCGACAGCCCACCAGGGTCAGCCAGTCAGCCCAATGAACCCCAACAACAACAGCAACAACAGCAACCCAATAGGGAAATACCACCGGAGCCATCACCACACACAACAGAGTCAGAGGTGGTAGTAAATGGCAGAACTGAAGACTCCTCAGCAGTTAGTACGGCCAGCAGATACCCAGTCAGGAAGCATAACCCTCCTAGCTATCTGAAGGACTATGTCAAATAGTAAATTTCATCCAGGGGGGAAGGGGTGTTGTGTCCATAGTTATGGGAGTGGTTTCCCTTCGGCGGGAAAACCTAGTGCAATCATTGGCTGTTACTTCCCGGCGGGAGATTCTGAGCCGGGGATTGGTTATGTTTGAATGGAACCTAGTATATAAGGTAGGGTTCAACGGCTGCTAGCCAGTTGACCCATGTGAGTTTGAATAAACATTCCTTGTTCTACCTCGCTGTCTCCGCTCGTCATTCCGGACTTAACAAATACCATCAGCATTGACAAAATCACCATCTGTTCAAAACCACTTCAAAATACCTCAATAGATGGACAATAACATTCCAAATCCATCCTAAACATTTGGTTGATTGTGCAACCAACAATAATATGAAATAGATTTGGCTTTACAGAGGTTCATCCCAATGTAAAGAAGGGAGAGGCTAAAATGCTGAGGGTGCAAGAATAGAGGCAGAGACAAAAAAATTTGGTCTGCTGTCCCCTTCATATGATAATTATCAGAGACATACCAAAACAAGGCTTGATTCCTTGAGTAATATTAAATTCTCACCAGATGACTAGTATTAATTACCTTAACCATGCTAAAAAGTTTATTTTGAAGCATTCACTGTGACTAATGGGTGTGAATAATTATAATTATGAATAGTTTTGATGCTTATTTTACATATCCTTTAAGCTTTAGTGTATTTTAAAGATACTGAGCAATTTCTTTGTAACTCTCTCTGCAGACATATACATATATACATACATACATACAGTACATACATATGCACAAAGATGCAGGTGAATGTGTTGGCGATTATGTTTCTGTGAGTATATAGTTCATACAGGTGTGCATATGCCATTTGAAGTCAGGTTTGTGCATCAGATGAAGTGGATTCTCACCTTTAAGTTGCTACAAGATCCATCTTGTTTTTAATAAGATGAATCATCAGAACGATAGAGGAAGCTTGGGGGGGGGAACCTGTGATGGCGACAGAAAAAGATGCACAGTAGGTGAGAAATGCAATTCTGAGGAATATACTGCTGGGCAGAATATATCAAATGTTTTTTCTCTGATGCAGAGGCAAAAATCTGCCATTTTCAAGTCAAGATAAATAGTAGAATAAGTGGTGCCACAATTATGCAGCACACTTCTGTCATTATGCCGTCAATGGTTTAAAACTGAATTCAGAGTCATAAAATAATAAAAATGAAGCTGGTTCTGAAGAGAAGGTAATGGCTTTTAAATGTATTTTTTCTAAAGTCTAAATATCTTTCACTTTTTTAAAAAAGCTATATTTTTTCCTTCATGCAATGAATATCACATTGTCTGAAGTGACTAAGGAAACTAGAACACCAGCTGTGGGGGCATCCACAGGGATGTGGTCAAAAAAGTCAAGATGGTAGCTATGACAGTGCAATCAAACCTCTACCCTTTTTGTAGACCCCTGACCACCTGTCTAGTATAACACACATGAAGCTCTAGTTGGGACAAGGAATAGGAAATAGACTACCTTTTGTGACAGTTTAAGGGGGGGAAAGGCTGAATCATTTTGTACTTTTGAAATAGCAGCTGAGTAAAGAAAGATACAGTTTATGTCAATAATACAGAAGCATTTTCATGCTTCCAGTGTCTATCAAATTAATCAACCAAAAACAGAATACAAAGAACTCTTTGAACTGAACAGATGGACAGCTGAATGTAAACAACCATAAACAGATAACATATATTCAACAGAAGGCAATTATATGTAGCTCAGGGTTGAACTATAGAGCCCTTGGTGCTCTCTGAGCTTGGCTGTTTGCTTGCAGACATTTCATTACCCAACTAAGTAACATCATCAGTGAAAGTGAGTATGGGATTTGCTCCCTGTTTATATAGAAGTATCTTGTCTTGCCCATCTTAGTGGGAGTGTGCTAACTGTTGCCCCCCAAAATCTTTCTGGCAGGCTTTCTTTGGGACCAGATTAAGTAAACTTTTGGTCTGATTCAACAGATTTGACCTTTTAATCTTAATATTTAAAATGAATGAAGAAGGCTGAAATAAAATAACTGTGTATTGCAGATATTCAAAGAAATCTGCTTATGATTTTGTATATTTTATATTTTTTCCACAAAAAGTCAAAAAGCAGAAGTTTTATTATTCACTAGCTGCCTAGGAGGCTGTAATTCAAGAGAAGCTGTTCTACTTTATCTAGAAAGAGGGACTATTACGTCTGAGATTATAGTTGTAATCCCATTTTCTCATGCACCAGAACTCCAATGTTACATGGGGCCATTTTAAAAATAGATTATGGAAATGTGTACATGCATATGGTCTCATTCACCAGATGGAGGCAACTTGTAAGCATGCTTCTTTACTCGATCTGTTCTTTCAACTTATTGCTAAACTGTTTCCTGTGCAAAAGCATCTCAAAACAGTTTACAATAGAAGTTACAAAATTGCACTAACAAAATCAATATATTACAATAATACTGATTGATTATGTGGTGCATCAACTTAGGTTTGACTCTTAGCAGCCACTTAAATAGATTTTCTCCAGGAAAATGACATTAAAAGATATCATCTGAACAGGGGTCAGAAAAAGAAAACAAGACCAAAACTGCCATTCATTCAATGTTCACAAAGGAAAGGGTTGCCTTAGAGATGTAACAAAAGAAGCTTCGTGAATTTTAGCAGAAAGGGCATTTCCAGAGAAAACAACATCCCTATCAATATGTACCAAGTTATGGGAAGGTGGAAGAGCCATCGTGGTGCAGTGGTTAGAACGCAGTACTGCAGGCTAACCCACTGCTCGCTCCAGGAGTTCGATCCTGAGCAACTCAAGGTTGACTCAGCCTTCCATCCAGCCATGGTCAGTAAAATAAATAAATAAATAAATAAATAAATAATTTTATTTGTATACCGCCCTTCTCCCAAAGGACTCAGGGCGGTGAACAGGGCAAACATATAAAAATACAAAATACAAAAATTAAAAAGGAATTAAACAAGATGCCCAAGTTAACAATAGATTAAAATACATTTAAAACAACAATAAAATCCAAACCCATCCCCCATCAGGCCAGGCCGGCTTGTTCAAACAAATAAGTCTTCAGATCGCGCCGGAAGGAGCGAAGGTCGGGCACCATCCGGAGCTCAACCGGCAAACGGTTCCACAATTCCAGCGCGCCCACAGAGAAGGACCTCCCCCTGGGGGCCACCAGGCGACATTCTCTGACCGGTGGCACCCTGAGGAGGCCCTCTCTGTGGGAACGCACAGGGCGGAGGGAAGTTGACGCCGGCAGCAGGTGATCCCTAAGGTACTCCAGACCCATGCCATGTAGGGCCTTGAAAACCATTACCAGAACCTTGAATCTTACCCGGAAGACAACTGGTAGCCAATGCAGCTCACGGAGCAGAGGTGTAACATGGGAGACTCCCAACACAACTCTCGCGGCTGCATTCTGTACCAGTTGGAGCCTCCGAGTGGTCCTCAAGGGCAGCCCCATGTAGAGAGCGTTGCAGTAGTCTAAATGAGAGGTCACGAGTGCATGAATGACCGTACATAGGGCATCCCGGTCTAGATAGGGCCACAACTGGCGCATCAGGCGAACCTGGGCGAAGGCCCCCCTAGTCACAGCTCCTATATGATCTTCTAAAGAGAGCTGTGAGTCTAGGAGGACTCCCAAGTTGCGAGCCCTATCTACGAGGGATAATAACTCACCCCCCATAGAAAGAGATGGAATATTCTGAATATCCCGAGATGCCGATACGCACAGCCACTCAGTCTTGTCGGGGTTGAGTCGAAGCCTGTTCCTCCCCATCCAGACCCGAACCGCCTCCAGGCAATGGGACATCACAGCGAGGGCATCACTGGGGTGGTTTGGGGTCGAAATAAAAAGCTGGGTATCATCAGCATACTGATGATACCCAACTCCAAAACCACGAATGATCTCACCCAGCAGTTTCATGTAGATGTTGAACAGGAGAGGCGAGAGGACCGACCCCTGAGGAACTCCACAAGCGAGAGGCCTCGAGGTCAACCTCTGCCCCCCTGCCAACACCGACTGCGAACGTCCCAGGAGATAGGAGGAGAACCACTGAAGAACCATGCCTCCCACTCCCAATCCCCTGAGACACCGCAGCAGGATACCATGGTCGATGGTATCGAAAGCCGCTGAGAGGTCTAATAGGACTAGGACAGAGGAATATCCCCTGTCCCGAGCCCTCCAGAGATCATTCACCAGAGCGACCAATGCCGTCTCCGTGCTGTACCCAGGCCTGAAACCCGATTGGTACGGGTCTAGATAATCCGCTTCATCCAGAACCAGAGGGAGCTGATACGCCACCACACTCTCAACAACCTTCACAAGAAAGCGAAGGTTGGAGACAGGACGAAAGTTGTTTAACACAGCTGGGTCCAAGGCAGGCTTCTTGAGGAGAGGTCTCACCACCGCCTCCTTCAAGACGGCGGGGAAACTACCCTCACTCAAAGATGCAGATATAACCGCCTGGAACCAGCCTCGTGTCCCCTCCCGGGCCGCATAAACCAGCCAGGAAGGGCACGGATCCAATAAACATGTGGTGGAGCTCAGTCTCCCCATAATCCTGTCCACTTCCTCCGGAGTCACAGGATCGAACTCCTCCCAGATAACATCGACAAGATCACCCGTGTCCCAATCGTCAGACTCTGCCCAGTCGGAGTCCAAACCGGTCCGAATCCGAGCGATTTTGTCTGACAGATGTTGACTAAACTCCTCGGCACGACCCTGCAAGGGTTCCTCCCTCACCTCCTGATTAAGGAGGGAGCGGGTCAGATAAAGACCCCGGGGGGGCAGGAAATGAAAAACTAACTGGATGATAAATAAAAATAAAATAAAGAGTCAGATTGTTGAGGGCAATATGCTGACTCTGTAAACTGCTTAGAGACGGCTGTAAAACACTATGAGGCAGTATATAAGTCTAAATACTATTGCTATTGCTATTCTCTCAGCCAAGGCAGGAAGATTTCTGATGCTCTTAGCATTGTCAGGTACCCAAGGGACAAAGATCAAAAGCGAAACCTTGAATATGACTATTAGTTAATTGTTAGAGTTTTATAGTGAATTGGATTCTTTCTTCCATTGTTTGAATGCCCCAACTGAAAAATTACCATCTTATATTCTCATTGACCTTATGTCAGACAACAGAAGATGCAAGTAGGTTTTCTGATGTGGACCCAAATATAAGAAAGTAAGTGGCACTATTGTTATTCTGATCCCAGGCCAACCTTCTCCAACTGGTGTGCCTTCCAGATGTGTGAAGTTAATCTCCTTAATCCACTTGAGAATTATGGAGTTAAAGACCATAATTAAGAGGGCACTCCATTTTGAAAACATTAACTCAGAGCAAGTAGGACTGAAATGTTCATTTTAAATTACGTTTGGGGGGGAATCTCCAGCCAATGGGAATGGTACAACAGATGATAGAGAGTGATATGTTGTAAGTGATTCTTTACCTGGTCAAAGTACTCTGAAGCAACTAGAAGACACAACATTCCTCCTATGGTGAAAGGGCCATTTTTGGATGTACCTCCATATCAATCTAAAGCTGCTCTGGAAAGACTTCCAACTTATTGAAACACTGTGGTAGGAGATTCATGGAGCTACAACCTGGATGGATGATCAGGTCTAAGACTACATGGCTAACAAATGAATGATAGTAGTGTTAGGGTAAAGGAACTCTCACTTCTCACTTCAAATCAAAATCACACGAAGTATTAGTACAGCTTTATAAATCCTTAGTAAGATTGCACCTGGAATACTGCATCCAGTTTTGGTCACCACATTACAAAAGAGATGTTGAGACTTTGGAAAAAGTGCAAAGAACTAAGATGATTAAGGGTCTGGAGACAAAAACATATGAAGAACGGTTGCAAGAATTGGCTATGGCCAGATTAGAGAAAAGAAGGACTGTGTGTGTGTGGGGGGAGACATGATAGCAGTATTCCTGTATTTGAGAGGCTGCCACAAAGAAGAGGAGGTCAACTTATTTTCCAAAGCACTAGAAGACAAGAAAAGAAACTATGGATGGAAACTAAGGAAAGAAGCAACCTGGAATTAAGGAGAAACTTCCTAACAGTGAGGACAATTAACCTGTGAAACAGCTTGCTTTCAGAAGTTGTAGGTGCTTCATTACTGGAGGTTTTAAGAAAAGATTGGTGAGCCACCTATCTGAAATGGTATATAGGGTCTCCTGCTTGGCAGGGGGTTGGATTAGAAGACCTCCAAGGTCCCTACCAGCTCTATTCTGATTGGTTATCTGGAAACCAAAATGACAGAGATCACATTTTTTAACACTTGGCTTGTGGGAAGTGCAATAGATAATATTATTAATATCAGTGTTTTGGTCTGATCCTTTAGATTTGCTGTGACATAGTAATGATGGCTTAACAAGAGGGCATTTTTTGGACAAATTTAAAATATTTTCTTTTTCAGATGAATAACAAAACATCTTTGGCAGCAATTGGATAAAAATGACATCTTTGCCTTGTCCATTGCTTAGCAGCATTACTGATTAACTATTACCTGGGATTCAACGCTACTGATCTACAAAGTTCCTTTCAGGCTGTTTAGTTATTAGTTATGATGCATCTCTCCGTTTAACTATCTACCCATCCAATTTGTATATTGCCACAATCACTCATAATCTCAGCAGTTACCAATAATAATAATTCTGGAACTCTGTCTTGTTAGAAATCTGCCTGGCTACTGCTTTGTGTCTAGCAAAAAACAGAAGACATGCTGATTTTCATGAGCTTTTATTTTCATGAGTGTTAAAAATTACTAACTCTTTTACATTGATGATTCTTGGGTTGTATGATTTTAGCCTTGGGCAGAATGTGAGATAATCATTTTCATCTAAAAGAGGAAGAAGTAACAAAGGTTTTTTTTAATTATTCTAAACATTTCTTTCTCTGTTGGAACAATCTATTAAGTTTGTTCACATTGTTCTTGATTTATTTTCAGACATGCTTGAGTAGAGGGTACAGAATACATTAGCAAAGGCCAATTTTAGCTGTTTAATTTACATATTTGGAATTTAATAATCTATCAACAAACTACATTGGGTTAAAATTGTATCTTTTTGTTATATTGTCAAGACTATGCAATAGGATCATGACTGACAGCATTTCTATTCCCCATCTGAAATGGGATTCAGCAATTTGGAACAAAGATTATGAGATAAGTACATTTATAGAATAATTGTCTTTAAAGTAGAAAGTCTTTCAGTGTAAGAGTTCCTAATAAGAAATCCTTGCAATTTTGTGGAAAGTTCATGATTATTATTTTTAAAAGAACATAATGTCTTCTATTAATATAACATAGTTGTGTTTTGCTTATTTGTGCTAACAGGTAATGAGAAAGGAGAAAGACAACAATATTTATCACATACTCACAAGCATATCTGAAAAGAACCTGTTACAAAACCTACTAATATTGCAGACAATTAGAATTGGAAGACAAATGTCCTTTTCACATCTAAGATAAACTACTTCATTCAACATTGGATCACCTTTGAAAACTACCTGGAACCTATAGTTGATACAAAATGTGCTACAAACTTACTCATTATCTTGGTGAGAGCCACTATCACAACCACATTATATGATTGTGATTGCACAGGAGATTGAAAAGCCCAAATATGACTAAACTAAAATATCACAACCTAATATTCCAAATTTGGAAAAGATGGGTTAGCGGATATAAAACTCCTTAAAAATGAGTTTCCCAAAGGTACTAGAAGTCCTTAAGAATCCACTTTCTAGGATTTTAGCTTACAACTTGCCATCTTCAATCATTACCAAATGCAAGCAAAGCGAGAAATGAAGATTTATGCCTGCACAACTAATCTCCCAAGTTGGCAGGGAAGTTCTGGAGCAAAACCATAACTGTGGGCCACTGAATGCTAGAAAGTGATTAGAATGTGATTAGTCATTCTGCTGAACAGTATAGCCACACTGGCATTCAGGCAACCATAGTTATGGAGAGACAGGGCATGGATGCCAGAGGAACTAGAATACATGTCTCATTTTCTTTGCACAGTTAGATCTGCATAATGCCTGAAGGAGGTATATCTGAAATAGAAAAGCTCTTGATATATTGCGGTAACAAGATAAATTATTAAATCAATCTGTCGTGTTTCCCCCTCCTCCTCCTCCTCCTCCTCCTCCTCCTCCTCCTCCTCCTCCTCCTCCTCCTCCTCCTCCTCCTCCTCCTCCTCCTCTTCTTCTTCTTCTTCTTCTTCTTCTTCTTCTTCTTCTTCTTCTTCTTCTTCTTCTTCTTCTTCTTCTTCTTCTTCTTCTTCTTCTTCTTCTTCTTCTTCTTCTTCTTCCTGGGAGTCTCTCCACAATAGTTCTTTAAAAAATAAGACAAGGAAATGTTCCCATCACTGTGAAAATATACCGAATGAATCAATTTAAAATATTCATTAGAGCTCCCTCCAAAATTTATTCTTTTGTGAAAATATGGCTTTGCTATAGAAGGAGAGTGATTAGAATGTCAAGAATTTCATTTCAGGAAGCATTTTCTGTTCTTAGGGCAGACCTGAGTTGTCGAGGCACACTGGTTTTGCTCAAAAGATAACGGCCCGATAGCAGAGGGTAGGTGAAGGACTTCTATTTTGCTTGGCACTATTTCTATTATAAGCATGTTAGTATAAATTCTCAGGGCTTTTTTTGTCATAGAACGCTCAGAACGGAGTTCCAGCACCTTTTTTGGATGGAACCTTGTATGGTAGGCAAGGTGGGTTATATGACATGTGTGAGTTCTGGCACCTTTTTCTTTTACAAAAAAAGCACTGTAAATTCTAATACGTTTTTCATTTCCTTGAGTGCTGCCTGTTACATCTTAAAACACCCTCATGACTTTATTGCTCTGGAAATTGCAGAAGCAATAAGAATGGGCCATCCCATTTGGCAAGCACTGCACTCTTACATTAAAAACATGGATTCCCAAGTCTTACATGTGACCCACAAAGGAACGTGCTTCCAGGCACCGATAAATCTGAGAGGTTCTCTCCCTCTCTGTGTTAAAGCCTTCACTGCTGGAGATGGATGAATTGTGTAACGTTTATATTTATCCTGTCTTTATAGTATTCAAATGTCACTCCTATATTTACCATCACAATGCCGTTGTGAGAAAGGGGAGTAATATTATCTCCATTTTACAGGGGGTGAACTGAGAAGCAAACACTAACTGGATCTGTCCAGAGCCATTCAAATTGGTGAAAACAAAATTAATCCAAGTCCTGAGATGAAGAAGAGCATTTTTACTATTAATGCATAAAGCAGCAAAGCCAGCAACAAAATACATTGTCCTTCTTTGGAGATGCTTTCTCACAAAACGTCATGAACACCAATGCCTTCTATTTTAGTTGAATAAAGCAGAATATGTTCAATAACTTCAGTGGTTATATTTTCAGGTAACCTTTGCATTACTTTGTGAGCAAACCTTTAAGCTATTCATGGGAATAGAGGTAGTCCTTGATTTACAACAGTTCATTTAGTGACTGGTGAAAGTTACTAAAAACGGCGTTGAAAAAAGTGACTTATGGCCATTTTTCACACTTATAACTGTAGTAGCATCCCCATGGTCATGTGATCAAAATTCAGATGTTTAGCAACTGACTCATATTTATGACAACTGCAATGTCCTGGGATCATGTGGTCCCCTTTTGGGAACTTCTGACCAGTAAAATGAATGGGGAAGCCAGATTTGCTTTAATAATAGTGTTACTAACTTAACAACTGCAGTGATTCACTTAACAACTGTGGCAAGAAAGGTTGTAAAATGGGACAAACTCACTTAACATTTTACCAACAGGATTTGGGGCTCAAATTGAGGACTACCTGTATTGTTTTCTGGAGGTGAGAAAGAATCATGGGGGAAAAATGTGTGTTGAGTGTTCTTTTTATCTTAGCCATTTTCTTTGGCCACATTTCTCATCTTTCTCATTGCAAATTCTTTTTGCTCCACAAAAAATGCTTAGTTGTAGACCTCAATGTACTCATGCATGGCAGTTTGTTCTATATATTTAGAGAGATAAAAATAGGATTATTCATCTATAAATTACAAAGGACTATACTTCTCACCGATCCCAAATTATACCTACTTACTCTCCTGACCAGCAGGATCCATGACTCATATATTAACTAGCTTGTATAATATTTTATCCAAGAAAAAAAATGCTTACTTTTCAGACTAAGGCAATGATATGATAAATGCTTCATTTATCCTAGTTAGCTCCATATTCTCCTTCAAGCTCAGTATTTTTATTTTCATTTCCTATTTGACAGCCTAGAGCAGGGGTTTTCAAACTGGCCCTTTTATGACTTGTGGACTTCAACTCCCAGAATTTCTCAGCCAGGCACGCTGGCTGAGGAATTCTGGGAGTTGAAGTCCACAAGTCATAAAAGGGCCAAGTTTGAAGACCCCTGGCCTAGAGCCTTCCTATCAGTTCTGATTTTCTAACTTTCCAGATGGCACAATTTCTTCATAGAATTCCTTCATGACTTCATCTTGCCCAGTCTTTTATTTCCTATCCTTTCCTCCACTTACCCATTCATACTTTAACTTGCTTTTATGATTCACTTAAGTTGTATTAGAAATAACCAAAATGTGAATAAACAGTTATTATGCATGTTATGGCTATAATGATCTGTGAATATTGGTGATTACAGAAGTATTGTATACAGGGCTTTTCAACCAGTGGTATGGGTACCATCTGTGGTACCTTGGCACCTGACAGGTGGTACGCAACCATCCTAGAAAAGTGGTAGTAGGGGAGGGGAATGCGCTGAACTGGTGGTAGCACCGCAGAAGCCTGAGCGAGAGACGGCTGGAGCTGCAGGGCTGTCAGGGCTTAGCGGAAGCGTCAGGATCAGCACTTTCTCGGGGCTGTCAGGGCTCAGTGGAAGCGCCAGGATCAGCACCAGACTCCAGCTGGAGCTCGGCGCTGATCCTGGTGCTTCTGCTGAGCCCAGAAGAAGCGCCGATCAGCTGGAATGTTGCAGCATCTCCAGGGTCTTGTGATTTACATTCAGATGTTTGGCAACTGATTCATATTTATGACAGTCACGGTGTACCAGGGTCATGTGAAGTGACCAAAACCTGCTGCAACCACCCAGCAGAGGGGCAGGGAATAAAAACCAAACACCCCCACCCCACCCCTGCTGCCAATCCTCAACAGAAATGCTCACAACAATGAAAGCCTTGGACAGGAGGAAAAGCACCGCCGGGTGGGCAGGCAGGTGTCTTGCTCGGCTGTGGCTTGGGGGGCACTTTTTTCAGTGCCATTGTAACTTCAGACAGTCACTACTAAGTGAACTGTTGTAAGTCAAGGATTACCTGTACTTCATCACTTTTTTCCTTTTGGGTGGGGTGTCATCAAGTTTTTGACACCTTGCTAAGCAAGCGGTGGTACTCAGATGTTGCCATATCCTAAAAGTGGTGCAATGGGTGAAAAGGTTGAAAAGACCTGTTGTATAGTATATCACAATTACAGTAAAAATATTGTAATCACAACTACATCTTGTGTCACTTGGTTTGGGCACTTTACTAGAGAAGGAAGCTCGGATTTATTTAGAAGCAGTGCAAAGAATGTGGAAAAGTGGAATAAAGCCAATATGTTCAAGGAATACTCTGTATGTGAGATTTACGTCCACATTCTAGAGCAATTGTCTTGAAAATACCCTACACTGAGACACATTGCCTGCTTTCAGATTATTAGAAATCCATGTGACAAACAAAAAGGTAAATATTTGTTTGAAGGCAGAATATATGTATTCTTCCCAGTTGCCAAGTTTCCAGTATGCATTGAACTACCGTGGAGATACCAGATTGCTTCCGAGACAGCTCCGGTAGAACAGCTCTTCTACCGCAGCTACTTTTCCCACAGATTAGGACCTTTGGATTTAGGGGGGGGGGGTTGGGGCAGAGGACACAGGATTTGGGGAGGGCAAATGTAGTCAGGCTACGTTTCCATCCCAGTTCCCCAACTGCACTATTAAACAACACTGAACTACAGCAACTCTGTACTCCGCAAAGATGTATAGGGGTATAATAAGTGATAACTTTCAGAAGGCTCAAGTGTATAATAGATGATATTAATAATGTCTTCTGGCATTAAAATGCACGAGTCTTCTCCCCTGGGAAATAACAAAATCTTCATGACTAAGGCTAAAAGGAAAAGGTGTATTTTTAAACCTGATTGGTTAAAGCTTTCATTTTCATGCAATAACTAAACCATACATGGCATAAAATGTCCAATTATTTGGATCAGGTTATAATTTATTATCATCTCAGGCAAGTCAGCATAGAAGCATTAAGTTAGGGGGAGGATTAATGAAAAGTATTTCAGTGGAGGCAATTTTTAATCTTACTTTTTATGCAAATAAAAATGGTCACAGGACAATTATGGAGGGCAATCTACAGTAATTTACTTCTCCAAAGCATGACTTTATATGTCTACAAATTTTGAAAAAGCCATATTTATTTATTTATTAAATATATATGGCTGCCCATCTCATAAGAAGCGATTCTGTGACTGGAGACCCATTTTTCAAAATGATATTCTTAGCTTTGAAAAAACAAATCAAGTAAAAATCATGTCTCTAGGCATTTACAATATTCATACTTTTGGTTCAGTTACTGTTCGATAAAAAACAGAAATATGCCTAGCTTAAAAAGTGAAAAGCACATTTCTTTTACAGGGCCCATGCCTCTTTTGTGTTTTTTTCCAGAATGTTTCAAATGATGTCAGATTCTTCCAAATGCCTTGTTTCGCCTCTTAACTGAACAATAAAGGGTCAAGTACTCATTAAACTAGATTTGAAGTTGTCATGATTTTCTCACAGAATTAAATGTGTGCTGCTAATTACATTTTAATAGTGTCATCAGAGTGTATTATGTACAGCAATTCCTGTAGCTATTCCCTATGGTGATAAGGGCAAATGGAGACTTAGATGTCACCCTTGTTCTCGGGAACAGTAATGGATTTATTAGTATAATTGATTGGCACAAGACTACAAAGATTAATCCAAAAGATGTTTCACTTGAAGAAAATAAAACCCAATTCCTGATGCTTTATGCTGCATTTGGGGCTCAAAAAAAAACACCCACAAAAATATACATATGTGGTTAAAAATTCCTTCCCCTCCCTTTCTCACACACAAAGAAATCTGTGACAAGTTTCAGATTTATACATGTTACAACTTTTATTGTGATCCAAGTTATGATGGGTGATCAGATGAATAATTAGATGGCATGTAAATATATAGCATCAGAGAATCAAAGAACTAACTACCAAATGCAACTGCTTGTGAATTCTGAAAAGCTCATCTGCAAGAATGGTACTGCATTTCTTTTAATTTGCATTCTAGCTCTGTTTAATCATAATCCCATATCACTGTACATTATAGGGTATTACTGAAACATTAACATGATTTAGCCATTCAGGAAACCATGTGCACAAATGAAAATACATCAGTCCAAATGTTAAAAGTTCTGATGGCAGTGTAACACACCACCAGCCGTTAGGAATGACAGAGCTAAATTAATAATATAACAATTGCTTATACTGTTAATAATATAACAATATAAGCCAACCGCTGTTCATATTTAATATGACTCTTTAGGATTTTTTTTTTAAAAAATGTAGAATAGCGTGCAATATCTGTAAGTGAATTCAAACTTATCAAAGGATTTCATAAGGTAGGTTTTTTTGTAAAGATTTGGGACTTTTTAAATTCTTTTCTACTAAGATAATTCAGTCCATTTTAACCCATATAAGTATGATTCTAATGACAGTTTTGGTTTTCTATTAACTTTGAGAATCTCTGCCTTTTTCTCTCTTTCTGCATTTCTATCTTATCAAACTAATGCTCAAATTCCATGGAGTTACTTTGAATGAGTCAGTATGTTTCATTTCCTGTTATTATTATATTTTCCCTTGCATATTAATTTCAGAGAAGGTGATATTTGTTAATTATCTTAGTGAAATTGTTCACATCCACACACAAACACATAGAATCCTTACAATCTCACCCCTAAGTCATAGAGCAATAATAAAAAATGAACCTCAAAAAAAGAAAACAGTATAATGTGTCAAATGTATGCATTTATTCGAAGGAAAGATTTCCTTATACAAAAATGTTTCATACAACATACAATCTAGTTAGTCTCTGCAACTGAACCTGGCTCAAGTGAAATTATTTGAAACTTGTTTGTTTCAACATCATGAGTCTGGGCAGCTAACAACAGTATTTGCACAAGGAAAATCTCAGTTGATATCTTGACCAAACAAATTTATTTAAAGATTTGAAATAGCTGGGAGATAGGGTTGGATTGCAAAATGTAAATAAAAATTAGGGTTAAATTTAAATTTAATCTTACCCCCAAACCTGAAAAAAATTGCTATATCTTCTTTTATTTATATCAAATCAAGATAATTTTCCAGTGAATACCAGTTAATGGAAATTCTTATACCAAGATAAACAAATGGGTTGAAATGTAACCAAAAACTCCAATTCTTGTTCTTTTTTAAGGACTCCAGGCTCCAGTGGCATCATATCTCATCAGTTTGTTTACAGAATGACCAGACAGGATCCCAAACTAATGTTCTACAGTAATGAAATTAAGAATATAAATTTCTGGGCTATTCATAAAGTATAAATTACTCAGTTACAACAGTCACAGTTTCCCATGATCATGTGATCACCACTTGTGAGCTTCACAGCTGGCTTCTAACTAGCAAACTCAATGGAGAAGACAATATGGAGTCACAAGTCAGGTTCACATTGTGCTGTACTTAATGACCATGGATGATTCACTGGATGACCACATAAGTCTGATGTAGTTACCAGTGGTGGGATTCAGCCGGTTCATACCACTTCAGCAGAACCGGTAAGTATTTTTTTGTTGCTCAGGCCCAGAATCGACTTCAGCAAGCGGCATCCACACAGAGAACCGGTTGTTCACATATTTGAATCCCACCACTTGTAGTTACCTATTTTTTCATTTAATGACTGCATTAGTGAACTTGCTTGTCTGATCTTAGCCCATTAAATGGAAATGTGCATGCTATTTTATTTTGAATTAGTAATAAATGAAGTTATAAACTGAAAAGAAATTGATTCTGTCTGAGCACATCATCAAAGTAAAAAATGGGAAATCAATTTGGTTTTTAATAGTGATGTGTCAAAAATTTGAAGCTTTATTATGGTACAAAAATTGCAGTTTTTATTTATTTGTTCATGGGTTGGTTTAATTTATATGCAACCGTCTCACTATTGAAGCCATCTCAGCATATTTAGGGATGTGTGTAGAATATTCAGGGGGGAAAAAAACCTACCGACCCTCTTTTTTAGCACATTACATCTGTTCTCGGTTACAACAAAATACTTTTAAATTGAGAGGAACTACTCTTTTGGGATTACCTGATTAAGCTCCCTGTACCATTTTGGAATACCAATTACTGAAGAATTTATTCTGTGTGAGGAAAGGGGGAAAATGGAAAATTAATGCTATGAGTTGTCCTCGTCTTACATGGAAGGTAAATCAATCATATCAACTATTTCTATATTTTCACATGTTGTTCTATGCCTTGAAAGCTTTACATTCTTGAAAATGCCCAATATTTTCAGTATGCTAGTAATCAGGTAAAAGTCAATCTTAGCTACTGTAGGTGCTATCTAAGTGCCTCCATCTCTCAGTGATGGGGAAAAGATCCAGTAATGCTAGGGATGCATTGAAAACTCCCTTTTAAGACCCTGTAATTTGAGGTAGAGTTGGAGCAACTGGATGGAGCTGAGCACATTTACTGGCTGGATGCCCTTCCTGACGCCACACAGAGTTCACAGCAGGTATTTTTTTTCTTTGTGATCTGCCACTACCTAGGATTGAACCCTTCCAAGTTGGAAGCAAGCGTCTTCACCACTAGGCTACCACACTGCTCTGCTGGGGATGTATTGAAATAAGAATGAAAAAGCAGGCAGGGAAGCAAGGGTAGAGGAAGAAGGAATAAAATGTTGGGCTAGACTTGTCTATCCCAGATGGCCATGAGTAAAGCAAGGAGAAAAGAGAGCTTGTTCTTCTTAAAGCTCTAGTAGCACAAAAATAACATTAATAAAGGAAAGATATAGAAATATAACATTTCCATAACAATACCAAGCCCAAACTAAAAAGCCAGCCTACAGAGTTTACATTCAGTTCATAAACAAAAGAGGATTATTCTTCTATTCTAGGCGAATTTCTTGCCTGCCTTTCTTTGAATTTTTTCTGCAAACTAGGCTCAGTTTAAAAGAGTGCTCTATCCTGGTTTTGAAAAGGCTTCTGTTTCATGCCTTTTCTACTTATAAACTAAATACTTATTGTTTTCAGTTTCCCAAACTGTTATCAATATCATTATTCTCTCTCTCTCTCTCTCTCTCTCTCTCTCTCTCTCTCTCTCTCTCTCTCTCTCTCTCTCTCTCTCTCTCTCTCTCTGCCTCCCACCCCCACCGTTGGTGACCAGCAATTCTAGTATAGATGAAAATATTTTCTTCTATAATTACTTTTTAACACAATATTCTTTCGCATCAATCTAGAGTCAGCATTTGCAGTAAATTCCATAATTAGTCACCAAGTCAATAATTAGTCACTGAGTCAATAATACTCAGTCATTTTCTACCTACTTCTATACAACTTAGATGCTCCAAAAAGAAAGCCTTTGCTTGACAGAGACAAGAAGGCAAAAAAAGAAAGTAATATTAAATGTTTCAACTGTGTCAATAGTATATATTATTTTACCTTGTGTAGATGACTGTAGCAAACTAGTGGATGTCATGGCAGTAGCAAAGAATTTTTCTAACTTGGATCAGGAAGCCTTCCAAATGATCAAAGTCTCTAATATATGGGTGTAAATTTTTATAAATTTTATGTGTGTAATCTATCTAGGACTTATATTTGGGTGAATTTTTTGCAGTCACCAGGAATCATCACTGACCTGAAGATGCAATAAATAATAAAATATTTTCAGTCTCCAGAAATTATGATTCTGTCTTATTAGATTTGGTCACTTTATTATTATTTTTCATGTTAATGAGTTATTGAGATTATTGTTTCAGCACCAATCAAATCATGTTTCCCTGACTCCCAAAATCAAGGTGGTTTCATACCATTTTTTACTGATATTATAGACAGTGCATAAGTTTAGGTTTATTTATTGTAAAGTGTGACATTTTTCTCTTTCACTTCCATATGTTAGCTCATTGATAACATTTTCCATATGACTGGAAAATAGAGCAATCAGATTTCTGTCACAATGTAGAAATTGTATTTTCTGAAGTTAACACTTCATTTAATAACATACAACATTTTCCATTTCTGCAAAGGCTTGGAAACTGCTTAATATTTGCAACTATCATCCGTTTCTTGTTTTAGAAATGCTTACAAAGAACAAATATTTTCAAGGAGTCTGTGCAATGTTTCTGGGACATAGAGAAAAGAAGCACACCCAGTGACTAATCTAACACACTGAATATTGAATGCTTCCCTTTGAATTATCAGGAAATAATTGGATGTTCAGAGTACTATTTCCAGTGAAAATAGTGGAAACGACAATATCTTTTCGGATGCACTCTGAATGTTATTTTGGTTCATGTATATAAAGGTTGTTACTAAAAAAACATCCTGCAATGGGAGGCTGAGAATATATAGTAAATAAATTTGATTTGTAGGATTACATCCCATGTCTGAGACATTAGAATTGTGCATGTTTCCCTTCCATTACGATACCCATGCAGCTGTTTGTCACTGACCAGGAGGGGTATGAAATATCTACTGTTAATGCAAGCAAACATAGATTAATGAATAGAGTCACGTGCTCCAAAATATGAATGCAAAAAAGACTATTGAAACGTATTTTATTTCTAATGTAATGTTCTAATGTTCTAAAAATATTGAAGGATTCAATAGATAGCCCTATGTAGTGGTAGAGCTTACTTTGGCCTGACCTCTTCCAAAATGCAATATACAACTAAAAACGCTTCAGGGCAACAATGTCCAACAATACGATCATGCTGAATCATAAATCCTTCATTATTTCTTATCCTATTCAGTATTACAACCTGACCCTCAGCATTTCAGTGGCTAATTCAATCACAGACAGGCACTTGTGCTCTAGACACCTACCACTTGACTACTGCTATGTGCTCTATGGCGCTGCCTTTGATGACTACTCAAAAGCTTCAATTAATCCAGAATAGGCTTGCTACAGTATGCTCATGTGACACTTCTGGTTGTCAGTATGCTTCCAAAGGTAATTCAAGGCACTAGGTATTACCTATAAAACCCTACGTAGTATAGGAACAAGTTATTTGCGGGACTGACTATCTACCATGGTTTCTATCTAATCAGTGTAAGCTGTCAAATTTGGTGAGCTCTGGGTCCCTTTGATTAAATAGTGCCATTTGGATTAGGAAGCATTTCTTCTCTGTTGAGGGACTTGCCTTTTGGAATGAAACCCCTCCCTGTGGCTACTATTCTGTTGGCATCCTAGAATGCCTAAATTGACTTTTTTTTAAAAAAAAAAATATGGACTATCATGTTCCCTTAATGTTTATTTGAATTTTCAGGCCACCCACCTCCAAAGAGCACCTGGGTAGCTGTACAAGTTAAAAGTACAACAATATTGGAAGGACACCATTGTTGTTTCCTTCTATCTTAGTATGATTAATTAATATACTGTAATTTCAAATGTTCCTTCCCAATGGCTTTATAGCACCTCGGTAATAATAGTAATAGTAATAATAATAATAATAATAATAATAATAATAATAATAATAATAATAATAATAATAATAATAATAAGAAGAAGAAGAAGAAGAAGAAGAAGAAGAAGAAGAAGAAGAAGAAGAAGAAGAAGAAGAAGAAGAAGAAGAAGAAGAAGAAGAAGTAGTTGGAAGGGACCTTGGAGGTCATCTAGTCCAACCCCCTGCTCAGGCAGGAAACCCTATACCATTTCAGGCAAATGGCTGTCCAGTCTCTTCTTAAAAACTTCCAGTGTTGGAGCATTCACCACTTCTGGAGGCAGGTTCTTCCACTGGTTAATTGTTCTGTCAGGAAGTTTCTCCTTAGTTCTAGGTTGCTTCTCTCCTTCACTAGTTTCCATCCATTGCTTCTTGTCCTGCCCTCAGGTGTCCTGGAGAACAGCTTGACTCCCTCTTCTTTGTGGCAGCCCCTGAGATATTGGAACACTGCTATCATATCACCCCTCACCCTTCTCTTCATTAAACTAGACATACCCATTAAACTAGACATACCCAATTCCAGCAACCGTTCCCTATATGTTTTAGCCTCCAGTCCCCCAATCATCTTTGTTGCTCTTCTCTGTACCCTTTCTAGAGTCTTGACATCTTTTTTACATCGTGGTGACCAAAACTGGATGCAGTATTCCAGGTGTAGCCTTACCAAAGCATTGTAAAGTGGTATTAGAACTTCACTTGATCTTGATTCTATCCCTCTGTTAATGCAGCCTAGCACTGTGTTGGCTTTTTTGGTGGCTGCAGCACACTGCTGGCTCATATTGAAGTGATTGTCTACTAGGACTCCAAGATCCCTCTCACAGTTACTACTATTGAGCAAGGTACCACCTATACTATACCTGTGCATTTGATTTTTCCTGCCTAAATGTAGAACCTTACTTTTTTCACCATTGAATTTCATTTTGTTAGATAGCGCCCAGTGTTCAAGTCTGTCCAGATCCTCCTGTATTTTAAGCCTATCTTCTGGAGTATTGGCTATTCCTGCCAGCTTGGTGTCATCTGCAAATTTGATGAGTTCCCCATCTATCCCCTCATCCAAATCGTTAATGAAGATGTTGAAGAGCACTGGGCCCAGAACAGAGCCCTGGGGCACCCCACTACACACTTCCTTCCATGTAGATGCAGTTCCATTGAGGACCACACGCTGAGTACAGCCTGTCAGCCAGCTATGAATCCATCTGGTGGTGATGCTATCTAACCCACATTTTTCTATCTTATCAAGTAGTAGGTTGTGATCTACTTTATCAAATGCCTTACTGAAGTCCAAGTAAATTATATCTACAGCATTCCTCTGGTCCACTAATTTTGTCACTTGGTCAAAGAATGTAATAAGATTTGTCTGGCATGATCTGTTTTTGACAAACCCATGTTGACTTTTAGTGATGACTTTGTTTGCATCAAGGTGTTCGCTGATTTGTTGTTTGATTATCTTTTCCAGAATCTTCCCAGGTATTGAGGTCAGGCTGATAGGTCTGTAGTTTCCTGGATCTATTTTTTTCCCTTTTTTGAAGATGGGAACTACATCAGCTCTCTTCCAGTCCTCTGGTAGTTCCCCAGTGCTCCAGGATCTTTGAAAAATATAGTTCAGTGGTTCTGAGATCATGTCTGCCAGTTCCTTGAGAACCTTGGGGTGTAATCCATCTGGTCCTGGTGATTTGAACTCGTCTAGGCTGGACGCGGTGGCTCAGTGGGTTAGGATCAGCTTGTCGATCAGAAGGTCGGCAGTTTGGCGGGTCGAATCCCGAGTGCCGCGTAACAGAGTGAGCGTCTGTTACTCATCCCAGCTTCTGCCAACCTAGCAGTTCGAAAGCATGTAAAAATGCAAGTAGAAAAATAGGGACCACTCCGGTGGGAAGGTAACAGCGTTCCGTGCGCCTTTGGCGTCTAGTCATGCCGGCCACATGACCACGGAGACATCCTCGGACAAGCGCTGGCTCTTCGGCTTTGAAACGGAGATGAGCACCGGCCCCTAGAGTCAGAAAACGACTAGCACACATGTGCGGGGGAACCTTTACCTTTACCTTTACCTTAGGCTGGACAGGTGCTCACTTATCATTTTCTTGCCTATCTTAACTTGCGTTTTTATTCTGTTTTTTATGGCACTGGTTTGGGTAGGTTGGATTGTTTTTTCCCTTTGTGTAAAGACAGATGCAAAAATCGAGTTAAATAATTCTGCTTTCTCCCTGTTGCTTGTCACCTTCTTGCCACTTTCCCCCACTAGTGGACCAATCATTTCCTTAACTTTTTTCTCGTTTTTTATATGTTGAAAGCAGCTTTTTTGTTATTTTTGACTTTGGTTGCAAGCCTTAGTTCATTTTGAGCCTTAGCTTTCCTCACTTCATCTTTGCAGGCACGGGCTATTTGCTGATATTCTGACTTAGTTATGTGCCCCTCTTTCCAGTTCTTATACTTGTCCTTTTTATCTTTCAATTTATCAGAGTTCTTTATGCAGCCATGCTGGTTTCTTTTGAGAGCTGTTATTTTTCTTCTTTGTTGGTATTGTACTAGACTGGGCCTTTATTATCTCACTTTTCAAAATTTCCCAAGCTTCTTGAGTTGTTTTCCCCTTTAGGATTCTCATCCATGGAATTCTTCCCAAGGACTCTCTAAGTTTATTGAAATTAGCTCTTTTAAAGTCCAAGACTCTAGTTTGGCTGTGTTCTATTGCTTGTGCTTCCAGAATGCCACATGTATAGCCATTTTGGGAGAGATTTCATGGCAAGACTTCAAAATCTGAAACCTTGGAAAACAGTACTAAGAACCTACTAGATATGGTTATTATTGATTCTTAGAGACATTCAAAATAATAAATCACCATCTACCAGTGATATATAACTGAGGGATATTTTTTTAAAAAAAATATACCTAAGAACTAACCATTCTAGAGGATTAAAATAGCTCTGCTCAGTTTCATCGGAGATTAATTGTTTTTTGGTCCCTTTGTTATTTTGTCAATGTGTGCAGTTATTGAAAGAATAAAGAACAAAAGTACCTGGAATTACCGTATATACTTGAGTATAAGCCGAATTTTTCAGCCCACTTTTTGGGCTGAAAAATTCCACTTCGGCTTATACTCCAGTCAACAAAAAAACTTACCGAGGACTTGTGCGCGGCCGAGGCTTTGGTGCTTCCGGGATCGCGCGCACCTCTCCCAAGCCACCGCAGTCCGAGACCTGCAGGTCTCCGTTCCTCCGCGCCCTGCCTGCCTGCTTCTTTCAGCTGTCTGCCCATCAGCTGTCCATAGGGATGCTGCAAAGCTCTCCTTCTCTAGGCCTTGGACTCCCTCCTGGCTGAAGAGTAGATGAACCAAGCCAGCAAGGAGACAAAATGTTTCTGCAGCTGTTTTTCCTCTGAAGGTTTTTTTTGTTGTTTTTTTTTAAAGTAATCTCCGAAGGTTATGCCAGAAAATGGAGGACGCTGGGTCTTTGCAAGCTTTAGCTGTCCGCCTGGCTGCCTGAAGGCCGCCCTTTTCAGGCAGTCTGACAGACAGCTAAAACTTGCAAAGACCCAGCGTCCTCCATTTTCTGGCACAACTTTTAGGGATTTATTATTATTATTCCTACTACTACTATTCCTACTACTACTACTTCAGGAGTAAAAAGTTGCAGAAAAAAATTCTCTCCTTACTAGCTTAGTTCCTCTACTCTTCCATCTGGAGCCAAGGTAAGATTTTAAAAAGGGATATTGGTTGGAAGGCAGAGGGAGAGTTTAGTTTTAGCATCTAAAAAAAGGGGGGGGGAATCAGCGAGTACATCCCAACCAGCTTTTTATGTTTTTGTTATTGAAGAAATATGGGGGAGGGGGAGGGGTTCTGGGGTGGGTTGGGGAGGGGATAATATTGTAACTTCAATAAAAATTTTCAATTAAAAAAAAAGAAATATGGCTTTCTGGGGGAAGGTGGGGAGGGCGTTAAGGAAGGAAAGGGTTTTTGGAAGCTCGTCCTGAAGCTGCCTTTTGTGCAAGGGGCCTTTTCTCAAAGCCTAGAGAGGCAGCTTTGTTGCCTCCCCGTAGACAGCTGATGGGCGAACACCAAAAGCTCCAAAAGGCTAGGGAACTAGTCCCAGAACACCTTGGTAGGAGGAAGGGCAGAGGCAGAATTGGGAAAGAGGTAAGACAGGGTTTTCCTTCCCAGATGTTTCTCTTTGGCAAGACAGCCAGCTGTGCTGAAGCCCAGTATCTGGGGGTGGGGGAGACCTGAGGCAGGCGGGCTGGTGCTTGCATTAGGCCTCCCAGGATCCCAGAGGCTTGCAGAGCGCGGATCCAGCCTCCGAGGCATGCAGAACGGCGGATCGGCTTATACTCGAGTCAACAACTTTTCCCAGTTTTTGGGGGTGAAATTGGGGGTCTCGGCTTATACTCGAGTCGGCTTATACTCAAGTATATACGGTACATTATTTTGATTGGTTTGATAGAAAGGCAGGAACCTACGTTATTGATTTGAGAATTAAATTTAAACTCTTACAGGACTCTAAGGAAAGAGGCGGATTCGGCCTTCCAGATTGGGAAAAATATTGTCAAGCAGCCAGGCTCACCTGGGCGAAAGAGTAGATACATTTGAGAAACAGGAGATTATTAGCCTTAGAAGGTCATGATATCCAGATAGGGTGGCACGCAATTCTTTGGGAAGGAAAGCATAAGGCTTATCAGTACTTCCAGAAACGCTACATCAGACGGGCGTTATTAGATGTATGGGTTAAAATTAAAAAACGTAATTATATGGAAATCCCTAATTGGTTATCCACATTGGAGATGTTTATACACCCAAATTTTATGAAATTAGGAAAGGTGACCACATATAAAGACATCTTAGATGAAGGAGGAGAACTAAAATCGAGGAAAAAGTTACTAGAAGAAGGGATAAAACTTGAATGGTGGGCGTACCTTCAAATACAATCACGATATATGAAGGATAAAAAAGAATGGGGAATAAAACTAGAACATACAGAATTAGACAAAATTTTATTAGGAACGGAGGAAAAAGAGATTTTATTAGGAACGGAGGAAAAAGAGATAAAAAGGATATATCAATATCGTGCGGCCGCGTGAGTGGTGGTGGGGGTTTCCCGATACTCCCATGTAACACTTCTACTCCGCGAGCTGCACTGGCTTCCGGTTGCCCTCCGGGTGAGATTCAAGGTGCTGGTGATGGCCTATAAAGCCCTAAATGGCATGGGTCCAGATTACTTACGGGAGCACCTGCTGCCGGCATCAACTTCCCTTCGTCCACTGCGCTCCCACAGAGAGGGCCTCCTCAGGGTGCCGTCGGTCAGAGAGTGTCGACTGGCGGCCCCCAGGGGGAGGGCATTCTCTGTGGGCGCGCCAGACCTTTGGAACCATTTACCGGTTGAGCTCCGGATGGCTCCTGACCTTCACTCCTTCTGCCATGACCTAAAAACTTACTTATTTGAACAAGCTGGCCTGGTCTGATGGGTTTGGGGGGTTTTAATATTAATTTTATTATTTTTACTGTAATTGGGCTACAATGCTTAATTCTTTTTTTAACTTTTGTACATTGTATTTCTATTGTATTTATTGCCCTGTACACCGCCCTGAGTCCTTCGGGAGAAGGGCGGTATAGAAATTAAATTATTATTATTATTATTATTTATTGGAACAGGATATGTTGGAAGAGCAAGTAAAAGATACAATGTTAATTTGGAGTAAAAATTTTGGTTATACTATTGATTTAGACAAATGGCAAGAATTATGGGAAAGGAATAGGAAACTCACATTAGCTACTGCGTACAAAGAAAACCTATATAAGATGTTCTATAGGTGGCACCTCCCCCCCAGTGAGATTAGCCAATATTTTATTCTTTGCTAACTTTTGTATATTAGCTTATTGTTAACTTTATACTCTTCATAATACTCTTGATATTGATATGTATCATATAGCTAAAGTATCATTGAACTAAGTTACACACACTTGTGATATTTTTATATTGAAGAGTATATTGCAGGTGCTTAACTGAAAAAAAAATAGAACTCTTAACCTAAATCACAGTTTGTCTCTAAAGCAGAGATGGAATATATGTCAAGTATAAGGAGGCACACGAATACAAGTTACCGGTATTTACAGGATTTCACATGCAGTCTCCAAAATCTTTATAAGAGCCAATGCTATTATCTGCATCTTAGAAGTGAAACAGAACATCATGAAGATGTTTATTTGTGAATTTCTATCATAAATAAGATAGATGTCATAAATAACCCCACATGTTCAGAGGAAGGGAAAAAATTACAGCAAAGGTATTAAAGAACTATTCAAGCCCTGATTCTGAAGGAACTGGTCAGTTTTTATAGGATAGCCAGAATAAGCATAGTTTGCCCCACAAGTCCCATTTAAATGTTTTGAAATGTTCTTTGCTGTTGTGAATGAAAAGACTGACAAGGAATATTCTAGAAGATGTTGGGGGCACCCTCACCAGTTTGCTTTCTAGTTTATCAGTGCTTTCTATCTATGTATATCCCCATGCCCCTTCATGGATTACTGCCTTGTCGTGGTGAAGGGGCTTGCGTAATTCAATGAAGCTATGAGCTGTGCCGTGCAGGGCCACCCAAGACGGACAGGTCATAGCCGAGAGTTCTGACAAAACGTGATCCACTGGAGAAGGAAATGGCAACCCACTCCAGTATCTTTGCCATGAAAACCCTATGGACAGTACCAAAAGGCAAAAGGATATGACGCTGGAAGATGAGCCCCTCAGGTTGGAAGGCGTCCAATATGCTACTGGGGAAGAGCAGAGGGCTAGTACTAGTAGCGCCAGAAAGAATGAAGCGACTGGGCCAAAGCCGAAAGGACGCTCAGCTGTGGATGTGTCTGGTGGTGAAAGGAAAGTCCGATGCTGTAAAGATTTTTTCTCCATAGGAACCTGGAATGTAAGATCCATGAATCAAGGAAAGCTGGACGTGGTCAAACAAGAGATGACAAGACTGAACATCGACATCTTAGGTATCAGAGAACTAAAATGGACAGGAATGGGTGAATTTAATTCAGATAACCATCAGGTATACTACTGCGGGCAAGAATCCCTCAGAAGAAATGGAGTAGCCTTCATAGTCAATAAAAGAGTAGGAAAAGCAATACTGGGATACAATCCTCAAAATGACAGAATGATCTCAGTTCGAATCCAAGGCAAACCATTCAATATCACCGTAGTCCAAGTCTATGCCCCAACCACCAGTGCTGAAGAGGATGAAATTGACCGGTTCTATGAAGCCCTACAGCACCTTATAGAACTAACACCCAAAAATGATGTCCTTATCATCATGGGGGATTGGAATGCTAAAGTAGGAAGCCAAAAGATAACCAGAATAACAGGCAAGTTTGGCCTTGGAGTACAAAATGAAGCAGGGCACAGGCTGATAGAATTTTGTCAAGAGAATACGATGGTCATAGCAAACACTCTTTTCCAACAACCCAAGAGATGGCTCTACACATGGACATCACCAGACGGTCAACACAGAAATCAGATTGACTATATGCTCTGCAGCCAAAGATGGAGAAGCTCTATACAGTCAGTAAAAACAAGACCAGGAGCTGACTGTGGCTCAGACCATGAGCTTCTCATTGCAAAGTTTAGACTTAAACTGAAGAAAGTAGGGAAAAGCACTAGGCCACTCAGGTATGAATTAAATCATATCCCTGTTGAATACACAGTAGAGGTGACAAATAGATTTAAGGAATTAGATCTGATAGACAGAGTGCCTGAAGAACTATGGACAGAGGTTCGCAACATTGTACAACAGGTAGCAACCAAAACCATCCCAAAGAAAAAGAAATGCAAGAAAGCAAAATGGCTGTCTGAGGAAGCTTTGCAAATAGCTGAGGAAAGGAGGGAAGCGAAAGGCAAGGGAGAAAAACATAGATATGCCCAATTGAATGCAGAATTCCAGAGAATAGCTAGAAGAGATAAGAATGCCTTCTTAAATGAACAGTGCAAAGAAATAGAAGAAAACAATAGAATAGGGAGGACCAGAGATCTTTTCAAGAAAATTGGAGAGATGAAGGGAACGTTTAATGCAAAAATGGGCATGATAAAGGACCAAAATGGCAGGGACCTAACAGAGGCAGAAGAGATTAAGAAGAGGTGGCAAAATTACACAGAAGAACTATACAAGAATGAGCTTAATGTCCCTGATAATCACAATGAGGTGGTCACTGACCTCGAGCCAGACATCCTAGAATGTGAAGTGAAGTGGGCCTTAGAAAAGCTGAGTAACAACAAAGCTAGTGGAGGTGACAGTATTCCAGCTGAGCTATTCAAAATCTTAAAAGACAATGCAGTAAAAGTGCTATACTCAATTTGCCAGCAAATTTGGAAAACTCAACAGTGGCCACAGGATTGGAAAAGATCAGTTTACATTCCAATTCCAAAGAAAGGCAGTGCCAAAGAATGTTCAAACTATCGCACCATTGCACTCATTTCTCATGCTAGTAAAGTCATGCTTAAAATCCTACAAGCTAGACTTCAGCAGTATGTGGATCGAGAACTACCAGAAGTACAGGCAGGATTTCAAAGAGGCAGAGGAACTAGAGATCAAATTGCCAACATACGCTGGATCATGGAGAAAGCTAGGGAGTTCCAGAAAAACATCTACTTCTGCTTCATTGACTATGCTAAAGCCTTTGATTGTGTGGATCATAACAAACTGTGGCAAGTTCTTAAAGAGATGGGAGTACCAGACCATCTTATTTGTCTCTTGAGAAATCTATATGCGGGTCAAGAAGCAACAGTGAGAACTGGACATGGAACCACTGATTGGTTCAAAATTGGGAAAGGAGTCCGGCAAGGCTATACTGTCGCCTTGCCTATTTAACTTATATGCAGAGCACATCATGAGAAAGGTAGGGCTAGATGAATCAAAAGTTGGAATTAAGATTGCCGGAAGAAATATCAACAACCTAAGATACGCAGATGATACCACTCTAATGGCAGAAAGTGAATAAGAACTAAAGAGCCTCTTGTTGCGGGTGAAGAAGGAGAGTGCAAAACTTGGGTTGAAACCTAACATTAAGAAAACCAAGATCATGGCATCTGGCCCTCTCAATTCCTGGTAAATAGATGGGGAAGAAATGGAGGTAGTGACAGATTTTATTTTCCTGGGCTCCAAGATCACTGCAGATGGGGACTGTAGCCAAGAAATTAAAAGACGCTTGCTCCTGGGGAGGAAAGCCATGGCAAATCTAGACAGCACACTAAAAAGCAGAGACATCACCCTGTCAACTAAAGTGCGTATAGTCAAGGCTATGGTCTTCCCAGTTGCAATGTATGGCAGTGAAAGTTGGACCATAAGAAAGGCTGAGCGCCAAAGAATTGAGGCCTTTGAACTATGGTGCTGGAGAAGACTCCTGTGAGTCGCTTGGATTGCAAGGCGATCAAACCGGTCAGTCCTAGAGGAGATCAATCCTGACTGCTCTTTAGAAGGCCAGATCCTGAAGCTAAAACTCAAATACTTTGGCCACCTAATGAGAAGGAAGGACTCACTGGAGAAGAGCCTAATGCTGGGAAAGATTGAGGGCAATAGAAGAAGGGGACGACAGAGAATGAGGTGGCTGGATGGAGTCACTGAAGCAGTAGGCATGAGCTTAAATGGACTCCAGAAGATGGTAGAGGACAGGAAGGCCTGGAGGAATGTTGTCCATAGGGTCGCGATGGGTCGGACACGACTTCGCAGCTAACAACAACAACAAAATATCCCCATGATGATATTTTTATTAGAGTGTCTATATACTTTCCCAGCATTCAAATTGGGCCTATTAGACCCAAAGAAGTTAGAAATCTCAGCAATACACAATAATTTACTCAAACCATAATTTGAATACAAGCAATGATTGTTAGGTGCATCCACATAAAATTGCTGCTGTTACTTTTTCTGTGAAACAAAAGATTGGTGCCATGGTATGTGAATCAAACACTCATTTGGGATTCCAAAGTCAGTTATTTGAGGAGTTTTTGACCTTCCAAATTAGACAATAGTTCCGATATACAAACAGTCCTTCATCCAGTTTCTGACTAAGGATGACCCTCCTTAGCTTTCAAGACTAACTGCTGTAAAGTGAATCAGATACTGCCACTTGCAGATGACTATTTATTGAATTACAACAAAACTGGTGTGTAAAGTATTGGAGTGGCATGGTGGCCTAGAGGTGGAGCTCTCTTCTCACAATCAAGAGGCTGTGAGTTTGATCCTAGGCAGCAACACATATTTCTCTCTCTGGGTGCAAAGAGAAAATATCTGCTGTGAATACTGCATAGGTGTCAGGAAGGGCATCCAGTCAGTAAACGCTCAGATCCCTTCAGTCACCCCAACTTCACCCAGCTCCAAGGGATTACAGGGTTATTAAAAAGTGTGTAAAGCATTGAAACCTTTATCATTAAACTGCATCAGCTCTGTTATTACAGAAATGAATGTCAAAATACAAACGCTTTAAAAAAACCTATAAAGTGAATAATTTCTAACAAAATATAAAAAGAAGAAAAAGAAACAAAATATAAAAAGAAGTCTGACTTTTCCAAATTAAGAACTAAAGTTTAATATTAGTTATATCTACAAGCGTACCCAGCAAAATACTTATGCTGCAAAATGCCCCATAGAGACAAGGAAAAAGTTTGATGTTCATGGATATGTAAGAGATAAGGCCATTTTGAATTTAAAGAATCAGTTTGGATTCTGATTTAATATTTCCCAAAAGCTCTCATCGAATGTCTCTTTTTAATGATATAAATCAAGCACAAAGATGAAAATATTTCTACTATGATTTGTCAGAATTGATATCCGCAGCATATTCTTCTAGAAAAGACATCAACAGCTAAGCATATGTCTTGTTCAAAAGAAATGGCACTGTCGAAGCTTGTCGCATATTAATCAAATGGCATGTTTTCTCCCCCAAATTGAGGAAAAATTAATTTTCTCATTTACAATTCCTCCCCTCCTTTCAGTATGTCATTTGCATTTTCAGTGTTGTTTCACTGTTTTGTCAGTTATTATTGCCAAAATTTACTCTGCCCTACCCAAAGATATTGCTGGCCCCAGATTCTGATGTATAAAGAAATAGCTCATGAATTTGTATGTTCTGGGAAAAGGCAAAGCCTGTGATCAGGAGTGGTTATTTTGATTAATGTGTGGATGACTTGTTAGTATAAAAACCTGTTTGATCTCAATTTAAAAAGTTGGTTCTCATGTTCTATCTCTTTGAATCATTGGAATATGTAGTGTCTCCTTTATGAATGTATATTGGTTATGCTACTCAGGCCGGGATGGATGGTGAACCAAATATAGATAGGAGTATAAATCAAAGTCACAAACACAATTTTTAGACACAGGCAGCACATTTTAAAAAAAAAAAAACAAGTTTTATTAATTTTCAATTTTACATCAAAATATCAAAATGTTTAGAAAGCAATGTGGTGATTGGGTAATCAATAGTCCAGTAATAAAATCATTTGTACCTATCTCAGGTTAAATCATCTAAAAATTCCCTGTTTCCCGTAATTACTATGTCATAATCAAGTTAATACATTTCTAGTTATAACACAATCAGTTAAGATTATTTATCAATATATTTTTACTTATAGTTATCATTTCCTGTTTTTAAGATTTTACCAATTTTCAATTACAGAGCTCCAATTTAGCCTTTAGATCCATAGTATTTAACTTTCAGGTAACCCAATTTTCCCCTATTTCATTACATAATAGTTATCATATATAAAATACACATATTGCTTAGTTAAATACATTCTTATTTTATTTCACAAATATATTTCACAGATATATTCTATTTGTCATCCTAGTACCTCATCACTTACTAATAAAGTATCCTTCATTGTCTCAATCCAACTTCCATATTATAAGTCAAAACTATATTATAATAGCTAATTTTAATTTCCCTTCTAAGTCTAAATCCCAAATATTAAATCAAATGATATCTTTTAAAATCTCCCCTTGACCCATTAAGTAAAATTTTAGGCTCTTTCATTATAGATAAAAGAAGAAGAAGAAAGAAAAAAACATTTTTTTTTAAAGTCTGGCTTTCTTTTTGTGCCAAGCAGGCTCCCATACCAGTGCCTTTAAATCCTCAAATGGATCTCCCTTCATTCCTACACATGTTATTTGAATCAAGGGAGACCACCCAGTTGTCAATTTTTCAAAGGAATTGGCCCCTTTGTAATCATTAAATTGTTGCTCTGATAGTCTCTGTGTTTGGATCAGTATATTTGTCATCAGTTCAGTCTGGTTTTCTTCTTCCAGTTTCATCTGGCTTGGGTGAGAGGTCATGTCCAGAGTTGAAGTTGTTGTATGGTTGTCTAAGTTTTCAGTATGTTGTAGTTGTAAGTCTTTAGAACCCTCCATCTTAGTATTGTTTTCTTCAGTTTGTGTTATTTTTTGGGTTGCAGGTTCTATAGTTGAGATCAAGGTTTGGCTATTGAGGTTCTCAGTAGATTGTACTTGTTGTTCTTTAAAGTCCTCTGTCTTGATATTAATAGACAAAATATTTCGTGTTAATTCTTGGATTGCCAGACAAAGAAAACTACCTAGAGATGTGGTGGTCTATTTTATAAAGAGATTGATCAGAAATGTGATTATCCAAGCCTTTTATAATAATAGATTTAAAGTTGCTGAGCAAGCAGTTTTACTTCTGAAAGAGATTCCTCCAAGAATTTTAAGGAAAAGAAAAGAATTTGCTTTTTTGGTAGATGAATTAAAGAAATGGCAGCTTCAGTTTAGATGGGAGATACCAGTAGGCTTGGTGGTGAATTATGCTGGCACGAGATATCATCTTAATACAGTTTTGAAGGCACGAGATTTTCATTCTAACATATTGAAGGCAGGTCCTCCGCCATCTCCAGAATTCAAAGGAAGGAAGGAAGAAGGAGAGTGTCAGACTCAAATGAAGAGTAAACAAGGAGAAGAAGGAGTTACTTCGCTGATGATTAAAGAATCTCAGCTACTTGTAGAAGTTGAGCAGCCCCAGACGTCAACAGAAGAGGTTAAAGAACAAAGAATGACAAGGGCTGCAATTAGACAAATGAGACAAGAACAAGAACAACAGAAAGCTGCAATCATATCTCAAGAATTTACTTATAGTGAAGCTGTGGGAGGAGTGAGACCGAAGAGGCAGGTCCAGGTGGTTCTGCAAGAGGCGCTCTGAAAGCTTCAGGTCACAAAAGATGGCGACAAAGTTTCTAACCTGGAATGTTAATGGATTAAATTCCCCGCACAAGAGAAAGTTTTTCAGTATTTGAAACAATTTAAAAATGATGTTGTTTGTTTACAAGAAACGCATATTCGTGCAGCTGATCAAAAATATCTGATAAACTCTAGATTAGGTGTACAGTTTAGTGCGTCTGCTCCAGATAAGAAAAATGGAGTAGTTATTTATGTGAAGAAGAATTTAACAGCTAATTTAATTGAAACAGATAAACAAGGAAGATATATTATAATTGAACTTTTAATAGAAGGCAAGAAAATTCTTTTGGTTGGATTATATGCTCCTAATCAACAGCAAGGAGAATTTTATAAACTTTTACACAGTAAGATAATTCAATGGGATTATAAATCATGTATTTTAATGGGAGATTGGAATGGAGTCCTGGACACACAGAAAGACAAAAAAGGTCTTTTTAAAAGCATACCAAATCATGCTAGATTGCCTAAATCTTTTTTTTTTTTTGAGATGAAAGATGACTTGGAATTGAGAGATGTTTGGAGAGAAAGAAATTTGGAAGAAAAAGATTTTACCTTTTTTTCTGATAGACATCAATCCTTTTCCAGGATTGACTTTGTATTAACTACTAATGATTTTTTTTCTAGGATCAAGAAGATTAAGATATGTCCAAGAATTTTATCAGATCATAGTCCAGTATGGTTGGAATTGGAAAAAGAGAGTGGAGAGAGGAGGTCTTGGAGATTGAATGAAAATCTGTTTAGATATCAAGAAAATGTGGATGAATGTAAAAAACAGATGAAAGAATTTTTTAATACAAATATGTATAAGGGTACTTCTATTGAAATGGTTTGGGATGCAAGTAAAGCTTATATGAGAGGAGTGTTAATATATTTGAATAATAAATATAGGCATAAATTGGAATATAAGTGAAAAGAGTTAGAGGAGGAAATTAAGAAGAAAGAGAAGGCTCTAATTTTGAATCCATCTGATAAGAAGATCAAAGAAGCAATTACTTTGTTAAGAGGTCAGTTTAATATGTTGATGGCAGATCAAGTGGCAACCAACCTACGGTATGTTAAACATAATACTTTTTGTAATGCTAATAAGCCGGGTAGGTGGTTAGCTTATTTGTTAAGGAAGAAACAAAGGTCACGTAACATAGATAGAATAGTACATAAGGGAAAAGAGGTGTTTCAGCAAAATCTTATTAAAAAGGCTTTTGTTGAATTCTATTCTAAGTTATATGTTAGGGATAAGGTTCAAGGTATAGATATAGATAGATATTTACAAGAAGTGAATATCCCTGTTCTTACACAAGAGCAAACTGAAGGGATGAATCAACTGATAAATGCTAAAGAAATTCTTTTAGCAATTAAACAATTAAAGGTGGGGAAAGCACCAGGAACAGATGGCTTGACTGTCGTTTATTATAAAGATTTACAGTTAGAAATGGTGGAACCTTTAAAAGAATTATTTAGAACAATCCAATCCGTAGGTGAAGTGCCTCCATTGTGGAAAACAGCTTTTATATCGCTGATTCTGAAGGAAGATCAAGATCTTACCGAAACCAAAAATTATAGGCCAATATCACTCTTAAATACTGATTACAAGATATTTGCAAAAATTTTAGCAAATAGATTAATGAAGGTAATGCAGCAAATGATTCATAGTCACCAAACAGGATTTATAAGTGGTAGACAAATGAAAAATAATGTGAGACATATTGTAGATTTATTGGAATTTTTGGAAAGAAATAACCAGGTCTCTGCAGCGCTGATTTTTTTGGATGCTGAAAAAGCTTTTGATCAATTGGACTGGCAATTTTTATTTAAGGTACTGGAGAAAATGGAGTTTGGGGATAACTTTTTGCAACCTATTAGGGCAATATATCAGAAGCAAACAGCTCAAATAATAATTAATGGTAGTTTGACAGAAGCATGTAACATTGAAAGGGGGACAAGACAGGGGTGTCCGTTGTCACTTTGTTGTTTGTTTTAACATTGGAAATATTATTGATTAAGATAAGAGACTCAAATAAAATTAAGGGAATTAAAATAAGAGGTCAAGATTATGGATTGAGAGCATTTGCGGATGACTTGGTTATTACTTTAAGTCAACCGACCTACTCATTTGTAGATTTGATGGAGATAATATTGTTATATGGAAAAGTTTCTGGTTTTAAAATAAATACGCAAAAAACTAAAATATTGTCTAAAAATATGACTACAGAACAAAAGGTTGTTTTAGAAGAACTAACTGGATTTGAAATAGTTAAAAAGACTAATTATTTGGGGGTATATCAGCTTCAAATGTGAAATTATATAAAAATAATTATGAATTGTTATGGTTAAAAATACAAAAAGAGTTAGATAATTGGAAAAAATTACAATTATCTTTATTGGGAAGAATTACAGCAGTGAAAATTAATGTTTTGCCAAAGTTTTTATTTTTGTTTCAAATGATACCTATACTTAAAAGGATTCAAACTTGGAGGAATGGCAGAAAGGTATTAATAAATTTGTTTGGGCAGGGAAAAGACCAAGAGTAAAATTTAAGATAATTCAAGATGTACGTGAAAGAGGTGGTCTTAAAATGCCCAATTTTAAATTATATTATGAGGCTGCTGCTTTATCATCAATTAGTGATTGGTTTAATTCAACACAAGGGAGATTATTGAATATTGAGGGTTGTGATTTGTTATTTGGTTGGCATGCATATTTATTGTATGACAAGAAGGTGGATAATGTTTTTAAGACACATATATTAAGGTATGCTCTGTTGTGAGTTTGGAAAAAATATTGACATAAGTTAAATTATAAAATACCAATTTGGGCAATACCTAAATATGCAATACAAAATATAAATGTGGGATTTAAACATGATGTGACTACATATAAAGAAATTCTTAGGATGGAAAGGAATGTGTGGCACTTGAAGCCATATAATATTTTAAAAGAAGGGAAAATAGTACAAACTTGGTTCCAGTATGGGCAGTTACAAGCTAGATGGAAGGAAGATCAGAAAGTTGGTATTTCGATAACTGATGAAAATTTGGTTAAATAAATTAGAGATCAAGGTCAAGCACATATAAGAAGGGTATATAATGCATTGATAGAAATAGACTCAGAAATGGAACTTGTTAAAGATTGTATGATAAAAAGGGCCCAGAATTTTCAGGACGTCATAACAATGGATACTTGGGAAAAGATATGGGTTTGAAATGTAAAATTTACACAGGCTCAAAATTTAAGAGAAAATTTTTATAAAATGTTTTATAGATGGCATTTAGATCCAAAAAAATTAGCAAGTGTGTATCCGAATTGTCAGCCTAAATGTTGGAGGTGTGGTTGTGATGATGCAATGTATTATCATATATATGGTGGACTTGTAAAAAAGTCAGAGCTTTTTGAATTAAAATTTGGTGGAACATGCAGAAGATATTTAAGAAAGGGATAAGGTTTTCTCCACAGCTATTTCTGTTGGGTATTATTACAGATTGTACTGTTATAGATACTACATTGATGTTGAATTTAATTACGGCAGCAAGACTTTTAGCAGTGCAATATTGGAAGAAGGAGGAACTGCCTACTATAGAAGAGTGGACTTTGAAAGTTTCAAACCTGGCGGAAATGGCAAAGATTTAAGCATATTTGAAAGAACAATCGCAAAAGAGATATATTGTGGAATGGAGAAGATGGATCGAGTATATTCAGAATAAATATGGGACTAAAAACTTTCATTTAGCATATGAATAAGTATTAGTTTTATATGATATATTATTAGGTATTCATTATTAGTTAGTTATTTAGTTATATTTAAGGGGAGTTAAAGTGCGATAGAATTTAATGTGGTTTTTTTTAGTTAGTTAGCATATTTTAGCTTTAGTTTGTATTCAGCTCTGGGAAGTCGGGGGGGAGGGTGAAGGAGGGTAAGGGGGAGGGGGAGGGAGGGAGTTTATGTTTTTCAAATGTATTCTAAAACTTTTCAATAAAAAAAATAATAATAATAATAATAAAAAGTTTTTAAGTTCTTTGTTTAGTTCAGGATCTGCTTCTGTCTCCAACTGCAATGAACCTATTTTTCTGGCTAGTATATTTATTACTGCTGCTTAGTTTGGATTTGACATATTCAGCATTCAGTTCATTAGAACCATAATTACTTGATGGCCATTTCTGTGTGTTTTTGGATTACTAACTTCAAAAATAATCATATTCATGGGCCAAGTATTGATGTCTAAGGGGCTGGGGGAAAACATGCAAGGAGAGTGTTCAGCAAAACTAGCCTTTAAAAATCTATTTCTGCTAAAATAATTCTGTTAGTGGTACTCTGTACAGTTCTGAAAGACTGAACTTTTATCTAATTATTCCCCGCAGTTAGATTCAGCAGAGGTACAAAAGGTCAAGTAACTCATTCAGCATTTCAACATAAAATTGCAGCCTAGAGGAAACTTACATCTTTGCTCTTCAACATTTGGAATTTTTTTCCTAAACATTCAGGGTTGTTTTTTTTTTTTTTTTGGTGTTATAATTTTCTTGATAAAAAGTGCAATTCATCAAATATTGTACCTTTAAATTCCTTGTGTATTCAAATATGGCTTGCATAGCAAAGAACATTTGATTCATTATAGTACATTAACATTTTGTTTTTCTCTGTTCTTCTATCTGAGTAATATAATGCCAGTTTCACCTAGTGCAGGGGTCGCCAACCTCTGGGTCATGGCCCACTAGGGAGCCATCAGCTGTTTGCAACTGGGCTGCAGAAATGGTGGGCAAGCATGCGCATGCATGCACATCCCCACTTGCGCAAGCTGTGGGCAAGCAGATACATCCGCACTCCATTTGTGAGCAGTGGCCACACGGGCACACTGCTCGTGCAAATGGAGCTGTGCACGGGCTTACCGGCTGCTCACATGGAACTATCCTCTCTCCCTCCTCCCTACCAGTCTCATCACTGACTTTGGGCAAGTCAGTCTCTCTCAGCTCAACCCACCTCACAGGGTTGTTGTAGGGGAAATAGGAGAAGGAAGGTGAGTTGGGCATATTTGCTGCCTTCAATTATTTGTAGAAGGAAGGAAGGAAGGAAGGAAGGAAGGAAGGAAGGAAGGAAGGAAGGAAGGAAGGAAGGAAGGAAGGAAGGAAGGAAGGAAGGAAGGAAGGAAGGAAGGAAGGAAGGAATTTATTGAATAAGTGAATAATGAGAGCCAACAGAAGTTTACTAGTGGAGTTAATGAGGGAGAAGAGACAAGGAAGACAATAGAATATCCAGATATGCTATATAAGTTCTGGACTTTTGTATGCTCAGCTGTCATGAGTAAAAGGATAATTTTCTGAAACTGCTGCTAGTTGCAAGAGGTGTGACCTGAGAGGTGCTGATTGTTAATTGTATTTAAGTGACTGCTTCCTTCTAAATAGAGCAGTGACTGTTAAAATAACACAAGCAAATGCTTTCAACAAAGAAATATGGAGAATTAATAGTTTGTCCATGGAGTTTGGTGGGGGAAATCCCTAAAAGATTGTATTGTTAACTTGAGAGCATGAGAACTCTTGAGAATCCTTTATACTAATTCGTTAATGATTGTAACTATGATTTCTGATCAATGACTATTATTTGCTGTTTATATGTATACTGTGAGCTTATGCACCACAGACAAATTCCTTATGTGTCTAATCACATTGGCCAATAAAGAATTCTATTCTATTCTATTCTATTCTATTCTATTCTATTCTATTCTATTCTATTCTATTCTATTCTATTCTATTCTATTCTATTCTATTCTATTCTATTCTATTCTAGATTGTTTTAAGAAACTAAAGTAATTAGGAATTGATAGGAATCTGCAGTCATTATCTGCAATGTTTGTAGCACATTTGTGATCCTGTACAAAAACAATCTTTCATATCCTTGCAACAATGCAAGTTTGGGCTTGAAGAAAAAGTCAGGGGATTGGAACAGCAACCAGGCTACAGTTGATGAAAAACAATGAACATTTATCGGTTTAAAAAAGAAATAGTTTCTTTAGCAGAAACTATTTCAAAGAACAAGCTCAATGGACAAGAATGAAACCAGAACCAAGAAACACAGATCTTCTGTAGTGTTAGAATTTGAAAGTAGTTTTGATGGATCTTTCAGATGAAACACACTTTGAGCCCTTGCGGCAGAAAAAGAGACAGAGAATTCAAGCTATCTATGTATAGGACATTCTTTCCTTTATAGGAGCTTACAAATTAGAAATATAGAGCAATTATTATGCCATGCCCTCATGTTGGAAGTTTCATAACTCCACCCTTCCCCAGGGAAGCTATTTCACTGTGTATTTCTTTGGTGGTTCCATATTATTTGACCATCAGGAGGCACACATAGCAGTTATAGTTTATATAGATCTTTTATAGTTCAGATCCCGCTCCTGGGAAATGAACTCATATGTCCTTCTGCTTCATACAGTGCAATTAGTTTTAGACAGTAAAGTGGCCTAGATAGGCTGGGTGATTAGGAAGGGAGATAAATGGACATCTATAGATAGTTCTGCTATATAAGCTCTCAAATTATAGAGAACTGTTATTAATCCAGGCAAGAAGCATACCCAGAAGTACTAACTATATTTTTATTGTGAGGTTATATTGACAGAATCTTGCAAGTCTGAAAGTACCTGATGTAGGGGATGACCAGGCTAAGCCTCAGGGAAAGGGTCAAGCCATCATTAGTCTTGAGTCCCTTCACACCCACAAGAGATTTAAATCCAGCCCTCCTTGAATTCTGGTAACCCTTATCTACCACCAATTTGTTTTGACCTGTACTAGTTCAGATTCTTGTAGAGACTGTTAGCATGCAATAAACCTTGAACTGCCTTGCTTTCTGATTTCTTGCCCCTGACACCTCTACTGTCTTTCACTTTTCCACTCCCCAAAACTAGAGAGAGCCTCTTCTGAGATGCTTTTACTATCCTTCCTCCTTAGGACTCAAATTTGATTTATTAGACCATTGTCTAGGCCAGGGGTCAGCAACCTGAAACAGTGAAAGAGCCACTCGGAACCAGTTCCCTCACAAAAGGAAAAACTGGGAGCCGCAAAAAATATGTGTGCATGCGCTTACATGCGTGCATGCGCAGAACAGGGTTTGACTGAAGAGTGGAGCGAAGGCGAGATATGCACCTACCCTGCATATTTGAATTGATTGGTTGAACTTTTTAGTCCCACTTTTTTTTTGACTGCACATGGCAGAAGACCGGGAGCCGCAGGAGACAGCTGAAAGAGCCGCATGCGGCTCCGGAGCCACGGGTTGCAGACCTGTGGTCTAGGCTGCGGTTGTTCCTCCTGTTTCCCAAGGTCATTCCCACACACTATTACAGTAGCAGCATATGTGACTGGTTTTGTCTTTAGCCTGTCATATAGTAAGGTGCAAATATAAGCAGACCGAGATTGATTCTAAAAGACTAGAATCCTTAAAACTTTGGCTTAGATGATATTCAGGTAATATTCCCAGAAAAGGGAAGTATTGTGCAAAAGTATGAGTGGCTGTACATAGGAAAAAAATTTGGCATCATAGCCTGAGTTTTCTACATGATGAACTTTTGGTATGATATCAATTAAACTCACAAAGCCCAGTAAACATGTGTTTGGTTAAAGCATATCAAACTTTATTAAAAGGACATTAAGCTGAATGTTTAAGGCAGGGGTCCATGGACCAACACTGGGCCATGGCAGGCCAGAAACTGGGCCACGCAAAGAAGCAAAGCCCCATCTGCAGAATGCAAGCAGCATGTGAAACCATGCCCCCGCTGCGGGTTGCGGAAAAACCTCTGTCCACGGAACTGGTCCCTGGTGCCCAAAAGGTTAGGAGCTGCTGCTTTTTAAGGGGTTGGAGATTAAAATCCTGCAATAATGATACCAGATAAAAACTTGTATTCTGTAGAAGGACAGTCAGTGAAAAAAACTGAATAAATATTGACTCATGGAATTCATGACCTTTTTTATATAAAGTGATGCTTGGAATACAGAAAATAAGCGAGATAAGTTTTAATTGTTAACACACTGTTGTAGTTTAATAGACGTGACAGACCTACTGGAGTGAATCTTATGTTTCGAATGCAGCCTTTACAATCAAAGAACCACAACGTTGGAAGGAACTATTAAGGCCACTGAATCCAACTCTCTGCTCACTACAAGAATCCCTGCTCAGTGCCAACACCCTCAATGCAGATTGTATTCAGACAGACCTGTGCTGCTCTAGTTGAAGATCTCAGTAAAAAGAAGCCCACCTCTTTTCTGTGTAATTGGTTGCACTGTCAAATTATTTGTTACTTTTAGGAAGTATTTTCTGATACTCAGCTGATGCAATTAAATCTATTATTTTACACTCTGCACCTTGGAACAATGCAGAACAGAATGTCATTTTTACCCATGACATTTTTTGAAAAATGCTACCATATGGCTCCATAGTCTTCTCAAGGCTAAATATGGCTGGATTCTAATTCCTTAGTGATTTTAAGATTCCCTTCTCTAAACATGGTTCAATTTCTGGAATTCTTTTTACAGTATTTCTTGTAACTACATCACACTGTTGACTCCTTTCCAGTTTGCAATCAATACTATTCAAATTCTTCCTCACAAGTTCCATGATAAAGCCAGGCATTCTCCATTACTTACCTATGAATATTTTGAAAAAGTAAAGATATTCACATTTCTTTCTATTAAATGTCATTTTGTTACTGTCAGTATATTTCTCTACCCAAATAATTTTCTTTTTATTTCTATTTTCAAGGATAATAGCTACCCAACCAATGCTGTATTATCTCTAAATTTGATAAACATTTTACCTCTCCATTAAATCATTTTAAAAAATTGAAGAACAAAGGACCAAAGTGGAAGAACATTGAACCAAAATGGAAGAACAAAAGGACCAAAAATTGAAAATTTGAAGCAATCCATTCAACACACCTCTCCAGAAGATCTGGCCAGTGTTCAGTTTCTAAAAGATGCTTTGGAACATGTAAGAACACAAATGCAACAGCTGCCTGCAACTCATTAAAGCAGCTGCATCATTTTCAAACAGTACATGATTGTTCTATAGTTAAATGAGGAACTATTGATAAATATTCAGGGTATGATTTTTAAACTACTTGTGCCATCCAAACACTTAACTAGCTTGCATATTAGAATATTATGTAGTACTTTTCAAAAGCTTCATTTAAATCAACATTCGTTACATCTGCAATATGCCTTCAATTTAAATATGCTATCCAATCTAGGCTTACTTTGACTTGATAAATAACTTGAAGTCTTAAAATAAAGCCCAGAAAAGCCAAGGAAACACAGCTGGCTGACAAAAAGAAGAACAAAAACATTTTTAAAAAGGTTTCTGTTGATTTTTGAACCAGCAAGCTTCCATTTATACAGCAGCAGATACTATAACCCTTGTGCTATTACAATATTTATGGTAAAAATAGAAGTCATTAGAGACCATCAGAGCAATGGGTAAGGAATTTTTTATATTAAGCTGATTGTGGTGCCTGCATGTATGTGTACTGTATGTTGATACTTTTAATATTTACCTGCCCAGTAACATCAGCACACAGTAAGGAAATCATAGGCAATTGCTTTCCTGGGGCAGAAATTTGGAAGGCCACAACAGCAGGTGGAGGATGTTATAACTTGAATTCTGGATTTAATACCTTACAACAGGGGTGTCAAACTGCCGGCCACGGGCTGGATGCGTCATCCGGAAGCCGCATCCACCCCATTGCCAGCAATGGCAAAACGGTCCTGATACGTTGTGTGACATCACGTGACATCGCGAGTTTGACATGTCTGCCTTACAAGCTATTGCCAAGGATTCTCAGCCTGGGCAGTATTTTCTTAAATGGCTTGGAGTCAAAGTAGCCAGAAATGAGTGCAAAATTAGTTTTAAGGTATACTGTCCAAAGCACAATGTAGTTGAATTCATATATTAGACCAAGGGTGTCAAACTGCCCGCCCACGGGCCGGATGCATTATGGCAAAATCGCACCCAACCCATTGCCGGCAATGGAAAAAAAGTCATGATACGGCACGACACATCCCGTCACATTGTATTAGACATATAGGTGGATCTTAATAAACTAAGAACAAAGATAAATAGAAGTCATGACAAGAGAGGTTTAGTTTCTCCAAAAGGAGAAAGTAATTGCATGTGTGCAGACAACTCAAATGAGGGGAAAAAATAAAAGACAGCCCCCCCAAAAAAGTAAGGTAGTTGTAGAAAACTAACCAAGTGTTGAATAAAAAATAAAATGGACATATACAATATAGGAGATAGAAAGAAGAGTACATTAAGTTTGCCTAGATAGCCATACCACCAGTGTCATGAAAACTAAAGCCCAGAAATAGATAAGATACCAAACAAGATACCAAACATAAAAAAGATCTTCTTTGGATAAGTTTAAGATAAAAGAAAAGATACCAGTTTGGGGGTGGGAGATGAAATGCTAACAAATGACAAGGAAAAGCCAGGTCTTCTTAATTCCTATTTTGCTCTGATCTCTTTTCCTAAAAAATACAGTATATATTTGAATCCCATATTACAAACCTCTTATATCATACCATTTCAGTGTTTGGGGGTTGTTGTTGTTGGTTTTTTTGTTGTTGTTTGTTTTTTTGCAATCCAAAATGACTTTATTGTTACACATGGACGAACTAAAGAATTGATTCCAGACACAATGGAAAAGCAAAAGTAAGTCCCTTCATTCAAAACAGATGCTAGCTGTAAATAATGAGACTGTCAGAATTGTAACAAGTTTTGTGGAAATGCAAAGTAAAACAAATATTATTTTTAGCTATTCTGATCAGATTTTTTACGTCTGAAAATCACATGGAATTTCCTAGGACAGCTGGTCCCTGCAAGAAACTTTAGGAATTCTTTTGATCAGCATATACCAAGGATGAATAGTGAAATCAATGTTAGGCACAGAAGGATAAATCAGGGCTAAAGCAACATACAAAATAATGCAAAGCAGTTCGAGCAGAACAGGCTCAATCTTTTCCAAAAAAAGAAATACGTATGTGTTCCGGTAGATCAGAGGTAAGTTACCCTTTTCTCTGATTTTATTAGAATGCACTTAAAAGTATAAACCTGAATGCATCTTAAAACTGAGAAGGGAGAAGCTTTTACAAATTATATTCTCTCCATCTGTTTACCTCCTATTATATATTTTAGTGGCTTAAGAACTCCTGAAAGATTTCAGTGTTGCCATATGTTTTAATTATCCTTGTTAATGGTAATTTTTATTAAAAGTTACAGTTAAAAACATAAAAACTATGGCAAACTAATAAAAGAAGAAAAAATAGAAAGAAAAAATAAGAATAAAAAAAGAAATATATAAACAAATTCTCTCCCCTTCATCACAAGTATAAACAATTTCAGCAATATCACTTTTTCTTAAAATGCAGTAAATAATATCTTATTTCTCATCTCTTATCTTTAAAAAATATTTAAGCCTCATTGTTTTAATCCTGATCAGCAAAAGTCCATTGGGCGTTACCAGAGATAACATATCTATTTTAAACTTGATCAAATAAACAAATTTTATATTCCTTTGACTTACTTTAAACAATCTCAGTCTTTAGTCCCTTCAAATAATGTCCCAGAATTTCATTTTTTTTTTCATTTTCTCTTTGTCCCCTCTTACAAAATTCTTCAGAGCTTTAATAAGCTTGTAAATCCAACATAGGAAAATTATCCAAGACACTCTCTTGATTTGTTATTTGTATATTCTTTTTAAATACCATTCTTTTACCCTGTCTTTTTTAACCCCATTTTCAGATAAGCCTCAACCTGGTAAAACTTGTTCCTCTTTCATAAAGTGTTTGAAACAAGACTATCTATAAAGGTACACAATCTTAAAATTAACTTCTATGTCTATTGTTCAATATGTCCCATGTTAACATATTTTGCTTTGTTCTGTATTATTAAATCAAATTATATTAGTAAACCAAATTTAAGCATTCTTTTTCTTTAATTGTAATGTTTACTTCCTTCTGGTTCACTATAACGTCCAATCTTCAAAACCCCATCCTATCATGTTTTTTTTTAAGAAAATTCAAAACAGAAGCATTTTTCCATGGGAAGGATTCTTATAATTAATTCCCAAATCATATTTCAAATCTTGCCCTAGCCCTTTTTTAACTCTCAAATCAAAGTTCTAATCACCTTTTTTGCTATTTATTCCAAAAGAACTTTTTAAAATCCTTCAATTTGTACTGAAAACATATTTTGCTAAGGATTGAAAGAAACTCACGTAGTGCTGTAAAATTTGTCAATCCCAAGCTTCCTAAGAGCTGAAAAGCAGTTAACAAGTAATTTCCAAAAGTAATTAGAAAGGGAAGCATGCAAACCCAGTGTCCTTTTGAAGGGGCTGACTGTGCTTTAAGCAAGATTACTATTGCTTTATCTCCCAGAGCTCTAAGCCCACCAGAGACCACTGTCTTGCTGTCTCCACATGAGGAAACACAGTCTGGAGCATTTGTGGATGATTTCCTATCCTCTTCTTGTCTGGTCTTCTTGCTGGGTCTTCATTCTGCTGCAGTCATCAGTTCTGCTTTTAACACAGCTGTATTCATTTTGCAATGTCTTCCCTGAAAGTCCCTTGATTATCTTTTATCAGCACAGAAAAGAAGAAGGCATTTATCTCATGTGTATTTAATTATCCTAAAGCATCATGAAAAATATTGCACAACTCCACCCTCAAGTCTATTTTTTAGCAATCCATTACAGTGTTTCCAAACTTTGTACCCTCTATATAGCCTGGAGATTATGGGAAATATCTTGGAATTATGAAAATGTAAAGACTCCAGGTTACCGTACTATATGAAATCTACCACTTGCATGGTAAATATTTTTTTTAAAAAAATAAGTATAATATTTCTTGTGTTATTGGGCATGTAACACATGTTGGAAGAGATGTTAGAATGAACATCTTCACATCAATTTTCTAATTGCTCAATAAGATTCAATAATTTCTTGGCCTTGTACTTTAATATATTCTAAAATATTCATAAGTTATGGCTTGCAATAATGTTCTGAGGTGGCTAATCAACAAGTTCTATTGCAATGAACTATCAGAGTTCATTTGCTATTATTCTTCCATCCTGTAAATGTTTGCAGTTTTTCATGACTCCATGTTCGCTTGCCTTACCCTTCTTTCTGGCTTTCTCTTTTCTCATACGCTAATCTTGAATGAATAAGTGTCTATTTTAGCCTTCAAAGCTTGACAAAATGGCTGGATGACAAAGCAATGAAAGCTCTTTATGACTTTCGAGCCTCTGCAGCCGTATTTATTGCTAAGCAACACAGATTCATGTCAGAGAGATTTACCAATTGCAGATGGTGTGTAGGTTTGTTAAAATTTGAGATACTTTTGGTACCACTCTTTCAAACTGCAGCCCAAAGCATTGGTATGTATGAAGGGGAAGGCCAGAGGGAGGGATGGTGAGAAAAAGTATTAATATTACAATATTTAATCATGTTTCTATGAGATTCTATATTTTTCCCAGAGGATCCCTTTAAGTGAAGATCGCCCATATTGCTATATCCACAGAAAACATTAAGTTAAAAAATGTATAAAATGCACAAGAAGGAGCAAGGAAAGAAATTAGCTAACTCTATGTTGCCAACTTCTCCTGAAGAAAAAGAACTCAGCCTTCCAAATCCGCACCTCTTACCACGTTCGCTTTTTATTCACTAAACCTATTTGTATGCTGCCATAATCAAAATGATTGCTGGCAGCCTACAGGAAAAAAATGCAATTTAAAACATACCCAGTGGAAAAGATTAAAATGTGGCAATAAGACATAAAGATGAAAAGAGAGGAGAGGAGAGGAGAGGAGAGGAGAGGAGAGGAGAGGAGAGGAGAGGAGAGGAGAGGAGAGAGAAACAAAGATGGCAAGCAACATCAGTAGCTGTCTAGTTCACCAGCTCTCATTTCCTGAAGCTTTTTCTTCACATACTCTTCCCTCACATTCCTGAATCTCAATCCATGACCAAATCACATTTTGCAATTTCCTTAGCCATCTTATCTTTGGATTTCTTGTTCCTTGACTTCCTATCTTCATCTGTCTTTGGTATAATATACAAATTTTCCCCTGTTTTCTTTCTTTCTGGGTGAAAATTTACATGTTTAACTACTTTAAGGACATTCCCTTCTCTTACAAAGGTAAGCTGTACAGTTGAAATGCTTGTCAATGTCTCTTTCAGATCAACCAGTTTAGATCCTTAGTGCAATAAAATTTGAGGACAAAATCCAATCAGTTTCAACCCCCCTGTACCATTTCTTTACACAGAGAAGGCGTTTTCTAACAGATTTCCTCTTGCTCCTGTCTTCACACCCTCAGCTTTTTTTTGGTAAATTTATTAAATGACCTTAACCACGTTTAGTAGTAACTAACTCCATGGGAATTGACACACTTCATGGTCAGAATGATGCATAGAGCAGACCTAATGGTACAATCTACTGGAAAAACCAACATACATGCATACAATCAGCTTTAGTGATGGCACACCTGCCAAAATGTGGATGATACAAAATCCCTTTTTTTCCCAGGGGAAAAGGATTTATTACATGAGCATGAGCATGAGTAAAAGAAATTCAGGAAATATGTTCTGTCTATGACCCATTGAAGTAAAAGGGATTTCAGTACACTTACGAATGAAATTAAAATATGCCTATTTTAAAATAGTTTTTAAATGATTCATGAATATTAAAATGTGAATATTATTAGATATAATAAAACAACTGACCAGCAGAATAAGTATTTTAAGGTACATACAAACTATATCTAAGACTCTTAAGAAATAGAAAGCTCGTTGTTATGTAAAATTGGTTGTATTTTACTAAATGCAAATGGATTGGTAAGGAACCAGACAAGAAATGGGCATTGTCAAAATATTATTAATCCTAATAAAATATCTACCTATATTCAGAGCTCAACTTCACTATTGGGAAACTATGTAATCCATTTAATTCACTACCTAAGATGAAGGTTCATTACATAACGTACCATCTGTTTTTTTGCCTGCAAAACACGAGACTTTTGACCTTTCCATATTGTGTTCTTATTCTTCTTGGAAGTTTGAAGTAAGTGAAGAAACAAAGAATGGGTATTTTCTACTTCAAGATAAATAACAAACTTTGATGTATTGATCTGTTCTGAGTGATTTGTTACAGACATTAGCAAGGGCATCAGATTTCCAACTACTGGTAAAACCACTCATTTTTTTTAATTCCATTTATATCCCGCCCTTCTCCGAAGACTCAGGGCGGCTTACAAGCTTAGCAGTAGCCTTCATTCTATGTATATGCCTGCTTGTTAGGGCTTTCACACACACACCCCAAGCGGCATTATTACAAAGTCAGCTTAATTGCCCCCAACAATCTGGGTCCTCATTTTACCTACCTCAGAAGGATGGAAGGCTGAGTCAACCTTGAGCCTGGTGGGACTCGAACCTGCACTAATTGCAGGCAGCTGGTGTTACTGAAGGAGGCATTAGCCCACTGCTCCACCAAGGCTCTATATGCAGTGCTACAGATTAGCTATGCAGATTACATAGCTACCTGTCAGGGAAGATACCTTGATCAGAACAGCTCAGTTTAGTTGACTTTCTGTATAATTATTCCTTGTATTTTTCTACAGACTTTTTTTTAGATTTGTACAAAAATTAATAAACATTGTCCTAATTTTTCTAATTATAGTATTTTTGTATGCAATTTTATCTCCTTAAGTCAGGGGTGTCAAACTGCTTGGCCCATGGGCCAGATGCCTCATAGCCAAACCGCTCCCACCCCATTGCTGGCAATGGCAAAAAAGTTGCGATACATCCCAACACGTCACATGACGTTGCGAGTTTGACACCCCTGTCTTAAGTGTTTTTGCAAACAGTCTCTTCAGTATAATGCAGTTTTGTGTCTTTCATTTCATTAATATTTCTCTTAAAAATGCAGTATCGTCTACATCAGGGGTGTCAAACTCAATTTCATTGAGGGCCGCATCAGCAGTGTGGTTGCCCTCAGGGGGCCGGGTGGGTGTGGCCTACTGGATGGGCATGGCTAGAGTGAGTATGGCCTACTGGGTGGGCATGGCCAGCTATACATCATTCGCATCAAGGGTGCCTATGGGGGCCTGGGCAGGAGTGGGACAGATCTGAGGGTCTCTGGGCCAGGGCCAAGGCAGTGGGGGCCGTTCCCTCACTGTTTCCAGGATGGCTTCGCAGGCCACATGAAACCAGTTCGCGGGCCAGATCCGGCCCCCGGGCCTTGAGTTTGACGTGTCTGGTCTACATTATTTATTGGAAAATTGCATCATGGCATTTGGAGAAGTGCATATTTAGAAGAATTGCTTTGTTCTGTTCATTAGTTCAGAAGTGCAAAACTGGACATGTTTATATGAAAATGTAAACAAACAAATTTATCTTTGGTCCTTAAATGGCAAACAATAGGTCATTTAGCTATATGGTTATACTATAATGATATGTCTCTCTGACTGAAGATTCATGGCTTGATTTTTATTTTATTTTATTTTTTACATTTTTAGCATACGCAATGGATACAAAGGAGGTTTTCTTGTCCCCAAGGAAACATTTTTTATCAACAAATACATTTTCTTGTCAGCAATCTTTTTGCAAAGCAAATGTGGAGGATAAAGCAGAAACAGGTGGCATTTTATTAAAAGAAGAAAGCATGCATCTTGAAATTAGATTATCTTAAAAACACAGCAACTTTAAGGAAAATGTTCATTTGGAAATGTATCTCTGTTATCAGCTCTGAACTCAGTGGTTTATCAAAGAAGAAGGGAAAAGGAGAAAGAAACATGTTCCTCTGCAAACAACTTCGCTGTAATCAAGCATTCCCTGATGTGAAATGAGGCTAGACCTGTGTATAGTTAACAAATTCTCTTTTGGGGACTGCCTATCCTATTTTAATTATTAATAGCAGAAAATAATGTAAGAATTAAAGTAGATGTTTCTGTAAAAAAGGAGAATATTTTCAAAACTAGGAAAAAAAACCTGTATGACTTAAGTGTTTAATACATAAGGTTGGTGCTCTCTGTAAATCACATCCACATGTAGTTGATAACAATATGCTGATAGATAAAAGAAAAATCTTCTTTTACTGTCTTGACTGAATTGCTGAATTGAAAGGCAAATAAAATCTGTCATCATTTTGCCTTTCAAAATCCTATCAACAAAGCTCAGGCTTTTCAATATGCCTCATTCATTCATTCATTCATTTATTCACTCATTCATTTATATGTATTCTGCCTTTATTATATATATGGATAGCACCCTAATGTGCAATAAACCTTCTCAAGTAAATATGTGGAACTACAGTTACATTTTGGATCCTTCAAATGTTGCTGAACTAGAATACAATTCTCCTCATCATTATCCATGGTGGCTAGGGTTGCTATGAGCTGCAGTTTGATCATTGCCTCAAATTCCTGATACAAATTAGTATCATATCTTAGTGCAGGGGTGGCGAACCTATGGCACGCGTGCCACAGGTGGCACATGGAGCCCTCCCTGTGGGCACACACGCCATCACCCCGGAAGGAGGCGGGGCCAGGCTCCTTCCCTCTGCTTCTCCACGTGCGCTTGCGCTCTCTTTCTCTCTCTCTGCACTCTTGAGTCGGAGCAGGTGCAAGAGCTAGGGCCTAGGTGGATCAGGGCTGAATGGTGGAAGCAGCTGCCAGCATGAGTCCAGGTAAGACTGCAGAGCAATTTTGCAGGGGCCCCCCCATGGCCAATCCGGGTGGCAGAGGCCTTTTATAAGCCTCTGGAGCTTGGATCGGGCTGCTGGGGTGCTGCAAAATCGCCCCGTGGCCGTGGATTCGAGCTCGGGAAGGAAGGCAGGGCGATCCATGCAGGGGGTGGGGGTGAGAAAATGGTGGCGGTGGCATGGCGATCCGTGCGGGGGAAAGAAACGGTGGTGGCAGTGGCGGCAAGGAGATCCATGTGGTGGGGGAGAATAGCGACAGTAACATGGCGATTCGTGCGGGGGAGAAATGGCAGTGGGGGAAAGGAGATCCATGTGGCGGGTAGGGGGGAACAGTGGCGGTAGGGCGATCTGTGCGGCAGTTTGGGGCAACAATCTTTCCTCCCAGTGCCATCACCTGGAACTCCCAGACGGCCACCGGGTGGTGGTGAGGAGACGGCCTGGCTTCTGCTGGCCGTCTGGGCTCTGTGGCCCAGTGCTCACCCTCCCCCTGTAGGAGAAAGAGCCTGGAGAGAACAGAAGAGAGAGATTGGAGCAACTGGGGGAAATGTGCAAATGTACAGAGGAGAGAGAGCCTGGAGGGAACGGAAGAGCTTGGAGTGAACGGGGAATGTGCGAATGCACGGAGGAGAGAGAGCCTGGAGGGAACGGAAGAGAAAGCTTGGAGCGAATGGGTGGGGGAGGGGGAATGTGCAAATGCACGGAGAAGAAAGAGCCTGGAGAGAACCACAGAGAGAGCTTGGAGCTGGGGGGGGGGGTTGTACAGAGCAGAAAGTATTCATTCACACTTCCCACCCCTCCCACCCCTTTGCTCCAAGCTCTTTCTGCTCCCTTCATTCACACTTCCTGGGCAGAGAGGGGGAGGGAAGGAAGGAAGGAAGGAAGGAAGGAAGGAAGGAAGGAAGGAAGGAAGGAAGGAAGGAAGGAAGGAAGGAAGGAAGGAAGGAAGGAAGGAAGGAAGGGACAATGGGAGGGAGGAAGGAAGGAAGGAGATGGGAATGAGAAAGGGTGGCAGGCAGGGAAGGAGGGGAGGGGGAAGGGAGGAAGGAGATGGGAATGAGAAGGAGAGAGGCACATGACCCCTGGGGATGCTGCAATGATCATAAGTGAAAAATGGTCATAAGCCACTTTATTTAGTGCCTTTGTAACTTCAAACAGTCACTGTTGTAAGTCAGGGACTACTGTCCTTTATCACTTTTTTTCCTTTTTTGGGGGGGTGTCATCAAGTTTTTGACACCTTGCTAGGCGACTGGAAAAGCCCTGAGTTAGAGTACTCGGATTGCAGCTGCTTTCTTGCAGGTATGTGGAATGGCGTGGGACCCACAGGTTTTGCAAAGTTAAGTGGGGAACTTGGTTACAACTTATTAGGAAAGATAAAATAGACAACCAAGAATGGTTTATTGACCATTCTTCGTCCAGATTTTATATCAGTTGCATCTGCTAGTACAGGCATTCTGCTTCAGATTTCTGTTATTTTTAGCATCTGGTAAAATGAATGAGTACTTTTCCAACAACCTGTAAAACCCAAGACACTGTGCTTTCATTGTTTATTTCCCCCCTCATACAGTAGTTGCCAAAATTGTGGAAACCGTTTGGGAAAAGTGTACAGTAGAAATGCCACCTTTGGTTAAGTTTCCACTAATTTTTCTTGTAATTTTTTTATAACTGTAGCCTTGTTCACTTAATAATACCATTTTACATCGCTTTCTGGGCAACCAGTCAACTCTTTGCACCATTACTTTAATTTTATTACATTTTACAAACTCAATGAAAGAAAGAACACAAAAAACACAATCAACTTGGATTTTATAAATGGATTTTAACTGTTAATCTGTATTAATTTATTATGGGCACTGTTTAATTACTTTTTAATAATTTTTAATTTTTGTATCTTGTTTTTATGTATTGCCCTGTTCATCGCCCTGAGTCCTTCGGGAGAAAGGCGGTATACAAATTAAATAAATAAATAAATAAATAAATAAACACACTGACAACTGTCCTCCTCTCAGCTTCCATACATGACAATAATTGAATCCTACTGTGATCTGATTGGTTTATTGCCAAAACAAGATGAGGAGCCTCCTGCCCACTGTCCCACCCGCCAGAGACCACCCTGGATCTCCCCCAACCCTGCCCGGCCCCCACAAGCATCCCTCCTCAGCAGCAATACTGAGGTGGCCACACCCACCCATGCTGCCATGACTACCATAGCCACGCCCACTCAGTGGCCCACGCCCACCTGGCACCCGGCGATGCATAAGTGGGTTTTGGCTTGCAGTTTGGGCACTCAGTCTCTAAAAGGTTCGCTACCACTGTCTTAGTGGGTTGGAATTGAAAGAATAGCCTAGTTTACATATTGCATTAAGTTCCAAAACACGATGGTTGAGGTCATATATTATATTAAGAGAAACCATCCTATTGCTTGCCTGAGTATGGTTTATTTTAATTTCATGTGTTCTGCATTTCCTGCTCTAGTGATGTAAATCAGAGTTTATACTTTAGCTTGTATGTAGCAAATCACAGCTTTATGCAGAATGCAAACCCATGCTATGACTTAGTATTATGTGTAAGCCAGATGTGCTGAGTGTGTGTGAAATAGAAATCCACCTTTATTATTTTGCCATTCATCTCTCTCACAGTATGACATAGTAACTGAAATAGTTTAACATCTATCTTACTTAAATGTTATTGAACACAATCCAATCTATGTAAACAATGTTGTGTGTTATTTCACTGACTTTCTTTCAAAACTCAGTATCATGCAGCACAGAGGCAGCCTTTGAACATATGTACCTATTTCCTTATTATTGGGTACATTGGTTACATAACATTGGGACTCCTATGTATCAATTTTCTTAGGATCAGTATATTGTAGTGAGTAGACACATATTCATCCACAGTTGCTTGGAAACAATTATCGGACAAGTGATTTATAACCATCTTTTACAGCTCATCTGCCAGACTTCCACTGCTAATCATGGAAATTGGGTCTTTTAGTGGCGGAATTCAAATAGGCGAACATCCGGTTCTCTGTGTGGATGCCACTTCCGGAAGTCCATTCTGGTCTTGGGCGACAAAAAAATTAGCTACCGGTTCTGCTGAAGTGGTGCAAACTGGCTGAATCCCTCCACTGGTCTCCTATATACCTATTTCCTTGGGATCAGCATAGCTGAGTCTACAGTTGCTTAGAGGCAAATGACAAAGTCCTAATAAAGAAGAATATTTGAATATTTGACAAATTCCTCTAACTGGAAATTTTCAGGGATATCTGTGGTCACAGACACACAGACACAGACACAGACACAGACACACACACACACCCCTAATAACTCTAAAAATACGAATCCCAGGCATATTTGTGCAATGGTATAAAATTTTTGAACTCTGGGATAATTGTAAAACAGCTGTTTATTGTTTAAGAACCATAAAACAATAAAATCAAATATTTATAAAATCTAAAAATCTAAAAATCGACTGTCTTAGCTTTTGCTGATCCACTGTCAGCATCATCAGAGTAGGTATTGGGGGTGGGGAGTTTGTTTATAAACCCAATTGACTGTGCCCCCTACTCATTGATTGTGTGATGGGCCCGCCTGTTCTAATTGACTGTAGTTGCTCTAGTTGTACCTCATCGCCCTGTTCACATTTTAATCCTATCGCCCTGTTTCTTCCCATCATTTCTTTCTCTGCTTGTTTTGTTCCACTTGCTCCAGTCAGTCCTGTCTCTCCTCACTTTGTCTTATCCCCTAATGTATATGCTAATTCTGGGGGTTCTTCTCTCTTTTTTTTCATCTTCCCCACCTGTCTTTCTTGCACCTGGCCATCTAGTGTTGTTACCGATCTATCCTCCAATCCCCTTCCTCCCGTAGCCATTGCTAACTGTGTATCCCGATCCGGTGATATGCGTGTCTTTCTGCTATCACCCCACTCTCCTTTCTCCGTTGTGTCCACTTGTCGCCCCCGTCCTCTGTTATTCACTTCAGTCAATCGCATCCTTCCCAGATGGTCTTTGCATGCAAATGCGTGCACGCATTGTAGTGCCCCTCCTCCCTGTCTTGTCCAGGCCAAACGTTGGCATACCCCTGAATGCTACAATGGGTCTCAATGGGATCCCTTCCTTCTGTATTTTTGGGAGCCCATAGAACCTCACCATTGCTGAATCTCTTGGTCGTACGGCTCTCAGATCCTCCTCGCTAATTCTACCCAGTCCTCTAAGTCTCTCTATTACTTTGTTGATCTAGTTCTTTATTGAGGTCATGGGGTCCTTTGTGACTGCTCTATACGCACTGGCATCATCAAGTAGGGATCTGGCCTTATGGTTGTACTTGGCCCTGTCCATGACAGTAGCCCTGCCCTTATCAGCTGGTAGGATAACAAAGGAATTGTCCCTCTGCAGCTCCTCCAGGGCTTTCCTCTCTCTTAGTAGTAGTATATGACACCATCTGTGGCCCATGAGTAGTCCTGTGACCCATTGTCTGATAGAATGTCTGACCTCATCATTGGTAGCCATGTGTTCTATCGTGGGTTCTAAGGCCGCAATGAAATCAATGGGTTGTGCATCCATCAGGTTGAGACCTGTATCCCATTGTAAAAGCCTGATTTGTTCGTCAGTCAGATTTCTCGACGATATGTTGTGGACTAACCTTGTGGTATGATTGTGTTTGTTCGCCCTTCTCAAGATATCCATGGTTGATTGTTTTATGGTTCTTAAACAAGAAACAGCTGTTTTACAATTATCCCAGAGTGCAAGGATTTTATACCATTGCGCACGCGCGTACACACACACACGCACACACACACATATATACACTGTAGCATGTAAGTCTACATTGAGAATAGCACTCTTCTTTCCTTTCCCTCTTCCCAGCACTATATAGGAAGGTAAAACCTTGATAGAGTGATACAGTTCTTTAGCAGCAAACAATGATAATAAGTGATTGGGATGGAAATATATACAATATAACCTCACAGTATGGGTTTATATTGCTACAAGGTGTAGGGCACAGGTGTCAAACTTGATTGCATCATGTCATTTTTTTTGCCTTTGTGAAGCTGTGGTGGGTGTGGCCTGTGCATGATGCATCAGGCCTGTGGGCCACCAGTTTGACACTCTTTAGTTTAGGGGCAAAGAAGTGGGACAAAACATAATTCCATTTTTGATAGCATCTAGGGCTAGACAAAATACTCTAAAAGAGCTGCTTTCCAAACCTTTCCTTGAAGTGTTAAAGCAGCCACACCCACAATGTGTACAGCTGCTGTAAAATCGTTTCCTGACCATCCCAGCATGTATGTGGGTAGAAAGTAGGGGAGATGGTTTTGATAAGAATACGTAAGCAACATTACATAAGCCAAGACAATGGAAACATTCTTTAAATCCTGTGACACAAGATAGAATTCAAAAGTGATACAGAATGACTCCTCCCTGATTCACTGGGGTGTAAAGAGAACGGAGGATAAAACACAATCTCTTCATTATAGCTTATTTCAATAAAGTATAGTTCTGGTTACCTTGTGGATTTTCTGGTCCGGTCCACCTCCTGTGGCTGACCATGTCCACGTAGCCACTTTTTTCACTGGCTGTTCCAGCAGAATTATCATCTGACATGTACACATAGACAGTTTTTGAAGCAGCTAGATACAACTTGAAATGCAACAGGCTGTTTTAATACTTCAAAGAGGGATGCTATGTTTACACTAATGTGCTTTGCAAAGAACCTCTTTCAAAGATTTTGCGCATCCTTAACATCATCTTCTGCTTTATTTTCACTTCATTAATTATTCCTAAGTTCAACTACAATTGGCAGAGCTGATAACTCCAGCACATAATTCTTTCAATTATATCGTGATTATTATAAGATATTTTTTTGTTTGTTTTTAGCAGTTCCAGAGTAAAGGATGGAAATGCATCTCATTTAAAACTGCAGTTATGGCTCCCAAATATGGATTTTAAAAAAGGCATCCTTCTCCCTCTTCCAGAAATCACCATTTGGAAAGCTAAATGGGTTGATTCAAGGGTATCTTTTCTGATCTCTCGGAATGGGCAAAAAATGGATTACACCATAAGATCCATAGCAACACAGCTGGAGTCAAGCATTGCAAATGTACTGAAAAGCCTTTCAGTAAAATAGGCCCATTAATATATTTGCTAGTTGGGCATTATCTGGTTATTCCAACATAAGGAAGGGAAAGCAAATAATTTACAGTAGAAAAAAAATGTCGATTGTATCCTAGTTTGTAGTTGACTTGGTCATTTCAAACATACAATTGATAGAATTGATTTTAATTGGTATTTTGTTATGAATATGCTCAGTGCTGGACCAGTCACAGAGCCGGTATCTTTTTTAAAAAGCCTGTTCTTATATTATTAATTGAAGAGATGTATACTTAGCCCATGATGTCAGATTTAAGCAATAAACCAGTCAATCAAATCCTGTCACAACCAATGGATCAATACTCAGATGATCCAAAAGAAGAGGACCCTGCACTTGTGAGAAAAATGCTAGGAAGGAAATAAAAAGATTTTTACAGAGAGTCCACAACTTATGACCATAACTGAGCACAAAATCTCCATTGCTAAGCAAGACAGTTGTTAAGTGAGTTTTGCCCCATTTTATGACCTTTCTTGCCACAGTTGTTAAGAGAATCACTACAGTTGTTAAGTTAGTAAAGAGGGTTGTTAAGTGAATCTGGCTTCCTCATTTACTTTGCTTGTCAGAAGGTCACAAAAGGTGATCACAAGAATTTGGGACACTGCAACCATTATAAGTACATGCCAGTTGCCAGGCATCCGAATTTTGACTATGTGACCATGGGGATGCTTATAATTGTAAGTGTGAAAATCAGTCACAAGTCCCTTTTTTCAGTGTCATTGTAACTTTGATACTAAATAAATGGTTGTTAAGTCAAGGACTACCTGTACTTCTTATCAGGCTTGCACATGTCATGTCTCCTGACATTAAATGCAGGCTGTCAGTCATTAATAATGCCAGATGCTTGACAAACTCTCTGTTTCAGAAATCCCTCCAAAACTAGGGTTACCATATCATATGAGCTGTAAAATCCCAGGAAACCAGTAGATGGCAGTGAAGAGATACAAAACTTTAGTTCTAGATGCCATCTAGTGGACATCTGAATTTTTATAGCCTGGTTAAGGGAGCAAAACTTGGAAGTGAACTGAAGACCCATTATATATGGCTGGTGTGTTTTTGCACACGTATTTCCTATTCCCAGTTCAATATACATTTATCCATAGGTTCCGACGCAGGGAGTGATAAATCTTATGTGCCTAAAGATTCTATTAACTTTCCAATTCCATTCTCTGACCAATGAGAAATACTCAGAGATGATAGCACCAGTAATCCTACAATTGGAGACCTATGGACTGCCCATTTTTGCCCTACTAGTTGCATGGTTTAATTGTGAAAAATATGTTTTTATTGTGAAAAATATGGAAAGAATAAGGTGTTTCTTCAGTTATTGTTATGGTTGACCACCCAATGAACCAGATATTTAGACTGGATTTGGCATTTTATCCACCTATCAAAGAATTGGGATAGGTAGATATTGTTATTTATGGTGTTAAAGGTATCATTGCAGGATATAAGCTCTTCCAAGTAAAGCTCTCTTTTGCAATTGACTATTATTATATTTATCATCATTATGTGCCAGATGTGGTTTCACATCTACTTTAGCTCTTTCCCAAGTCTGTTTTAAAAAACAAATAATGGTATAGATTATATACTTTCAGTTGTATCCAGGGATAACACTGAGCTATAAAAAATTACTTTTATTACTTAATCCATTAGGTAGCAATGAATTAAAAAAAGTATGTCTTGAAGAAATAGAAGCATTCCTCCCTTCTGCAAAACCATAACTGGATACAAATCTTAATACAATGGTAATTTGGTAAATACATACTATTTTCATTAACACTCAGGCCAATTTATACTGTGACTGAAAAGCAAGACTAAAATTAAAGATAACTGGACAATTGGAACACAATAGAACAATAAATGATTATTAGGACAAGGCTTAAAGGATCTGGACAGAAAAAGAATAATCAGAACATAATAGTAAAAGCTAATGTTTTTATAGATCAACTTTCATATCCTAGAAAATATAATTAAAGTGCCAGCCATGATTAAAATTTGACAAAGCAAGAACTGCATGGAAATAAAATTTACCAGGCATCATGAGAATACATGAGGGTCATTGTGAGAATTATTGATGGGATGACAATACTTCAAGGGGTCACATTAAGTAATTTTTACTTTTATAGGACTTTTTTATTAGGCCTTAGATTATATAGGCCTTCAGAGATGTTAACTGTCATATTGGCTTCTTGGTGTTATTATTTCTTCTACAGTATGAATATAGGTGCTAACAACTAAGTGTGAACATTTCATCTAATATTTCAGTTTAATGTTCCATCATATTTTTGACAAGAATCCAATCCAATTACAATTATTTCTTATTAGCATTAATTTGTTAGTGACCAAAAGGAGTTACAATGTATGTAGCATGTTCCCCCCCAACAACCTGCGTCCTCATTTTACTGACCTTGTAAGGATGGAAGACTGAGTCAACCTTGAGCTGGTCAAGATCGAACTCCTGGCTGTGGGCAGAGTTAGCCTGCAGTACTGCATTCTAACCACTGTGTCACCAGGGCTTAAGGATTAAACAACCACAGACAGAACTTTGTAAATAAAAGTGGTGTCGATACATGTCCTTGAATGGAAGCAAACACGAATCTTCAACAGGAACGTGTGACAAAACAGAGGTTGCTCTATTCAGCTCCAATGCACATACAATGAAAACAAAGTCAGTGTTGGTAGCACATCGCTCCCAATGCTTACATAGTCACTAGGTACAGGGCTCTGCCCTCAATCCATAGACCAACATCCACCCACACGTCCATATAATCCCTCCTCCCCCCTACAGCTCCGTTTGCTGCTGTCTCCAGATGCCAACCCCACACGCGTTCATTAGCCTGTCTCCCCCCTGTCCAGCAGCCAACCCCCAACCAGGCAAGTAGATCAAGTAACCCCCACCCTTATTCCTAAACGTCCAGCCCCACCGTGCCCAGCTACACAAGGAATGCCGCAGCCCAAACTACTCTCCGCAAACCCGAGGAAGTCTGTTCCTGGGCTCTTCTGGCTGGCAGCCATCCCAGCAGGGAGCTCCAAATACTCTGCTGCCCCCCCTGAGGTCCCCACACCTAACCGGTCAGCGGCGGAGCCACTGTGACACTCCAGATGCCACGTAGCCCTCTCCAATGCCTCCTGGATCAGCTGTTCAGCGGCAGCACCCTTCATCGCCTCCTGGATCATCTGTTCGCGGGCAGACCCAGCAGGGAGGCCTGTTTGTGCAGCCGCACCTGCCAGCATTTCCAGAAGCAGCCGGAAGGCAGCCGAGGAAGCAGGGAGCAGCTGGCAGTTGGCCGAAGAAGCAGGATGCCTGGGAAGGCCGGCGGCATCCGTAGGGACAGGAGATGGACACAGCTGCCCGGCGGTAGGCCCCACGGGGAGACTGTCTGAGGCAGGAACTGGGGGAGAGGGGCCAGTGCAAGAGACCACCTCCCCCACTGAATGTAGGGCCCACGGGCTCGACAGGCAGCTCCCCCTACCAGGGCTCCACCTGGAAGACAAGAGGTTACACGTGAACCCCGTGGGCCCAAGTGGTTTGAATTTCATAGAAATTTCAATTCCACAGGAGTAATGGGTCCCAGATTTATTATGCATTCTTTAATTTAGTGGATTTGAAGTACCTTGATTCAAAAATTGTTCTGGTATAATGCACTGTTTAGGCAAATTGGAAGGTACAAACAACAAAAAATACAGCAGCGTATTAGTGATAGATAGACAGGTAGAGGCCAAAGCACCGCTTGTAGCAAACAATCCATACTTAAAATTAAACAAAACCCTTACTGTGTGTTTTAGAAAAAAGCTGGTAGATGACAACTTTGATTAAAGAAAAGACTTTGACCAATTTTACTTCTACTTGAAAATCACATGGAATTTCTTGTGAAAAACTGAGAGAAATAAAACTTTGATTTGGGGATTTGACGATTAGAATTATATGGAATTATAAGCGAGACAGCAAACAAATCATGGATGGATGGATGGATGGATGGATGGATGGATGGATGGATGGATGGATGGATGGTTGGTCAAACTGCCGGCCCACAGGCCGGTTGCATCATGTGGAGGCTGTACCCACCCCAGTTCCGGCAATGCAAAAAAAGTCACGTCACGTGATGTGGCAAGTTTGACACCCGTGAAGTAGACTGTTGTTAGAGGAAGAGCTGGATGTATTTTTATATCTGTATCAAAGAAAGCTGTAAGCCATTTTTTCATTTTTCTTTACTTTTCTTATTTCACTTTTATCTTACTTGCTTTCTAATTTTTCTTTCAACTCTCTTTTTGCTTCTTTACTTTTTATTCATGCTTTGGGAATTTAATAAATTTATATCAAAAAAGTGGGCTGCCTCTAGCCTGAGAAAGAAGAAAGGTACCTTCAAAATCCTTCCATGACTCTCTGGTCAACTGGTAGCATTAGAAACTAGAGTAATATTAAGATGAAGCATGAGTGATAAGAGAGTACGTGCAGAAACATCCTCTACCCCAGGGTCTTCAAACCTGGCCCTTTTATGACTTGTGGACTTCAACTCCCAGAATTCCTCAGCCAGGCACACTGGTTGAGGAATTCTGGGAGTTGAAGTCCACAAGTCATAAAAGGGCCAAGTTTGAAGACCCCTGCCAGTTCTTCCCATTTCTATCACCGATTGCTGAACCCTGACATAGCAATGACAGATCTTTCAGGCGTAGAGAACATCATTCTGAGGCATGATATTTTCCTGGGCAAAAATCTACTTTGCAATCTTTTGTTCATGGCTGGAGAAAAGTCATAAATCAACTCAGCTTCCTGGTAGAACATGTTCCTCTTCTCTGTCCCTTCCTGAGGCTCTTTTGTTAGTCTCCAGTACCTTCTCCTTTCCTCCATTATTCTCAGGTGTGTTTGGTTGAACTAGCAATGCTAGTGGCTCAGGACAGTTCTGTGAAGGGCATAGGCCAGTTCCTGCGTTCTCTCTGTGTGTCTTTTTTCCTGTACAGCAGTGTACCAACTCTTCCACCCCCACGCCCCAGTTTTTCCTTGGAATTTCCCATCTTCTTGGCTAAGCCTGTGTGCTAGCAACATAGCCTGATGCAGCCCAATCCTGCTACAAAAAGTGATTTTTCCCCCTGCTGCTTTGCCTCATTGATTCAGAAATCTCCTTTACCCCCTTTTTCTTTCCCCCCAAAGAACACCAGCACGTCTCTCTTTATTCTCTATTTCCATGCTGAGCTATGCCTTGTAGTGTGCTCAGATGCCCTCCAGTTTCTGTCTCTTTCTCCGTGTGTGAGGGTGGGGGGGGTGGGGGGAATGCTACATCATCCTTAAATCTCTTACCTTCTTTCTGCTATAGCAAGAAAGTTTCACTTGATCTCTTTCCTTCTTGCTTTGGTAAGAAGCCTCATCAGGTATCTAGTCTTTATTTTTTCTTATTTCTCTACTTCCTTTACAGCAACTAGGCTAACTTTATGACCTGTGGACTTCAATTCAATGCTGGCTCAGGAATTCTGGGAGTTGAAGTCTCCAGATCGGGACTCAATTTGCCTGAATTTGCCACTGACTGTGAACTCTCTTGATTTCTTGATTTCCCTGCTGACCCTCGCTTCCACCTTTCTTCAGTTATCTCCACTTGCAGGCTATGCAATGAACTGGCCGCTACATCAGAGGTCACCAACCTTTGTCGGATGGCAGACCAGAGGAAAAAGGAGAGGGAAGCATTTTACATGTGTGCGTGTGCATGGGGTTGCAAGCACGTACACGCTGCAAACGGGAGGTGGGGTTAGCACCCGCATGATAGTCAATAGCCCTGCCCCATTCTTACATGTCGCAACGCCTTGTTTTTGCACCCTGCAGTGCAGCAGTGGTAATTTTTGCACCTTGCAGCACAGCGATGGCCCATTTTTGTGCCTCGTGGTGTGGCAGCACCCAGTTTTTGTGCCCCAAGGTGCAGCAGTGGCCCGTTTTTGCACCCCTTGGCACAGCATCTTATTTTTGAGGGGGCTGTACCCAGCCATGGAACACAGGTTGGGGACCCCTGTGCTATATTATATTACAGGCCCATGTTGCTGCTTTTGCTACTGCTATGTTTTATCTAAAATATGTTGTTAGTGTTTAAAACTGTTAACTGATGCACATTTGTTCTTAAATATATTTTATTTTGTTTGAGACAAGATTAAGATACAAAATACACAATTCCAAGGTGCCGTGGTAATCTTTCTAGGAGCAGATTACAATAACAGTTTGTTAATAGAGAGTTTTGAAATTGTAATTGTGTTTTGTTTTAGTATTATTATTATTATTATTATTCCTGTTAACTACTTTGTCGCAAAAATAACTTATCTATTTGTAAATAGATTTAGTAGTTTAAAATTTAGGGAGGTCTGTTTCATAAAGAACTGATGCTGCAGTAATAATTAATCATTATTCAGCTAGAGAGGATATGTTTATATGTGTTGGCTTTCTTTGGTGCGCCTTTTTTAAATGTTTTGATCATTTTGTGTTTTTTGTCCTTTTTTCTTTTTGATTCTTTTTTTTAATTAAAAATTCTATGTTAGCCTGTAAATTGCTAATTTAGCTAATGAATACCAAGTAATCTTTGATTACTTTATGTGCTATTAGATTCACACAGTATTTAATAATTTGCATTGATTTGATATGAATTATACCAATTAACCTATTGATTTAAAGAACTTAGATGGCCACCTGTCTCACACAATGATTCTAGGCATTCAGAGCAACCTAATACGAACAACAACGTGGAGCAGATCATATCCTTCTCTCCAAGACACCAGAATCATCCATACCATTGAATGCCTGGCTCACCTCCACCCTAACTCAATGCTTGGGTGGAAAGCCAAGTCTTCATCGTCTTGAAAAGACTAAAAGGTAGGGCCCTTTGAATCTCAGATGGGAGGCTATTGGAGGTGACAACATTGGAGAGAAGCAATCTAACATAGTGAGATGGCCAGATACCCTCTAGGACAGGGCTTTTCAACCTTTTCACCCGTTGCACCTTTTAGGATATGGCAACATCCGAGTACCACTGCTCGCCTAGCAAGGTGTCAAACACTTGATGACCAAAAAAAAAAGGAAAAAAAAGTGAAGTACAGGTAATCCTTGACTTACAACAGTTCACTTAGTGACTGTCTGAAGTTACAATGGCACTGAAAAAAGTGCCCCCCAAGCCACAGCCGAGCGAGACACCTGCCCGCCCGCCCGGCGGCGCTCTTCCTCCTGTCCAAGGCTTTCATTGTTGCGAGCATTTCTGTTGAGAATTGGCAGTGGGGGTGGGGTGGGGGTGTTTGGTTTTTATTTTTGCCCCCCTTCTGCTGGGTGGTTGCAGCAGGTTTTGGTCACTTCACATGACCCTTGGACACTGTGACCGTCATAAATATGAATCAGTTGCCAAGCATCTGAATATAAATCACAAGACCCTGGAGATGCTGCAACATTCCAGCTGATCGGCGCTTCTTCTGGGCTCAGCAGAAGCACCAGGATCAGCGCCAAGCTCCAGCTGGAGCCTGGCGCTGATCCTGGCACTTCCACTGAGCCCTGACAGCCCCGAGGAAGTGCTGATCCTGGCGCTTCCACTAAGCCCTGACAGCCCTGCAGCTCCAGCCGTCTCTCGCTCAGGCTTGTGCGGTGCTACATCAGTTCAGCGCATTCCCCTCCCCTGCTACCACTTTTCTAGGATGGTTGCGTACCACCTGTCAGGTGCCAAGGTACCACAGATGGTACCCATACCACTGGTTGAAAAGCCCTGTATACAACACTTCTGTAATCACCAATATTCACAGATCATTATCGCCATAACATGCATAATAACTGTTATGCAAATTGCAGAGTGCTCAGAACTATGTGCACTGCTTCATTCTGAAGCAGGTACAGCTTCCATGTGGTCTTCAAAGCCAGTCCTGTGTAGAGTATGTTGTGGTAACTCCATTGGGAAGTAATAGGGCATTGATAGGGCGCGCAACTTAGGCGTCCTCCTGTATACGCGACTCAGTTTTGAAGAGCATATAGGAGTTGTGGCCAGGGGGGCATTTGCCCAGGTTCGCCTGGTGCGCCAGTTGTGCCCCTATCTGGACCGAGATGCTCTACGTACGGTCACTCATGCACTCGTTACCTCCTGTATAGATTACTGCAATGCTCTCTACATGGGGCTGCCCTTGAAGACCACCCGGAGGCTCCAGCTGGTGCAGAATGCGGCCGCGCAGGTTGTGATGGGAGCATCCCGATACTCCCATATTACACCCCTCCTGCGTGAGCTGCATTGGTTACTGGTTGCCCTCCAGATGAGATTTAAGGTGCTGGTTCTTACCTTTAAAGCCCTACGTGGCTTAGGCCCGGGATATTTGCAGGACCGTCTGCTGCCAGGAACGACTTCCCATCACCCGGTGCGCTCACACAGAGAGGGCCTCCTCAGGGTGCTGTCAACCAGACAATGTCGGCTGGCGACCCCCAGGGGGAGGGGCTTCTCTGTGGGAGCACCTGCCCTGTGGAATCAACTTCCCCTTGAGCTCCGGATGGCCCCGGACCTCCGGTCCTTTTGTCGCGGCCTTAAAACATTTCTTTTCCATCAGGCTGACCTGGACTGACAATACGGATTTTTAAAAATGTTTTTAATATTTTATCATTGGGGCTTTAGTTTAATTTTTTTAAAAAACATTTGTATTATTGTCTTTTATTGTTGTTAGCCCCCCTGAGTCCTTCGGGAGATAGGAGGGCATATAAGTCCCCAAAATAAATAAATAAATAAACTAAGGCAAGTGACTGCAAGCAAAACCTCCCATCCGGGAATGGGCATAATTGTTGCACAAAATGAGTCTGTGCAAAACCCCTCCTGACTATGGCTGACATCTCTTCATCCAGGAGGAGCCACAAGTCCAGCAGGACTCCAAACTGCATACTAGCTCTGTCTTGGGGGGTGTTACCTAGTTCAGGGTCAAATGTCTCAATTCTCCTGAGCCCAGAACACCAAATACTTACATGTATTCTGTCTTGTTAGGTTGAGTCATAGACAGTTTCTTCCCAAACAGGGCCTGCCAGCTTCCAAACACTGGGCAAGCACCTAAAAAGCATCACCCAGTTGGCATGGGATAGAGATGTATAATTAGGTGTCATCAGCTAACTGATTATACTGAATCCCATGCTGGCAATGACTTCACCCTGTAGCTTCATGTAGGCATTACACAGAAAGAAGAGAGAACCAAACCCTGAGGCACCCCACATAACAAGGACCTGTGGCTGGATCTCTGCTCCCCTGCTCAGACTGATTAGTACCAGCCACTGAGGAAGGAGGAAAACTACTGCAAAACACTGTCCCCCATTTTTAATCCCCAGTGCAGACCTAGTATGATATGATAGACAACAGTATATAACACCAGTGAAAAAAATCATAAGGGTCAGTATGGACATACCATTCCCATCCCAACCCCACCCCAAGTACAACCAGTGGTGTTGTAAGTCCTGAATGAAAAGGGGTCTTTTATGACTTGTGGACTTCAACTCCCAGAATTCTTCAGCCAGCATGCCTGGCTGAGGAATTCTGGGAGTTGAAGTCCACAAGTCATAAAAGGGCCAAGTTTGAAGACCCCTGGCTTAGATAATCCACACACACACACACACACACACACTTCTGTTTCTTCACAGCTGTGTGACTGAATTCAAGATACTTGTAGTTGGGAGTTTTTTCCCAGATCTGTCAGCCCTAGAACATCAAGAACAGCAGTAAAGATTGATTCTGTTCTTCTTGAATTCATATGAATATATTTGAATTAGGAGAGATTTATCTAAAATTTTGGATCCAGGTCATACCACAAGAGGCTGCATTATTATACACACTTACCAGGAAATAGCATGCTTCAACTGAAAGTCAGATTAATATTGCACAGTAAATCAGTTTGTGAATTATTCTGAAATGAATGCCATCTGCCGAGTGATTTATGAAATATACTAAACATGATGAAAGAGAGCAGAGCTTAAGAGAAAAAGAAAGAAGTTTCCAGGGAGCATCTGAACTGATTGAGCAGCATTAAAACTAAAAATAGTTGGCAGGAGAGTTCAATAACAGGGGAAAAAACAAAGAGAGAAGAAAAATCAGAGAACATATGTATCCTGGGACACTGTGTATTCAGCTGTAAAGGGTGAAAAGGCAATCTGAATAGGTGTTATTGCAAAATGTGTGTGTTGAGAGTTGGTGGGGTGATTGATTCCTACTAAGCAAGCAGAGGCAACTACAGAGGCTAAGAAAAGCTTAGCTTAGCAGTTTCTAGGAGGCAAGGGAACAAGGAGAAGTAATACAAGTTTGTGGAAATAACTTTTTTATCAACTGACAATATGTACTTAAAGAAAGGGGAAGAAAAAAAAAGAAATGCAAGTTTTTCTCCTGGCAGTGCCACAAAACTTCTATTCTTAAAAACAGCCGTGAAGATGCCTGACAGGACTCTTACATGTACATGCAGTTTGTGGCATATATTTTCAGCAAATGCAAGTTTGTTGGAGTCCTTGAAGAAAACGTTAAATGGGGAATGGCTACACTTCATCAAAGAGAGCATGAAAAATTATCAGCTCAAACAAAGACATGACTACAGCACAAAGGGACACATGAAACAGCTTCCCTTAAGAAGAAAACCAAACAAAGGAAGAAACTCACTGGGTTAAAATAACAACTAGAAATAAAAACTGAAAAATATTCAGCACTGCCAGAGTTTTCATTCCACACCTCTCATCCCCCAAACTGCGAAGAATGGAATAAGAATTCTGGCAACTGAACGGCTTCTGAACCAACATAGTCCAATGTACATTAAGGTAAAGGTAAAGGTTCCCCCGCACATGCGTGCTAGTCGTTTCCGACTCTAGGGGCCGGTGCTCATCTCCGTTTCAAAGCCGAAGAGCCAGCGCTTGTCCGAGGACGTCTCCGTGGTCATGTGGCCGGCATGACTAGATGCCAAAAGCGCACGGAACGCTGTTACCTTCCTACCGTAGGGGTCCCTATTTTTCTACTTGCATTTTTACGTGCTTTCGAACTGCTAGGTTGGCAGAAGCTGGGACGAGGAACAGGCGCTCACTCTGTTACGCGGCACTCGGGATTCGACCCGCCAAACTGCCGACCTTCCGATCGACAAGCTCAGCGTCCTAACCCACTGATCCACCGCGTCCCTTCTCCAATGTACATTATAGGAATGGAAATTTTTATATTTTCTTTCTAATTGCTTTCCCTTGACGGTCTTTTCACAGACAAGAGAAAAGTACGGTATGCAGTTCACGTACTACAGTAGTTTCCTGAGCCATCTAGTACATCAGATACCTTGCTTGTGCAGTCTCCTTTTCCCCATTTTTTTTTTAATGGAAGAAGGGAGAAAAGCAGCTTTTGAAACAGAGGGCTAGAGTCCCTGTTTCTCCCCATCAAAAGATCTTTCCTGCCTCCCACAAGGCTATTGATCACAAAGGAGATCAAGTGTTCTGTTCAAGTGGGGGGGGGAAACAAAATAATGGAGGAGTGGATCAACAAGCAAGCAAGCAAACAAACAAACAAATTGACTAGCGAGGGAGTTTTACCCACTGTGCAGGAGAAAAAACAAACAAGAGTCTTCCGGGATAAATATAAATAAAAGGGAAATAGGAAGAAAATGAGGCAGAGGGAAAAAAAAACCTACACGAAGAGTAACCTCACTAATTAAATCAACTCCAACAAAAATCAATTTCAGGGGTTGGGAGAAGGGGAGGGTACAGGAAATGTTTTCCCCTTTGATGTTTGACAAAAATCTTTCAGGGGGCGGAGGGGGGGGAAATAGGTTTTAAATTTCTGGGGAAGTATATTAAGAAAAGGGGAGGGACAACAGGAAAGGCAGCCTCAGCAATCCTCCCAGGCAACTAAAGTAGCAGCTCTATCCTCCATTTCTTTTTGATTGTGGTCAGGTTTTGCAGAGGTTTGATTTCTGCCTAGGACAATACATACATATGTATACGTAGGTCCATATAATTACGTATATGTATGTATTTCACACACATACACACAAACATTCTTGATGGTCTGTTACCCCTGCCCTGTCACACGTTGTTTTTTCCATTGATAAGGAACTACAATGGTGTGTCTCTCATATGCTACTCTGAAACTGTTCTGTATTTAAAAAGTTAAGGGTGGCTCAGTGGGTTAGGACGCTGAGCTTGTCAATCAGAAGGTCGGCAGTTTGGCGGGTCGAATCCCGAGTGCCGCGTAACAGAGTGAGCGCCTGTTACTTGTCCCAGCTTCTGCCAACCTAGCAGTTCGAAAGCACGTAAAAATGCAAGTAGAAAATAGGGACCACTGTTACCTGGGAAGGTAACAGTGCTCCGTGCGCCTTTGGCGTCCAGTCATGCCGGCCACGTGACCACGGAGACGTCCTCGGACAAGCGCTGGCTCTTTGGCTTTGAAACGGAGATGAGCACCGGCCCCTAGAGTCGGAAACGACTAGCACGCATGTGCGGGGGAACCTTTACCTTTACCTTTAACACCACCACTTGGTATGGTTGGGGAGAGGGGTGGACAGCAGCAGCAAAGTTTAGCCGTGGAAGCAGCATAATTTATGTTGACATACTTTTCAGCCAGCTTAAGAATAAGGAGAATGCATGTTACAGTAGCTGTCTGGATGGAATGCTTAGAAGCACAGGTCATGAGTACTAACACTACATGTAGTCCTGAAATTCAACAGTTCCTTTAATGACCGTTCAAAGTTACAGGCGCTGAAAAAAGTGACTTATGACAATTTTTCACTGTTACGACCTTCGAAGCATCCCCATGATCATGTGATCGAAATCCAGATGCTTAGCAATTGCTTCATACTTACGACTCTTGCTGTGCCCTAGGAGTCATGTGATCACCTTTTGCGACCTTCTGACAAGCAAAGTCAATGGGGAAGCCAGATTCACCTAACAACCGGGTTACCAGCTTGACCAATGTCTCACTTAACAACAGAAATTTTGGGTTCAATTGTGGTCGTGAGTTGAGGAATACCTGTACTTTTATTGTATGGTTTACACTAAGAGAGTCTTGCAAGACTGGAAGCATCTTTCCTCTCCTTTACTTTTACATTCCAGAAAAGTAGAGATGATTCCACAACCCTTTTCCTTTTGTGAGCTGATATACCTTTTCTATGACAGTTGTCTAGTTTGTGGCTTTTCTTCATGTCTCCCAGATCACTCCTACATATCAGTACAAAAACACAGTTTAACAGTAAAATGATCAATATGATTGCCTGCCAGGGGAAGTCAGAAGGAAAAGGAACACAGTGTGGGTAGAGATTGCTTAAAAACAGAGGTTATAAAAATGCAGTTCTAACTGATCTTAATTAAGGGAGAAAAAGGAAAACAGTAGAACAAGCCAGAATGGCTTGGTCCTTCTCCTTACTTGGTGTAATGTCTTAGCATTTCCTGCTGCCACCATTTATCTTCCATAGGATTTTTCCTATAACTCTACTTTGTGTGAGAGAGAAAGGATTCTCCTCTTCCATTTTTCTAAAACTTGAAAAGTGAAAATGAAAAAAGCATTCATAATGTCTATTTGTAACTTGAAACATGGCTAAAATTTTAGTTTTTTTGTCTTCTCCAGTGGAAAATAAATACAATCTCATAGGAACTTCACATGGATTTGTATGGATGTAAGTTTAAGGTTGCAAATAATACTTTAAAAGTCACCGTAAAAAGGTTGGGAAAGATTTCAGATCTTTACTCCAAATCCTACAAAAATCCATAGGTAAATGATTTCCTTATGCAGCATTGAAGGTGTGCATTAAAAATTGGACTACACATACTTACTGAGAGAAATAGAAACAATGTATAGAGCAGTGGTAAATAAGCATCAAAACTGTAGTGCAAATTACTTCCTAGATTTGTTATCTATTCCAAAAATAAAATATTTCCTGTAAATTCCAGACTTAAAGAGGCAATGATGTTAGCTCTGCTTCTATAAAGCCCTAAATGGCTTGGGTCCAGGATATCTGAGGGAACACCTGCTGCCGGCATCAAGTTCCCTTCGTCCTGTGCGCTCCCACAGGGTGGGCCTTCTCAGGGTGCTGGCGGTAAAAGAATGCCGGTGGATAACACCCAGGGGGAGGGCCTTCTCTGTGGGGGCGCCTGCCCTTTGGAACCAGCTGCCCGTGGAGCTTAGGACTGCCCCCGACCTTCGATCATTTTGCCGAGACCTGAAGACCTGGCTCTTCGAGCTTTCCGGCCCAGGCTGAGTTTTAATTGGGGTTTTAACTGGGGTTTTATATTTTTTCAGGGATTTAGTTTAATCTTTTTTAATTGCTCTTAATTTTTGTATTGATGTTTTATATACCCTGTGAACCGCCCTGAGTCCTACAGGAAAGGGCGGTATATAAATTCAATAAAATTCAAATTCAAATTCAAATTCTCGATCTGTATGTACCGATTTTTATATTAGTTTTCAGAAATCAAAATTTTACTAACCACTGAACAAAGAGAAATGCTGGGGTATCCCTCTTGTATCTACATGACAAAAACAGTATCTCTCCTTCATGAAGGAGTGGATTGAGGGTATTTGAGTTAACAGTATAGCCTGCAGTCTATACCCTCACTACAGGCCAAACCAAAGAACAACAAATGAGTCAATCTGACACTACTACAGGAGAAGGTTCTAGACTAGAGCAAATTATAATGAGATCAATCTGTAAGGACCTTGAAAACAATTATAATTATCAGACGTCAATATGGATTTTTCAAGAACAGGTTTTGCCAGACTAACTTTATCTTAGTTTTTAATTGGGTGACTGTGTGAACATTATAGACAGAATATATCTTCATTTCAGCTAAGCATTTGCCAAAGTACCCCAGGAAAATGTGATTAGCAAGCTAATTAAGTGTAGGCTGTGTGGCATGACAATTAAATGGATATACAGCTGGCTTAAAATGTACTCTATGCTCTCCTCAATGTTTCATCATCAAATTGGAGAAAGTATTGATTGCAAAGTTCAGTCATGAGCCCAGCACTCATCAAGACTTTTATTAATGACTTAGAGAAAATAATTATCAAGTGTGCATATAATCATAAATTATGTATCATAATAGCCTAAATGAAATAATTAAAATTCAAAATATATTGATAGGTTAAGAAATTAATCAAGTGAAATTTAGCACAGAAAAATGCAAAGTTTTTCATTTATGAAAAGAATCAAATGCAGAAATACAAGCTGGGCAATTCCTGGATTGGTAATACTTCCTGTGAAAATGAACTTGGAATATTAATTGACTATGAACTTAATATGAGTTAGCAATGTGAGATTACTGCAAAAACGCAAATGCAGTTTTAGCTTGCATCAACAGAAAGATAATTTCCAAATCAAAGGAATTAATAACTCCATGTTATTGTGCCCTTTTCAGAAAAAGCTATGAAGGCTACCAGGGACAGCTACTATTAAGGATATTTGAAATTACATTTCTGTACTCAGGAAGGTTTGGACTCAGTGGTCTATATTGCTATTTTTAATTCTGCTATTTTAAGGAATAAAAAAAACCTTCTCAGAGAAAAAAGCTTCAGTCTGGTACATGAAGCAAAGGAGGAAGCAACAGATAGAGTTAAAGAAAAAAAAAGACCTATGTTGATAAAAAGAAATATGATACTAAGAGGCCTGAAAAAGAAGAAATGAGGAAAAGGAAAGCAGAAATAAAATAAAAAGTTAAATGCAGAAAATTTGGTTAGATGCCAAAAACTGAGGTATAATCAGAGATAGGATTGGAGGTTGCCCAGTGAGGAAAGGAAGTCAGTGAGAAACATAAGTAAGTCTTTCTAATAGGAAATTAAAAGAATATAGTGATCAGGTATAGGAAAACAAATAAGCACAAAACAAGCACTTTTTATATTATATTTATTATATTTATTAAATTTTTATACCGCCCTTCTCCCGAAGGACTCAGGGCGGTGTACAGGGCAATAAATATTAAAAAACAAAGTACAAAAGTTAAAAAACAATTAAATAATTATGCCCGATATATACAATAATAAAACCATGTTAAAAACCCTTTTTAAAGGGAGTTTGATCAGTTTATAAATTAATTGTTAGGAATGTGATTTATTATTATGGATTTTTTATGGAAAATTAGGGCAGTGTCCTGGATTTGACATTGTAATGCTGATATATTAGGATATTCACTGAAAGTCAAATTCATTGTTTCATTCCTTTCTTTGTATTTTTCTGGGGTTTTGTTTTGTTTTGTGTTTTGCTTTAAAGCAGGAGTGTCAAACTGCTGGCCCACAGGCTGGATGCATCATGCTGAAATCATGCCCACCCCATTGCTGGCAATGGAAAAAAAGTCACAATATGTTGCGACATGTCAGGTGAGGTTGAGAATTTGACACCCCTGCTTTAAAGCAATTCTGTTGGTTGCCTTTCCTTGTATATTTATTTTAAAAACATTAAGTCATTAAAATGCACAAAATTCTAGCAAAAGGGAGACTCCATCTAGAACAGCGTATCAGATAAGAAGAGAGTGACTGGCATTTCCTTATCTCTGGCATGTGGGAAATAGAATGCATGAATAAATATTTGAAGGTCTCCCAGGACACATAAAGAGGTATGTCCATTCCTCCAAACAAAATGACAATGGCTATTCCTCATGCACTGCCTTGCCAGACATTTTTCAATGTTGTGCATTGTTGAATACATAGACACATATCCAAATATTTGCAAATTATTATTATACCATTCCTATTTTATTTTCAGCTACAATTCTACATATGATTTCTGAGTGGTGAGGCTTGAGCCTGGAACCAATGATTTTCAGGCCAAAATGTCAGCTACATAATCATACACTGGCTCAGCTATCAGGCTGCCAAGTACTACAGCTAGAGCTGGTTAATTCAAGGGAAGCAGTGAATTTAAACTATCAAAGGTACAAATGTTCTCTTATTCCTTGTGGCCAATCATATGTTCAGTACAGCTTCATTGTTACCTGTAGTAAAGATTCTTATCCAGATGAGTCATGTCTGTAAAACTACATCAAAGTCAAAGCACTAAGCAATGGGCTATCTGCACTTAGCATTTAAGCAGCTACTGTATTGTGCTCGTGGCAGCTTAATTTAAATTAATGTATAATTATAAATTAATTATAAATTAATTTAAGACAATCCTGTCTGGACTAAGACGTTTTGGTAACCGTTATTCAGTCTAGAATACAAGCTATGATACCCTCCCAATGGATACTTCCCTACTGCTGTGGTTTCTCACTTTCTATAGGAAAATGATTACAGTGTCAGTTGATTTCCTTCTGGTGGGGAAGTCTTCCTGGCCAGTGTTGTGTGTGTAAATAAGCAAACAATGTTACAAGGGTAAAACACATCTACATTCCCAGTGCAAAAAAAGCTTTAAAAATAACCTTCTTTCTTATTACTATACTAGTTCCAGAGGAATTTTGACCTTTCTTGATCCTATTAAAACAATACTGTCAGTTAAGACCCTGCCTAGTAATTCAGATGTTGCTGGTTCAAACACCAGCCACAGGGTCTCTAGGACAGGGATAGGCAACCTTGGCTCTTTTATGACTCGTGGACCTCAACTCCCAGAATTCCTGAGCCAGCATGGCTCAGCATGGAAACCTTTCCCTTTCCCCTCAGCATGGCTGGCTCAGGAATTCTGGGAGCTGAAGTCCACGAGTCATAAAAGAGCCAAAGTTGCCTACCCCTGGTCTAGGACAACTTGCCATGGCCAACTTGCAGCCAACTTGCCATGGGATGACTCGCTGCAGGACAACTTAGTGTGAGATAACTGTATTTTAGAACTATTCCTGTCTTAATATCATTAGTAATATTATTTATATTATTGATAATAATATTATAGTTATCTCGTATTGAGTTGTCCCACAGCGAGTTGGTGGCAGACAGTGGGCCACAATGAGGGGGCCGCTGTGAGTTGTCCCATTCTGCCACAGAAACCTTTTTTTCTTTTATCTTTGCTGACTTCCTCCACACTTTAGTTATTCATGTTAATTAAGAAGGGCAGTTTACAGTCAGCTGAAGAAGCAGAATTCTAGCCTTAGCTTCTTAGTAGGCCAAATTTCACAAGATCTTTGGATAAGCAGGGATAGCCCAGAAATGCCTATATGCTAAGAAATGGACTGCACACACACACACACACGTGATGTACATTCTCTCTAAAGCAGGGGTCTTCAAACTTTGCTGGCTGAGGAATTCTGGGAGTTGAAGTCCACAAGTCATAAAAGGGCCAAGTTTGAAGACCCCTGCTCTAAAGGATGCCTGCCTACTTCACAGAAATATTGTGAAACCAGGTGCAATTGACTTGAACAGTCTCTGTAATTTATAGATGCTAGGTATTTGGGCCTCTATTCACTCATACGATACAACTATAGCCTTGTTTTGGTTTTAAAACAGCACATATAATTTGGGGAAAATATTATACCTAAAGATCTTAATTTGATGTTGAACAATTTTCCTAAAATATAACATCTGTAGTTTTATGCATTGAGTCTGGGACACTGCAAAGAGAATAATTTTATATACGTGGAAACCAATAAATAAACAAACTCTTGTGTTTAAGCCAGGGGTCCCCAACCTATGGGCCGTGGCCCGGTAGCATTCCCCCTCACTTGCGCTAGTGCCCACAGCCCTGTTTATGCATGCGCATGGACACGAACAGGAATGCTAGCATGGGGTGTGTGCATGGCCCATTTGCGCATGTACAAATGGGTGCTAGCCACCACGGGGGTGCACGGCCATTCGCACATGCACATGGCACCAGTGCATGGTGCATATGTGAACATGGCTGCTAGTATTGCACTAGTGGGCATGGCCCCATTTGTGGACGTGCACACACACGCAGTAATTTGGAAGCTGCTCTCCCCTCCAGGCCGTGAGCACAAAAAGGTTGGAGAACTCTGGTTTAAGGAACAGATCCAAGGTATAAGTCTGTTATCTAGGTTTGAAAAGTCTCTATGTTCTAATAGTGAGAAGAGGAAGCAATATATTTCTACATGGTCTACATTTAATGATAAAAGCTTGTGAACTGAATTACATTTACCATACCATAGAATTTCTATCACTGTCACATCCATAGTTATTATAAAGATATCTTTTCCTCTTTTGTCAGTTTATTTTTTATTATTTTTATTTAGAAAGGTACAATAAAAAGATAAACACAGTATAAATTTATAGTGAAAAAAATATAATACAAGTAAGTAAAAAAAAGAACGCAAACTGAAAGAAAGAAAAGAAAAATATATAAAGAAGTGGCTTCTAAATCTTCTTTACAGCAGTTACAGATGCATTTAGCATCCATTCTCCTTCTTTAAGATTACATCATGATTCTCTTCACTTATTCTACCATTTCTAATCATTAAATCCATAAATCATGAATCTGTGTTTTTTCCATTTTTAGCAAAAAGTAAATAAAGGATTTTCAATCACTAATAAATGTAATTGTTGTCAATTTTGCCATTTCTGCAAATTCTGTTATTTTCACCAGCCATTCATCCATTGTGGGTATTTTAAAAAATCTTTTCATCTTTGTGTATATAATAAGCTTGCTGTGGGTACCATTTACAAAAACAACATTCCACAAGTCTTTTCTTGACTATCCATAGATCCCAATAGAAAAATATGTATATTTTTATTCAAATGTTTCTAACATTTTTACAAGTCCACCATACATTTAGTTTATTTTAATCATATATTTAAGTTTTCTCCTTCAGTATATAATCATAATTTCATTTTTTCTGATGGTGCTATATTTTTTTCCAATATAAAAACTAAACAATAAAAAAATGTCTTGGCAATTATGAGGATTGCTGAGAGTTGTATTAGAATGATAGTTCACCAACCACTCCACAAGACTAATAAATATCCCTCTTTTCTATTACATAAATTCATTTCAAGAAAAAAAGTAACAGTGTAAAAAATTTTTAAAAAACTTATAGCACACAGAATCATAGGGCTGGAAGTCTTCTAGTCCCCTTGCTCAATTGACCTTACATCATCCTGGTCAAAAGATTGTCCAGTCTAGTTTTGAAAACCTCCCAACATGAAGCGCCCACAACTCTGTAGTACACATAACTTATATTGTACAGCATCCTATATTCTTTGTCCAAATACAGCTGTTTGAAATTATTGCTATGGTTCTGATTCTCCTGCTTTTAAATTAATTCTTGATCAATATAATGTACAAATCAATTGAGTCAAATAAGCTCCCAGGGAGGACCTGTTAAAAGAGACCACAAAAGGAAGAACAACAGAACACCACTGATTGTCATCTACAATTCACAGTCATAAGCATTATTAATAAGCTACCTCCTATCCTGAACAATGAAATGTACTTTCACAGGCACTTTGATTGTAAGTTCTACTACTCCACTTGAAGCATATTCTCACAAAGAGCAACAAGACAGTGATAGTAACATGGAAAACAGAACCTACAACTCCCTCCCCATATTTCTAGCTTGTCTCCTCATTTACACCAACATTACCATATTCTGCCCTAACAGCTTCACACACAAAGCTGTACATTCACATGGTCTTTTAATGTGATATCTGCTATCATGTGCTAGCAATATCTCTTTGGATCCTACAGGGTAGGACAAAATAGGGTAGACTTTGTACAAAACCATTAATGGACACGAATTTGGTATCAAGGACAAAATAGCAGCAGAGCAGCTTAGCCTCCCAGTATATTCCAGTACAGATCTCAAAGTCATAGTTTTGAGACAAACAGGTTTGCAAGCACAATTGAGTGGGAGGCAGCTGAGCTTACCTCAACAATAGGTTTCAAGCTATCTCAGAGCACAATGGGCTTTTAACACGTTAAAATTGTTAATTGAATAAGCTACTTGCAATATATCCCGTAAGACCTTCAGGTGCATAATCACTCTGTCTTGTCCTTCCTTTTGTCCTGCCTCATCCCACTGCATTGAAATCGTACATCAGTTAAGCCACTCCCTGCATGTAATGAAGGGAGCTACAGTTCACAAAAGCTTATGCCTTACAATAAAATTTGTTCAACTTGTTAAAAGGGGATACCTGGCTCTTTCTATATGCATCAGTGATTTTATATTACTGTTCCTTGTTAATTGATATTTTTCTTGGGCATCTTTGAAAGAGAAAAAAAAAGATGTACTGTATTTTTGACCTGCATCAATCTGTTAAGAAATGACATAACCTGCTTCAGTTCTGCACAAGAAGCATAATTTTAAAAGTGGTGCGCTAAGAAATATTACTTTAAAAATTGAACAGAAAAGTGGGCAGAAGGCCTATTCTTCATAGTGGCCCCTGACAGAGAAGAAATGTTGCTGTAAGCTAATGGAAAACTCTGCAAATGCAATAAAAAGGATGACAGAAGGCGAATCCACCAGGAAATTGTCACATTTCTTCCAGTGACAAAGAGGAAAACAATTAAACCCATACAGGGGAGCTGTCAAAAAAGTATTTGCTAGATCATATTGAGAGATATCTTATTACAGGACCACTGAAATATCATTACCACCTAAGGATATTTTTGGGAAAAAAATAATAGAAGGAGAATAAAAATAAGAGAGATAGTGGGATGGCAGATGGAAGAGTACTTCAATAATTACACAGATGGAGGAAAGCAGATCAGACTGCCATATTGAAAGAAGAGGTCAGCAGAATACTATACTGCATAGATGGCCTTCAGTGAATTAGAACTACCTATTTAATTTAATTTAATTTATTGAGATTTCTATACCGCCCTTCTCCCAAAGGGACTCAGGGCGGTTCACAGGGCATGTATAAATAACAATACAAAAATTAAAAAACAATTAAATCAATGCCCAAGTTAAAACAAGAATGATAAAAAAATAACAAGCCTATAAAAACCCATATACCCCCATCAGGCCAGACCCGCTAGTTCAAATAAATGGGTCTTCAACCTGCGACGGAAGGATCGGAGGTCTGATGCCGTCCGGAGCTCAACCGGCAGTTGGTTCCATAATGCCAGAGCACCCACAGAGAAGGCCCTCCCCCTGGGGGCCACCAGTCGACATTCCCTGACCGGAGGCACCCTGAGGAGGCCCTCTCTGTGGGCACGCACAGGGCGGAGGGGAGTCGACGCCGGCAGCAGGTGGTCCTCGAGGTATCGCAGACCCATGCCATGTAGGGACTTAAAGATCATAACCAAAACCTTGAACCTTACCCGGAAGACAACTGGTAACCAATGCAGCTCACGGAGCAAAGGTGTAACATGGGAGTACCGGGAAACTCCCAAGACAACTCTCGCGGCCGCATTCTGTACCAGTTGGAGCCTCCGAGTAGTCTTCAACTACTTTAATAAGCTAAGGTAGAAAAGGCTAAGATACAGCACGTGAAAGATAAAATAAGCAAGCACAATGATTGCCCAGAATATAAATCATACTGTTTTCCCATAAACATGAAATAATACCAGAGTTTTAGAATGTTCATTTTTAAATCCTAAGCGTGTTTATACTATGCTGAACCCTTGGACCAACTGATTCTCCAAAACTGAATGTTCTGATTTTTCATTCCTCTATTCGAATATGTAAGTAATTCTAACTTTAATTTAAAGTAAATTATTTAAATTTATCAAATTAAATCGTGATTTTCTATTCAAGCACTGCATCTCCTAAGGATCCTAATATTGCAGGTACTTCAGATAGGGACTCTGACCCTTACTGTTTGGGTCATATGTGTTTCAATTGTACACACTGCAAAGCAAATGTTGTGCATAAATCATACCTAATATACAATCTCTCAAGGTACTTAAAATAAGTATTAAAAATCATCTAATTTAAAGTACTGGTCTGATAAATCCAAGCATTCCAATGAAATACCTTACCCACTCTTTTTGAATTTGGGTTATTCCGCAATGTCAGTTTCTCATGTAACTCAGAATCAAAATGTAATAGCTTACTGTTTCATCATGGCCATTCCCACAAGCTGTCAGCTAAGGCTCAGCAATATTTAAAGGGGCGCAAGTTCTCTTCTCTTGCTAGACTGCAGGGATAGTGTAATAGGCTGTAAGAATAACCTTGGCAGACAGGAAGAACAGACACAACCAGGGCAATGGTTAGATAAGAGATGTCTCAGTTTACAGTTGGAACAGAGATGAAGGAAGCATCTCAGAAGGAGCCCTGACTAATTCTCCAAAAAGTAAAGGCAAAGGAGGGGGAAATGGCTTCAGACTTGCAATATTCTCTTACTGTAACATTACAATAAAAGTAGTAGTACAGGTTGCACTCTACTTACAACCGTTCATTTAGTGATGATTTGAAGTTACAATGCCACTGAAAAAAGTGACTTAGGACCATTTTTCACACTTATGACCGTTGCAGCATCCCCACGGTCATGTGATCAAAATTCAGACGCTTAACAACTGACTCATACTTATGACGGTTGCAGTGTTCCAGGGTCATGTGATCCCTCTTTTGCAACCTTTGGGCAAGCAAAGTCAATGGGGAAGCAAGTTCACTTAACAACTATCGCTAACTTAACAACTGCAGTGATTCACTTAACAACTGTGGCAAGAAAAGTCATAAAATGAGGCAAAACTCACTTAACAACTGACTCTCTTAGCAACAGCAATTTTGGGCTCAATTGTAGTCATAAGTCAAGGACTATCTGTATTCCTGTCTAGACTACCTTGAAGGGGTGACAGATAGACATTCCAACCTGCATTCCCTTGTGATCTTCAACCTCCAGATCATATTGTCATAAATGTAGCATTATTTTCTATGCATGCTCAGGAAAAGTTAAAATAGGAACATTATTTTTTTTGCTAGATTTAACGGATATATTCTACACTTAAAAACACCCTACACTCAACCTTCTCTCAACAAAAAGGGGGAAAAATAGTTTTGAATTCTTTGGAACTATCACTGCATTATACTATGACTTTTGTAGCCATTGGAGGGTCAGGTGTTTTTTTGTTTATTCATCCATAGCTTTCCCCCCCCCCTTAAAAAAATTGCCTTCATTGGAATTGCGACATCCTTGGGCTGATGTGGCAACTAAAGGGCAAGGGCAGAAAATGAGCAGAATAAAGATATGGATAGAAAGTAGGATATTTTTCGGGGAGTACCAGACTTGGTCAATTTCATTCTTGTCCCTTATGGAATCAAATTATTGCTAAAAAAAAGGTGACAATGGAATCTGAAGTCTAACATTTATTAAATGGAGTCACATCATCCATCTTCCTGTCCATAGAACAAAAAGAATTTATATAATTGGCCAAAACTCAAGATCAGGTGAGAATATATATATTATCTAATGCTGGCCACTTATAAAATTTAAAGACAGCTTTCACAGCATTTTCAACTACCTGAATCTATCCCCATTGCTCTAAGTGAGACTGAAAGGATTCTGAAGTGGGTCTTCTAAATATCCTGCATTGCCCTCCACATAAGGAATATTCAAATCGTCTAGGATGATACTCAACAGATAGATTTAGACAGATACTCAAATCATCTAGTATGACCAAACGTATTTGAAAGATACATGTCGGCTTCAGGATGGTATATAAAGTTTACTTTCCCTTAAGTTTTCAAATCAAAAAAATTTAGGCTACTATGTCTTTGAATTATGACCACAATTGAGCTGGCAATTATAGTTGTAGGTTATGATGGTTGTAAAGCGGGACACCATGTGACCATACCTGTCAGGATTGAATTGCTGTTAATCAGCCACAATGTGGTCAAGTTACTGGGAGAAGAGGGGGAGGGCTGGAATGTCAAAACCGGGTTGCAAGTACATTTTTGGAGGGGTGTATCATAACTTCAAACAGTCACTAAGAGTGGTTGTAAGCCAAGGATTACCTTTGTATAGTTTTTTTTTCTATTTTACACAGTATATTTCTTGTTGTTTAGTTATCAGGAGGCACTAAATTACTGGATTTATCCTTATTGGGAATTATCAGACACAGATAGCCAGATGTTGTACTTTGGAGTTCAAACCTTTTGCTAAGAATTGAATTCACAGAACTTCACATTTTAGATGATTATATACAGGGATTAGACCTAGGAGCTATCCAAGTGCTGACCCTCAGCAGCTTCAGGAAGGGATGCCTAGAAACTCTCAGAATGAGTTTATACTACAGTCCGTTTTTGCTTAAGCTCTCACAGCAGAGAGATACGGGTGTTGTATTATGTCATGTCCCCATATACAGGGTTTTGCTGCTCTGAGAGTTCATGAACTAATGATCTTACAGTTGCTAAAAGGTGTAGTTTATTGTTCCACATTGCTATTAGCTTTTGTTTGTTCAACCACTGTTACTTTATTGCTGCTGCTATTGTTGCTTGGGCTCAGATCTGAAATTATGTTATACTAGCATTCGTTATGAAATCAATAGCTGCGACAGCAGGACTATCTACGCTCTCTATATATTTGTACACGTGTGCTTAATATAATGCAAAAGGGAACATAGCTAAATATAGCTGGTAACATTATTTTTCCTTAAATAAGGACTGTTAGAAAAATATGGATCTTATATGTGTTTGTAAAACAATGTGTTTGCCCTTATTTTTCCATACAGAAATCCGGGCAGTATTTATTTGTTCGTTTATCATTTTTGTATAGCTACCCATCAACCACTCAGTGATTGTGACAAATATGTTAAGATCTGTTGGAAAGGCCCATGTTTAAATGCCTCAACTGTCACCTTTAAAACCCCCAAAAGAGAACCTTTTGTTAATCAGTTATAAATTTTAATATTTTAATTATTTTTAAAAAACTGTTAATACTTGCTTCAGCAGAAAGACAAGGTAAAAATGTATTAAATAAATAAAGTATACTCATAGATTTGAAGGTTTTTTGGATTCTGTACTGCAGCTTCCCAAAGCAAGAGTCTTGTGTGCTGACACCTAGCATTTTGCTTTTAACCATTTGGAAACAAACAGCATTTACTTAAGCAGAAGTTCTTAAAGCTAGAATCTCAGCTCAGACTTCTCTATACATTATTACATTATTTTTATATTGCAATAATTCCCATATGGAAACTATTAATGTATAATGCAATGGAAACTCACTGATCTATTGAGCTTGGTTAATGTAAAACAGAGGAGCATCATAATATATCTGGTAATGGACAACAGCAGAATAAATATCAACTGTTTAGATGTCTGAATTCCAAAAGTTAACTTATCCAAACACATCATAGAGACCATGATGATGAAAATTGTATTAACAGTTACACATGTAATTAATAGAAAAACAAGTTTATTTACATTATGGATGAAAGCAGCATGCAAAAAAACAATTGTAATAGTAAAAAGATTTTTAAAATGACAACACTCATACATAGATGCTGGAGATGATGAAAACTGTTTACATTAAAGAAAGCTATGTGATTATAGTAATTATTAATACATTTAACAGGATATAAAACAAGCATTAAAATGATTAATAATAGAGTCAGGATGAGAGGTAAGAAACTGTGGAACAGAAACCTACAAAGGAGCCATTAGCATCTACAATATTAATACAATTCCATTTTGAGATTTCCAAGTAATTCTCTTAATAGTTTTATGCTCCTTACACATCATAAACCTTATTAAGAGAATCCAGGCTAGCCTTAGATAAATGCCTCCAAGCTATTTTAGTTATTACCACAGAAATACTGTAAATGTGTTACAACTTACTTAGGTCAGTTATAAAATAACTAAACAAAAAGGTGATTAGTTAATAAATACCAAACACTAGACTACAAGTAGTCCTTGACTTATAATCATTCATTTAATAACCATTCAAAGTTACCACGGTATTGGAAAAAGTGACTTACGGCCAGCTTTCACACTTACGATCACTGCATCCCATAATCAAACTATGGGCTGTTTGGCAACCAGCATGTATTTACCATGGTTCCAGCATCTCAAGGTCCTGGGATTGTCTTTTGCAACTTTCTTAGGGGGCTTTTGTCAAGCAAAATCAATTGGGGAAACCAAATTTGCACAATTCACTTAACAACTGTAGTGGTTCACTTAACAATCATGGCAAAAAAAAATTGTAAAATGGGGCATGATGCACTTAACAACTGTCTTGCGTAGCAATGCAAACTTTGCATTCAGTTGTGGTGGTACGACAAAGACTACCTGTGCAAAGTGCCCTATTTGTGTGTGTGTGGGGGGGGGAAACAACAAAGCCAAGGAACAGACATAGTTAATAACAGATTTTTTTAATATGATTGAGCATACTAAAGAAATTTAGTGGCATAGCCTATGCATGTTTATTTTAAAAAATAAGCCCTATTAATCTCACATAGAGAAATAAACAAGTTAAAATCTCACCTCAAATTTATTCATTTTTTTTCTTTTCTCAAAGCTGCTCCTGGTTGAGATGGATAAAGCTGAACTCAAACTTTATAAACAAAGAAGAAAACATAAACCATTTTTATTTTTATTTTTACTGCAACATCTGTGAGAAATCACACATTCATATCCCTATCTTTTTACAAGTCCATAGGGGAAGCAGAAATGAAAAAGACACAATATTTTTGGATCCTAAATGGAAAGAGGGGCTGTAGTGCAATCACACAGGAATGGTGAATACGCAGAAAGTTCAATCTCCAGCACTGAAAAAAAGGCTGTGGGAAAAAAGTCTGGTCTGAAACTTTGGAGAGTTGTTGTCATTCACAGGGACTAGAAATAGGCAATCTGAGGTATTCTATCATTTTTGGGTTACAACTACTGCTTTGGTCATGCTGCCTAAGGGTGACATGGCAATGAAAGTATAAAAGATCTTAAAGGATACCAGGTTATTTATCCCTGAAACAGACATTTCTGAGCATCAGAAATTTCCTGCTTGGGCTGAGAGAATAGCAATAGCAATAGCCCTTAGACTTATATACCGCTTCATGGTGCTTTACAGCTCTGAGCAGTTTACAGAGTCAGCAATCTGGGTCCTCATTTTACCAACCTCGGAAGGATGGAAAGCTGAGTCAACCTTGATCCAATCAGGATCGAACTGCCAAACTGCTAGCAGGCAGCAGAAGTAGCCTGCAGTACTGCATTCTAGCCACTGCGCCATCATGCCCCTTCGTGCTCCCTAAGATGCAAATTGTTGCCATTTACAAATGTTGCTATTCTCTTTCTGGATAAATTTCTCTTCCTCAAGCTGTGATTGCAATAAATATATTGTATTTTTTTCCCCAAAATGCAATCTACGATTATTCTAAACATCTGTTTCAGAATTCCATAGGGAATGCTGTCCTATCTAGTCTCTCAGCTGCAGCTGATATACAATTCTCCACATTTTTACCTTATGAATATCCATACTGTTTTTTTCCTTTTCAGTTCTAACACAAAAAGATCTTATAGATCTGTCTGCGACATCTTTTGAGTAGTGAGTTTAAAAAACACTTACTTAAGTAATTTCCCTAATTCAGTAAAAGATAACAGTTACAACAGATACAAAACTGATGTTCCAAGAATTGATTTTCAGTGCCAACTAGGTGTAGGATTATGATGAACAAGCTTTCTGCAGTATTTCTGTCTGGCATCACTTCCAAGAAATAATGTGTGCATCAGTACATAAACCTCTAGGAATGCTTATGCTCAAAACGTAAGGGAGCTATTGAAACACAGGATGTTTCAATAGGAGTTCCTTGCTGTTTTATGCTGCAGGAGGTAGTAAAGCTTATTGCCAAAATTATTTCTTATATGGTAGCAGTCCTCTTTTGCCGAGTATTCCAACTGCATGCTGAAAGACTAGCTATAATGTCTCTATGCAATGGGTGACAATGGCAACAAGCTGAAAGAATAGAGGAGCACGTATGAGTCTTGGATAAATTAGCTCATTTTTATCTCCTTTTGCCGAACATTCGAACAAGCCGGCCTGGCCTGATGGGTGATGGGTTTGGATTTTAACATTGTTTTTAGTGCATTTTAACTTATTGTTGTTAGTTTTGGTTACCTTGTTTAATCTTTTTTAATATTTGTATTCTTGTATTTTTATATGTTTGCCCTGTTCACCGCCCTGAGTCCTTCGGGAGAAGGGCGGTATACAAATAAAATTATTATTATTTATGAAAGGTCATAAGAATTATATTTACAATGGCCTGCCAATTAAGGAATCTATGTATTACACATGCTTCAGTCTGAGTCTACCTTCTTCAGCACTTGAAAAGTAAAGCAAACACACGGTCATGGATATCATTATTACTCAATCAGAGGTACGCAGTTGTAAATAAGAGAAGAAACTGGCAAAAATGAAAACTACAGAAAATAAGACAAGAAACAAAATTTATTTTTTAAAATGCTAGGTATTTTCTCCCTCCTTGCAAATTAATTAATATTCCCATGTTGGTCTTTTCTAAAAAAAGGTAAAGGTAAAGGTTCCCCCGCACATGTGTGCTAGTCGTTTCCGACTCTAGGGGCCGGTGCTCATCTCCGTTTCAAAGCCGAAGAGCCAGCGTTTGTCCGAGGACATCTCCGTGGTCATGTGGCCGGCATGACTAGACGCCAAAGGCGCACGGAACGCTGTTACCTTCCCACCGTAGTGGTCCCTATTTTTCTACTTGCATTTTTTACGTGCTTTCGAACTGCTAGGTTGGCAGAAGCTGGGACGAGTAACAGGCGCTCACTCTGCTACGCGGCACTCGGGATTCGACCCGCCAAACTGCCGACCTTCTGATCGACAAGCTCAGCGTCCTAACCCACTGAGCCTATTTCTATTTCTATTTCCTATTTCTATTCCTCCTAAAAGTAAGGGATAAGTAAACTAGGACCAAATGTTAATTTTAGTGATCACCTTGTTCATCTTTTAAAACTTGTTCCAATGCCAATTAAATTTTGAAAAAGAAAGAACACATTTCAATTCAGTTTATCAACCATATATACTTCTAGAAGTAAGCAACAAACTGAGAACTAAGACAAAACATTAAATTTAGTGTTCACCTTGCTTATCTTTGCAAACTTGCTCCAATACAATAAAAGTTTGAAAATCAAAGAAAGAACCCATTTCAATTTACTTTATCAACCATACCTTACCTCAAGGAGTACATTTGACAAAATACATTTTCCTACTGGAAAAATCCACTTTTTAAAATGAATGTTCAAAAGGTTACAATAATTTTGGAAATCTCTAATGGCTTAGATGTGCTTGAATGTACATTTTAAACAGATGCATCTCACAGCTATTTAGCTTTGAGGAAATATTTGGTCTTAATTGATATATGCTGAGACCACAACCAAGAAATGAGTATTTGGTAATTTAGATAAATTCCGTATTAAGAGTTTCACTATTATACGTCTTAGAGACCTGTTTTTTGTTATCCCCAAAATCCAAAATCCCAGAAATCTATAAATAAAATAAAATAAAATAAAATAAATCTATAAAATCCCTGCAAAACTATACAGGTAGTCCTTGACTTACAACTACAGTACAATTGAGCTCAAAATTTATGTTGCAAAGTGAGACATTTGTTAAATGAATTTTGCCCCATCTTGTGACCTTTTTTGCCACATCTGTTAAGTGAATCAGTGTAGTTAATTAGTAAAACAGTTGTTAAGAGAATCAGGCTTCCTCATTGACTTTGCTTGTCAGGTCACAAAAGGTGATCACATGACCTGTGACACTGCAACCATCATAAACACATGACAGTTGCCAAAAGTCTGAATTTTAATCACGTGATCACAGGGATGCTACAACATAAATGTGAAAAACGGTCATAAGTCACTTTTTTTTTCAAAGCCATTGTAACTTCAAATGGCTACTAAACAAACTGTTGTAAGTCGAGGACTACCTGTACTAATTAAATGTGGATGATTTCCCTTTCCCATGATTAGGACCATGCATTTTGCAATTACCAATGGTAGAAAAGGAAGCTATAAGCATGCTGTTATCAACAGGTAGAGACTTGCACCATGAATGGTATTCCTTCTCCTCCATGCACACACAGGTCCGCAGACTTAAAACATCAGAAGAGGCCTTTTGTCGATTCTCTGGCTTCAAAAATAAAGTTAATCTCATCTATCATGAGTCCCACATATTTCAATAGAATGTAAGCATGATTAACTTCTTAACTGAGTCTTAATGAGGAAACTGATCTTTAAGTAACTGGAATGTCATATTCAAGTTTCCAGTCAGCAACATTCACAAGTTGCATTTAATGCAGTTAATAGGAATCTTGTGTCGAAAAAAGAGGCCTCAATTCAATTACTTGGCAAGAACAGTAAATAAATCAATACTGCTTAAGTTATTTTTACATCTAAGCAAGGCCTAGACACATAATATCTAAAGGGGGAAGAAAATTATTTTCTTTTCTGTCAATAACTCCAAAAGAGGAAAAAACCCTAGAATATAGAATCATAGGGTTGGAAGGGACCTAAAAATCTTCTAGTACAATCCTCTGCTCAAAGCAAGAGACCTGATACCACTCCAATCAAATTGTTGTCCAATCTATTTTTGAAAGCCTCCAGAGAACCCACAACTCCAGAAGGAAATCTGTTCCATTGGTTAATTGTTCTCACTGTAAGAAAATTTCTCCTTACATTTAGATAAGATCTCTCTTTAACAAAGCTTCCACCCATTATTTATTGTCCTGCCCTCTGCTTTGGAGAATAAATCATTCCCTTCTTCTCTGTGACAGCCCCTTCCAGTACTGGAAGATAGTCATCATGTTTCCCCCTCAAAAAATATCCTTATCTTCAATAGGCTAGACCAGGGGTCAGCAACCTGAAACAGTGAAAGAGCCACTCGGAACCGGTTCCCTCACAAAAGGAAAAACTGGGAGCCGCAAAAAATGCGTGCGCATGCGTGTACATGCGCAGAACAGGGTTTGACTGAAGAGTGGAGCCAAGGCAAGATATGCACCTACCCTGCATATTTGAATTGATTGGTTGAACTTTTTTAGTCCCACGTTTTTGTTTTTTGGACTGCACATGGCAGAGGACTGGGAGCCGCAGGAGACGGCTGAAAGAGCCGCATGCGGTTCCGGAGCCATGGGTTGCAGACCTTTGGGCTAGACATACCTAGCTCCCTCAACCATTTATCATACAATTTAGCGTCCAGATACTTTATCTTTGTTAGTATTTTAAACCAATTGGATAATGAATTACTAAACTACTTGCATATTAAAATAAGGATATTTTCTTTAGCCCAAGAACTGCCTTGATCTCAAGAATGCACATCACAGTATGTGCCAGCATGCTAACAATGGGACTCCCCACACAGCTTCCACATGCCCTGCTCAACACAGAATGTTCTTTTGTCTTTCCAAGCCAGCGTCACTTGCTAGCAAAGGGGAAACCATACTTTTCCTTATTAGGAGTCTTGGATTTACCATCAATATCTCCAGTGAAAGTAAAAATAAATACCAGAATTTATGCCTTTCTAAAAAGATATTTAAAAGACAGGGACATATGATGTGGCCATCTTGCTGAATCTAAACAAGTATATGTGTCACGAATGAAGGCAATATGAAGATATACGTCTTGTCAATGCCTCGTAAGAGATTATCTGAAAACCTCCATGAATATCCTTTGAATTCCATGATGGGAAAAAGGCGGCATACATGAATTAAATTAAATAATTCAGCGTCTTGCAGCATCCCCGAAACAAGAATGGATGGACCTACGAAGAACTCCACCAGATACATTGGCAGCTTTGCATATCAGGTTAAATTATTATATACTTCTTGGTTTACTGCTTACCATGTTACATGAATCCAGACAATTGTCACATATTCAAATTACCACGGCTTTGTATATGCATGAACCCAATCACTGTTAAGGATCGCATCTGCATATTTGATGAAGTGGAATGCAGTCCCAAGATATTTGGTCTGTATTAAATTTGTTGTGGCTCCACATTACAGCTGCCAAATTTAGCTACAATTAATTATTATCTTTTTCCTGCTGTCTCATCATCTTATAAATGATATAAAGCTTCAGTCAAGTAAACAAATATCATCTTCCTTGGTAACACAATTTCTATCAAATACTCTTCTTGTCACAGTAAAGCTTTTTTTATTGTTTGATTTTCAGCTACATTTAAGACAAACACTTGCAATGCAATCCTTTCAAAGCAAATGGAACAGAACAACATAGTCTGAATTTTAAAATTTTGACTGCTGGGCTTATTACATAGAGATAATTTATCTAATCTTCAAAAACATAAAGTAAAATACATAATAAATTAGGTTCCAATTGTACACACCAACAACCTAGAGGATCAGAACAGGGGTTAGAATTTCAGATGATTTTAAATTTCTGTTAACAGTATCATACATATTAAAAAAAAATCTGTAAGATCACAACATCAAATGGCTATTTTTTAAATTCCAGATTGATTAAAAAGATGAAAGGACAGGACTTTCACATTTTTCCTAAGTTCCCCAAACAGGAACGCAAGATCCTTCAATTTTGAAAAAGACTTTAGTAGTGCAAACAGTATTAAGAGACAAGCAATCCATTCCACTTCCTGTCTGTGAAGTATGGCGGCTAAATAAGTCTCAATATTACAGTATCAACACTTACTGATTTAAAACAAAAATAAATATTTCTTGAACAACCATTTGCTTTCCATAAATAAGCAACCTGAAGAAGTTATGCCACAGTGTACAGTTCATTTCAGTGCAAAAGTTTACATTTCAGGACTTTCAGAATGAGATTAGCAGCTCTTTCAAGGAAAAATAATTGGGAAATAGCTACAGTAGATGAAAAAATGCAGACAAAACACATGAAAACCAGATAGTAATACAGAGGAAAGTTATGTTTGCAAAGTCAGTAAAATATTTGTTCTCAATTTCTTCCTGAAGTCACCCATCATTTTTAAGAACTGGATTTAAATAAAAATACCATAAAGGCCTCATAAAAAATCCAATCAAGTTTCATCTTTATTTCAGTTCAACAAAAATAAAATATAAAAATTTTACTATGTTTGTTCACATTCACTCCTTGACATTTCTTTCTTCTACCCATTTGCTGTAATCTCAGGCAGTATTTTTGTTCTAGGTCTCTTGGAATAAAGAAGCTAGAATGCTTTTCTTGATAGTATATAAATCTTATTTACTGTCTAACAAGGATGGGTGAAAGTGACTCACACTATGAAAGTATTCGTATGGTGTGTTTTTTTTTCCAGGGGGAGACGGAAGTAAAATTATAAACATCACTGTTGAGATCCTACTTTTACAGGGAAAAAATGGCAAGGAATTCCATGAGAATATAGAAGAGTATGAGGTAGCAAAAGTGAGTGCCCGTTGTGCTTCCTTAACCTGGCTTCTGTAATCAGGTAAGACAGAGTAACGCTAAGATGGGTCACATGAAGTTATCCCGGGTGCGGCTCTAGATCTTGCAGAAGTTAAGATACATTGCGTTTTCTTTTCTTCTTCCCTATTCCTCATTTTGGGCAGCTTGGCTATACACATTGAAGTCTTAATTTATACTTCTATTTTTATCACTACAGAGAAGCATTAGTCAGATTTTCTACTTAACCCAACACATGGGCAAAGGAAGCTATTACCAATCCTGACCCAGATCACAGAAGGAAAGGCTCTCTAAAAGGATTCTAATCAAAACTTTTGTGAGGCTTCTGGCTTGATGTGCCATCCTTAATTTTATATCAGAGACAAAACCTATTCCCGGGAGATCTCTCCTCCCCACCAAAAGAAAAAAAGAAAAAAAGTTCATAATCCATAGGGGACCTGCATCAGACTGTGTCCCTCTATAATAAAAGCTATTTTAGTCATGCCTTTAACTTGAATAGTAGGGGATGTATTGAGTCAGTCATCTTTCTTTTCAGGATTATATAACATAGCAAGCATGAACTGTAATAAAGTTTTGAATACAGTTTGTTCAAAACAGTGAATATGGTATAAGAATCATTCTTTGCATCTGGGCTTTCGGCAGATAACGAAGAAACTTTGCAGTTTTCTTGGTTACTGAAACTGGGTCCTGTCCTGCCTTATTGCCTTATTGACATTAATAATGAGGAACCAACTCATTCAATCTATTTGTCAAAGCATTTCAGGAAAGGATGGGATGGGAAATATGAGAGGAGATGAATGAAGAGTAAGGATAAGGGAAATTAAAACCGTAGTTGAGATTTTGTACTAGAAAGCATCAGCAAAAGAGAGTAGATTCCTTTAGGAACTGAACTTACTAAGATTTGAAAAAATGCTTATAAAATTACTGTTAAAGGAAAATTGCTCTGCATTACAGAGAGTCCTTTTCAGAGGGGAAAGGTTCATTTAATAAGTATTACACTCATGATGGCCACAGTTTGATCAGTGTCCACATAAGGAATAAACATCATTTTGTTTCTTTTTGAAAACAATATAAGTTAGCTTTGAAGATTTTCAACTAAAATTAAAATGCAAATGAACCAAATAATAGCTTATAATGAGTTATTTAAGGATAGGATAAGATAGGATAGGGTAGGATGGAAGGAAAAAAAGCTTGCAAGCTTTGGCACTTGATTCTGCAGGCCACCGTGCATTCTCTCACACTATGCACTTAGAATAGTTTGGCTTTTTTGGAGGGGTGGAGGAATACTGGCAAGTTGTTAAAAAAAAAGAAGGCACATCTGTACAAAATAAAAGATGAGTTGCTCTTCTCATGCTGAGTTTTCTCTATATTTGATTGCTCCCCAAAGGTTCCTCCAAGCCCATTTATTATAAGCAAGTGAAGGAGTGGTTTTCATAAGACTATCAGTACTAGTTCTTCCAGATCTCTGATCCATATAACTACTAAGCATCATGCGCAATTCATTTATAATCTACTCTGCATAGTCTTTAATTTAGCAAGCTAACAGTAAAAAGGAGGGAAACATGGCAAAGCACTTTCAAACACAGATGTCTGAGAGGCAAAGGTCTCCTAGCAGAAGAGATGGGATGAGTCACTTAGTTCAAGTACAGTACAGTCACGTTGGATTGGGTGTCTCCACAAAAGTTGTCCAAAACCTTTCCAGGTCCTACCACAATGGTTCTACAAGGCAAAATCCAGAGCCAACTCTCATTTTAAGGCCAAAAGGACTTCTTCAGCAACATTAGTGGGAGCAGAGTTAAGATGCAGCATATTTTTAAACCCAGGCTCAGAAGGAGGCTGCTTTGTAGTTAGTTACCTCTACCCTGAATAGGAACCTTTGTTAACTGGCATGGCTCTCCTCTCTACTGAATTCCATTTTGTCATTAAAAGATACTGTTTTCTGGAGAGACAGTAGCATGGTAAGAATAATCACCTACCTGAAGAACCAGTCACACAAAATGCATTCATTCAAGCCTCCACAGCAGAGACTTACAATTAACTGCACTTATCATTCAACTTGTGCATCGGAACCGTATCAATTTATGAAATGCTTGTTTGAAGTCTTCATTGGACATAGTGTAGATGATCGGGTTGATCAGAGAGTTAAGATATCCCAGCCACGTGAAAAAGTCAAAGATGGCCATGTGGAACCAGCAAGCATCTTTACAAATAGGCAACACTAAGCTAATGATAAAGAAGGGCAGCCAACACACAATGAAGGCTCCTAAAATAACCCCTAAAGTCTTGGTTGCTTTCCGCTCTCTGGCAGCCATCAGCTTCTTTTTTTCCAGAAAAGCATCCGATACCTTCACTTTGACCTGGTTCGTATAAACAGGAGACCCCATTTCACTGGATGCTTCTGAGACCTTGCAATTTATAGAAGTGACAGAGGACGTTGACCCTGGGGAATCTGTTATTAAGTGAGCCCGAGTTAATCTTTTGCCAGTGTTCTTTGGCGTCTGTTTCAAAATCCGAGATCTGGCCTCCACATAGATCCTTCCATAAAGGATAATCAGCAGCAAGGTAGGAAAATAGAAAGCCCCCACTGTGGAATAGATGGTATATAAGATGTGGTCGGAATTCACCACACAGTTAGACATCTCTTCAGCTTTGGACTGCTGCCAGAAGAAAGGAGGGATGGAGATGGAGATGGAGAAGACCCACACCAAGGCAATCATGCCCGCTGCTCTCTTGGGAGTCCTTTTAGTAGAATACTCAACGGCATCTGTGATGGCCCAGTATCTGTCCAGGGCAATCACACATAAATGGAGAATGGAAGCAGTGCAACAAGTGATGTCTGAAGAGAGCCAAACGTCACACACAATCTGGCCCAGGGTCCATTTCCCAGTCACAGTGTACATGGTGCTGATAGGCATGACCAGGATGGATACCAGAAGGTCGGTGACTGCCAAGGAAGCTATGAGATAATTGGCCGGGGTGTGGAGCTTACGACTCTGGTAGACGGTGGCAATGACAAAACCATTGGACAATATTGTGGCCATGGTGATGAGAGCCAAGACGACGGTGAGAACCACCTTCCAGGAGAACGGGGTGCCATCTTGGTAGAAGGAACTTTCTTCAGGACTGCAATTCCTGGCCTGGTCAGAGTCATTGGCTTGGAAGGCGTTTAGGCCTGCGGTGGCTTGGCAGAGCCTAGCTTGATCCATGCCTACAAAGCTGCTAGGAGACTTGGGCGAGGACGGGAGCGCCGCCGGGCTCAGCAATCCGAGGAGGGCAGCGCCCTCTCTTCACGCCCCGCCTCGAGAGAATCCCGCCCGTGGAATGAGGGCCCGCGAGCCGCCTCGGCGGCGGCGGGGACAACAAGAGCGAAGCACGTGCGCGCGGCTCTTCCAATGGAGACGCCTCCCGCTCGCCGGGCAGACCATGGCTCGCGCCGCCGCCGCGTTCTCCCTCCGTCTTTGCAAAAAGCCAAGCCGACGACGCCTCAGCACGTGCCGGCTGCCCAGCGAAGAGGTCTCCGCCAGCGGCAGCCGGTTCGGCGGTGGCGAAGAAGGAACATCTCTCTCTCCCCCTCCCTCCCCCCTTTGAGAAAAAGGTACGCGGAGGTCCCGAAGTTCGACGCGACGGGAGGCAGCGGCGCCCAGGAGAGTTTTCTTTTCGTTAGCGGAGGTGGCCGCTACGATGCCCGGGCGAGACGGAGCAGCGAAGAGACCGGCAGAGGGCTTGCTGGCGGCGTGGTCGGCACCGTTGACCGGGCGTGACTGGGCGCCTTCTCTCTCGCAGAAGCGCGGGACGCACAATTGGCCCCCATGGTGCCAGTTCGACAACTTTTGCTGCTGCAGCAGCAGCAGCAGCCGGCGGGCGGGTCGGGTCGGCTGGCTGGAAAGTAGGCAGCGCAGCGAAATCTCGGAAGTAAAGGTCCCTCCCAGGACGGAGCTCAAAAGTCCAGCGGGTGCAGACTTCTCCGGCAGAGGCGGCCGGCGCCTCAGGAATGGAAAGCGCGCAGTCCCTGTTTCTGCTTTACTCCCTCTTTCTTTCTCTCTCTCTCTCTCTAGATATATATATACTGGCTCGCTCGCTCAGACGCCGCTCCGTTCTGCGCGAGCTTAACGAGGCAACTCGTGGTCTTTCTCCCAGAGCTCCGGCTCCCGGCCCCTCGCCACCGCCCCGCCTCAGTCTGCCCCGCGAGGATTCCGCCAGGTCCTAATGCCGACCGTTCATTTGCCCCCCCCCCAACCTATTAGAAGCCTGAGTGTGTAACCAGGGATCTTCAAACTTGGCCCTTTTATGACTTGTGGACTTCAACTCCCAGAATTCCTCAGCCAGCTTGGCTGGCTGAGGAATTCTGGGAGTTGAAGTCCACAAGTCATAAAAGGGCCAAGTTTGAAGACCCCTTTCGCCAACCTCGCTGACGGTCGGTGGAAATTCTAGACTTGAGTTGAGCCGAGCTTGTTCTCTCTTTAAAATGCAATAATGACTATCATAGCAAGTGTAACCAGGGCTTTTTTTCCCCTCATAGAACGCTCAGAACGGAGTTCCGGCACCTTTTTGGGATGGAACATACAAGGCGGGTTGTATGACATGTGTGAGTTCCGGCACCTTCTTTTACAAAAAAAAAAAGCACTGAGTGTAACAAACATCGACGGCAGCTCGCACTTGCGGTGTGGGCGCTTAAAAATGGAAAGGCGTCGGACGCAAACTAGGGGCTTTCAAAATACCAACCGAATCAAGAGAAGTGGCGAAAGCATCAAACCCAAAACTCGGATTCGCTGCTTCTACATGATGTGCGGTCGGCTCAAGTCAATGTAGTTCTCCAGCTGCTGTCCTTGATGGGCGATAAACCATATTTTAGACGCAGGAATATGAGGGAGATCCAACAGAGAGTTTCTCGACTCCCGCATGTGGTTTTGGAAATCTCTTTCTGGCCTTTAGTAGAAATAGGAAATGGAACAAGAGGGGAGTTTTCTTACTCCCTTGTTGTTGTTGTTGTTAGCTGCGAAGTCGTGTCCGACCCATCGCGACCCTATGGACAACATTCCTCCAGGCCTTCCTGTCTTCTACCATCTTCTGGAGTCCATTTAAGCTCACGCCTACTGCTTCATCTTACTCCCTTACGCAGCTTTATTCCATGTTCTTAACTTTCCATCTAATCTTAAGTAACATTGTACCCTTTTGTTCTGATTTTCGACTTTGGCTGCAATCTTAAAGACACACTTTCCTGTGCGTAAACGTTGGGGGAACCCGCGGGGATTTACTTCGGAAAGTTGCATAAAATGGCACCATTTCTTCAGTTGGTTGGAATAGGTTCAAAATCGGCGAAATCTTTTGTTTTTAATTGTGACTCTGCTCAGCGGTTGTTCTCTTCTTGACCTGTGACTTTTTTGGGGTGGGGGTGGAGAATTCTGGGAAAGACAATTTGGTTTTCTCCTACTTGAAACCGCTTCGTCCTTTTCGCAGCATTTCACCGTGGAGGATTCGGGCTTCGGCTGACTGCAAATACAGGCGTGTAGCTTCTTGCACCAGCGCCTCCGCAGGGGCGCCTTAAGAGATCTGCAGCCCTGCGCTAAGGTACTCGGATTCAGGTTCCATTGTGGGGTTCGGTAAGCATGGGGTGCCCAGAGCGGATCGATGGGGCCACAGAGACGCCTAGCAACGCCCGACAAAGTGGATAGGATTTGCTCAGATAACAGGGCTCAGGGATAGACGGCGCTCCCCTTCCTTCTCGGGGGAGGGGGGGAGGAAGGCAAATCTGAGAGCTAGAGGGACTTAATGCTAAGCAAACCTGCTTATTGGGATCTGCGTTTTAAATCTCAATCCATCCTGGCGCTTCGCCACGTTGCCGCCTTGTACAGCCTTGCTTTAGCTGAGATCCTTCCCGCCTTTGTTATTAATTAGTAACCGTCTGTTGTAAGAGTGGTTTTCATTTATTTTTCTTATTTATGGGGCGCCTCTAGGTTCTAAAGTCTTACGAGACAACTTGCTATCATCATCACCATCATCATCATCATCTCTGTTTATAAACCGATCGTACGAAGTCGCGGTCGGACTGGGTTGATGGGATTATCTCTCGCCAAATGAACGCGCGCCGAAGTCGATGCCGAACAACTGAGGTCGTCCCGGGGAACCCCCCGGGTATTGGGTGGCGGAGAACCGGCCTTTCTTCGAAGCTCTTTGAACTCGCGCGCAGACACTGTGGCTTCTCTCGAGGGCTGCGCTTTAATTTTTTTCCCCCCGAAATAAGCTAAATAAAGACCGAAGCTGATCGGAGCGGTTGGGGGGGGGTAGCTTGTTCTCGCGGTGTTGCGCCTAGTTGAAGTAGCCGGATGACTTTATCCTCGCTCTCTTAGAAACGATCCGGCGTTTGGGTTTTGCTCCTGATGCGGATGGGAAATCACACAGCGTTACGTGCTACCTAGCTAGCCTCTCCTCGGTCCCCACTAGCCGGCGTATCATCTCGGCCAGCGAGGAAAACGTCCGGGCGTTCTGCCTGTAAAGCTTGGCGCCTTCATGATCCAAAGCTTGGTTTTATCCTAGATTATTATAAAACCTTCCCGAACGCGATCGTTAAAGCGCTTAACGTTGAGCGTTTCAGAAAGATATGTTAGTAGTCCGATCCCGAAGCGCGTTTACACGGGAGTAAGCAACTCCATCGAGATCTGCAGCGTGGGCTCCCAAGAGGGGGCGCTTCCATTGTAAGTCTCGGCTCTCCTGTTTTCCTTAAGTGGAGCCAAGTCCTTAAAGTGTGCGACGGACACGTCCAGGTGCCTTCCGTGGATCGGATCATTTAATTGGATCTGGGTTTGGAATAACTTCCGCCTCTCTTTTCTTACCCAATTTCCTTGTGTGGGAGAGAGCGATCCTGTCTTAAATTAATACTCCCAGCCTTCTTCTCTAGCCAATCTCCATCCCATTATCTGCATAATGAAAGCAACAGGTATAGAGAAAGCATTCAAGGGAGTATCCTCCCCCAAAGGTGGTTATGTTTGGTTGAATCATAGGCAACTCCTGGTGACTCAGCCAAAAGAACCAAACCCCAAATGTCCCTAAAACTCTTTACAGTCAGAATAAGAAAGTGATATTCATTATGCAGTGTTGGCAGAAGAGGTGGACAAATCCTTTCCTATCGGTTGAATCATGAGGATAATGTGTACCCACAACTGGGAGTTATCCCACCACTGTTCTTGGAGAACTGTGACTGCAAACGTTGATCTGGTGTTTTCATGTGCTTTCAGCTGCGCTCTTAAACCAGCAAGTGCTCTGAGAATTGACCCTTAGTGTTACAGAAAAGTGTCCTGGGTCCCCTAGCTGTTCAAAACTGAATGAGACCTAGAAAGGTAGAGGAATGACTAACAGAAGTCTGAGGGGCTTGTTTCGGGGAAAAATTGGCAGTGCTTTTTTCTTTAGGTGGTCCAGAGAATTTGCCTCTTTTATTGACAGCCAGAGCAGTCAGGTATCATACACGATATCTGAAATTTCCCCAGCTGCCTTTCTTCTGCCTTTGAGCTGTGGTTGCCAACTCTTAGCGTGAAAGCTCAGCTTTCTTTAAGGTCACTTCTAGCCTTTAGGCTTTTCCTCATGCAGAGTCTTCCATTCTGAAATCTGTTTGAAGATGGGTGCTTGCTTGTGCAATGGAATAATCTTTAGTTCATATGGACTGAAACATACATGTCAGAGTAAAGGGGGGGATTTCCAGGGGTTCCTCTATATGGTGCTAATGCAGAAGTTCCTGCTCTTGTATCATCTAGATCAGGGCTGTCAAACTGTTGGCACGTGGGCCGGTTTCATCATACCAAGTTGCGCCCACCCCATTTCTGTCAATGCAAAAAAAATCATGTGACGTGGCGAGTTTGACACCTGTGATCTAGATGGACTGGCTAAATTAATCAATGCAAACTTCTTTGTCAACATTTAGCCTAAATGCATGAAGATTCATGAGCCACCTAAATCAATACAATCTCAATGCTGTGCATGGAAATAGATTCTGTTTTAAATAACTGGCTTAAAATATACCTATTACTTCAGTAGACTTCTAAATGCATTGTTGTACTGTAGAAATGAGGCATTGTGTTTCCAATGAAACTGAATTGCTAGCTAGCATCACCAAGTGAAAATTGCCTTCACTATATTTAATCACTGAGAAGTTAATTCAGATGTAATATATTGAAACATTTAAAAGGTTTACTTACTATCAGGACTAATGTTTTACTGCAAGCTAGTCTTAAGGTCACAACGGACAAAACTGTTTTGAGGTAGGTGTCCCTTGAAACTTTGCAGTTCAGATTTGAGGTGGGTTTTTTTTGTGAGAGTCATTGTTAATAAGCTTTAAGTTAAAGAACTTAATAATTAAAATTGTAAACAGTTTAAGACAGGCACTATAAGAATAATAGCACAAGTGAAGATAATGGAATGAGAAGTACAGAGAAGAGCAACCATGATGATTAGGGGGCTGGAGGCTAAAACATATAGGGAACGGTTGCTGGAATTGGGTATGTGTAGTTTAATGAAGGGAAGGGTGAGGGGTGACATGATAGCAGTGTTCCAGTATCTCAGGGGCTACCACAAAGAAGAGGGAGTCAAGCTGTTCTCCAAAGCGCCTGAAAGCAGGACAAGAAGCAAGGGATGGAAACTAGTCAAGGAGAGAAGCAACCTAGAACTAAGGAGAAACTTCCTGACAGTTAGAACGTTTAACCAGTGGAACAACCTGCCTCCAGAAGTGGTGAATGCTCCAACACTGGAGGTTTTTAAGAAGAGACTGGACAGCCATTTGCCTGAAATGGTAATAGGGTTTCCTGCCTGAGCAGGGGGTTGGACTAGATGACCTCCAAGGTCCCTTCCAACTTTATATTATTATTATTATCATTATTATTATTAAGTGACATGACCTGATTTAGAGCAGGACCAAAAATATAAAAAAGATCACCATCAGCACCAATGCTTTTTCCTAGGAAATTGGAGGACTTGACTGTTAATAAAGACACTAATCTCCTTCTACATTCGTAGAAAAAATTGGGAAAAGTTTGAACATTTAAAAGAAAACTGCAAATCTTTGTTGAGATTAGATTGCATTTATCCTTATTGAGTTAGGAAGCCTATTAGTTCGGAAACCTACTAAAGTTAGAACCTAACCTCCTGTTTCAATAATCGTAGAAAAAAATACTTCAAATGGTAAAGATATTTGTGCCCAAGTTCAGTTCCTGGACTTTAGCATGCAATTTATTTGGCAGCAACACAAAAGTAGCTGCCTTTTCCTATACTGTAGTGGTATTCTCTTCCCAGTCTAACCTGTAGTCCTGAGAATCCCTGATGGTTCTCCCATCCATGTACTGGCCAGGCCAACCCTGTTTAATTCTGAGTTCAAACAATGTCGGGGAAGTGCTTCCAATAGCTTTGTGTTTTGGTTAACTAGGACATGTTTGTGCTTGGGAATAGCATCTGAAAATCTATTTTCTTCCTCCCGCCCCTTCCTATATAAAACATTTACCATGTTTTGCTTCCCCAGTAGAGGGAAAATGGGGATCTTTACACTTAGATAAGGTTGCCAGTAGTTAGAGGGTATTCTTTTGTACTCTGGCTTTACACTGATTTCCATCTGGCCTTTGAAATGTAAACTCATTTGTTGTGGAACTAGAACAGTGCTGTCTGTTTTATTGCTGAGTTTTTAATTATTCTACATTTATTTGGCTGTGTTTTCGTTGTTAGAATTTTTGAGTTCCATGTGTTGTTTGAGAAAGTGGGATACAGATTAAGCAAATGATGGTAAGTATTTTAAAAGAAGTTAGTGTAAGAATATGAGTTGCTTCTGTTAAATATACAAGTCACAGAAGTCCAAGAGTCCATTATATCTTAAGTTTTGTATCTTTCACTTTCTTCTATATTTTATCATGAGTGATAATTTCTCAAAATATGAATATTCTGTTTTTTCTGTCATTGGTGGAAAATATATTTTAATGATGCATCTGAAAGCTTCACAAGAATTCCCGCATTATAAAGTTGTAGTTGAAAATTGAACTTACTGATGTAAATAAATTCTGTGTAAATACTGTATATTTATATAATATGTTTATAATATATTTTTATATTTTCATTTCTCCATTTTTATTGTTGTAAGCCACCTAGAGTAGCCCCTTGGTGAGAAAGGTGGAAAATAAATTTGAGAAATAATAATAATTTAAATACAAGTGATATTTGAAAAAGGGAAGGGAGGGAGGGAGGGAGGGAAGGAAGGAAGGAAGGAAGGAAGGAAGGAAGGAAGGAAGGATTTTCCAATAAGTGATTTGTTAACAAATTAACAATTATACTTTAAAATATGGGTTAAATGTATTGATGATTGTTTTGCTCCATCCTGCACCATGATATCACTACATTGTAAGTTGATCTTTTAGAATGGCTGTTGTTAAATATAAATTAAAAACTCCTTTAGAATCTTAATTCTGTCATAAAAGTCATGGGATAATTGCAAATTCTTTCTTCTGAAGCATATTGTATGAGCATGCTATAATAATAAAAGGCTACAAATCTTTGTGACTACTGTATGCTCTATGAGAGAAAGACAGGGTACAATAACATTAATAATGTCATGAGGCAAAAGAAATATGTCCCCATTTCCTCACAAATAATTCTGTCCTAGATCTACATTTAAAAATCATTAATAGCTTCCAGAAATTACAACATATATATTTTAACCTTGTTTAAATAAATCCACTTTATATTCTTTCCATTTGCTCTTAAAACACTTGATATTCAATCATATCAAATAGTATCTCTCAAGTTGATTTCTTATTTCCTCTTTGTCTCCTTTCAGTAATATCCTCAATAGTTTAATAAGTCTCTTTTGTAAATCCAAGATAAGAAGGTTTTCCAAATCTGTCTTCTGATTTATTCCGTGTCCTCTTTAGATATTAAGACATCAGCTTGTTTCGCATGTAAAGCCATTGTGACCTCTTTTTCCATGTTTGGCATTTTTTAATTTAATTTTAGATCATCCACATCTTTTTTCATATCACTCTTGTAGTCTGACATTTTTTTAAAAAAAATCCATTTTCAAATTCACATTCAAATCACTTTCGGTCTCTATTTTATCCAGTAAAATCTGTTTTTCTTCTGTATCGTCTGTTATATCTATTTTTATAGTGCCAGACCATCTTGAAAGAAATTTCTGAGGACATTGTTCCCAGACAGCTTTGATTTATTCTAACATCAAATAGTATTGTCAAATAGTATCCATTGTATTAATGGGTCTCTTCTTTAATTTTAATCTTTAGTTTTTTCTGGTTCCCTCTAGTCAACCATCAGAGTCCCCTCTTATTATATGTTTATTGTCCAATCAGCAAAACTTTCCCACAGGAGGATTTCTTATAGTTAATTTCAAAATTTTCATGGATTCTTTTATAAAATTTTAAACAGCCTATAGGAAATATTCTTTCAAGTCTTACCCCTTAAATTTCCAAAATCCACAATCTACTTCCCTTTTCCTTTTTTCTAAAACATAAAGTTTTCATTTTTAATCTTTAAACATAGATGAAACTTCTTTCATCCAGAGTGGAAGAAAATCTTTCTGGCATGATAAAATTTGCCTTTCAGAAGGTTCTTAAAATTCAGAAAATCAATAACAAGTAACTTCCTAATGTAATTAAAAAAGGAAATGGGCGAACCCGCCCGTCAAATGAAATTAATGAACGACAGTTTAGGATTGTTATCTACATGCTGGGCAAAAGAACCAATCCCCAAGCCAAAAAGGGAACAAAAAGACCCCCAAATTTCCCTACCAGTAATCAACATAGATTAACACTAGGATTAACATCAGACCAACAAGAAGTAAACAATACCCCAATCAAGTAAGTGCCAGACAAGCTAACAGTAAACAGTCCAACCAAAGAACTGACAGGGCAAGCCACTAGAATGGGTGGGGAAACTTGGCTCTTTTATGACTTGTGGATTTCCTGGCTCAGGAATTCTGGGAGTTGAAATCCACAAGTCATAAAAGAGCCAAGGTTCTCCACCCCTGCACTAGAATATAAACGGAGAGCAAACCCCACTCCCTACTAGCATTGATGATGTTATGTCGGATAATGAAACGTCTGCAAGAAAACAACCAAGCTCAGAGATTACACAGGATCCCACATTTCAATCAAAAACTACAAATATTCTCCTTTATAGGATTATTTTTCCCTGGCTCCCAGAGATCTGAAACCCACTGGAGATTGTTATTTTATGATCTCTTCACAGACAGGCTCTGTATCTGAAAACTATTCGATAATGTAATTGTGAAAATTCCCAAATAAAACGTTTAGAAACAAGGGATCAATTCCTCCCCCCTGCCCCAATCCTCGTGAATATATAGTGAAGCTCAAAATATTAATGGACTTTTTAAAAATCCCATGTTTTCCTAGATTTCAAAATTCACATGACATTTGAAACTCCAAATGAGAAAACTTTTATTCAGTACATATTTAAGAAATATTTCTTATGTTTCATGTCATTACCTTGAAAATAGGAGGTTATGACAAATGAATTTATCTAAATTTGTAATAAGAAAAAAATAGGACTAGCATTGAATTAATTTATCATAAGCATTATATTGAAACAAGATGGAATTTATGAGAAATATAATGTTCATTATATTTCATAAACAAAATAAATTCTTTACTGTAGTGTTATTGTAACTTACCAAACCAGTTGTTTATTTGATTAGATGTCATAGCTGTCAGTGATAGTGAAAAATCAATATTCTTACACATTCATGAGCAGAGAGAGTCAATCAATATTATCTATGAACTAAAGAATCTCATCAATTAAAGAAAATTATCTACTTTTAAGAGTGCCCCTGGATAATGTGATAATGTCTTACAGTTCAGTCATAAGCATATTTGAAACCACGTTAAGTTTGTTATTATCCTTTTTGACAAAAGGCTTAACTTTGGAAGCCCCCAAGTGTAAGCTTCATTTCAAAAGACATTTCAAAATGTCACTTGGTGAACAATCCACATGCTAATAATATGCTTAGAGCTAAAGATTTTGAGTATAGCCAACTGCAAATGGTAGAAAACGGAATTGTCCATATAGTAAAGCAGCTAGAGTAATCAAAGATCTAAGCCTAATTATATTAATAATGAGGTTACAGTGCAAAGGTTTGATTGTAGTATATAAGTAACAGAGAGGTGAAAAGACTCAAGTACTGATTATTAGATTATAGAATCAGGTTATATGCACATTTTTGCTTTAAATTTTTCATACTAGTATAAGAACGTGAAAGCAAATAAGTATTTGCACAATTTCAGACATATAGCTATGGTTTCTGGAATATGCTGGATGGCAGAAAATTCCTAAGGAATTTTGTTAAGCAGGAGACCAAATTTATGTTTTAAGACTCAAGGAATTCCCCTCTCTGCCAGTCCTTGTAACCTTGATTGTCAAGTATTAATCAAGAGGGGGGGTGTTAAATGGAGATTAAGAGGCATTTGATGATAGCTGCAATAGTCAATCAATAAATACACTATGACAGTTTGAATTATGCCACTTTCATCTTAGAACAGAGGTCCCCAACCTTTTGGGCACCAGGGACTGGTTCCGTGGAGAAAGATTTTTCCGCGGACCGGAGAGTGTGTGGTTTTGTGTGCTGCCTGCATCCCACGGATGGGGCTTTGCTTGTTTGTGCAGACTGGTTGCTGGCATGCTGCAGCTTTTCAATCTTTTCACCCATTGTACCACTTTTAGGATAAGGCAATGTCCGAGTACCACCAGTCGCCCAGCAAGGTGTCAAAAACTTGACCAAAAAAAATAAAGAAAAAGAAATGATAAACTACAGGTAGTCCTTGACTTACAACAATTCGCTTAGTGACTGTTCAAAGTTATGACAGCACTGAAAAAAGTGACTTATGACCATTTTTCACACCTATGACCGTTGCAGCATCCCCAGGGTCATGTGATTTACATTCAGATGCTTGGCAACCGATTCCTATTTATGACGGTCACATTGTTCCAGGGTCATGTGATCGCCTTTTGCAACCTTGTGACAAGCAGTTAGTGGGGAAACCAGATTCACTTAACCACCATGTTACTAATTTAATCTCTCTCTGCCTCTCTTTCTCTCCCTCTCTCTCGCCCTCTTTCTCTCTCTCCCTCTCTCTATTTCTCGCCCTCCCTTCTCTCTCTCCTTTATCTCTCTCCCTCCTTCTCCCTCTTTCTCTCCCTCTTTTTCTCTCTTCCTCCCTTTCTTTCTCTCTCCTCCCTCTCTCCCTCTCCCTCTCTCTATTTCTCTCTCTCCCTTTTTGTCTCTCTTTCTCTCCCTCTTTCTTTCCCTCTATTTCTCTCCCTCTCTCCCATTGTCCCTTCCTTCTTTCCTTCCTTTCTTCCTTCCCTCCCTCTTTTCCTTTCCTCCTTCCCTCCCTCCCTTCTATTGTCGTTTCCTTCCTTCCTAATCCATGTATACCAAGAAACCTGATGCCCACTTAACTCTTTATGAAGCACCCGAGGAAAGTTAGGGAAGATCTATCAGCAATACTTGGAGGTTGCCAGCTCATTTAATAAGCTTTATTCCAGCAACAGAAACACCTCACATTCGCTCACAGTCAATCCATGCACGCCAACAATGCTGCTGTGGACCGCAGGGCAGGAAGGTGCCCTTCACACGGGATGGATGGAAGACATGCCAAAGCGCCTTTCGCCCCACTGCCTTCTGCAGACGCAGCCGGAGTCCCAGGTGGGATCCAGGGCTGAGGCACACTCAGGGAAGCGCACGGCAGCAAATCACAACCAGCTACTCTTTGGGGACGGATGCACAAAGCCGGCCAAACAGGGCTCGGAGTGGTTGACCGTCCTGGACCACAGCTGTGCTTCCACCTTTCCCAAGGTGGCCCCCACAGACAGAGTGCAGTGCAGGGAAGACGCGCCAAAGCTTGTCTCAGAGCCTCCTGCTGCTGGAAGCCTGCAGCGGCGGCGTAACAGGGCTTGCAAAAAGCGGGGCGGGCGGTGGTGGATGCTCACGGCGCCAACCAAAAGCAAGCAGGGCAAGGTTGCTATCAAGCCCCAGGCATGACAATCAACCGGGTGTGGGGGAGAATCTGTGCAGCAACCCGGCTGATCGGCAGAGCAATGAGTGGCTGGCTTTGGTGCATCTTCCTTGCACTGCGCTGTCAGCGGCTCAAATCCGGAGTCTCAGCCTCCCAGCTGATTGGCAGAGCAATGAGCGGCTGGCAGGCCAGGTAGCCACGTTGCTGCATGGATTCTCCCCCCCCCCACAACCCAGTTGTTTGTCGAGCCCGGGGCTTGACAGCCACTCCTGCTCGAAAGGCAGGGTTTGGCGGCTGGCGAGGCGCTCATGCGGGGCTCTTCCGGGAGTGGTGGGCTGAATGGGGACCGGCCTCACCCTCTCCGCACTAGAGTGGCACCCACAGAGGTGGCCAAGGGCAAGCAGGGCAAGGCCGCTGCTGCTCGAAAGGCAAGGTTCGGTGGCCAGCAAGGCGCTTGCACGGAGCTCTCCCAGGCCTGGCGGGCGATGGGGGAGGAGCAGGCCGATCGCCTTACAGGTACCTGGGACTCCGACACGCCTTCCCGGCCATGTGTACTCTGAAGAAGCGCCGATCAGAGGTCAATCTGGTTGCTGCACAACAAGTTCCTGGGGAGGGTGGGGTCTCGCTCTGCGCCTGCGCACGCCCTGTGTAGGGTTCCTGCAGGCCGCTGCCAAGCAGCATGCTTTCCGGCAGCAAATGAGCTGGGAAGGAGCGGAGCACGGGGGGGAAGAGAAGGCGGGGGAGGCGGGGGGAGGAAGGCGACACTGCGTACCACCAGCCAAGTGCTCGCGTACCACCAGTGGTACGCGTACCACCGGTTGAAAAGCCATGTCCTAGAACAAAGACTAAGGTGTTATGGTGTACATCTCTTAAACACATAAAAATATTTTACTGTCTATTGCTTTCTACAGAAGAGAACTTTAGACTTTTCATTTTGTTTATTATTTTTATAATAGTCCCTGTCAGGTCAGTAATATTAGTGTCTAACAAAGAATAAACTGAATTAAAAATAATAGCAACTTTTCAGTGAGTCTAACTATGCAACTATGTTGACATACACACACTAGAATAAGAATGATATAGTGATTCTCTTTGGGAAATTACTTATATCAGTGAGAATTAATGATGGGTGATTGCAGTACTGTAGAACTAGCTGAGCTACAAATCAGCAATTTCAGTACACATTTCCTCCTTGCTATAATTCACAAAGTAGCCTTTGGCCAGTCTCACAGTCTCAGTTTTCCATCCCTAACATGGAGAAAATAATAGATATGAATAATATCACTAAGCTACTTTATAGATTTATCAGTCATCACAACAGCAGGATAAAACTTTAAGTGAATTGCTAAAATACATATTTTGTGCTCCTGTGTTTCTAGACTTTTTTTATCATTGCTCTAAAATTGGCTATTGTTATATAATTAAAAATATACTTTTTAGGTAAATGGAAATTGTGGTTTCACTGCTTATGTAGTGACAAAAGGACTGGCCTCTACCACCATCTTTATTTTCATATAAATCTCTGAGCACGCTTCCATCATCTTTTATGCAGTTTTGTAGAA